>NC_133336.1:139067512-139691512 GCF_042186555.1 Aquarana catesbeiana | reverse complement strand
ATTTTTTTTACACAAAGTTGTTCATTTATACAATATTTCTAACAAATAGCATGTACATAGCAAAACTTACACCCCAAAATAGATTCCCCTACTCCTCCCGAGTATGGCGATATCACATGTGGGAGACTTTTACACAGCCTGACCACATACAGAGGCCCAACATATAGGGAGCACCATCAGGTGTTCTAGGGGCATAAATGTAAAATCTAATTTGACTACCTATTACACTTTTGTGAGTCACTCTAGTGGCATGGATGTGACATGGATGAGAACTGATGTGGGATGGATGAGCCGTGGTTGGGGATGGCTGAGCATGAATGAGTATGCCTGAGTACGGCTGGGTGAGGCTGGGTGAGGCTGGGTGAGGCTGGGTGAGGCTGGGTGTGGCTGGGTGCAGCTGAGTACAGCTGGGTACGGATGGGATGGTTGAGCATGGATGGATGGATGAGTATTGCTGAGTATGGATGGATGGCTGAGCATGGATGAGTATTGATGAGTATGGATGGATGGATGAGTATTGATGAGTATGGATGGATGGATGAGTATTGCTGAGGATGGATGGATGAGTATTGCTGAGGATGGATGGATGGATGGATGAGTATTGCTGAGGATGGATGGATGGATGGATGGATGAGTATTTCTATGGATGGATGGATGAGTATTGATGAGGATGGATGGCTGAGTATTGATGAGGATGGATGGCTGAGCATGGATGGATGGATGGCTGGAGTTGTCACATATCAGCGCTGTGGGCACTGCACACCCAGCCCACAGCGCTGCTGCCTCTGATCTCTCTCCTCTCTGTACTGATCAATACAGAGGGGAGAGAGGAACCAGTCATGACGCCAGTTTGTTTACAAGTGATCGCTCCGTCATTTGATGGAGTGATCATGTGGTAAACGGCTGCTGTTAGCGGCCATTTACTGTGGGCCGTGATGCGCCGGGTCCTGTTGACCCGGCGGTCATGGATACTCCCGGGTGCGTGCCCCAGGGGGTGCGCGGGAGCGCTATTCTGGGAGGATGTCATAGTACGCCCTCCCAGAGTTATCCGACTGCGCTGCAGCCATCATCTGGCTATAGCACTGTCGGCAAGCGGTTAACCACTTCAATACAGGGCACTTATACACCCTTCCTGCCCAGACCAATTTTCAGCTTTCAGTGCTCTCACACTTTGAATGCCAATTACTCAGTCGTGTAACACTAAACGTTTTTTTCACACACATAGAGCTTTCTTTTGGTGTTATTTAATCACCAATGGGTTTTTAATTTTTTGTGACATAAGTGAAAAAGGAGTGAAAATTTGGAAAAAAAAAAACACTTTTTTTTTAGTTTATATGATAAAATTTAGCAAATAAGTAATTTTTGCTCATAAATTTGGGCCAAAATTTATACTGCTACATATCTTTGGTAAAAATAACCCAAATAAGTGTATATTATTTGGTCTGTGTGAAAGTTATAGAGTCTACAAGTTATGGTGCAAATCATTGAAAATTATTTACACCTGATACAAACAACTGAGCATCCACCTTGCTGATAACAGCCTTCTTGATCCCCTTCAGTCTGGATTTTATCCTCAACACTCCACAGAAACTGCTCTCCTAAAACTAACCAGCGATCTACTAAGGGCCAAAACCAATGGACACTATTCTGTACTCATACTCCTGGACCTCTCTGCTGCCTTAGATACGGTGACCACCCGCTCCTCAACAAAAAACTCCACGCCTTTGATCTCCGTGACTGTACTCTTCGCTGGTTCTCTTCCTACTTATCCAACCACACCTTTAGCGTTTCTTACAACTCTACTTCCTCCTCTCCCCTTCATTTCTCTGTTGGGGTCCCCCAAGGTTCTGTTCTTGGACCTCTCCTATTTTCAATCACACCTCCTCCAATGGCTTCCAATACCACCTCTCCGCTGACGACACCCAAATCTATTTCTCTACCCCTCAGCTCACTCCCTGCATCTCCTCACGTATCACTAATTTACTATCATATACAGTATATATTAGTCTGGATGTCACGCCACTTCCTCAAACTCAATCTATCCAAAACTGAACTTATAATTCTTCCTCCCCCATGTGCCCCTTCCTCCGATCTCTTTGTCAAAATCGGTGGCACAACTATAAGCCCATCCCCGCATGCCAAAGTTCTAGGTGTAGTCCTGGACTCAGAACTCTCCTTTAAGCCCCACGTCCAATCACTGTCTAAATCTTGCCGCCTCAACCTCCGCAACATCTCCAAAATACACCCCTTTCTAACCAATGACACAACAAAGCTCTTAATTTACTCCCTGGTCATCACTCATCTTGACTACAGCAACTCCCTTCTCATTGGCTTACCTCTACATAGTCTATCACCCCTTCAATCCATCATGAATGTTGCTGCCAGACTCATCCACCTTACCAATCGCTCTGTGTCTGCTACTCCTCTTTGTCAATCCCTCCTCCTTCAAAATACTAACAACTACTTACAAAGCCATCCACAGGGCCCCCAGCTACATCAATAGCCTAGTCTCTAAATACCGACCTACTCGTTCTCTTCGTTCCTCTCAAGACCTTCTGTTCTCTTACTCCCTCGTTACCTCCTCCCATTCTTGCCTTCAGGACTTTTCCAGAGCCTCTCCAATCCTATGGAATGCCTTACTCCAATCTGTCCTATTATCTCGTACTCTATTAGCTTTTAGATGATCCCTGAAAACCCTTCTCTTCAGAGAAGCCTACCCTACCCTCACCTAACAACTGTATTTTCATTTTCTCAATCAGCTCATCTCCCACGGTTATTACCTTTTGTTCCACTTGACCCTCCCTTCTAGATTGTAAGCTCTAATGAGCAGGGCCCTCTGATCCCTCCTGTATTGATTTGTATTGTGAGTGTTCTGTCTGCCCCCATGTTATAAAGCACTGTGCAAATTGTTGGCGCTGTATAAATCCTGTATAATAATAATAATAATAATTTGTGACTGGCTGTGATCGGGGATGGGCTTGCCTGATCACCGATCGCGGCGTAGCGGCAAGAAGCAGGAGGTCATATGACACCTGCCCAGGATAGGAGAGTGTTCCTGCAGGTGTCATATGACTATACGCTGGTATGGAAGTGGTTAAAATTCATGTGCATGTAAAGGAAGGCATCCCAATACTTTTGACAATATAGTGTATGTATACAAGAGGCCAATGTGTTAATTTTGTTGAATTTTTAAGAACAGGCTGGATGTTTGGTAGATAAATAAGATTCTGTAGATAAAGTAGTTTTCTCTTTGGTTTGCTAAGGCTGGGTACACATGGGCCAAAAATTGTCCAAAAAGGAGTGGTTTGGCATGAACAGGACGACCTGTCTGACAGAAGCCAGTCTCACGCATCCATTCAGCACTCACAGCCAATGGTAGTCCCCCTGTCAGAACACAATAGCTCAGCGGGGAAGATCACTAAGGCTCGATTCACACCTATGCATGTTGCTTTTGAGCGTTTTTGGAGGGTTTTTTTTCATGCTTGCCACGTTTTTGAGCAGCGTTTTTGCGGCGTTTTTGCCGCGATTTGCGTTTTTTTTTTTACAGTTTTTTTTTTTACAGTGTAAAAAAAAAATTAAAAAAAAAACGGCAAAAACGCTGCAAAAACGGTGCACTTGCGTTTTTGATGCTTGTCCATTGAATTCTATTAGGCTCCATTCACACTAGCGCGTTTTTTTGATGCATTTTGCATTTTGCAGAAATGCATGGGAATTTTTTAACATTGGTTCCTATGGAACATGTTCACATCAATGCTTTTTTGTATCTCTGCGTTTTTGGAAAGGGTCGGGGACTTTTTTTCATGCAAAAAGCAGCGTTTTGCATGTAATGGATTTCAATGGACAAGCATCAAAAACGCAAGTGCACCGTTTTTGCACCGTTTTTGCACCGTTTTTGCACCGTTTTTGCACCGTTTTTGCACCGTTTTTGCACCGTTTTTGCACCGTTTTTGCACCGTTTTTGCACCGTTTTTGCACCGTTTTTGCACCGTTTTTGATGTGTTTTTGGTGCGTTTTTGCCGTTTTTTTTTTTTTTTTGTAATTTTTTTTTAAGACTGTAAAAAAAAATGAAAAAAAAAAAAAAAAACGCAAAACGCTACAAAAACGCTGCTCAAAAACGTGCCAAGCATGAAAAAAAAACCTCCAAAAACGCTCAAAAGCAACATGCATAGGTGTGAATCGAGCCTAACATGCAAAACGCTGCATTTTGCATGAAAAAAAGTCCCTGACCCTTTCCAAAAATGCAGAGAAACAAAAAGGCATTGATGTGAACATGTTCCATAGGAACCCATGTTAAAAAAATTCCCGTGCATTTCTGCAAAATGCATCAAAAAACGCGCTAGTATGAATGGAGCCTAGCATTGCTTGTGTTAATACGGCGATCTGTCTTTTTTTTTTTTTCCATTTAGCTCGCTTGAGTTAAATGAAAAAAAAACTTAGTGTGTATCAAGTCTTCCGATGTTTATATGTCTACAAGAAAATATGCCCTTTTTTCAAATACATAATAATTGTAATCATAGATGAAAGTTAGAGTTTGTTTATATTTTCCATTGTATTACTGTATGTACACATGAAACAACTTACTTCCACGGTAAGCCTTTTGAACACAAACAGAAGTGTTTAAACCAGTTTAATACAGCATGAGTAAGGATTGTGAAGAACACTAACAAGGTCCTTCAAAACTGCAGCTACTCTTGATATAGAATATAGCTAAAACTATAAAGGGGTGATCTATTATCCAGCAAAAAAGTGAGGTCATGCATTCAGAGCTGGCAAGTTCCTTCAACACCCAAGGTGAAGATGCCAAAGTTTATCTACCCCCTTTACATATACACCATGGAGGTATATTAATTAAAGTGATTGTAAAGGTAAATTTTTTTTTTTTAATTAACAAACATCTCTATACTTACCTGCTCTGTACAATGGAATCGCACAGTGCGGTCCTGAACATCTTCTTTTCAGGTCCCCTCCTGCTAGTACTCTTGGCCCCTCCCCTCTGTCCAGTGCCCCCATGGGAAGTCGCTAATGCGCCCCCCCCCCACTCCCTCGTCATGAGCTTTGATTAACAGCATTGGAAGCCAATGGCTCCCGGTGCCCCAGCAAAGCCAGCAAGACCCGGAAGTGTGGGGAAAGCAAAGAATGCATTAAGGTAAAAAAAAATTAGACTTTACAACCACTTTAAGATCAAATAAAAGTTTCACTTTATCTGGCATTCCGAAATTTCATTTCATTATAATCATCACTTTTAAGTCTGATATAATAAATATTACAGACAAAGCCATTGAAGTATTTTTTTTCCAGCAAAGTCTAGCAAAGCAAAGTGAAGGAGGATAACTAATGTGCTAGCAGGATTTAAATTGGCTGGCTTTAACAAGTGAACTGCAGAACTGTCAGGCATTTCACTACCCCCCATGGTTAATAACAACACCTTTTTTTAAAGTGTTGTATTGCACCATACTAAAAGGGATCACAGACATGAGTAGTCATCCACATCTGATGCTTTCTACAGCCCTATAAAATGTATCCAAATTCCTACTTCCGCATTCTCCTAAAAAGTAATAGTAAAAAGTGGATGTTTTGAAGTGGCTGAGTTTGGACATATTAGCAAAACCAGACAAGAAAATAGTCACGGAACTATAACCATATACAGTAGTGTGACATCAAACAAAAGAGTTAGCTAAAACAGATGTCAAAGAAGGAGCTAAGACAACATAAACAGAAAGGTAGAAGCACATGATTAAAGTTTAACTAAAGACATTTTTTTTTAGTTTCAGATAGAGTGAAATAGGATTAGAACACCTGTCAGGTTTTTACTGCTGTCTGTGACTCCATTAGGGAGATTCACCCCTATTTGTCATGCTTACCGTTATCACCAAAAGTGAAAATGAAAGAAAGAAAATCCCAAATTATGGGTTGTCCCCAAAACATTAAGGCCTCATGCACACTGAACATTTTTGGATGTTTTTACAGCTGCTGTTTTTGGCTTCAGATGTTTTTTTTTCTACAGTCAATAAACTCTCCAGCATGTTGTCCTTGTCCGTGCACACAGAGGCTGTTGTCAACTGTTTTTGGCTGGGGCGTTTTTGGCTGTAAAAAAAAAAACTCAAAACTAGTGGTTTCTGAGAGGAGTTTTTCAGCTGTAAAAATGCTCTAACATCAAAAAATGCAGATAAACACTGACAAACGCTCAAAAACGTGGCTCACCAGCGGTTTTTAACGTTTTTGATCCCATTTAAAAAAAAAAAAACGCTTAAAAACGCTAAAAAACGCTATTGTAAAAATGCTGAAAAACGTTGGAAAACTCACTGCAAAGCTACTGTTCAGTGTGCATGAGGCCTAATAGAGGAGAAATCTTCCAATTGTTCCAATTGAACACTAGTTCTGTTGATCTGGGTGAAAACAAGGGATTTCCTCTCACTTCCTGTTGTGGCTATGAGACAGGAATACAGGGAAACCTCCCTAATGGCACACAGATGGCAAAAATTGTGACCGGTGTTATAACCTACCCTTACTCTATCCAAAAATGAAAGAAAGTTTTGCTTTTTGTTCTACTTTAACCAGTGGCGGCTGGTGCTCATTATTTGGCAGCAAAATGGATGACGGTCTGCCAGGCCCAGATAGAGAGTCTGCAGAGCTGCCGAGGGAGCCCATACTGCTGGTAATGGTGAGTGTTTCCCTTTATGGAGGGCCGTCCAGCTTCCTGATTGGCCGGGAGGAGAAGCAGGAAGACATTAGTGCATGTTAATTCACTAAAGTCACAGACCTTTGTGGACTCAGTGAGCAGTGTTCTGATCCCCGAGCCTACCTTTTTTTGAAGCCAATTGGAGACTCAGGCTCTAATTATGTGCTTAAAACAAAACAAAAACATTGAAATTCATGCATCCGGCTCCATGCATGTAGATTAGGGGTTGGGCGCTTGAATTAGGGGGGTGGCACCCCTGTTCCCCTAATGGAGCAGCCAACCACTGACTTTAACATAACCAGCAAAGGCAAAGTTGGAATCATTTATAACAGGGGTTGGCAACCTCGGGCCTCCAGCTGTTTTGAAACTACAAGTCCCATGAGACATTGCAAGACCCTAACAATCACAGGCATGATGGGATTTGTAGTTTCACCAGAGCTGGAGGGCCCACCCCTGATTTATAAGACCACTGGCATAATCATGGGATTGATGTATTGTATAATAATTGTGTAGTTTGTTAAGTTTTGTATACAAAGTGGCCATTAATACCATAAGTAGAGCCAGGAAAATTACATATTTTTAAGAAAAATAAATCTCAATGCCATTAGGAAGAACATAGTTAGTTTTGGGTGATTTTAATATTTTTTAGTTCTTTAACTGTTTTATATCTGTTGTTAAACATATACAGTATATAAAATCTTTGTTCTTCAAACAAGTGCAAGTATTTACATATCAAGCATATTCACTCATTCAGGGCCGGTTCACACTAGTGCGATGCCAAACATTGTATGTGATTCGCACTGCATTGCTGCATTACATGTGATGTCTGTGCGATGCAAATTTCAGCCATACAGACTGTATGGCTGAATTTGCATCACATTTGGACCATACTCGTGCAGGACCCTTTTTTGGTCTGCACCAGAATCGGATCACATGGGTGTTCACACCCATGCGATCCGATTCTGCAAATCGCGCTGCGTTTTGCAAACTGATTGTGGAGTGTAGGTAACTTAACAAGCACTCTGCAATCAATTCGCATGACCAGGTTTGCTATCTAGATGCGGTGCAAATTTGCAGTGTAAACCAAGCCTACAACCTCAAATGGAGCTGAAAAATGGACTACTCTGATTTATTCAATTATATGTGTAAAATGGAGCTTAAGCTACTAATCTCTGTAAACAGCTTGTTTTGAACAGGTGGTAAAGAAACCACAAAAGCATAAACTGTTGGCTGCCTATAACAATATAGAAAACTATTCATATGCATTAACCTGTCTAAAGTTTTTAGTCTTGTACATAAAAAAGTAAATTAGTACAAAATCGTTATACATCCCCTTCGAAGGGGAAAGTGTAATGTGCTTTCAGTAAGTGAATATCTTGAGTTATTATTGGAGTGTTTAACTTAAAGTGATTTTAGAATGTTTACAAGCTTATTCATCCAGATAGTATTGTATTAAGGAGACTGTGTCATCTTGCCCATTCGGTGCAAACGAACTGTCTCTGCCAACGGCTTTTCCCCTGGTGCTTCAGGTATATGTGGGAGCATGTGAAACTACTTGGGTCTAACAGTCAAACTCTTCTAGGAGGGATAAAGAGCAAAAATGTTACTGCCCCTAGCAGTGGAGGCTGGTGGGTTTTTTTTTGGGGGGGGGGGCGGCAAACAGGCACCCCCCTCCCCCGATTGGCCAACACTTTGGTGAACAGGGCAGTGTAAATCATTGTGTAGGATACTAGTGGTCTTACATTATGTGGGATTGAGGGGAAATTCTGTTTGAATGAATCTTTTTCCAAACTCTGTCAGAGGGAAACCTACTGGATCTTTGTACTAACCCAAATGGTCTGAACCGAAGAAGTAGAGATCAGTACCATCATGTAGAGCAGGGCCATCTTTACCGCAGGGCAAACAGGGCAGCTGCCCAGGGCCCTTTCAGTGTTTGGGGCCCAAAGCAGAGCTGCCCCTTAAGCCCATGCTGTGCCTGCAAACTGGCACTGAAAATCCCCACTGTCTGTGGTAAGGACGGCCCTGTGTCTGTCTGTCAGTCAGTTATCAGCCGGCATCAGAAGGCAGGCACACAGTACTGCGCAGCAGTGCCAGTGCTGCATTAGTTTCGATGAAGGAGCGGGCCACGGGTGGGCGGGGCCTTGAACTCCCCTGATGCTCTGGCCCGCCTCTTGCTATGCTGCCTGCAAGCGTGTATGTGATCGGACTCAGGGAAGAGGCTGCGGAGGCCTTGGTAGGAGGAGTGGACACTGTGGAGTGCTGTCAGAGAGAGCACTGGTGCCTGGAGTGAAACTAGCAATAGCAGCAGACCAGCAGTGTGGAGGAATTGATCGGGTTCGGTGCTGAGCTGGCCAGGAGGACAAGGTAGGTCTTCTTTCTCCTCCCCTGGCAAAAAAAAATGTACATGCATCATGTAATACGCTGCGCACACCTATGCCCATCAAGCTGTGAAATACAGCACTGTCTGTTCATTCTGCTTTTGCACCATGTGACTTGCCTGCAGTTCCTGCACCGGCAAACTTGCTGCATTTTTTTAGATGTTTAGGCAACACTTTTAAAAATACAGTGCCTTTGTGTGTGCAGGGACTGCAGGTAAGTCGCATGGTGCAAAAGCAGAATGGATTCCAAGGCCACTGCATTTTTAAAATGCTGCATGCACCTTTTTTCCGCAGGAAACGAAGGCATGGCAACCCATTCAAATGGTTGGGCTGCTGCGCCTGCGCAAATGTGGGCCGCCAAAACACCTACATGTGAATGTGTGATGTGACAATGGCTGTAATGTAATTGGGGTGCTGTGATGTGTAAATGGGCACTATGACATGAAGGGGACTCTAATGTATTGGGGGCACTGTGATGTGTAAATGGGCACTATAATGTGAAAATGTCTGCAATCTAATGGAGTGCTGTGACATGAAAGGGAACTGAGGACACTGTGGGACTGCTGTGAAGGAGGTCTGCAAAGTTTTTTTTTTTTTAGATAATTCTATGTGGATGTTGGGGTGAAGAGCAAAATTGCATGGGGGGGCAAAAAAAATGTTTGCCCAGGGCCCAAACCATATTAAAGATGGCCCTGATCTAGAGTTTGCTACAAGTACAGTAGGTCCCGCCGATATTGTGTCAATCTCGTCGCTGTTAGAGGCGAGATTGACACCTACGAGCCCCGTCGCGGGAGCCAGTGCCGAGCTCTGTCGCTCCTCCCGCTCGCTGCCCCCAATGGATTTCTATGCTCTGTCGCTCCTCCCGCTCGCCGCCCCCAATGGATTCCTATGGTCGTGGGGACGGCGAGTGCGAGAAGCACAGCCTCACAGCGGTGATTTCCAGCGGAATCCTATTGCGCTAGAAACACAATATTGGCGGCAGGTACTGTATTCCATCTAAAGTTTGCCACAAAGGTATTAACCACTTGCCTACTGGGCACTTCTACCCCCTTCCTGCCTAGGCAAATTTTCAGCTTTCAGCGCTGTCACACTTTGAATGACAATTGCGAGGTCATGCAACATTTTTTTCACACAAATAGAGCTTTCTTTTGGTGGTATTTATTAACCACTGAGCTTTTATTTTTTGCTAAACAAACAAAAAAAGACTGAAAATTTTGAAAAAAAAATTATTTTCATAGTTTGTTATAAAATTTTGTAAACAGATAATTTTTCTCCTTCATTAATGTGCACCGATGAGGTTGCACTGATGGGCACTGATAGACTGCACTGATGGCCTCTGATAAGACGGCACTGATGGGCACTGATGAGGCGGCACTGGTGGGCAATGATGAGGTGGCACTGATGAGGCGGCACGGCTTGTGATTACATCCTGTGATCAGCTGTCAGCCAATGATCATGTGGATTGGCCCTTTATCCCGATATGTGATCAGCTAAGTCCAAAGGGCAGTGCGATTACGAGAGGATGTCCATGTACTCCCTCCCAGCATTGGAAGCCTGCGCTGTATCCATCTTTCGGCTACAGCATGGGCAGCAAGCGGTTAACTTGTCACAATCCCATGAGTTTGTGGAAGACAGATATAAGGTTGCTACCTCCACATGATATAGTATTTAGGTTGCTTGACCCTTACATTTTCTTAGTCCTGTATAACACTAGTCCCATGGACCCTTTTTTATAAATATTTTTTATATTTAATTTGGGTTTCATGCAAGTGTATATTTATATATATTTTTTCTGCTTCTTATTTTTTTAACCCTATATTAATAGACAAAGCCCTTTGCAATATTGTAATAATTTATAATGTGTATCATAATTTTTGGTATGCCAATATATTGTATATCATATTTTCTGGACCTCCTCATGTCCACCTACTAAAGGTCAGCTCCGTTCTTCTGGCCCCTCCAGGACCACCCATAACTAGCCCATAAATCTAGACTAACACCCTCCACAAGCGTTCTTATTTTGTCCTTGCTACGGATTCAGAAGTTTTAATATGTGTACCCTACCCAGGTTCAGTCTCTCCTGGGCGGAAGACTCCCTGTGTTAGTTCTCTATAAGGAGGGTGCCCTGGGTGCTTGGGCAATGTGGCTTTTAGTAGCATAACCTGCTACATATGATGGCTGGCAGGGGTGTTACAGCTTGCCTACCCATTGTTTTCTTTCCTTTTTTCCTCTCTAAAGTCTGGGATGGCTGATAATTTTGTCCTTTATCTTCCTGGTGGTGCAGTATGGAGGGCAAGAGCAGCAAGGGCTCTGGGGTAGGCAGCAGATCGAGTTTCCAGCTGCCTGATTGGTTGCAGCAGGAGGTGGGGAGGTGTGGCTGGCCAGAGCTTCCTGGTCACTAGGCAGCTGTCGGGAAGCTTTTAGTGCAGCTTAGCGGCTTCAGCGGTGGTAAATTTAAATTCTGCTTCCACCTCTGCTCTGTGTTGTCAGCTTTGGAGAGCTGACACAGAGCACTGCAGTCTCCGGTCCTCAGTCTGGCGGCTTTAAGCTCCAATTGCCCCTGTGAGTACTTTGGGTTCTTCTGCTGCACTGCGAGGGCTAGTTTACACTTGCTTCAAAACATGGCTTCGGACACGCTTTTTAAAGCTCTTTGAACACCAGTCAAAGCCCCTGTCACTAAATAAAATGGTTAGCTTACAGTCCTGTTTACACCTTGTTTTTGCTTGGTGATTCGAAGAGCTTCGATAAGGCTTCCGGGGGGCTGCAATGAGGCTTTAATGGGGCTTCTGTGGGGTTTCGATGAGGCTTTGTTGGGCTTTGTTGGGCTTTGATGAGGCTTTGGTGGGGCTTCAAGCAAGGTTTGCCATAGACTTCTATGGAGGGTTTAAAGACACTTTGAAGCACCACTAAAACTACATGGGGTATAATTTTTGAAGCAAAGCTGAAGCAAAGCAAAAGCAGGTGTAAACAGGACTGTAAGCTAACCATTTTATTTAGTTCAGAGAACTTTAACACAGCCTGTCCGAAGCCTTCTTTTGAAGCAAGTGTAAACTAGCCGTTAATGTGTGTTGAAGCAGAATGAAGTGTACGTTGCTTCTCCCTGTGCTGTGTTTTGCTTATGTCTTTGTTTCATGATTCTTTATTGCCACTAAGGATGAGTTGAACACCCCCCGGTTCGGTTCGCGGTAGAACATACGAACAGGCAAAAAATTTGTGTGAACACCGTTAAAGTCTATGGGACTCGAAAGTGAAAAATCAAAAATGCTAATTTTAAAGGCTAATATGCAAGTTATTGTCATAAACAGTGTTTGGGGACCCGGGTCCTGCCCCAGGGGACATATATCAATGCACAAATAAATTTTAAAAATGGCCGTTGTTTCGGGAGCAGTGATTTTAATAATGCTTAACGTGAAACAATAAAAGTGAAATATTCCTTTAAATATCGTACCTGGGGGGGGACTATAGTATGCCTGTAAAGTGGAACATTTTTCCCGTGTTTAGAACAGTCCCTGACATTTCTAAAGGAATACAAGTTATTTAAAACTGCTTGCGGCTGTAATGTAATGTCGGGTCCCAGCAATATAGATGAAAATCATTGAGAAAAACGGCATGGGTCGCCCCCCCCCAGCACATTACTAGGCCCTTTGGGTCTGGTATGGATATTAATAAGGGGAATTACAAAAAAAAGGCATGGGGCCCCCAGGCCCTATATACTCTAAACAGCAGTATACAGGCGGTCCTCGGGTTACCGACAAGATAGGGACTGTAGGTTTGTTCTTAAGTTGTAATTTGGAACAGGTACATTTTTAAAGTGTAGCTCCAGCCAAAAAATCTATTTTTAAGCTTTTTTTTTAAGCTTTTTGGATAACATAGGGAAGGGTTATCACCCCTGTAACATTTGTTTTGCTGTGCCCCTGTTCAGAAGATTTCACCTCACTTTCTGTCCCAATGACAATTGGATTTTGAAAATTTTGGGTTATTAGGGAAACTAGGATTGGTAATAAAGCATCAGTGGAGGAGACACCTTTTTTCCCATATTAACTCTTACAGGAGAAAATGTTCCCTTCCTAGGGGTATATTTCCTCTCACTTCCTGTTGTCTCCCTCCGTTTGTAAGTAGGGAGTACATGAGTTCGACTCAAACATTGGCTGTTTGCCCGTTCGCCGAATAGCGAACAATTTGGGGTGTTTGCAGGAAATTCAAAAGCCTTTAAAAGTCTATGGGAGAAATCAAAAGTGCTCATTTTAAAGGTAAGATGCAAGTTATTGTCATAAAAAGTGTTTGGGGACCTGGGTCCTGCCCCAGGGGACATGTATCAATGCAAAAAAAGTTTTAAAAACTGCCCTTTTTTCTCGGGAGCAGTGATTTTAATAATGCTTAAAGTCAAACAATAAAAGTGTAATATTCCTTTAAATTTCATACCTGGGGGGTGTCTATAGTATGCCTGTAAAGTGGCGCATGTTTCCCGTGTTTAGAACAGTCTGACAGCAAAATGACATTTCTATAGGAAAAAAAGTCATTTAAAACTACTCGCGGCTATAATGAATTGTCGGTCCGGCTATACACATAAGAGTTCATTGATAAAAACGGCATGGGATTCCCCCGCAGGGGAACCCGAACCAAAATTTAAAAAAAAAAAATGCGTGGGGGTCCCCCCAAATTCCATACCAGGCCTTTCAGGTCTGGTATGGATATTAAGGGGAACCCCGTGCCAAATTTTTTTTAAAAATGGCGTGGGGGTCCCCCCTCAAAATCCATACCAGACCTGAAGGTATGGATTTTAAGGGGAACCCCGCACCAAAATTTAAAAAAAATGGCGTCCGTATCACAGGCCCACCCTACGCATTTCGTCACGATAGGACATCTTTGGGGGGACAAAACGCGTAGGGTAGGCCTGTGATACTGACGTTATCGCATTCTGTCTCTTTGGAGATTTGATGGTACAGCAAGCAGCAGGCAGAGGAAGCCCGAGGAGACGCTGCTATTTTGATTTATTGACTCTATATGAACTCTGTCTCGTAAGTGCAATCTATGCACTATGAGGCGCATTTTTTGTTTATGTTTCTGAGTGACAAGGATCCAGCAGTTTGGGACATCCAAATAGGTTTTTGGGAGAGCGAATTCCCTGAGCTTGGTGAGACCGCTGTTATGGTCATTTCTGCAGGTAAAGAGACTACATATTCACTTTGGGTGGAAAGCCTGCTTGGAGGAAGGTCCCTTTTTTCTTTACGGCTTTGTGCTTACATCGTGTCTTTATACCTGCATGGATATCTTATGATTCACTGTCATTTACATTTGGGACTTTGTTTCAGTTTTAACATTCACTTTCATTTCCTAGAACAGTGATGGTGAACCTTGGCACCCCAGATGTTTTGGAACTACATTTCCCATGATGTTCATGCACTCTGCAGTGTAGTTGAGCATCATGGGAAATGTAGTTCCAAAACATCTGGGGTGCCAAGGTTCGCCATCACTGTCCTAGAATATGTTTGATTTTTTTTTTTCCTTTACAGATTATTGATTATTGATTTAATCCGCATGAGCAATTTTATGGATTTTTATTCAATTCATTTTTTGGGTTTTTTTTGTGTTTTAGTATATTAATTTATTTTTTGGCACCTGAATACAATATTTGCTACATATAGAGTTTAATATTGTTTACTTAGGTTTATCTCATCACAGATATATTATTGTTTTTGCAGTCTCTCAGTTTCAGATTTTGGGACTCTGCCTTAGTTTTCCAATTTATAATCTCAGGATTTTCACCACTTCTGAACATTTGAAAAGGAACTAATTTTTTCTGCCTTTTTTTGCTTTAATTCATACACTAACATTAGTGGCCTTCTCAAATGGTGACAGGACAGTGCATGCATCCTTGATCAGTAGCCACTGGTGTGGCAAAAAAAAGCCAAGCTCCCCTGACTCTGTCCTGGTGTCATACTCACACAGGTACTCATTGATGGCCCTCTGCTGCGTGTGCAGCCACTGCAGTATTGCCAATGTCGAGTTCCACCTGGTGGGCATGTCACAAATGAGGAGGTTCTTGGGCAGGTTGCATTCTCTTTGAATGTCAGCCAGCCGAAGAACTGGCATTATATGACCAGCAGAAATGCTCACAGACTTTCCTGGCCTGCCTCAGGAGATCCTGTAAGCCCGGGTACCTGCTCAAGAACTGCTGCACCACCAAATTCAGGACGTGAGCCAAACAGGGAACATGGGTCAAGTGTCCCTGTCGGAGGGTGGAGAGGAGGTTGGTGCCATTGTCACATACAACCATTCCTGGCTGAAGCTGGCGTGGCGTCAACCACCCCTGAGCCTGGCCCTGCAGAGCTGCCAGAATCTCTGCCCCAGTGTAGCTCCTGTCCCCTAAGCAGACCAACTCAAGCACCGCATGGCATATTAAGTGCTTGCGTAGCCCCTTGAACGCCTACAGAGCATCGCTGGTTCAGAGGACAAATCTGCAGAAGAAGAAGAGGAGGGGGTGGAGGAGAGAGCTGTGACAGAATCACCACTACTGGTATTTTGGAGGCGTGGTGGTGGAACAAGCTCTAACAATACTGAACCCTGTCCTGCATCCTTCCCAGCTGCCAGCAGAGTTACCCAGTGTGCCGTGAAAGAAAGGTAACATCCCTGTCCATGCCTGCTGGGCCATGAGTCAGCGGTAATATGCACCTTACTGCTGACCGCCCTGTCCAGCAAGGCCAAGACATTGCCTTCCACATGCTGGTAGAGAGCCAGAATGGCCTTCCGTAAAAAGAAATGGCGTTTGGAAACCTACCACTGAGGTACCGCACATTCCACAAATTCACGAAAGGGGGCAGAGTCTACCAGCTGAAAAGTAATCAGTTGCAGTGCTAGCAATTTGGCCAAGCTAGCATTGAGACGCTGAGCATGTGGATGGCTGGGACCAAATTTCTTTTGATGGTTTAGCAACTGGGGTCGGGAAATTTGCCTACTAAAATTGGATGTTGGTGTACCGCTAGCAGATTGGCCACAAGTACTTGGGACACCTATTTCTATACATTCATTCCTCTCAGTGCAGGTTTCTGAGAGGACTGGAGGTATAGTGGTGTTAGAGATCCCAACTGATGAGGAGCAAGGAGAGGTCCGCCTTGTTCTTTGATGTGGGTCTTTTAAGTGCTGTTGCCAATGGACTGCATGGGAGGTCATCATATGTCTGGTCAAGCATGTGGTGCCCAAGCGGCTGCTGTTTTGGCCATGCTTGATACGCTTCAGACATATGTTGCAAACAGCAATGGTGCAATCTGCTGCACACGTGTCAAAAAAGGCCCACGCCAAAGAACTTTTCAAAATATTCGGGGAGTCAGCAGCGCCCTGCACCTGGTTAGCTCTGCGGTGTGATGCAATAGTTTGGCTGCCCTTAAGCTGCCCCCTGGAGAGCATCCTGCCTCGTTGGAGATGTGCCTCCTCCTCCTCCTCTCTTCTATCAGGCACCCAAGAAGAGTCAGTGATATCATCATCCCCTCCCTCCTCATCACTGGAGCAAACTTAGCAGTATGCTGCAGCTGGTGGAACATGACTGCCAGTTCCTTGACCTTCTTGGGCACCCCCTCTCCTCAACCTGGGTACCATCATCGGAACCTTCAAATCGCTGCGCATCCTCCTGCAGCATGTACCCGACACTGTGGTCGAATAGTTCGGGGGGACTCCTCCGTGCATGATGGTGGGGCTAGGAGTGAAGGAGTGACTGTTGACATGGAGTCGATGGAATAGGCCACTTTAGCAGCTGGATTGGCAGGCAAACTACTCTGAGCCTGGGTGACAGAGGATGAGGACAGCTTTGTTATCCATTCCACCAACTCTTCTGCATGTTGTGGCTCAATAACACGGCCAGTTGCAGAAAAAAAATGACAAGCGTGTCCCACGGCCACGTGCTGAAGATGCACCGTGTCCATGACCAGCACTGTCGATTGTAGACACAGAGCCTGCTTGCCCTCTTTTAGTGGCCTGTGAGCATCTGCCTCTCCTTGGTGGCCTTCCGGACATGCTGTAAATTTTGTTTAGCAAAACCACACTACAATGTATTGTGTACTGTGTACACCACTAGAAAAGTAGTAGCAACTGCACTAGGGGTGCATGGTACTGTGTACACCAACAGAAGTGTAATAACTATGGGTGCACTGTATGTATTGTGTATTGTGTACACCACCAGAAAAGTAGTAGCAACTGCACTATGTGTGCACGGTACTGTGTACACCAACAGAAGTGTAATAACAACTATGGGTGGACTGTATGTATTGGGTATTGTGTACACCACCAGAAGTTTAATAACAACTATGGGTGCACTGTATGTATTGTGTACACCACCAGAAAAGTAGTAGCAATGGCATTAGGGGTGAACGGTATTGTGTACACCAACAGAAGTCTAATAGCAACTATGGGTACACTGTATGTATTGTGTACTGTGTACACCACCAGAAAAGTAGTAGCAACTGCACTAGAGGTGCACGGTACTGTGTACACCACCAGAAGTCTAACAGCAACTATAGGTGCACTGTATTTATTGTGTACTGTGTACACCACCAGAAAAGTAGTAGCAACTGCACTATGGGTGCATGGTACTGTGTACACCAACAGAAGTGTAATAACAACTATGGGTGCACTGTATATATTGTGTACACCACCAGAAAAGTAGTAGCAACTGCACTAGGGGTGCACGGTATTGTGTACACCACCAGAAGTCTAATAGCAAATATGGGTGCACTGTATGTATTGTGCACTGTGTATACCACCAGAAAAGTAGTAGCAACTCCACTAGGGGTGAACGGTATTGTGTACACCACCAGAAGTCTAATAGCAACTATGGGTGCACTATATGTATTGTGTACTGTGTACACCACCAGAAAAGTAGTAGCAACTGCACTAGGGGTGCACAGTACTGTGTACACCACCAGAAAAGTAGTAGCAACTGCACTAGGGGTGCACGGTATTGTGTACATCACCAGAAGTCTAATAGCAAATATGGGTGCACTGTATGTATTGTGCACTGTGTATACCACCAGAAAAGTAGTAGCAACTGCACTAGGGGTGATCGGTATTGTGTACACCACCAGAAGTCTAATAGCAACTATGGGTGCACTATATGTATTGTGTACTGTGTACACCACCAGAAAAGTAGTAGCAACTGCACTAGGGGTGCACAGTACTGTGTACACCAACAGAAGTGTAATAACAACTATGGGTGCACTGTATATATTGTGTACACCACCAGAAAAGTAGTAGCAACTGCACTAGGGGTGCACGGTATTGTGTACACCACCAGAAATCTAATAGCAACTATGGGTGCATTGTATGTATGGTGTACACCCCCAGAAAAATAGTAGCAACTGCACTATGGGTGAACGGCACTGTGTACACCAACAGAAGTGTAATAACAACTGAGTGTAGTGTATTGTGTACACCACCAGAAAAGTAATAGCAAATGCACTATGGGTGCACGATACTGTGTACACCGCATGAAGTATATTAGAAAAAGCACATTAGGAATGGCCTGCAGTCAGGTATAGGGTATAGGCTTGGCTACACGTGATGCAGTGTGTGTGTGTATGTATGTATGTATGTATGTATGTATGTATGTATGTGTGTGTGTGTGTGTATATATGTATATATATATATATATATATATATATATATATATATATATATATATATATATATATATATATATATATATATATATATATATATATATATATATATATATATATATATATGTGTGAGTACACCCCTCACATTTTTGTAAATATTTTATTATATCTTTTCATGTGACAACACTGAAGAAATGACAATTTGCTACTTTGCTACAATGTAAAGTAGTGAATGTACAGCTTGTATAACAGTGTAAATTTGCTTTCCCCTCAAAAATAACTCAACACACAGCCATTAATGTCTAAACCGCTGGCAAAAAAAGCGAGTATATCCCTAAGTGAAAATGTCCAAATTGGGCATGTGTCATGAGTCATGTGACTCATTAGTGTTACAAGGTCTCAGGTGTTAAATGGGGAGCAGGTGTGTTAAATCTGGTGTTATCACTCTCACGCTTTCATACTGGTCACTGGAAGTTCAACATGAAACCTCATGGCAACAAACTCTCTTAGGATCTGAAAAAATCTGTTGCTCTACATAAAGATGTCCTAGGCTATAAGAAGATTGCCAAGACCCTTAAACTGAGCTGCAGCATGGTGGCCAATACCATACAGCAGTTTAACAGGACAGGTTCCAGTCGGAACAGGCCTTGCATGGTCGACCAAAGAAGTTGAGTTGCCATGCTCAGTGTCATATCCAGAGGTTATCTTTGGGAAATAGACATATGATGTGCTGCCAGCAATGCTGCAGAGGTTAAAGTGGTGGGGGGTCAGCCTGTCAGTGCTCAGACCATACGCCGCACACTGCATCAAATTGGTCTGCATGGCTGTTGTCCCAGAAGGATGCCTCTTCTAAAGATGATGCACAAGAAAGCCTGCAAAAAGTTTGCTGAAGACAAGCAGACTAAGGACATGGATTACTGGAACCATGTCCTATGGTATGATGAGACCAAGATAATCTTATTTGGTTCAGATGATGGCAATCGTGTGTGGCAGCAATCAGGTGAGGAGTACAAAGACAAGTGTGTCTTGCCTACAGTCAAGCATGGTAATGGGAGTGTCATGGTCTGGGGCTGCATGAGTGCTGCTGGCATTGAGGGAACCATGAATGCCAACATGTACTGTGACATACTGAAGCAGATCATGATCTCCTCCCTTCATAGACTGGGCCACAGGGCAGTATTCAAACATGATAACGACACCAAACACACCTCCAAGACGACCACTGCCTTGCTAAAGAAGCTGAGGGTAAAGGTGATGGACTGGCCAAGCATGTCTCCAGACCTAAACCCTACTGAGCATCTGTGGGGCATCCTCAAATGGAAGGTGGAGGAGCGTAAGGTCTCTAACATCCACCAGCTCCGTGATGTCGTCATGGAGGAGTGGAAGAGGACTCCGGTGGCAACCTGTGAAGCTCTGGTGAACTCCATGCCCAAAAGGGTTAAGGCAGTGCTGGAAAATAATGGTGGCCACACAAAATATTGACACTTTGGGCCCAATTTGGACAGTTTCACTTAGGGGTGTACTCACTTTTGTTGCCAGCGGTTTAGACATTAATGGCTGTGTGTTGAGTTATTTTGAGGGGACAGCACATTTACACTGTTATACAATCTGTACACTCACTACTTTTACTACTGTATCAACATGTCATTTCTTCAGTGTTGTCACATGAAAAGATATAATAAAATACTTACAAAAATGTAAGGGGTGTACTCACTTTTGTGAGATACTGTATATGAGACTGGCTGTAAATATGTATTGAACAAACTGCAGCTAACTGAATAACCTGCCTGTCTCCGGAAGTATATTAGAAAAAGTACACCAAGTGCGCATACGCGGGACTCCCAATATGGCCACGTAAGCCGGGAGCTCCTCACTGCCCGAGCCAACAAGCCTCCCTAGCCCTGGAGCCAAGCCAGCAGGACGCTCGCAAACAGTGGGAATCGATCGGGGAACACCCCCACAATATTCCTATGCCAGGCAACTTGGTCTGCCATGACCTGGGACCACAATTCTCCACTGAGGGAGTCCAGGCCGAACCCAAGATGGCGGCCGCGTCTCAGCCACGAGACACACACACACAGGGGGACAAACGGAATACAGGCAAGTCATTGCCCCAGCCACTTTAGCCTTCACTCCCCAAGCAAACTCCAGCATCTCCCACAGTGTGACCCCATCACCTGCATCCACAGAATCGCTCATAGAGCGATCGATGGACAATTACACGCTATCCCCACTGAGTACTACTCTGGTACATCTGGAAGCCATTATCTTCCCAGGAGGCCCAGACCATGATATACCCCAGAATACAGGAGACTTATTCCTCAAATTGTCTGAGTTACTTGAAAGGGGTCTGTCCCTACACTGCCAACAAAATTACTAGTGGCATTCGCTCTGACTTCAAAAACCTGGGCTCCAGGATGGAAGCAATAGAGCATAAGCTCGACATTATGATGTCCAAGGCCAACCAAAACACTGACCACATACATGTAATACAAGAGCAACTGGATGTGGCCCTGAACAGGATCGACGACCCTGAAAACCGTTCCAGGAGGGACAATTTCAGGGTCAGAAGTATCCCAGAATCAATCACAGATGTCCCCAAAGCTATATGGGTGACCTGACTGACACTAACCCCTGCCTCCTCCTGGATGACACTGGGCCCGGCCTCCTCCTGGATGACACTGGGCCCGGCCTCCTCCTGGATGACACTGGGCCCGGCCTCCTCCTGGATGACACTGGGCCCGGCCTCCTCCTGGATGACACTGGGCCCGGCCTCTTCCTGGATGACACTGGGCCCGGCCTCATCCTGGATGATACATTCCACTCCTTCCTCCTGGCTGATCTCATCCTGTGTATAAAAAAGGGACATAGTTTGAGTTTTTGGTTTTTTTTTAGTTCAATGGCACACAATTTTCAGATCATGACTTGCAAATTCAATGTTAATACATATAAAAGAGTATCAATCTGACACCAGCATTTTTTAAAGCTGGTGACAAACATTTTTGGCCACTACTGTCAATTGATATGTATACATAATTTTTTAACAAAAAATCCTTTAATACTTAATCAATTATAACATGTAGTTAACATCCTTAATATTAGGACACTAAATATGTCTAAAAATAATATACCTGGCTCCAGATGGTCACATCCGGTTCTTCTAGGATGGAAGGCCCAGCTTGCTCCTCATCAGCCTCTGCTGGGGTGGAGGGAAGGGTTGAAAGTGATGCCCTGGCTTCAGTCTGGTCATCAAGAAAACGTAGTTTATCGTAGTACCACAGCCTGGGTACATACACATCATCTGCTGATGCTCCTGATCTCAGAGAAATCTGGATCTTGTTATGCTCCGTCCTATACATATTTCGCAAGATCCCAATTTTATTTTCTAGATACTTAAAGGTTGCTTCTGGGATAAAAGTCTGCACAAATGTGACAAGTTTCTCCAGCATTGATTTCCTTATTGTTTTAATATAATATGCAGGGTGTTTGACCTCCCATAGATTCCTCATCTCCCTGTACTTCTCAATAAATTGAGTTAGAAATTCAGGGTCCTTAAACTCGGTATTCATGTTTTCTGTCAAAGATAATACACAAGACAAAAACACTAATGTTAGGCTAAACTCGCATAATCTTACTTATCCCAACATAGGCCTCAATCTTTAAGCAGTATAGGCTGATACAAAATTAATAAAATTTACCTTAGTTTCGGACGCTCGCAAATTCAGTTCCTCTATCTTCCGCGCACAGAAGTTACGTATGACACATGCGTGATAGCTTTATACACACTGCGCATGCATGAAACTCTGCCTGCGTCGCCTGCCCCTGACATTCTTTTTTAACGAATATTCTCTGCCCTTTTTTTCTACGCACAGAATGTATGTACAGCACATGCGTGATAGCTTTGTATACACACTGCGCATGCGTGAAACTCCACCTGCGTCGCCCGCCTGGACGTTCTTTTTTAACGAATATTCTTCGCCCCTTCTCTCTACGGTGCGCAGTAGGAGTAACAATGGCGAAGACACAGTAGGTGTGTACTAACTCCAGTAACAAGGAAAGCCCGGAGCCCGAAATGGAGATTTAAGGCCTCCAATATGGCCTTTGAAGAGATGGTGGAGATGGTATCAATTTAAAAAAAAAAAGATTACCATGGGAAGCATGGACCATACGCCCAGCCTAATTTAAGCAAGGCAAAAATAATGGCGAAAGTGGTGAAGAGCCTGCATCATAAATTTGGGGTACGACGCTCTAAAGATCATCTGAGGCAATGATGGTCTGACCTTAAACTCAGGGAGCCGGATCAGTACAGACGAATCCAGAAAGTGCTGAAAAATAGTAAGTACTTGTCGTGTGTTCATATTGTGATTATTACCTTGCATGCTGCTCCATGTGGTTATCCTTACTGTACAAGTTTTACTTGTTAAATGTTCGTAGGAAACATTGTTATAAAAAAAATTATATACAATGTATTTAGTTGATACAGGGTTGAAACAACATTTTGGTCTTGATAGTTTGTCTAATTAAAAGAAGTTTATGACATTGTTGTCTAGATGTCTTTTGAAACTAGAATGAATAGCAAACTTCATTCAGTGGGATGTAAGGAGAGGACACTCAGCAGCTGTTACACATCTGGACACAGGAGCAGTAGTGTGGGACACCAGAATACATTTTTTTTGGTTAACCCACACAGGTGCTCCAGTGGATACTTGTTTGGATGTCTCTATCTGTGACACGTGGCCAATAAAAGTAAGTATTCCAGCTTGTTTGCAAGGGAATTTTAATTATGTCTTCAACTTGGATCTCTCCCCAAACAGACAATTGTACACCACTTCAATGCAATGTTTCATATTCCTATTCATTGACTCAAATATCTGTGTGCTAAGTATACCTTTTGCTTCATTCTCATAGGGGAGAAAAGACTCAGACAACCTGAACCCAGGGACCCCCGACCTCACCAACCCATTTGGGAAATTAGCCCAAGCCCCACGGAGGATGTTGAGGAAGGAGAGGTGGGTGACATGTGCACCACAGCAGGTGAGTGTCTGACACCCCAGCTTATAGTAATCTATGTATGCCTGCATATTTCTAAATACATTTTTTTTTCATTAATTTTAGGTGATGTGGAAGGGGAACCATTTACCACCGACAGTGCCCAACGATTAATTGGGCAGATCATGGAATGGGGATATAGACGCCATGCGCACTAGCCTAGACCTAATGCGTAATCAGCTGGACAATATGCAGCAGGAAATGAAGAACATGATTGATGTTTTGGGGAGAATCTAAATAACTTTTTTCACAAAAAAACATTGATCATGTTCTTCATTTCCTGTTTTGCTGACCCCATTCTGGGCTTTGACTTTTAAAGATTTTATGCCTGTTTATAAAAAAATTTAGAAAAAAACAAAATAAAAAATATATAGAGGCCTGGTTGTTGTAAAAAAAAAAAAAAAAAAAAAAAAATAGAGGCCTGCTTGTTAAAAAAAAAAAAAAAAAAAATAGAGGCCATTTGTTAAAAAAAAAAAAAAAATAGAGGCCTGTTTGTTAAAAAAAAAAAAAAAAGAGGCCTGTTTGTTAAAAAAAAAAAAAAAAGAGGCCTGTTTGTTAAAAAAAAAAAAAAAAAAAAAAGAGGCCTGTTTGTTAAAAAAAAAAAAAAAAAAGAGGCCTGTTTGTTAAAAAAAAAAAATAAACAGGCCTCTTTTTTTTTTTTTTTTTTTAACAAACAGGCCTCTTTTTTTTTTTTTTTTTAACAGAGGCCTGGTTGTTATAAAAATTTTCTAAATAAAAAAAGAATTTTTATAATAAAAAAATAGATTGTTTGAACAAAAAATTATATCTTTTTTAAATCATAACATTTTCAAAACCGAAAAGGTGAATGTACACAGATTAAAACATCTGTTATTAAACAACAAGATGTGTGGCTTCTTCTTTCAATGCTCAATATCAGTTTTGGAAGTTATTTGGTGTTTACAGTGACAATGGGGCTTATTTACTAAAGGAAAATACACTTGGCACTACAAGTGCACTAGGATAACCTAGGAGACAGCCAAAAAGAAAGGCAAGCAATAAATACAATTCTAGATTTTATCTTATTTTTTATTAAAAAAATTAGAGATTGTCTGGCCATGCAATGGCCCCCCTACCCATAAAATAATCAACATATTGATCCCGAACTTGACGGGTGCTTTAGGGGGCCAAGCCAGTACAGCCAGTAAATGGGGCAAAATGGGATGCCACAGTCTGCTATTCCTGTGGCGTTGAAGGAAACCAGGGAGTCAAACAAGAAAAAAAATATATAAGTACTTTTGCACATAACATTGCAAGCACATTACACAAAAAACATTCCTGCCCAGCATCAGTATAACATTAATTGTAATAAGTATTATTTAAAGACTAAAATATAATGCCCACTTATCAAATTCATCACCCCCTCTGATGGCACATTGCTAAATTGATTGTAAATCAATTTAAGGACATACAGACCATTTGCTGATATTTTAGGGGGGGGGTTGTAAATCAATTTAAGGACACACAGACCATTTGCTGACATTTTGGGGGGGGGGGGGGGTTTGTAAATCAATTTAAGGACACACAGACCATTTGCTGACATTTTAGGGGGGGAAGGGGATTGTAAATCAATTTAAGGACACACAGACCATTTGCTGACACTTTGGGGGGGGGGTTGTAAATCAATTTAAGGACACACAGACCATTTGCTGACATTTTAGGGGGTGATTGTAAATCAATTTAAGGACACACAGACCATTTGCTGACATTTTAGGGGGGGAGGGGATTGTAATCAATTTAAGGACACACAGACCATTTGCTGACATTTTAGGGGGGAATTGTAAATCAATTTAAGGACACAGACCATTTGCTGACATTTTAGGGGGGGGGGGGGGGTTGTAAATCAATTTAAGGACACACAGACCATTTGCTGACATTTTAGGGGGGGGATTGTAAATCAATTTAGGGACACACAGACCATTTGCTGACATTTTAGGGGGGGGGGGGGGATTGTAAATCAATTTAGGGACACACAGACCATTTGCTGACACTTTGGGGGGGATTGTAAATCAATTTAAGGACACACGGACCATTTGCTGACATTTTAGGGGGGGATTGTAAATCAATTTAAGGACACACAGACTATTTGCTGACATTTTAGGGGGGGGGGTTGTAATCAATTTAAGGACACACAGACCATTTGCTGACATTTTAGGGGGGGAATTGTAAATCAATTTAAGGACACACAGACCATTTGCTGACATTTTAGGGGGGGGTTGTAAATCAATTTAAGGACACACAGACCATTTGCTGACATTTTAGGGTAAAGCAATACAATGGAGCTGACAAAATACATTGTTAAGTGACTACAATAGGTGGATATGGGCCCAGCATAGCATGCTGGGTAGGTTAGTGAATGCTAATATGCATGCAGTACAAAAAAGATCATTCAAATATTACAGCATGCATGAGGACAAAGGGGACATTCACACTATATTGCAATCATGGTAATTAGTGTTTGAGTAAAGAAATACATTACATTAGCAAACATTAAATATAATAAAATGTGATGTTAAAGGATAAAAATTCTTACCTTAATGTAGTCCTTCTGCAGGACCTGGATGATGGCAGAACAGGTCTCTGGGATAATGATCCCCAGAGCCTGGGGGGAGATGCCTGTTGAGAACCTAAGGTCCTGCAGGCTTCTCCCCGTCGCCAAGTACCGCAACGTGGCAACTAGCCTCTGCTCCGCAGTGATGGCTTGCCTCATGCAGGTATCCTGCCTGCTGATATAAGGGGTCAGCAAAGCCAACAAACGGTCAAAAACAGGGTCCGTCATCCGGAGAAAATTCCTGAAATCCTCAGGGTTATTCTCACGGATCTCACGGAGCAAAGGCATGTGACAGAATTGGTCACACTGGAGCAACCAATTCTTCGTCCATGAACTCCTCCTCGCCCTGTTCATGGACTGGGCTTGGGCTGAAGAATGAACTACAGCACCAAGCACATACAATGCATGAGCTCTACGACGAGTACATACGCGCAACATGGCTTCAAAATGGTCGACTGGTCAGAACGAACTTAACAGAACACACTGAAGAACAGCAAGGCCTGTGAAGAGCGAGCTGAAAATCAGAAACGAGCGGACAATAACACACTGAATATATCAATGTGAACTGACTACATGCACTGAAAAGCAGATACAAACCTCACAAGCACAAACTGAACAACAGTTAAACGATCTGAAAAATACGAGTCTCACAATCGCGAATCGTCTCTCACCAAACTTCTAGTAACACGAGTTAACACAAGATTAGCAGAAGGGGCCCAACGGGCCCGAGCTATTGAACTTCCGTTTTATAGCCTCATCAGACCTGGTGTACGTCACCGCGTACTAGACGGTCGGACTTTTGTGTGACCGTGTGTGTGCAAGTCCGTTCTAAAGTCCGTCGGAAGTCCGTCAAAAGTCCGACGAAAGTCCGCCGGAATGGCCGTCGGACTTTTGTTGCTGAAAAGTCCGCTCGTGTGTACGCGGCATTACTCCTCAGGGCACTGCCCTGTCTGGCAAATTTAAATGGGTTATCCTCCCTGATCTGGGAAACCCCCCTGATACCCCCACACTACCCCATCCAAATCCTTTGACAGGATCTTTGACAGGATTGCCTATATACCCCATCTTTTGTACTGCAGCCACCCTTTAACAAGAGTTCGGGACAAAAGGAACCTAACCTAACACGCGATTTGCCTGAGAGATGCCACCAGATAAACATAAGAGAACCCACACTGGTCACTCGTCTGGCAGCCTCAAGGACAGCCACCAATATCCCAAGCTCACAAAGGTTTGGACTAAAGCAACTCACCCCAAAAAAGGGGCCTCCAAGGGCACAATTCACTAAAACTGGGCAAAATATGACTCTTTGCCTAACCCTTCCCACCCTCTCTCCACAAACCCCCTCCCCCAATTCCCCTTTCTACCCTCCTCGAATCCCCTTCCCCACCCTTCCCCGACTTGTTACAAAGGACTAAGTTCTAGTTATCCTGCTGACTATGTTCCAATTTTGCAATATTGTTACAGTTACTATTTTTGTTAAAGTTTATACTTTTTAATTGCTTTTTCATATCTCCAGGGTTGGCTATGGCCAGGGCAGCAGTTATGCACCCTATGGTGCATGATTGCATGACTATGGGTTTTCTGTCTTCGAGTGATGGAACAGTAGTCCTCTCCGAGGGCTACCTCTATTTTGTATTTGGCAATGAAGGTAGGGACCTTTTCTCCTCCCTTTGCCGCAGGTCCATGTTAGGCCATTTGAACTTTGTCTCCCCCTCTCTTTCTTCTTTCTCACTAACCTCTTTCTCTGGTTGCCAGTCCGCAGATCTCAAAGCTCCAGGTCCCAGGTCCATCGCCAAGTTTTGCCCAAGATCACTCCATCTCATACAAAAAGGGGTAAGTGATGTCTATGTCGATACACCCCTCTCTTCCCAAGATCATGCCTGTTAACAACATGCTTCCCCACTCTCTTAAACTAGTATCCCATATTGTGCAGGGCCTCAATTTGGCAATCAAGAGAAGAAAAGTCCTTCAGTCATACCACTCCCAAAAAATGGCAGTGGTATTGCTACAGGAGACACATTTTCCAATACGGTACACCCCCCCTCCTCCATGCCCACTATCCCCAATTATACCTAGCAAATGCCGAAGATAAAACGAAGGGTGTAGCGATCCTTTTTGCAAAATCATGCATATTCAAGGCCCTTCAGGTACACAAGGACTTATCTTAGTGAAGGGGATGATAGATGACTACTTGTATTCATTCATTTCTTACTATACTCCCAACAAGGGTCAAGCTAATTTTTTTCATACAATGTTGCAAACCATAGGGCCTCTGCTGGAGGGAATGGTGATTTATGGAAGAGACTCTAATATCGGGTTCGACCAAAGTCTTGACAAATCTAGACCACCTTCAGCACAACTCACCCGACCCAAGAAATGTAGTTCCAGAATAACGATATTGATTTACCAACAAGGTCTCGCTGACATACGGTGAGAACTTAATCCATCTAACAGGGACTACACACATTTCTCGAACCCCCACCAATCTTACTCCGGAATTGACCACATATTTATTTCTTCGATACATATTCCTGCAGTAAACAAAGCCTACATCAGGGACACAGCCCTTTCGGACCATTCTATGGTTATCCTCGTATTACAGGGCCACCTCACCAAACCTCCCCTTCCACACTGGAGACTCAAGGAAACTTTACTTAATGACCCAGTCCAGGTCCTAGTTATTGACAAAGCACTGAAAGAATATTTCCTCCTAAATACGTAGAGGGAATCTCGGCTGAGACTTTATGGGTGGCCCACAAAGCTACGATCCGGGAAAGCTAATCCAAATAGCAACACAAATTAAAAAAAGAAAGAGCCTCGGACGTAGAGAAAATTGAGAGTGACTTCTCAGCTTTATGCAAACAGCACAAAAAGAATCCAACAAAGGTCCAAACCGCCCAATTAGACGCGGCTTGAATAGATTGATCAACCTTACATGGCAAATTCCCCCCCCCCATGTATCGCAAACTAGAAACTGATCTACAAATATGGTCCTTATACAACATATCCTGGCTAGGTAAAGTCCACTCCATCAAGATGACCCTTCTTCCTAGACTCCTCTACTTATTTAGATCCCTTCCGATAGCAATTCGAAAAGATCATCTAAAGTCTTTCCAGGGAAAGATAATCAAATTTATTTGGGGAAGAAAAGGATACAGATTAGCCAGACGCATCCTCTACAGCCCTAAAACACGAGGAGGACTAAGTCTCCCTGAACTCTTTAGATATTATCAAGCTGCTAGACTAGCCCAACTATCAATGGTCTACTCTAGATATGAGAAACCAGACTGGATTAATACAGAGAGACAGGCGGTCCCAACATACACCCTAGACTACCTATTGTGGTGTCCCCGAAAATCTAGACCCCCAATAATGTTCCCTACACTATCCCACTCCATAAAATTATGGGACGACATGATACATCTTCCCTCTCTGACATCCGACATTCACCCACTAGCTCATATATTCCACAACCCTCTCTTTAATCCAGGTATGGACATCAAATCCTTCCAATGGTGGCTAGATAAGGGGATGTATCGTATTGGACACTATTTCTCCACATCAGGCCCGATCTCTTTAAAACACTGCATTGAAAAGATGGAACTCCCCAACTCAGAGAAATTCAGATACTATCAGATTTCCCACTTCCTCTCCTCTATTCGGAAAAACAAACCCACTCCCCAGAGTTTACAAGCTATGAGCGCTGGTGTGGCCAGGGATTAGGGCAAAAGGGGGGTATATCCATAATCTACACATCACTTTCAGAACCCACCTCCAAATTCCCGTACAATGGAAGTTTGGAAAAGAGACTTGCAGGAAACCTGGGACCTGGAAGAATGGCATAAAATGGGAACGAGAGCATCTAAAGGTATTATGAACATTTAATTGATAGAAGCAGGGCTTTTTTTCAGCGGGAAAGCGGGGGAACGCAGCTCCAGCACTAAATGTATGTAATAGCATGGGGTGTGGGGTGTGCTGGAGGGTCTATTGATATTGGCTGCTGGGGGATCTATTGTCACTGGTGGGGATCTGATTTTGTGTGAGAGTCTATTGCTGATGGGGAGTCTATTGTTGCTGGGGAGATCTTATGTTGCTGGAAGGGATCTACTATTGAGGGAGAGGTCTATTTTTACTGGCTGCTGGAGGATCCATTGATGCTGGCTGCTGGGAGATCTGTTGTTGGTGCTGGGGGGGGGGCATCTAATGTTGCTTGGGTGGATATTTTGTTACTGGGTGTGATATTTTGTTGTGGGTGGTTCACTGTTGCTGCAGGGAATCTATTGTTGTTGGGGTGGAGTCCATTGTTGCTGGGGGAGTCTACTGTTGTGTGGGGATTTATTGCTGGGATTCTATTGTTGCTGGCTGCAGGGGATCTATTTTACTGCTTTTCTTTTTATAATTAACATGTTCCATACCAATGATTTAGCACCACAAAATGATACTTGGTTCTGTATTCTCTAAAAGGGGCAGTACTGGTAGGAGGGTAGGGGGTGTGGAATCAAGGGACGGTGGTCAGAGGTGGGTAGGGGGCAGAGATAAGGGGTGACTCAGACGGGGGGAGTTCCTGCACCTATTCTCCTAAAAAAAAAATGCCTGGATAGAAGCAAATCTGAAAGTATTGAGTAGATGGTACCTGGTTCCCTCGAGATTAGCAATAATGTTTCCCTCTACCTCCCCGCTTTGCTTTAGAAACTGTCAAGCCCAGGGTTCTATGCTCCACATATGGTGGGAATGTTCGAGAATCAGAGGATTTTGGAACAAAATATTCAACCTTGACTGGAGAGTCTCTAGCCTCTCTGTCTAAAAATCCCCTCAAATAGCGTTACTGAACACCCACATCCCCAAGATTCCTAAACATTCTCAAAAACTGATATCAGTAATGCTTATGGGAGTGAAAATCACTATTGCTAAGGCCTGGAAGAAACCAACAGTCTCTCTCTTAGCAGTCAAGAGAAAGATCACCTGGATCATGTCCCAAGAAAAATTGGTCAGTACAATAATGGATACTGCAAAAATATTTGAAGCAATCTGGGAACCCTGGGCTAGGCATTTAGGCATCTCCCTCATTCCTGGAGTCAATGCAATATTAACAAGCACTTAAGCTTAAGGCACTGGCAACTACTCCCTATACCCTCTCTTTCTTCTAACCTCTCCTTTCACCTTTTTTCTCTTCTATTATTATTATAAGGTTCAAGATATCTTGTATAGGTACTCTAACAACCGGTAGTTGGAGTATAAGCCTCTACCATCTTCACAATTGCAGGAGCACACAAGCATTAGCTATAATTCTTTAGGGTGGTTCCTGCACCATGAGAGTCGACAACAGTAGTGTATAGTATACTCACCTATGGACAGTCATGCCACTCGGGAATTCGCTGTTATTCCCGGGTGGCAAGACAGGTCCTGGCCTCGAAAGAGCACTTATCTTGATTTACGATACAGTCAGCCCCTGACACAGTGTGAACCCCTATGGGGTGTCAGGTCTGACTTCCGACTTTAGTGTTCTCGCTTTTTTTCCCCGGCTCAGCTGAAACTCAGGTAGACCTTAAAATGAAGGGACTATAGGATGTTGAGTGACTTGTTGTTATCTGAGTTGAATACCTCTGTTGAACTAAACTGAATGCAGTGGACATACATATATATGTATATCTATCTATCTATCTATCTATCTATCTATCTATCTATCTATCTATCTATCTATCTATTAAATACACTGCAGCTAACTAAATAACCTGCCTGCCTGAAGTATATTAGAAAAAGGGATTGGCCTGCAGTCAGATATAGCTAAACTGGATGCAGTGGATATATATATATATATATATATATATATATATATATATATATATATATATATGTATGTGTGTATATATATATATATATATATATATATATATATATCTGAATGACTGACTGTCTGTATATATACCGTATTTATCGGCGTATAACACGCACCCCAAGTTTAGGAGGGAATTTTAAGGAAAAAACTTTTAGGAGGAAAGTTTAAGGAAAAAAGACTTACATTTAAATGCCCATCAATGCAGCCTTGTCAGTGTCCATCTGCAGCCTTGTCCATCATTGCAGCCTTGCCAGTGTCCTGTCAGTGTCCATCATTGCAGCCTTGTCAGTGCCCTGTCAGTGTCCATCATTGCAGCCTTGTTAGTGTCCATCATTGCATCCTTGTCAGTGTCAATTGCAGCCTTGCCCCTGTGCATTTGCAGACAGTCTGTACTCTCAGTACCTTGCCATTTAAAATGGCGCCACCGAGATACAGAGACTGATGTCCTGTATATCTCGGCGTCGCTCGGCCGCTCTCGGCCACTCTCGACGGCTTTCGGCGGCTCTCGGCTGTTCTTGGCGGCTTTCGGCGGCTCACACGGGACTGCGAGAGATGCCGAAAGCCGCCGAGAACAGCTGAGAGCAGCCGAAAGCCACCGAGAATGGCCGAGAGCGGCCGAATGCCGCCGTGACCGGCCGAGGGGCTCACAATCGGCGGGGGATCGGCGAATAACACACACCCACGATTTTCCCCTGATTTTAAGGGTAAAAAAGTGTGTGTTATACGCCGATAAATACGGTATATATTAAATACACTGCAGCTAACTGAATAACCTGCCTGCCTGAAGTATATTAGAAAAAGAACACCAGGAATGGCCTGCAGTCAAATATAGCTAAACTGGATGCAGTGGAGATATAGATATATATATAGATATATATATAGATATATCTATAGATATATCTATATATATATATATATTTTTTTTTTTAAATATACACTGCAGCTAACTGAATAACCTGCCTGCCTGCTCAATCTAAATGACAATCTCTCTCCATCCACGACAACAACACACTACACGGGGCCGACGTGCAGGCAGCCTTATATAGTGTGGGGCGTGGACTTAGTCCCCCTGAGCCATGATTGGCCAAAGGCACCCTGCCTTTGGCCAATTATGGCTCTCTTAGCTGAGGGTGCTGGGATTGGCCAAAGCATGCAGGTCATGATGCATGCTTTGGCCAATCATCATACGGCAATGCACTGCATTCCCGCAATGCATTATGGGGCATTATGCTGCGTTCGAAGTTGGCATGAATGAACAGGCGAACAGCCAATGTTCAAGTCGAACTTATGTTCGACCCGAACATAAAGCTCATCCCTAATTGCCACCATGAGTTCCCCCAAGTCACCAGTCAGAGCACTGAAGCAGACCTCTTAAAGGTAAGTTTTTTTGCGTGTAGTGGCTCCTCTCCAGTCAGAGCTGTTTTTTGTTTAAATCGGTATGCAGATTTTAGCTATACTGCATGTATACACATGCCAGGCTTTCTGTTTTTGACTGGGTAGAGGGACAAGAAATGTTCTGCTCATCTTGTTGCTTATAATTTTTTTAAAAGAGTGCATTCTGTCTTAGACAGGAAGAAAAGCCCAGCATGGAATAAAATCTGTCCATGGTACCAGCCAGTGTACGCCTGCCAAGCGCTCATGCAAGTCACAAGAAGGCCCTAGGGAGGAAGGTCATCTGCAAATCTAGAACCTCTCACAGACGGAGGGCACGTCAGCAGGGTGAAGATTTGCTCTCCTACTCAGAAAGTGTCTCGGCCTCGCACGCACAGGAATTTGTGTTGGGCCTGCACAGTTCTGCCACTTCCAAAGAAGTTAGTGTGTGCTTCCTGCTTTTAAGAGAAGCAGAATCGCAGAAAGTTAAATCATATATTAATGAAGTGGTAGCAGACAGTTTTCAGAGGCTTTCTCAGGGAGCTTCAAGAAGATATTCCTCAGATGACATTTTACTGTCCCAGTCTCTGCATCCCATGATAGATGCAATTCAGATTCCTACTCCTTAGATTCGGTTCCTGAGACACACTTGTTCATCTTTACGCAGGTTTCATTATATATTAATGCAGTAAATAAAGCCCATGACTATTGGGGCATTCGCAGAGCGATGCGAGATGGCTGCCTTCTCTAACAGCTCCGTCAGATCAGGAGACTAAAACCGCTCCCACAGGGCTTTTAAGCACAATTTCTTTGCAGAAATTACCCAGCACCTCTGTGGGACAGTGAGGTGCATGCCGACTGGGAGAAAGGCGAAAGGTCGCCAGCCACAAGGATCTTTAACCAACTATCTTCTTCGTGCCCAGGAAAAGACAGGCAGGACCAAAGATGGTGCCCAGGCTCCGCGGCCTTAGACATTCAGCAAGGGAACAGTGAGTATACCCCTCAGCTCACAAAAGCAGACCTGGAGGCCAGTCTCTCCTCAATGTATGAGAAATTAGCTGAGAATTTCAGACAGAACTTCACAAAACCACTAGCACTCTCACCTAAGAAATTGCATCCCTGGGCAGACGCACGGATCTACTAGAAACCAAACACTATGAACTTGCCCTGGCACATAATGATCTCCGCAAGGAATATGAGACCTTGACAGAGAACTTTGTATACATGCAATCTTAGGTAGAGGATTTAGACAATCGGAACCGCAGGAACAACCTCCACCTTAGAGGCATTCCAGAAACGGTTACCGAATTGCCACCAGCTGCATCTAAATTGTTTCATGCTCTCCTCCCTGAGAGCCCTTTATCCCCAATTGTGTGTCACAGAATTCAGCGGGCTCTTCACCCAAAGCCACCTCCTGATAAGCCTCCACGCGATGTGGTCCTATGTTTAAAAGATTACCTGATTAAGGAGATTCTGAGGGCCTCCAGAACCACAGCTAATATAGAGCTAGATGGAGTGAAGATTCAGATATTTCCAGACATATCTCCTGCTACATTAGACCGCAGACTCAGGATGAAAGAAGTCACATCTGTGCTGCAGTCTGCTCGGATCAGATATCAATGGGGGTTCCCCTTTAAGCTATCGGTTCCTCAAAATGGTACCACATATACAGTCTACAACCTGACTGAAGGCAAGGAACTCATGATAAAACTCAGCCTGTTGGAAACTGACGCTTTACCTCGACAGCCCTCCACACCTCTCCCGATGCCACTCTGGGCTACACCATCTCCTCGCCATGACCAAAGAAGAGGGCGCCAACTGTTCAAGGATCTGGCGGCTTAACCTGTTCATAGCCATTCTACAGTTCGGAAGTTACCCGACTTTATTCCATAAACAAAATTTTTCATTCTCTTGGTGCACCCAATCCTTCCAATACTTAGGAATACAAATTACCCCCATGTATCAAACTCTTTTTCAATATAATTACTGCCCTATTCATTCTCATATTAGGTCCCTATTGAAATTACGGTCTACATATTATATTTCTTTTCCAGGCAGGGTCACAGCAATAAAGATAGCGATTCTGCCAAAAATACTTTTATTTTTCAGGTCCCTCCCAATTTATGTCACTAAATCCTGTACAGAATCCCTCCAGAGAGATGTGAACAAATTTGTATGGCTAGGCAAGAAACCAAGATATCACAGGTCTCTTTCATATAGATCTCAATCACTGGGGGGCCTTGGGCCTACCAAATATATGGCTTTAATATCTGGCAGCCAGATTTACTTAAACAGCGCAATGGCACGCCCCAGCTGATGACATCCCCTGGCTATCGTTTGAAAAAATATTCCATTTTACCATATCATCTCCCATGCCTGCTATGGTCTAATTCCATACAACCAGCCATATATTCCCTCTTAATAGTATAGTGGCCCAGGCTATCTATCTTTGGTCTTTGTACAAAAAGAAGTTTAAGTTGATCTCCCCTGTTGCTCCTCTTTCCTCCTTCCTAGGAGACCCTGGTTTTACCCCAGGCTTTCAATTAAATTATCTTTTTAACTTATGGTCCATTCATGGGGTAACAACTTTAAAATCCTTTAAAACAGATACCCACTTTAAACCCTTTCCACAACTACAATCAGAATTCAGCATACCCTCATCAGAGCTTTTTAGGTATTTTCATATCAAACATTTTTTTCTTAGCAGAGGCTCACCTACATCTCAGTTGCTATATAATCAGTTAGAACATACAGTATCTCACAAAAGTGAGTACATCCCTCACATTTTTGTAAACATTTTATTATATCTTTTCATGTGACAACACTGAAGGAATGACACTTTGCTACAATGTAAAGTAGTGAGTGTGCAGCTTGAATAACAGTGTAAATTTGCTGTTCCCTCAAAATAACACAACACACAGCCATTAATGGCAACAAAAGTGAGTACAACCCTAAATGAAAATGTCCAAATTGGACCCAAAGTCTCAATATTTTGTGTGGCCACCGTTATTATCTAGCACTGCCTTAACCCTCTTCGACATGGAGTTCACCAGAGCTTCACAGGTTGCCACTGGAGTCCTCTTCCATTCCTCCATGATGACATCACGGAGCTGGGGAATGTTAGAGACCTTGCGCTCCTCCACCTTCTGTTTGAGGATGCCCCATAGATGCTCAATAGGGTTTAGGTCTGGAGACATGCTTGGCCTGTCCATCACCCTCAGCTTCTTTAGCAAGGCAGTGGTCATCTTGGAAGTGTGTTTGGGGTCATTATCATGTTGGAATACTGCCCTGCGGCCCAGTCTCTGAAGGGGGGATCATGTTCTGCTTCAGTATGTCACAGTACATGTTGGCATTCATGGTACCCTCAATAAATTGTAGCTCCCCAGTGCCGGCAGCACTCATGCAGCCCCAGACCATGACGGTCCCACCACCATGCTTGACTGTAGGCAAGACACACTTGTTTTTGTAATCCTCACCTGGCCTCACCTGGTTGCTGCCACACACGCTTGACACCATCTGAACCAAATGAGTTTATCTTAGTCTCATCAGATCACAGGACATGGTTCCAATAATCCATGTCCTTAGTCTGCTTGTCTTCAGCAAACTGTTTGTGGGCTTTCTTGTGCATCAACTTTAGAAAAGGCTTACTTCTGAGACAACAGCCATGCAGACCAATTTGATGCAGTGTGCGGCGTATGGTCTGAACACTGAGAGGCTGACCCCTTCAACCTCTGCAGCAATACTGACAGCACTCATACGTCTATTTCCTAAAGACAACCTCTGGATATGAAGCTGAGCATGTGCACTCAACTCCTTTGCTCGACCATGACCTGTTCTGAGTGGAACCTGCCCTGTTATATGACTGTATGGCCACCGTGCTGCAGCTCCATTTCAGGGTCTTGGCAATATTCCTATAGCCTAGGCCGTCTTTATGTAGAGCAACAATTCTTTTTTTCAGATCCTCGGAGAGTTCTTTGCCATGGGTGCTATATTGAACTTCTGGTGACTAGTATGAGAGAGTGAGAGCGATAACACCAAATTTAACACACCTGCTCTCCATTCACACCTGAAACCTTGTAACACTAACAAGTTACATGACACCAGGGAGGGAAAATGGCTAATTGGGCCCAATTTGGACATTTTCACTTAGGGGTATACTCACTTTTGTTGCCAGCAGTTTAGACATTAATGGCTGTGTGTTGAGTTATTTTGAGGGGACAGAAAATTTACACTGTTATACAAGCTGTACACTCACTACTTTACATTGTAGCAAAGTGTCATTTCTTCAGTGTTGTCACATGAAAAGATATAATAAAACATTTATAAAAATGTGAGGGGTGTACTCACTTTTGGGAGATACTGTATATGTGAATCTTTGAATAGACATAAAGGTATCATATCGCACATTTACTGTTTCCCCCCTAACAGCGTAAACTAAGCCCATTATTCAATGGGAAACTGAATCAAGTCTCACTTTTACACCTCCTGGATGAGAAGATATACTTAGCAATATGGTAAAGTGCACCAGATCACTCTCAGTTCGTGAAACTGTAATCAAACTACATACCAGATTGTATCTGACACCAACTATGCTTCACTCCATCTTTCCCTCAGTCTCTCCATCATGTTTTCGTGATTGCCCAGACCATGGTTCTTTTATCATTTATTATATATCTTTTGGAGTTGCAAATACCAGTTGTGCTCATAAGTTTACGTACTCTGGCAGAATTTATGATTTATTGGCCATTTTTCAGAGAATATGAATGATAACCCAAAAACTTTTCTTTCACTCATGGTTAGTGTTTGGCTGAAGCCATGTATTATCAATCAACTGTGTACTCTGTTTAAATCATAATCACAAAAGAAACTACCCAAATGACCCTGATCAAAAGTTTACATGCCCCAGTTCTTAATACCGTGTATTGCCCCCTTTAACATCAATGACAGCTTGAAGTCTTTTGTGGTATTTGTGGATGAGGCTCTTTATCTTCTCAGATGGTAAAGCTGTCCATTCCTCTTGGCAAAAAGCCTCCAGTTCCTGTAAATTCTTGGGCTGTCTTGCATGAACTGCACGTTTGAGATCTCTCCACAGTGGCTCAATGATATTGAGGTCAGGAGACTGAGATGGCCACTCCAGAACCTTCACTTTATTCTGCTGTAGCCAATGACAGGTCAACTTGGCCTTGTGTTTTGGATCATTGTCATGCTGGAATGTCCAAGTATGTCCCATGTGCAGCTTCCTGGCTGATGAATGCAAATGTTCTTTCAGTATTTTTTTATAACAAACTGCATTCATCTTGCCATCGATTTTGACCAAATTTCCTGTGCCTTTGTAGCTCACACACCCCCAAAACATCAGCGATCCACCTCTGTGTTTCACAGTAGGAATGGTGTACCTTTCATCATAGGCCTTGTTGACTCCTCTCCAAATAAAGCATTTATGATTATAGCCAAAAAGCTCAATTTTGGTCACTCCAAATGACTTTGTGCCAGAAGGTTTGAGGCTTGACTCTATGCTGTTTGGCGTATTGTAAGCAGGATACTTGGTGGCATTTGCATAGTAATGGCTTTCTTCTGGCCACTTGACTTGTGGGTTTTTCTTTGCTTCCCGAACAATTTTCCTGGCAGTTGTGGCTGAAATTTTAGTTGGTCTACCTGACCGTGGTTTGGTTTCAACAGAACCCCACTTCCACTTCCCATTTTCCACTTCTTGATTAGAGTTTGAACACTGCTGATTGGCATTCTCAATTCCTTGTGTAGTGTTGGTATTTTTGCCTTCTAATGCCATCTAATGTTAAACTATGAATATTATTATAAATTGGTATTTGGCTCCCTCTAGCAGTATAAATGTGAAAGGGACTTTGCTTATTTCACACAAGGAAATTGACAGAGCCTGACAGGATGTGACTTAATGTTTACCTTGTGAAAGGTTTCACCTATCCACAATGCTCACTGACCTACCCATGAACACTGAGTAACTGAACTGCATGCTGGGTAGGTTATAAAAGGCTCACCACGGCCATCTTCTTCCTCTTCTGGACGCGTGGCCTGCCTGTGAGGATCTGTGAGGAGGTGGTCCAGAGAACGCTGCCTGCATCTTGCGGATCAGAACAACCAGCGACTCTGCCTTAAACCTGTGTGCTGGAGAAACAATGCGACTGGATTGGGAGGGATCCAGGGATGCCTGACAGAGCCATTCGAAGGTCCCTGTCATCTTGCAAAAAGGTGCAGCGTAACAGAGCTGACTGACAGCGGAACAGAGGCATCCATTCATCCAGGCCTGCTGTGGTGAGAGGGCGGATGCCCACAGTTCATTAACACACTTTACACACTTAAACTCACACCGCAGTGTTTGCTGAGACCTGTGGTTCCACAGAGGGGTCACCATCAAGCAGACTGAGTTTAAGCAGGCCTCAAGCCTATACTTCACTGAGAGCTGACACTGAGCGATCTCAATAACAACTATACCGGAGACACCCATAAGGGTGTTCTACAGCAAGAACGGTTTCAATTATTATTCTACAATATTGCTTTGTTTGTTAAACCCTTGGATTACAATCACTGCAGTATAAAAGCTAGAAGAAGACGGAAGATCAAAGACTGAATCATAAAGCAGGAGGAGCTCATTAGCAATTATATTGTGTTGTGTTTGTAACCTTGTATTACTGTGTTAGTACAGCGTGCTGGAAGTGGGAAGGTGCCCAGTGTAAAGGCATTGTTCACTCGGAGCACTAGTCCCACTTGGAGACGCACCTGCAGGGGATTATCCAAGAAATACTTATATCCTAAAAAGTTGTAAATTTCAGCACATTACGTTTGTGTGGCTTTATTGTATTTACTGTTCATACCAGTCCCAGTAAAATTACATCCTGGTTAATCTCAATTAGGGATGAGCCGAACACCCCCCGGTTCGGTTCGCACCAGAACCCGCGAACGGACCGAAAGTTCGCACGAACGTTAGAACCCCATTGACGTCTATGGGACTCGAACGTTCGAAATCAAAAGTGCTCATTTTAAAGGCTAATTTGCATGCTATTGTCCTAAAAAGGGTTTGGGGACCCGGGTCCTACCCCAGGGGACATGTATCAATGCAAAAAAAACTTTTAAAAACGGCCGTTTTTTCGGGAGCAGTGATTTTAATGATGCTTAAAGTAAAAAAAAAAAAGTGAAATATTCCTTTAAATATCGTACCTGGGGGGTGTCTATAGTATGCCTGTAAAGTGACGCGTGTTTCCCATGTTTAGAACAGTCCCTGCACCAAATGTCATTTTTAAAGGAAAAAATCTCATTTAAAACTGCTTGCGGGTTTAATGTCATGTCGGGTCATGGCAATATGGATGAAAATCAGTGAGACAAACGGCATGGGTACCCCCCAGTCCATTACCAGGCCCTTTGGGTCTTGTATGGATATTAAGGGGAACCCCGCACCCAAATTAAAATAAGGAAAGGTGTGGGGCCACCAGGCCCTATATACTCTGAACAGCAGTATACAGGCGGTGCAAACAAGACAGGGACTGTAGGTTTGTTGTTAAGTAGAATCTGTTTGTAATTTTGAACATTTTTAACGTGTTTAGCTCCAGCCAAAAAATCTTTTCTAAGCTTTTTGGAAAACATAGGGAAGGGTTATCACCCCTGTGACATTTGTTTTGCTGTCTTTCCTCCTCTTCAGAAGATTTCAGCTCACTTTTTTGTCCCAATGAAAAATGTTTTTTGAAAATTTGGGTTTTTTTGTGGAACAAGGATTGGAAAGCATCAGTGGAAAGGAGAAATTGTTTTCCCATATTAACTCTTACAGGAGAGAATTTCCTTTCCTAGGGGTAGATTTCATCTCACTTCCTGTTGTCTCCTTCCGTTTGCAAGTAGGAGTCGTTTGTAAGTTAGATGTTTGAAAGTAGGGTCCTGCCCTATATACTCAGCAGAAATTTGGGCCTTAGGTGTTGCTGTGGCCACAACACTGTAAGCCCTCACAGGGCCCTGCTGTGAAATATTAGATCAAGAATTGTAATTACATGCCCCTGTTGAACAGGAGCTGAAAAATTAGGCCTTAGGCACTGGTGCTGGTGCCACAACACTGCAACCCCTCACAGACACTCTAGTTGGAACGCAGGAACGAGCCCTGCTGCAAATTATTGCTTCAAAAATCGTAATTACACGCCCCTGTTAGACAGGGGCAGAAAAATTGGGCCTTAGGCACTGGTGCTGGTGCCACAACACTGCAACCCCTCACAGACACTCTAGTTGGAACGCAGGAACGAGCCCTGCTGCAAAGTATTGCATCAAAAATTGTAATTACACGCCCCTGTTAGACAGGGGCAGAAAAATTGGGCCTTAGGCACTGGTGCTGGTGCCACAACACTGCAACCCCTCACAGACACTCTAGTTGGAACGCAGGAACGAGCCCTGCTGCAAAGTATTGCATCAAAAATTGTAATTACACGCCCCTGTTAGACAGGGGCAGAAAAATTGGGCCTTAGGCACTGGTGCTGGTGCCACAACACTGCAACCCCTCACAGACACTCTAGTTGGAACGCAGGAACGAGCCCTGCTGCAAAGTATTGCATCAAAAATTGTAATTACACGCCCCTGTTAGACAGGGGCAGAAAAATTGGGCCTTAGGCACTGGTGCTGGTGCCACAACACTGCAACCCCTCACAGACACTCTAGTTGGAACGCAGGAACGAGCCCTGCTGCAAAGTATTGCATCAAAAATTGTAATTACACGCCCCTGTTAGACAGGGGCAGAAAAATTGGGCCCTAGGCACTGGTGCTGGTGCCACAACACTGCAACCCCTCACAGACACTCTAGTTGGAATGCAGGAACGAGCCCTGCTGCAAAGTATTACATCAAAAATTGTAATTACACGCCCCTGTTAAACAGGGGCTGAAAAATTGTGCCTTAGGCACTGGTGGTGGCGCCCAGAACCAAAAATGTTCTTACAAGCTATCAGCGTGATGATTGAGGAGGAAGAGGATAATTACTCAGGGATAGTCACTCAGCATCAGCATAGGCAGTCTTTGAAGGGATCTGAGATTTCAAAAAAAATTATTCGGTTACATCAGCATCAGGTGCTTGGTAGCTGGTGGTGATCCAAGACTCATTCATTTTTATGAAGGTCAGCCGATCGACCGAGTCGGTGGACAGACGCACCCTGTGATCGGTTACCACGCCTCCAGCAGCACTGAATGTGCGTTCCGAAAGAACGCTGGATGCAGGACAGGCCAGTAGCTCAATTGCATACTGTGCAAGCTCTGGCCAGTGATCCATCCTCAAGACCCAGTAACCCAGAGGATTTTCGGTGGGAAAGGTGTCCAAGTCTGATCTTGCCCCTAGGTATTCCTGCACCATGTAAAACAGACGCTGGCGATGGTTGCTGGAACCGATCATACCTTGGGGCTGCGGACCAAAAAATTGTCTGAACGCATCGGTCAGACGGCCACCTTCTCCACCGCTCCTTCTTTGACTGACCGAAGCCTCAGCAACACGTTGTCCAGAAACAGGAGTTTGTAACCTCCCAGTCTCTGGGAACGCGTTGCACAGACCTTTCTGCAAGGCCTCCCGAAGATGTTTCATCCTCTGCTCCCTCTGCGATGGCAAGATAAGGTCCGCAACCTTACCCTTGTAACGTGGATCAAGGAGGGTTGCCAGCCAGTATTGGTCCTTCTCCTTGATACCACGAATACGAGGATCCTTACGCAGGCTTTGCAGGATCAGGGAGGCCATGCAGCGTAGGTTTGCTGAGGCATTCGGTCCGGAGTCCTCTGGGTCACTAAGAACGACATGGTCCGCAGCCACCTCCTCCCAGCCACGTACAAGTCCATGTGTTTCTTGGGACTGATCCCTTAAAGACTGCTGCTGATGCTGAGTGCCAGGCTCCACCTCCATACTGACACAATCTTCCTCCTCCTCCTCTTCCTCCTCGTCCTCTTCCTGTGTGATCGGCGGGCACGCAGGAACACTGTCTGGATAAAGGGGGCCTTGAGAGCTAAGGAAGTCCTCCTCTTCCTGCCTCTGTTCTGCCTCAAGTGCCCTGTCCATTATTCCACGCAGCGTGTGCTCCAACAGGTGGACAAGGGGGACAGTGTCACTGATGCATGCACTGTCACTGCTCACCATCCTCGTGGCCTCCTCGAATGGTGACAGGACAGTGCATGCATCCCTGATCATGGCCCACTGGCGTGGGGAAAAAAAACCAAGCTCCCCTGACCCTGTCCTGGTGCCATAGTCGCACAGGTACTCATTGATGGCCCTCTGCTGCGTGTGCAGCCGCTGCAGCATGGCCAACGTTGAGTTCCACCTGGTGGGCATGTCACAGATTAGGCGGTTCTTGGGCAGGTTAAACTCCTTTTGGAGGTCCGTCAGCCGAGCACTGGCATTATATGACCGGCGGAAATGCACACAGACTTTCCTGGCCTGCCTCAGGACATCCTGTAAGCCCGGGTACCTGCCCAAGAACCGCTGCACCACCAAGTTAAGGACGTGAGCCAAACAGGGCACATGGGTCATTTGTCCCTGTCGGAGGGCAGAGAGGAGGTTGGTGCCATTGTCGCAAACCACCATTCCTGCCTTAAGTTGGCGTGGCGTCAACCACCTCTGAACCTGCCCCTGCAGAGCTGACAGAACCTCTGCCCCAGTGTGGCTCCTGTCCCCCAAGCACACCAGCTCAAGCACCGCATGGCATCTTTTGGCCTGTGTACTTGCGTAGCCCCTTGAACGCCTACGGAGCACCGCTGGTTCCGAGGAAGAGGCCATGGAGGAAGAAGAAGAGGAGGGGGTGGAGGAGAGAGGTGTGTCACAATCAGCATTTTGGAGGCGTGGTGGCGGAACAACCTCCAACACTACTGCACCTTGTCCTGCATCCTTCCCAGCTGCCAGCAGAGTCACCCAATGCGCCGTGAAACTTAGGTAACGTCCCTGTCCATGCCTGCTGGACCATGAGTCAGCGGTAATATGCACCTTACCGCTGACCGCCCTGTCCAGCGAGGCATGGACATTGCCTTCCACATGCCGGTAGAGAGCCGGAATCGCCTTCCGTGAGAAAAAGTGGCGTTTGGGTACCTGCCACTGAGGAACCGCACATTCCACAAACTCACGGAAGGGGGCAGAGTCTACCAACTGAAAAGGCAGCAGTTGAAGTGCTAGCAATTTTGCCAAGCTAGCATTCAACCGCTGGGCATGTGGATGGCTGGGAGCAAACTTCTTTCGGCGGTGCAGCAGCTGGGGCAGGGAAATTTGCCTGGTACAATCTGACGTCGGTGTACCAAAAGCAGATTGCCCACAAGTACTTGGCTGTGACACACCTAATTCTACACCTTCATTCCTCTCACTGCAGGTCTCAGAGAGGACTGAAGGTCTAGTGGGGTTGGAAATCTCAGCTGATGAGGAGCAAGGAGAGATCCTCTTTGTTCTTTGGTGTGGGTCTTTTAGATACGCTTGCCAACGAACTGCATGGCAGGTCAACATATGTCTGGTCAAGCATGTGGTACCCAAGCGGGAGATGTTTTGGCCACGCGAGATACGCTTGAGACATATGTTGCAAATAGCAGCGGTGCGATCTGATGCACTCGTCTCAAAAAAGGCCCACACCAAAGAACTTTTTGAATAACGCGCAGAGACTGCAGCGCCCTGCACATGTGGAGCTTTGGGGTGTGATGCAGTCAATGTGCTGCCCTTAGGCTGGCCCCTGGAGGGCATCCTGCCTCGTTGGTGATGTGCTGCCGCCTCTTCCTCCTCCTCCTCCTCCTCCTCTCTCCTATCAGGCACCCACGTTGAGTCAGTGACCTCATCATCCCCTCCCTCCTCATCACTGGAGCAAACCTGGCAGTATGCTGCAGCAGGGGGAGCATGACTGCCAGATTGCTGTCCTTCTTGGGAACCCCCTCTGTCCGCGCTCATGTTACTGCCTTCATCGAGCTCAGTATCGTCATCAGAGCCTTCCAAATGCTGGGCATCCTCCTGGAGCATGTACCCAACACTGTGGTCAAACAGTTCGAGGGAATCCTCATGAGGACATGGTGGAGCTAGGGAAGGAGTCACTGATGACATTGAGCTGAGGGAAGAGGCCGCTGCTTTGCCAGACAAAGCACCCTGGGCATGGGTGAGAGAGGATGAGGAGGATGAGGACGGCTTGGTCATCCACTCGACCAAGTCTTCCGCATGTTGCGGCTCAACACGGCCAGCTGCCGAAAAAAAGGCCAAGTGTGTCCCATGGCCACGTGCTGATGAGGATGCACCGTCTCCACGACCAGCACTAGACACAGAGCCTGCTTGCCCTCTCTTATTGGCTTGTGACTGTCTGCCTCTCCTTCTTGGCCTTCCAGACATACTAATGGCCTGTAGCTGCACTAAGCTGGGATAGAACACCTGTAATTTTCTTCAAGTAGCTTTATATACTGTAACCAGACAAGCCTGCCTGTCAGTAGGAAGATAACAGGAACGGATCTAGCTGAACACTGTGAGCAGGACGCACTGTACTAAATGTAAATAGTCTAGCTGCCTGACCGTGGTACTAATAGGATCAAATAGAACACCTGTAATTTTCTTCAGGTAGCTTTATATACTGTAACCAGACAAGCCTGCCTGTCAGTAGGAAGATAACAGGAACGGATCTAGCTGTACACTGTGAGCAGGACGCACTGTACTAAATGTAAATAGTCTAGCTGCCTGACCGTGGTACTAATAGGATCAAATAGAACACCTGTAATTTTCTTCAGGTAGCTTTATATACTGTAACCAGACAAGCCTGCCTGTCAGTAGGAAGATAACAGGAACGGATCTAGCTGAACACTGTGAGCAGGACGCACTGTACTAAATGTAAATAGTCTAGCTGCCTGACCGTGGTACTAATAGGATCAAATAGAACACCTGTAATTTTCTTCAGGTAGCTTTATATACTGTAACCAGACAAGCCTGCCTGTCAGTAGGAAGATAACAGGAACGGATCTAGCTGTACACTGTGAGCAGGACGCACTGTACTAAATGTAAATAGTCTAGCTGCCTGACCGTGGTACTAATAGGATCAAATAGAACACCTGTAATTTTCTTCAGGTAGCTTTATATACTGTAACCAGACAAGCCTGCCTGTCAGTAGGAAGATAACAGGAACGGATCTAGCTGAACACTGTGAGCAGGACGCACTGTACTAAATGTAAATAGTCTAGCTGCCTGACCGTGGTACTAATAGGATCAAATAGAACACCTGTAATTTTCTTCAGGTAGCTTTATATACTGTAACCAGACAAGCCTGCCTGTCAGTAGGAATTTAACAGGAACGGATCTAGCTGAACACTGTGAGCAGGACGCACTGCACTAAATGTAAATAGTCTAGAAGATAACAGGAACGGATCTAGCTGAACACTGTGAGCAGGACGCACTGCACTAAATGTAAATAGTCTAGAAGATAACAGGAACGGATCTAGCTGAACACTGTGAGCAGGACGCACTGCACTAAATGTAAATAGTCTAGAAGATAACAGGAACGGATCTAGCTGAACACTGTGAGCAGGACGCACTGCACTAAATGTAAATAGCAGGAATGGATCTAGCTGAACACTGTGAGCAGGACGCACTGCACTAAATGTAAATAGTCTAGAAGATAACAGGAACGGATCTAGCTGAACACTGTGAGCAGGACGCACTGCACTAAATGTAAATAGTCTAGAGATAACAGGAACGGATCTAGCTGAACACTGTGAGCAGGACGCACTGCACTAAATGTAAATAGCAGGAACGGATCTAGCTGAACACTGTGAGCAGGACGCACTGCACTAAATGTAAATAGTCTAGAAGATAACAGGAACGGATCTAGCTGAACACTGTGAGCAGGACGCACTGCACTAAATGTAAATAGCAGGAACGGCTCTAGCTGAACACTGTGCGCAGGACGCACTGCACTAAATGTAAATAGCAGGAACGGATCTAGCTGAACACTGTGAGCAGGACGCACTGCACTAAATGTAAATAGCAGGAACGGATCTAGCTGAACACTGTGAGCAGGACGCACTGCACTAAATGTAAATAGCAGGAACGGATCTAGCTGAACACTGTGAGCAGGACGCACTGCACTAAATGTAAATAGCAGGAACGGATCTAGCTGAACACTGTGAGCAGGACGCACTGCACTAAATGTAAATAGCAGGAACGGATCTAGCTGAACACTGTGAGCAGGACGCACTGCACTAAATGTAAATAGTCTAGAAGATAACAGGAACGGATCTAGCTGAACACTGTGAGCAGGACGCACTGCACTAAATGTAAATAGCAGGAACGGATTTAGCTGAACACTGTGAGCAGGACGCACTGCATTAAATGTAAATAGTCTAGATAGAAGATAACAGGAACGGATCTAGCTAAACTGAATACAGTGTATATATATATATGCAACACCTGGGATGCATATATATACACAATACACTGTAAGTGCAGCTAACTGACTGACTGTTCTGCCTAATCTATCTAACTCAAATCAAATGACACTGTCTCTCTCTCTCTCTATCTCTCAGCACACCGGAACACACACTACACAGGGCCGCCGTGCAGGCGGCCTTATATAGTGTGGGGTGTGTACTAAATCCCCTGAGCCATAATTGGCCAAAGCCACCCTGGCTTTGGCCAATTACAGCTCTCTCTACTGACAGCGCTGTGATTGGCCAAGCATGCGGGTCATAGTGCATGCTTGGCCAATCATCAGCCAGCAATGCACTGCGATGCCGCAGTGAATTATGGGCCGTGACGCGCCACACGAATTTAGCGCGAACGGCCCATAACGTTCGCAATTCGGCGAACGATCGAACAGCCGATGTTCGAGTCGAACATGGGTTCGACTCGAACACGAAGCTCATCCCTAATCTCAATGTGTAGATGTGTTGTTAATTATTCTGCAGGTGAAGCTACGGATACTCAGGTAATTATAAAAGGTACATTATTGTGTATAGCATATTGTGGGAGTGTCATTAAGTGTTAAACTTCACACCAACACTGCATCACAGCTGTGTCAAGCGGGTTGAGCAAATTCATAGGAGGTAAGGATAGCAGAGTACAGGCCCAATCAAATACCAGCAGCTCCTTCGGGGGTCAGTGCTACACTTGGATATCTTTTTATATCCCTTTCCTGTTTTATACAGTTCAACTACCTTTTCCTGCAGATCCTTTGACAATTCTTTTGCTTTCCCCATGACTCATAATCCAGAAATGTCAGTGCAGCACTGGATGAAAGATGCAAGGGTTTGTCAGGAGTCCAGAAACTCATTGAACTTTTATACACACACACTAATTTCAAGCAAACAGATCACAGGTGAGGATGGTTAACTTTTAATAGCTATTCAAACCCCATTTGTGTCAACTTGTATGATTGTTATCAGGCCAAAATCACCAGGTTATGTAAACTTTTGATCAGGGTCATTTGGGTAGTTTCTGTTTCTGATTTAGAAAGAGTGAATACAGTTGATTCATAATAAATAGCTTCAGCCAAACACTAACCATGAGTGAATGAAAAGTTTTTGCATTATCATTCATATTCTCTGAAAAATGGCAAAGAAATCATAAATTCTGCCATGGTATATAAACTTATGAGCACAACTGTACCTCCAACCACTTTGGCAACATGCTGCCACGATATCTACCCTGATTGCGGGGTGCCCTTTTACTCTAACAATGCAAATGTGCCTTCTTTTCACTCCAATACCTGATGTCGCTATTCATTGGGTAATAGCATTCAATTGGTGTTCCTCCTCTGTCTCCTGGTCACAGTTGTTAGCCAGAATGGGGATGATCAAACTGAGGAACGCATTCATCACACACTTATAACACTATGCATAAATACAACATGGGATAATTGGGATATATCTTTGCTCATAGGCATGTTATATTTTATAGCATATCTGTTTGTACTTTTATAGTACCTTGCTTGTAAATTGGTCTTCCTAATAAAACGTTTGTAAACAAAAAAAGAAAGCCATTGACTGGGCAAAAGAAAAAGCCTCTCCTCTGAGAAAGCAGAGAAAATATTATCCGGACCTAAAAGGAAAGCTCCTATCATTTTCTTTAATTTTCAAGATCATGGAAATGATTGAGTAGGAATGGGCAAAGCCTGACCAAAAGATTACTCTTCACAATAGGGGAGCAAAATTATATACTTTTAAGAGAAAGGCCCCAGATCTGTAGGATACGCTCCCCAAGGTGGATGCAGAGGCTGGCACGGCATGTCACACTGCCTCTGTATACTTTAGAGACCCCATGGATTGTAAAATCAATACAGACCTCAATCATTTCACTGGCAAGAGCAGCATGTTGGCCAGCTGTGGCTTTGTCATCTGTGGTGACGGCTCTAGGAGTTTGGCTTTCTGAGCTAGATTCAATCTCGGATAGAGGGGTACAGAGGAGGTCTGGTTTTTCACCATTGCAACTTGCAGCAGATTTCATCATAGAAGGGATTGTTAATCAAGCACGCATGGCAGTCAAACTTATGGCTCATTCAGTGATGACATGCAGGGCCTTGTGGCTGAAGCACTTGTCTGCTTGGAATTCATCAAAACATAGAATTTGCTCTATCTCCTTCCTGGGAAAAATACTATTGGGTAAGGCCCTCGAAGATATATTCACAGAGTTTCAAGAGACAAGTCAGGGTTATTGCTCCAGGAGAGAAGGCAGCGCCATTTCTTCCAAGCAAATAAAAGATTGAGAGATCTATTCAAGGAAGCAGTCATACAGACCAGGACAAGAGTATTTCAGACAGTCCTGGAAGTCAGGTCAGTCCTCCTTCTCTAAGGGACACCAGTTAAAGACAGGTCAAAGTGCCAAAGTCACAGAGAAGAGTTTCTGAAGGTTCGCCCCGTCAAACACCTTGGACGAGATCGGCCCATTTCACAGGTGTTTAGATTTGAATTTGTGTCAGACAAATGGATTTTAGACATTATTCGCAGAGGATATGGGTATCGAATTTGCCAAAGGCCTCCACAGGTTCACTCTTTGGAAACCAGAATTCACACTTCACAAGAGAAAGCCACCTGCGTGCAGAAATATGTAGAAGAATTAGTGGCTGCAGGAGTTATTGTTCCAGTACTAGTTTAGGAAAGAGGTACAAGGGTATACTCTCCCTTATTTCTTGTATCAAAGGCATCAGGAGGGTTCATGGTGGGATTAGATCTCAAATACATGAAATCCTTCATCAAACCTCTGGCTTTCAGGGTGGATAAGATTATCTGTAATAAGTGTTGTAAAAATTTTATGAAGATGTATTCAATATGTATTGTCACAGTGTCTCCCAGTGTCAGTTCTACTTGTGGATCATTTCTAAGAGTGAACCAGAGGGAACCGGCACTGGTGAAGGACCATTGGTTGTGAAAACCTTCCTTTGGATGTGGAGAGGTGTTTGCTATGCACAGATATGTCTGTCAGCGTTAACGATGAAATACCTATCTGCATTTGCGGAGGGGTATATGCTTCTGTCTTTTTATGTGTCTGATCACCACATGGAGAGATCATATCATGTCCCCGTAGATAGCCTTGCGTCCATAGGAACGGTAATATAATCCGACTATGTTCTCTGAACAATGAATAATAAGGATTTGAGCCAATGGTAGAAGTGGAAATGTGTGCGCGAGCTTGGTCGGAACAGCGTTCATGATTTCTTAGGCACCAATCCCACTAAACATAGGTTTCTTTGTACAAACAGCGCAAAATTGTGCACACTGGTCTGTACGGGCACGACCAGACACTCCCCTAGTCATTGTTCTTTTTGAATGTGCACATGTGTTTTCATTAGTTGAGTTATGTATAACACCTATTTTTTGAATGAATACACGGGTTTGATTGGCTGAACTGTATAGTCACCAAGTGCCTTTTGTTACCCCTGTTCAAAGTCCTATAAATAAACAGAGCTCCCATTGTTACACAGGACTAACTGAGGGGCTTCCAATGTGATAACAGCTGCTGTGTCTATTTTACTTGGTAACCAGGAGCGCGCTCAATTGCATTATCCAAAAGAGCTGAAAAGTGCGCTTATTAGCGCAAGCGAAGTTGATTGCGCATAGCGTACATTAATTTCCACAACATAAGAGATAATGATTGGCCGGCATCTATACACCTGGCGAATGCACACCTACAATGTGCCCATGGACCAAAGTCACTACCCTTCTTTAAGATTTGCTGTGTGTGCTCATTTTTCAGTTTTAGTGCCTCCCTTTTGGATTGTGCACAGCTCCAAGGACATGTTCAAGGATTTTGTCAGCAATCATCACATTGTTGAGAACCAAGGGCATCCAAATCTTCCATTATTTAGATGATATTCTCATTTTGGGATGCAAGAAGTGAAGAGACATGTTTCCCTAACTTGCAAAACTCTGAATCAGTTTAGCTGGATAGTCAACAGTTGCCAAAGGCATCTCCAACCTTTTAACAGCTTAGAGTATCTGGAAGTCCTCTTCAAGACCAACCTAGGTTGGGTATTCCTACCCCGGAGGAAGGTTCTAGAGATCCAGAATTAGGCAGGAGCTGTAATGAAGCAGAGAGTCTTATCAGCGAGGGAATGCATTGAGTTCCTCGGCCGGTTGTTCTCAATAATTCCATAGGCCAGATGGCATCAAAGACGCTTTCAATTCAACTTTCTGCAACAGTGGGATTGCCATTCTCTCATGCAAAGTATTATCATTCCCACTCCCATTGCTCTGTCCATGAGGTGGTGGTTGAGAATAGAAAACAGCACGAGGTGTGCTGCTTCAAGCCACCCGCTGCAGTGATTGTAACAACAAACTCCAGTTATTTAGGTTGGGGAGCCCACTTCTTGGGTCATCAAGCTCAATGTCAGTAGAAGGAGAGCTCTCCCACACCTTCCAACTAGTTGGAATTTCTAGCAGTTGCAAACAACCTCCAGTCTTTTTGTCTACTGCTTCAGGGAAAAGCAGCAAAGATATTGGCAGACAACAAGACGGCAGTGGCCTATGTGGCCCGTCAAGGGGGACCAAGAGTTGAGCCTGTTGAGGTGTGCAGCTCAAATTTTTCTCTCGGCCGAACGTCATCTGACATTCATAATAGCGGCATACCATCCCAGGTCCCAGAACATGATAGCAGACTCTCTATGCAAGAAATTCATGAACCACAAGTGGTCGTTCAATGGAATGTCTACATATACAAAAGAATTGTATATGTAGATGCAGTGCTACAATACACCTCCCCTTATAATTAGCAGATGTGGTGTGTTCAATATAATAAAAATAAACAGAATCCCATATAAAACTGCAATGTGCAAAAAACGATGTGCCAAAAATAATATGCAAAACAACGATGTGTAAAATACAATCCGAGCACTATAATACATCTCTCCCTATCAAATGCCTACGATAACTATATCACTTCAATATACACTGAGCAAAATTATAACCGCAACACTTTTGTGTTTGCCCCTATTTATCATAAGCTAACTCAAAGATCTGCAACCTTTTCTATGTACACAAAAGGCCTATTTGTCTCAAATATTGTTCACAAATCTGTCTAAATCTGTGTTAGTGAGCAATTTTCCTATGCCGAGATAATCCATCCACCTCACAGGTGTGGTATATCTAGATGCTGATTAGACAGCATGATTATTTCACAGGTGTGCTCTACGCTGGCCACAATAAAAGGCCACTCTAAAATGTGCAGTTTTACTTTATTGGGGGGTCTGGGGGCTCGAAAACCAGTCAGTATCTGGTGTGACCACCATTTGCCTCATGCAGTGCATCTCCTTCACATAGAATTGATCAGGTTGTTGATTGTGGCCTGTGGAATGTTGGTCCATTCCTCTTCAATGGCTGTGTGAAGTTGCTGGATACTGTCAGGAACTGAAACACGCTGTCATATACACCGATCCAGGGCATCCTAAACATGCTCAATGGGTGACAATTATGCTGGCCATGCAAGAACTGGGATGTTTTCAGCTTCCAGGAATTGTGTACAGATCCTTGCAACATGGGGCCATGCATTGTGGATGAATGACACAACAATGGGCATCAGGATCTTGTCACGGTATCTCTGTGCACTCAAAATGCCATCAATAAAATACCATAACCCCACCGCCACCATGGGCCACTCGATCTACATTGTTGACATCAGCACACCGCTCACCCACATGATGCCATACACGCTGTCTGCCATCTGTCCTGTACAGTGAAAACCAGGGTTCATCCGTGAAGAGAACACCTCTCCAAAGTGCCATACACAATCAAATGTGAGCATTTGCCCAATCTAGTTGGTTACAACGATGGACTGCAGTCAGGTCGAGACCCCGATGAGAACAATGAGCATGCAGTTGAGCTTCCCTGAGACGGTTTCTGACAGTTTGTGAAGAAACTCTTTGGTTATGCAAGCCGATTGTTGTAGCAGCTGTCCAGGTGGCTGGTCTCAGACGATCTTGGAGGTGAAGATACTGGATGTGGAAGTCCTCGGCTGGTGTGGTTACACGTGGTTTGCGGTTGTGAGGACGGTTGTATGTACTGCCAATTTCTGAAAAATGTTTTTGGACATGGCTTATGGTATAGAAATGAACATTCAATTCAAGGGCAAAGCTCTGGCGGACGTTCCTGCAGTCAGCATGCCAATTGCACGCTCCCTCAAAATTTGCAACATCTGTGGCATTGTGCTGTGTGATAAAACTGCACATTTTACAGTGGCCTTTTATTGTGGCCAGCCTAAGGCTGAAAAAGTTCAGGTCATGATAAAAAGGGGCAAAAACAAAAGTGTTGTGTTTATAATTTTGCTCAGTGTATATATCATGCATACAATAAAATCATTAAATGAAAAAGATGTATCTCTGCACTGTGGCGGGGCTGCAGCTGATACAGAAAAGTAATACACTAAGCTTATAAATAATCTTAAGAAAAAGTGTACAGTGCCAAAAGTAAATGAACAGCGATGAGATAAGAATATTGTGTTATAACTGGACAGCACATTGAAATAAAGTCCAAAAAAGTTTTAAAAGTGAAAAAAATGCTAAAGTGAGTGTCACGGAACGTCCCACACCCTGCTTGAGTGCTTCCGTCATATACCACTTCCTCGCAGTCTGTATACAGATATCAGATATTCCAACCTCTCTGAGCACAAAACAAGGCGACACTTGCTTGTTGCTAAAATGAACTCACTTTATTCAGAACCAGAATACAGTCTTATATACAGGAGAAGATGAGGTTCCCCCCTCCTGCTAATATTACTCTAACAATACAAATGTAACCTAATTAACCTAATTAACATGAGCTAATTAACTAATCCTTTATACAGCCTAGGTGACTGAGACATGACCTTTTGCCCAGACTGAGTTAATTATCACAGGACATTTTCTCACAATAGCAGCAGCTCCAATAGGAGTCGTCCCGTCTCCTACATTGTATAGAGGACAATGTGATCAGCTCATTCAATTAACATAAACACAGGGTTAATTAGAACAAACAACAATGTGTGGAATACCCTTAGAACCTGTGGTAAGCCAATTTACATTAAACACATTATAGCAGAGAACAAGACAGGTAGTTGGAATTGATGACACCAGCATCTCCACACAGTATGTGTCCCAACAGTATGAATCAAACAACATACAATATATACATATATACACGACTGAGTCCGATTAGTACAGTTCAGACTGGATTTCTAATTCACCTTACAAAGAGTATTGTTCCCTTGAAAATCCAGGGCCCATAATCAAAAGGCAAGAGGCTTGCATTCAGTCCTCTCTAATAGCCTCTGTCCCGGCTAGGTCTGTCACATTTCTCCCCTTTCGGCAGGAGATTAACACAGGAGGAGACCCCAGACGGGTTGACTCCGAAGTTAGTCCATAGTTCCAGTCCTCTACTGTCTGTACCCACACAGTACCCCAAACAAATTGTTCCAAACAGAGTATTACTCACCCAGCCATCCTTTGCCTCTCTCAGAGAACATGCCCACCGCTGGGGAGAGGCCTGGACTGGCCCTTCTCCCTGGAGTCCTTTCTGCCGCTGGAGAGAAGACAGGGGGACTGGGCTCACTCCATCCTGCTGTTGGGGATCTGGGCCGACTGCCCAGCATCCCTGGGGTATACAGGTGGGGACTGAAGCCCCATCCACCGACACCAGATCAAGCTGCAGTTGTGAGGTGTTGACTGCATTCTCTCCTTGGATCCTGATCTGCAGCTCATGATAGACTGCCACCTCCTCAACTTGGGCCTCCACAATTGCTGCAGGTGTGGGGCAGAGGTCTTGGACCCTCTGTCCGGTTGCCAGCACTTCTGCTGGGGATTTGCTAGGTGGTTCCTCCTCTACAGAAACGTCTATCAAATCCTCAGTCTCTAGAATTGCTAAAAGTGTGGGACAAAGGTCTTGGACCCTCTGTTCAGATACCAGATCTTCAGCTGGAGAAGTTTGTTGTAACTCCATAGATGCTGCTGGCAGAAAATCATGTGTCCCTGTCAGTGTTGTGGGAGAAAGGCCGACTACCTCTTCTCTCAAGAGGCCGAAGCCACTGTTGGTGCTGGGCAGAGCACAGTGAACTTTGGCCCTGATAGCAGCTCTTCTGCTGGAGGCTCATCAGGTTGTTCTTCCTCAGCAGAAAAATCTATCAAATCCCATGTCTCTGCAACTGATGTCTGGGGATAGAGGTTCACCATCTCCTGTCCATGGAACCCAGAAGATGCTATAATTTCTGGGCAGAGGTTAGAAGAGCTCTGCCCTGTTGTCAGCACTTCAGGTTTGGGGACGGCAATCTCCGGATTTTCCACTGCCGATTCTCTGGCATGCTGCTGAACGTGTTCTAGCAGTTTCCTGTATGCCCTTTCCAGATGCTTTTCCTTCCTTAGCAAATGGTGCAGATCAGGTTTGAGCTCTGAGACCCCTGCAAGACCGAGCATAGCCTCTCTATATTCTCGCAGGTCCTCAAGGTCAGGTTCCCCTTCATCGCCAAACATAAAATGATCTGTAAGGCTCTCCCACAGCAAATCAGGGCCTCCAAAGTCATATCCCTCCAGAGAGCATTCTGTTGTCTCCCCTAAATATCCCTGCTCTGCGTGCCATTGCAGAGCCCGATAACGATTCTCCAGCTCTATCTCCTGCTGGACCAGCCTGTCCAACTCAGTCACCCATTGCTCCTGGGGCCGCTCTCCCAGGAATGCCATCCGCAATGCCCGTTGGTCACTGGCCCGTTGCTCTTGGGTTGGAAAGCACTTGCCCTGTTTTATACCAGCGAGCTGGAGGGCTCCAATCCAGAGCTCCACCCAAATCTGCTGCCTGAGCTCCAGGTATTCATCCTCAGACACAGTTCTGGTGTATGTTGAAAGGATGATCCGCAGCAGCCCCGGGAACTCTGATGCCAGGTCCATATCTCCGCTGGGGTGACTGAAGTCTGCTATGCTGATCTTGGATCCAGTTGGAGGTTTGGATGTCCCAGACTGCAGGAAGCTTTCCCGCTGCTTGCCACCAATGTCACAGAACGTCCCACACTCCGCTTGAGTGCTTCCATCATATACCACTTCCTCCCAGTCTGTATACAGATATCAGACATTCCAACCTCTCTGAGCACAAAACAAGGCGACACTTGCTTGTTGCTAACATGAACTCACTTTATTCAGAACCAGAATACAGTCTTATATACAGGAGAAGATGAGGTTCCCCCCTCCTGCTCATATTACTCTAACAATACAAATGTAACCTAATTAACCTAATTAACATGAGCTAATTAACTAATCCTTTATACAGCCTAGGTGACTGAGACATGACCTTTTGCCCAGACTGAGTTAATTATCACAGGACATTTTCTCACAATAGCAGCAGCTCCAATAGGAGTCGTCCAGTCTCCTACATTGTATAGAGGACAATGTGATCAGCTCATTCAATTAACATAAACACAGGGTTAATTAGAACAAACAACAATGTGTGGAATACCCTTAGAACCTGTGGTAAGCCAATTTACATTAAATACATTATAGCAGAGAACAAGACAGGCAGTTGGAATTGATGACACCAGCATCTCCTCACAGTATGTGTCCCAACAGTATGAATCAAACAACATACAATATATACATATATACACGACTGAGTCCGATTAGTATAGTTCAGACTGGATTTCTAATTCACCTCACAAAGAGTATTGTTCCCTTGAAAATCCAGGGCCCATAATCAAAAGGCAAGAGGCTTGCATTCAGTCCTCTCCAACAGCCTCTGTCCTGGCTAGGTCTGTCACAGTTGGAAAAATATATAAAGAGATATATATATATATAAGTCCAATCATGTTGATGGAAATCAACAATAGAAAACCAATGTAGTTGAAAATATAGATTTAAATGCACAGTCCCATGATAGGATCACCAATATAAACTTATAGGTGAAAACACAATAGTTCACTGCAAAGATGTGCACAAAAATTTGGTGATGACTTGAAAAATTAAGAGGTGATCCAGTACAGTGCTCCAGAATCATCCACCACACCCCTGTGAAATGGACACTCACCAGAAAAGCTGGCTGCTGTTACAGCAGCAAACACGCACTCAGTGTAGATCTGTCATTTGTTGTGGGGAAGGCTGTTCAGCAACTCAGACCATTCAGATAGCTAGTAGTAAATAATGCTGACTGGGAGCCAGATGAAGTCTCCATAGTGTAGTATTTATTGTAATTGTAAGTTAACCACTTGCCGCCCACCATATAGCAGAATGACGGCGGCAAAGTGGTTTCAAAATCCTGACTGGACATCATATGACGTCCGCAGGATATTGAGCCGCTGCGCGCCCCCGGGGGCGCGCATTGCGGCGATCGTTGTTGAGGGGTGTCAGTCTGACACCCTGCAACACCGATCTAGGTAAAGAGTCTCTGACGGAGACTCTTTACCACGTGATCAGCCGTGTCCAATCACGGCTGATCACGATGTAAATAGGAAGAGCCGGTGATCGGCTTTTCCTCACTCGCGTCTGACAGACGCAAGTAGAGGAGAGCCGATTGGTTGCTCTCCTGACAGGGGGGGTCTGTGCCGATTGTTTATCAGCACAGCCCCCCCTCGGATCCTACCCAGGACCACCAGGGAAGCTGCCCAGGACCACCAGGGAAGCCGCCCAGGACCACCAGGGAAGCCGCCCCAGGACCACCAGGGAAACCAGCCACACTGGACCACCAGGTATGCCCCCTAGAACCCCAGGGACATACTAATCAGTGCAAAGGCAGCTGCCAATCAATGCCCAGGCAGCTACCAATCAGTGCCCACTCCAATGCCTACCACCAGGGATGCCTATCAGTGCAGCATATCAGTGCGGCGTATCAGTGCCCATCAGTGCCACATATCAGTGCCCATCAGTGCCACCTATCAGTGCCCATCAGTGCTGCCTATCAGTGCCCATCAGTGCCGCCTGTCAGTGCCCAGCAGTGCCACCCATAAGAACCCATCTTTGCAGCCTTTCAGTGCCCATCAGTGTCGCCTATCAGTGCCCATCAGTGCCCACCAGTGCCCACCAGTGCCACCCATGAGTGCCCATCAGTGCCGCCTATCAATGCCCATCAGTGCTGCATATCAGTCCCACCCATCAGTGCCGCCTACCAGTGCCCATCGTCAGTGCCCACTCATTGGTGCCACCTCATCGCTGCCGCCTTATCAGTGCCTGTCAGTGCCGCCTTATCAGTGCCCATCAGTGAAAGAGAAAACTTACTTATTTACAAAATTTTTAAACAGAAACAAAAGCAAAACTTTTATTTTTTTCTAAATTTTCGGTCTTTTTTTATTTGTTTCGCAAAAAATAAAAACTGCAGAGGTGATCAAATACCACCAAAAGAAAGCTCTATTTGTGGGAACAAAATGATAAAAATTTAGTTTGGGTACAGCATAGCATGACCGCGCAATTGTCATTCAAACTGCGACAGTACTGAAAGCTGAAAATTGGTCTGGGCAGGAAGGTGTCTAAGTGCCCTGTATTGAAGTGGTTAAAAGCCAAAATAAAATGAATCATAAAAACATATGACAATGGGTGCCACTGCCGACCCGGTATCGGACAGTGGTCTGACGTCAGCACTACTGTCTGCTCCCCAAAGCTTTTCGTCCAATAGGACGTTATCAAGGGGTCCCAGAATAACCATTACATTTAAAAATTAAAAAAAACACTAAAATGCAACTCTATTATATACCTCCCCTTATAATACATAGGCAATTTAAAACTTTAAAAGTGCTTTGTGCATACACAAAATTCATATAATTATATGTTTTCAACATAAACGTCTATGAAAGTGATTATAAAATGCCAGAAACGTGTCTTTGTGCTTATTGCTGTAAATGAAAGTACAGTTTACACTCCAGTGTCCATGTTCACGTGCTCCGCCTTTGAACACCACACTCACCATCCATCCATGACCCCTTATTTTACTAAGTGGGTCTAATAGCGCTCAGGGATCTCTCCTCCAGGGCTCCTTTATTTCCTTCGGTGTCACTTTTTTGCTCTTCAGGTACTGACAAGAAAATGCATAGAATAAACCAAAGGGATTGTTCTGTCTCTGGGACAGATAGCTAAACCTCAATAAGTATAATATTGCATACAATACAGCATACATTGCATAAACAACGATATACAGTACAAGATGAGATAATAAAAACTTACTTTTTAAGTTCTCTAAGGGGTGATGACAATAGATTGAGAAAGACATGTCTTGCTTCCTGCAATGTGTTGAAAAGAATGATGACTGGTTCACTTCCTGTTAAGATTCTACCCAGAATTCCCTGCTTGCTGACAACTTCCTTAATTACACATACAATAAAACAAATAAACAGAACTGCAGTAATACCATAAAGGAACACTAGATGGAGCCTGCACACCACATATGATTGTGTTAAGTAAATTACACACTTTACATGTAAATTTAACAACACAGGTACAAATAGTCAGCGCATACACATCTGGTGGACAGAACACTCCCCGCCTGACATCAAGTGATGTCACTAACAGAGTCCTCCATAGAAAGCAACAGAATAAGTTTGGTCACTGGTCTCAAGAATACTTTAACCTCATTCTGTTGAAAGATCTTGACCTTGACCTTTCGGACACGATTATCCTTGCCTGGCAATATTGGTGATCAAACCTAAAGGCCACATATTCCTTAGTGCCTGGCAATCTTTCATGAGCACAACATCACCAGGTTTAAGATTAGGCTTTTCAGTGTGCCACTTTCTCCTTACTTGTAGAGTAGATATATATTGTTCCCTCCACCGGTTCAAGATGGTATTGGCAAGGGTTTGTACTTGTCACCATTGACGTTTGTAAAGGTCCTTCTCACAAAACTCTCCAGCTGGAGCACCGGCAAGACTAGTCTTTTGAGTAGCATGGTAAAAATCTATATTAACAGCCTTCACCCCTGAGGAAGTCGAAGATGAGTGGAGAAAGGTAGATTTGGTTTAGTCTCTTACAGCCTACTTAGAATGAATAAAGGGTGTTCAAAAGGTGGACAATCCCTTCAGCTACCCGTCAAGACTAAGAAAAGGACATGCAATGCCTCCTAGAGTTACCTCCACCTACATCGGAAGGATAATTCAGACTTCTTATAAGTTACTGAATCTTCCTCCTCCAGAAGAAATAAGGGCGCATTCAACCAGAGGCATGGCGGCATCATGGGTTTCTTAAGTGAAAGTCTCTGCAGTGGTAGTTTGCAGGGCAGCAAGTTGAAGTACTTTATACACTTTCATGCGGCTTTACAGGATAGATGTATCCTTGTGGGATTCTGATTGCTTTGGGAGTCACAGTCATTTCTCAGTTCTGAATCATAGTAGAACTATAGGCAAACCTTTTTTTTACTTTGGATAGAGTAAGGAAACGTTATAACCCTTGTCAGATTTTTTTTCACTATCTGTGTCCCATTGCAGAGATTTTCCTTCACTTCCTGTTCCATAGTCAAACAAGAAGGGAGAAGAAATCCCTGCAAATTAATGGAATTCATCGGGGACCCCCAGGTCACCACAACTAATGTCTCTATTGGAAGATTTCCCCTCTATTACTTTTCTGGGGACAACCCAAAATTTGGGATTTTCTTTTACTTTCACTTTCAATAATAATGAAGCGGGATCACAGACAGCGATAAAAATTGACAAGCGTTCTAATCCCTCTGCACTTCATCAAACACTAAAGAAAATGTTTTGCCTTTAGTTATACTTTAAATGTCTTTGATGTTATGCAACATGTCCAAGTCTTGTTCATTTCCTCCCATGTTGCTTTGTCATTGCTAGTTACATCCCATAGTAGGCTGAGGTGAAGAGGTACAGGAATACGGAAAATTGTTTTCATGCTTACTGTAACTTTCCTTTCTTGGATTATCCTCATGTCAGTCTCCCACCCTTTGTTTCAGTCACAATTGATGGAAGACTTGAGAGGGTGTTTAGCCTACATTTATGGGCTAGTTATGGGTGGTCCTGGAGGGGTCAAGAGGGCAGCTGAAGTGAGAAGGATCCATGAAAAGGAAAATTACGGTAAGTATGAAATTTTTTTTCCAATAATTACATATATATATATATATATATATATATATATATATATATATATACATATTACCAAAAGTATTTGGACACCTGCCTTTATACGCACATGAATTTTAATGGCATCCCTGTCTTAGTCTATAGGGTTCAATATTTTGTTGGCCCACCCTTTTAGCTATAACAGCTTCAGCTCTTCTGGGAAGGCTGTCCACAAGGTTTAGGAATGTGCAGGAATGTGCCTATGGGAATGTTTGACCATTCTTCCAGAACCGCATTTGTGAGGTCAGGCACTGATGTGGACGGGAAGGTCTGGCTCGCAGTTTCTGTTGAAATTCATCCCAAAGGTGTTCTATCGGGCTGAGGTCAGGACTCTGCGCAGGCCAGTCAAGTTCCTCCACTCCAAACTCGCTCATCCATGTCTTCATGGACCTTGTCCTGGTCCAAATCATTTGGTGGAGGGGGATTAAGGTGTGGGGTCATTTTTCAGTGACGGGAACTCTTATGCCCCGTACACACGGTCGGACTTTGTTCGGACATTCCGACAACAAAATCCTAGGATTTTTTCCGACGGATGTTGGCTCAAACTTGTTTTGCATACACACGGTCACACAAAGTTGTCGGAAAATCCGATCGTTTTAAACGCGGTGACGTAAAACATGTACGTCGAGACTATAAACGGGGCAGTGGCCAATAGCTTTCATCCCTTTATTTATTATGAGCATGCGTGGCACTTTGTCCGTCGGATTTGTGTACACACGATCGGAATTTCCGACAACGGATTTTGTTGTCGGAAAATTTTATCTCCTGCTCTCCAACTTTGTGTGTCGGAAAATCCGATGGAAAATGTCCGATGGAGCCCACACACGGTCGGAATTTCCGACAACACGCTCCGATCGGACATTTTCCATCGGAAAATCCGACCGTGTGTACGGGGCATTAAAGCGTCAGCATAGCAAGAAATTTTGGACAATATCATGCTCCCAACTTTGTGGATGGCCCCTACCTGTTCCAACATGACTCTGCACCAGTGCACAAACAAGGTCTTTAAAAGACATGGATGAGCAAGCTTAGGGTAGAGGAACTTGACGGCCTGCACAGAGTCCTAACCTCAACTGGATAGAACACCTTTGGGATGAATTAGAGCAGAGCCAGGCCTTCTCATCCACATCAGTGTCTGACCTCACAAATGAGGTTCTGGAAGAATGGTTCCCATAGACACATTCCTAAACCTTGTGGACAGCCTTCCCAGAAGAGTTGAAGCTGAAGGTGGGCCAACTCAATATTGAACCCTACGGACTAATGCCCCGTACACACGGTCAGACATTGATTGGACATTCCGACAACAAAATCCTAGGATTTTTTCCGATGGATGTTGGTTCAAACTTGTCTTGCATACACACGGTCACACAAAGTTGTCGGAAAATCCGATCATTCTGAACGCGGTGACGTAAAACATGTACGTCGGGACTATAAACGGGGCAGTAGCCAATAGCTTTCATCTCTTTATTTATTCTGAGCATGCGTGACACTTTGTGCCTCGGATTTGTGTACACACGATCGGAAATTCCGACAATGGATTCTGTTGTCGGAAAATTTTATGGCCTGCTCTCAAACTTTGTGTGTCGGAAAATCCGATGGAAAATGTGTGATGGAGCCCACACACGGTCGGAATTTCCGACAACAAGGTCCTATCACACATTTTCCGTCGGAAAATCCGACCGTGTGTACGGGGCATAAGACTGGGATGCCATTAAAGTTCACTTGTGTGTAAAGGCAGGTGTCCCAATACTTTTGGTAATATAGTGTAAATATACCGCATTTATCAGCGTATAACACACACAGGGGTATAACACGCACATTACTTTTAAGAGGGAAGTTTCAGAAAAAATTTCAAAGAAAGAACTTTGAAGCAAAATAAGGGTAGCTCAGAACTTTTTTTTTAATTAATCAAATGCAGCCTCACTAGTGTCCATCAATGCAGCCTCACCAGTGCCCATCAATGCAGCCTCACCAGTGCCCATCATCACAGCCTCAGCAGTGTCATTTAATGCAGCCTCAGCAGTGTCCATGAATGCAGCCTCAGCAGTGTCCATTAATGCAGCCTCACCAGTGTCCATCAATGCAGCCTCACCAGTGTCCATCAATGCAGCCTGATCAGTGCTCATCAGCGCAGCCTTACCAGTGCCCATCAGTGCAGGGATTAGAGAGAGGAGAGCCACCGGATTACACAGAGCCGGGATATCCCGCTTACCCGGTGGTCGCTGTGGTAGAAAGTCCTGCCACCTGGACCGGCTCCTATAAAGCTGGTCCAGGAGGCAGGACTTGTGAGTACACCTCTCACATTTTTGTAAATATTTTATTACTCCATTCAAAAAATGAAACCCATATATTATATAGTATATAAATTCATTGAGTGAGTGATATATTTCAAGCATTTCCTTCTTTTAATTTTAAATATTATGGCTGTATAAACACATCTACCATGAGAGCTAACTACTCCATGTCACAATACACATAGTATATAGTTGCGATTTAGCTGGTCGAGGAGGCAGGACTTGTGAGTACACCCCTCACATTTTTGTAAATATTTTATTATATCTTTTCATGTGACAACACTGAAGAAATTACACTTTACTACATTGTAAAGTATTGAGTGTACATCTTGTATAACAGTGTAAATTTGCTGTAAGTTTAGACATTAATGGCTGTGTGTTGAGTTATTTTGAGGGAACAGCAAACATAAACTATTATACAAGCTGTACACTCACTACTTTACATTGTAGCAAAGTTTCATTTCTTCAGTGTTGTCACATGAAAAGATATAATAAAATATTTACAAAAATGTGAGGGGTGTACTACCTTTTGTGAGATACTGTACATACAGTGTATAAATATATATGTGCACTTCAAAAAGTTTAAATATCATCAAAAAGTTAATTTATTTCAGAACTCCATTCAAAAAATGAAACCCATATATTATATATTATATAAATTCATTGAGTGAGTGATATATTTCAAGCATTTCCTTCTTTTAATTTTAAAGATTATGGCTGTATAAACACATCTACCACGAGAGCTAATTACTACATGTCACAATACACACAGTATATAGTTGCGATTTATTTACATCAAGCTGATATCTCTTGCATGTTTAGCTTAAAAAAAAAAACTATACAAAAAACCTATCCTGTGCCTCAGGTTTGCTTTTAACAAGCTGTCAATAGATTATTTGTTGGAGGTTTTAGTTATATTAGTGCTGTTTTATCCGGACTTGTCAAGTTGGTCTATGATCAAAAACTACTCAAAAACACTTTGTAAATTGCAGTGAAAATTAGTCTTTCATGAAGTGAGCATGGAATAGTACTATAATCTGCTTGTTTCTGACCTTACAGTGGTTAAAACAACAAGAAGTCGGAAATTATAATTATTTCTAAGTGTTAAGATTACAATCCAATTTTGTCTGAGCTGATGAAATCTGCATTCCAATCCCACAAAAACAAAGCTGTGTGAGGCTTAGTTGCTGTGTGTTGGTATTATGACAGGGTCTTCCTCTCGGTGCTCACACTATACTTAAATTGTGGGAAAGAGGGCTTTTTAAACAACAGAGTATTCACATGAAAGTGACTGCGTGATTCTGAATGTTCTTGAACAGAATAGACGGAACCAGCCATTGTCTTTGTTCTTTGTTACACTGCATTTTATTTGTGCAAAAGGTAGTTTTTCAGAAGCAATTTGTTGCAAGAAAAATGAAGAATGATAATTTACAATATATAGTAACATGGGAAGGCTTAGTAACTAGCATAACTGAAACATACACAGCAGATATTTACTATACCATCCTGGAAATTATTATCTTTTATAAATATAATTTAATTGAAGGTAATGTTGCAATGATTTTATTGTTCCATTTTTTTAAAGGCCCTAAAAATGCATGTTTTTTAAACTAAAATCACCTAGACCGCCTCCCTAACCTCTTCAATACACATGGTTGTGTTTTACCCACACCCCACCCTGCAGGTTCCTAGGCTGCCCATGTATGCGCACCTACTTCAAATAGATATGAAAAGGATCCTACCAAAAAATACAAATAGCGCAACCTTACCCGTGTAACTCAATCTTTAAATAATAAATTCCCTTACCAATCCTCATAAATACTGTGAGCAAAATTATAAACGCAACACTTTTGTGTTTCGCCCTATTTATCATGAGCTGAACTTAAAGATCTACAACTTTTTTCTCTGTACACAAAAGGACTATTTCTTTAAAATTTTGTTCACAAATCAGTCTAAATCTGTGTTAATGAGCACTTCTCCTTTGCCTCGATAATCCATCCACCTCACAGGTGTGGCATATCCAGATGCAGATTAGGGATGAGCTTCGAGTTTGAGTCGAACATGAATTCGACTCGAATATCGGCTGTTTGATCTTTTAAAGAAGATCGAACATTATGAGACATTCCTGCCAAATTCGAGTTGCGCGTCACAACCCGTAATGCACTGCATCATCGCAGTGGTTTACTAGCTGATTATTGGCCAAGCATACACTATGACCTGCATGCTTTGGCCAATCACAGCGCCATAAGCAAACAGAGCCATAATTGACCAAAGGCAGGGTGCCTTTGGCCAATTATGGCTCAGGGGATTAAGTACACGCCCCACACTATATAAGGCCACATGCACGTCAGCCGTGTGTAGTGTGTTCCAGGGTTTAAAGAGAGAGAGAGAGTGTCATTTAATTTCATTTGGATAGATTGAGCAGACAGTTGATTCAGTTAGCTCCAGTATATTTAGTATATACAGTGGGACGGAAAGCAACAGTGCATGTCAGAACAAATGAGAATCATGAGGTCAAAGGAACTGCCTGAAGACCTCAGAAAAGGAATTGTGGCAAGGCACAGATCTGGCCAAGGTTACAAAAAAATTTCTGCTGCACTTAAGGTTCCTAAGAACACAGTGGCCTCCATAATCCTTAAATGGAAGACGTTTGGGACGACCAGAACCCTTCCTAGAGCTGGCTGTCCGGCCGAAATGAGCTATCAGGGGAGACGAGCCTGGGTGAGAGGGGTAAAGGAGAACCCAAAGATCACTATGGCTGAACTCCAGAGATGCAGAAAGGAGGAGGGAGAAAGTTGTAGAAAGTCAACCATCACTGCAGCTCTCCACCAGTCGGGGCTTTATGACAGAGTGGCCCGACGGAAACCTCTCCTCAGTGCAAGACACATGAAAGCCCGCATGGAGTTTGCTAAAAAACCCCTGAAGAACTCCAAGATGGTGAGAAATAAGATTCTCTGGTCTGATAAGACCAAGATAGAAATTTTTGGCCTTAATTCTAAGTGGTATGTGTGGAGAAAACCAGGCACTGCTCATCACCTGTCCAATACAGTCCCAACAGTGAATCATGGTGATGGCAGCATCATGCTGTGGGGGTGCTTTTCAGCTGCAGGGACAGGATGACTAGTTGCAATTGAGGGAAAGATGAATGCGGCCAAGTACAGGGATATCATGGATGAAAACCTTCTCCAGACTGCTCAGGACCTCAGACTGGGCTGAAGGTTTACTTTTCAACAAGACAATGACCCTAAGCACACAGCTAAATTAATGAAGGAGTGGCTTCACACCAACTCTGTGACTGTTCTTGAATGGCCCAGCCAGAGCCCTGACTTAAACCCAATTGAGCATCTCTGGAGAGACCTAAAAATGGCTGTCCACCAACGTTTATCATCCAGCCTGACAGAACTGAAGAGGATCTGCAAGGAGGAATGGCAGAGGATCCCCAAATAAGGGTGTGAAAAACTTGTTGCATCTTTCCCAAAAAGACTCAAGGCTGTATTAGATCAAAAGGGTGCTTCTACTAAATACTGAGCAAAGGGTCTGAATACTTAGGACCATGTGATATTTCAGTTTTTCTTTTTTAATAAATCTGCAAAAATGAAAAATGTCAACAATTCTGTGTTTTTCTGTCAAATATGGGGTGATGTGTGTACATGAATGAGGAAAAAATGAACGTAAATGATTTTAGCAAATGGCTCCAATATAACAAAGAGTGAAAAATTTAAGGGGGTCTGAATACTTTTCATCCCCACTGTTTATACATTCCAGGCTTCGTAGATATATATATATATATATATATATATATATATATATATATATATATATATACTGTATCCAGTTTAGCTAGATCTCACTGCAGACCGTTCCTGTTGTTCTGTTCCTCATATACTACAGGCAGGCAGTTCATTCAGTTAGCTGCAGTATATTCAGTACTGTATCCTGTGTAGCTAGATATTGCTGCAGACCGTTCCTGTTGTTCTCTTCCTAATATACTACAGGCAGTTCATTCAGTTAGCTGCAGTATATTCAGTACTGCATCCTGTGCAGCTAGATCTCACTGCAGACCGTTCCTGTTGTTCTGTTCCTAATATACTACAGGCAGGCTGTTCATTCAGTTAGCCACAGTATATTCAGTACTGTATCCTGTGCAGCTAGATCTCACTGCAGATCATTCGTGTTGTTCTCTTCCTAATATACTACAGGCAGGTAGTTCATTCAGTTAGCTGCAGTATATTCAGTACTGTATCCTGTGCAGCTAGATCTCGCTGCAGAGCGTTCCTGTTGTTCTGTTCCTAATATACTAGAGGCAGGCAGTTCATTCAGTTAGCTGCAGTATATTCAGTACTGTATCCTGTGCAGCTAGATCTCAATGCAGACCGTTCCTGTTCTTCTCTTCCTAATATACTACAGGCAGGCAGTTCATTAAGTTAGCTGCAGTATATTCAGTACTGTATCCTGTGCAGCTAGAAAATGCTGCAGGCCGTTCCTGTTGTTCTGTTCCTAATATACTACAGGCAGGCATTTCATTCAGTTAGCTGCAGAATATTCAGTACTGTATCCTTGCAGCTAGATCTCGCTGCAGACCGTTCCTGTTGTTCTCTTCCTAACATACTACAGGCAGGCAGTTCATTCAGTTAGCTGCAGTATATTCAGTACTGTATCCTGTGTAGCTAGATCTTGCTGCAGACCGTTCGTGTTGTTCTCTTCCTAATATACTACAGGCAGTTCATTCAGTTAGCTGCAGTATATTCAGTACTGTATCCTGTGCAGCTAGATCTCGCTGCAGACTGTTCCTGTTGTTCTGTTCCTAATATATTACAGGCAGGCAGTTCATTCAGTTAGCCACAGTATATTCAGTACTGTATCCTGTGCAGCTAGATCTCGCTGCAGACCATTCGTGTTGTTCTCTTCCTAATATACTACAGGCAGGCAGTTCATTCAGTTAGCTGCAGTATATTCAGTACTGTATCCTGTGCAGCTAGATCTCATTGCAGACCGTTCCTGTTCTTCTCTTCCTAATATACTACAGGCAGGCACTTCATTAAGTTAGCTGCAGTATATTCAGTACTGTATCCTGTGCAGCTAGAAAATGCTGCAGGCCGTTCCTGTTGTTCTGTTCCTAATATACTACAGGCAGGCAGTTCATTCAGTTAGCTGCAGTATATTTAGTACTGTATCCTGTGCAGCTAGATCTCGCTGCAGACCGTTCCTGTTGTTCTCTTCCTAACATACTACAGGCAGGCAGTTCATTCAGTTAACTGCAGTATTTTCAGTACTGTATCCTGTATAGCTAGATCTTGCTGCAGACCATTCCTGTTGTTCTCTTCCTAACATACTACAGGCAGTTCATTCAGTTAGCTGCAGTATATTCAGAACTGTATCCTGTGCAGCTAGATCTCGCTGCAGACCATTCCTGTTGTTCTGTTCCTAATATACTACAGGCAGGCAGTTCATTCAGTTAGTCACAGTATATTCAGTACTGTATCCTGTGCAGCTAGATCTCGCTGCAGACCATTCGTGTTGTTCTCTTCCTAATATACTACAGGCAGATCATTCAGTTAGCTGCAGTATATTAAGTACTGTATCCTGTCTAGCTAGATCTTGCTGCAGACCGTTCCTGTTGTTCTCTTCCTAATATACCACAGGCAGTTCATTCAGTTAGCTGCAGTATATTCAGTACTGTATCCTGTGCAGCTAGATCTCGCTGCAGACCATTCCTGTTGTTCTCTTCCTAATATACTACAGGCAGGCAGTTCATTCAGTTAGCTGCAGTATATTCAGCACTGTATCCTGTGCAGCTAGATCTCACTGCAGAGCGTTCCTGTTGTTCTCATCCTAATATACTACAGGCAAGCAGTTCATTTAGTTAGCTGCAGTATATTCAGTACTGTATCCTGTGCAGCTAGATCTCATTGCAGACCGTTCCTGTTCTTCTCTTCCTAGTATACTACATACAGGCAGTTCATTCAGTTAGCTGCAGTATATTCAGTACTGTATCCTGTGCAGCTAGAAAATGCTGCAGGCCGTTCCTATTGTTCTGTCCCTAATATACTACAGGCAGGCAGTTCATTCAGTTAGTTGCAGTATATTCAGCAATATATCCTTTGCAGCTAGATCTCGCTGCAGAAATTTCCTTTTGTTCTGTTCCTAATATACTACATCCAGGCAGTTCATTCAGTTAGCTGCAGTATATTCAGTACTGTATCCTGTGCAGCTAGATCACGCTGCAGGCCATTCCTGTTGTTCTGTTTCTAATATACTACAGGCAGGCAGTTCATTCATTTAGCTGTAGTATATTCAGTATTGTATCCTGTGCTGCTAGATCTTGCTGCAGACCGTTCCTTTTGTTCTGTTCCTAATATAATACAGGCAGGCAGTTCATTCAGTTAGCTGCAGTATGTTCAGTACTGTATCCTGTGCAGCTAGATCTCACTGCAGACCGTTCCTGTTCCTCTCTTCCTAATATACTACAGGCAGGCAGTTCATTCAGTTAGCTGCAGTATATTCAGTACTGTATCCTGTGCAGCTAGAAAATGCTGCCGGCCATTCCTGTTGTTCTGTTCCTAATACACTACAGGTAGGCAGTTCATTCAGTTAGCTGCAATATATTCAGTACTGTATCCTGTGCAGCTAGATCTCCGCTGCAGAAAGTTCCTGGTGTACTGTTCCTAATATACTACAGGCAGGCAGTTCATTCAGTTAGCTGCAGTATATTCAGTACAGTATCCTGTGCAGCTAGATTTCACTGTAGACCATTCCTGTTCTTCTCTTCCTAATATACTATAGGCAGGCAGTTCATTCAGTTAGCTGCAGTAGATTCGGTACTGTATCCTGTGCAGCTAGATCTCGCTGCAGACCGTTCCTGTTGCTCTCTTCCTAAAATAATACAGGCAGGCAGTTCATTCAGTTAGCTGCAGTATATTCAGTACTGTATATTGTGCAGCTAGATCTAGCTGCAGACCGTTCTTGTTCTCTTCCTAATATACTACAGGCAGGCGTTCATTCAGTTAGCTGCAGTATATTCAGTATTGTATCCTGTGCAGCTAGATCTCACTGCACACCGTTCCTGTTCTTCTCTTCCTAATAATACAGGCCGGCAGTTCATTCAGTTAGCTGCAGTATATTCAGTACTATATCCTGTGCAGCTAGATTACGCTGCAGGCCATTCCTGTTGTTCTGTTCCTAATATAATACAGGCAGGCAGTTCATTCAGTTAGCTGCAGTATATTCAGTACTGTATCCTGTGCAGCTAGATCTCGCTGCAGACCGTTCCTGTTGTTCTGTTCCTAATATACTACAGGCAGGCAGTTCATTCAGTTAGCTGCAGTATATTCAGTACTGTATCCTGTGCAGCTAGATCTCATTGCAGACCGTTCCTGTTCTTCTCTTCCTAATATACTACAGGCAGGCAGTTCATTAAGTTAGCTGCAGTATATTCAGTACTGTATCCTGTGCAGCTAGAAAATGCTGCAGGCCGTTCCTGTTGTTCTCTTCCTAACATACTACAGACAGGCAGTTCATTCAGTTAGCTGCAGTATATTCAGTACTGTATCCTGTGTAGCTAGATCTTGCTGCAGACCATTCCTGTTGTTCTCTTCCTAACATACTACAGGCAGTTCATTCAGTTAGCTGCACTATATTCAGTACTGTATCCTGTGCAGCTAGATCTCGCTGCAGACCATTCCTGTTGTTCTGTTCCTAATATACTACAGGCAGGCAGTTTATTCAGTTAGTCACAGTATATTCAGTACTGTATCCTATGCAGCTAGATCTCATTGCAGACCGTTCCTGTTCTTCTCTTCCTAATATACTACAGGAAGGCAGTTCATTCAGATAGCTGCAGTATATTCAGTATTGTATCCTGTGCAGCTAGATCTCGCTGCAGACTGTTCCTGTTGTTCTGTTCTTAATATACTACAGGCAGGCAGTTCATTCAGTTAGCTGCAGTATATTCAGTACTGTATCCTGTGCAGCTGGATCTCGCTGCAGACCGTTCCTGTTGTCTCTTCCTAACATACTACAGGCAGGCAGTTCATTCAGTTAGCTGCAGTATATTCAGTACTGAATCCTGTGTAGCTAGATCTTGCTGCAGACCGTTCCTGTTGTTCTCTTCCTAATATACTACAGGCAGTTCATTCAGTTAGCTGCAGTATATTCAGTACTGTATCCTGTGCAGCTAGATCTCGCTGCAGACCGTTCCTGTTGTTCTGTTCCTAATATACTACAGGCAGGCAGTTCATTCAGTTAGCCACAGTATATCCAGTACTGTATCCTGTGCAGCTAGATCTCGCTGCAGACCATTCGTGTTGTTCTCTTTCTAATATACTACAGGGAGGCAGTTCATTCAGTTAGCTGCAGTATATTCAGTACTGTATCCTGTGCAGCTAGATCTCGCTGCAGAGCGTTCCTGTTGTTCTGTTCCTAATATACTACAGGCAGGCAGTTCATTCAGTTAGCTGCAGTATATTCAGAACTGTATCCTGTGCAGCTAGATCTCATTGCAGACCGTTCCTGTTCTTCTCTTCCTAACATACTACAGGCAGGCAGTTTATTCAGTTAGCTGCAGTATATTCAGTACTGTATCCTGTGCAGCTAGATCTCGCTGCAGACCATTCCTGTTGTTCTGTTCCTAATATACTACAGGCAAACAGTTCATTCAGTTAGTCACAGTATATTCAGTACTGTATCCTGTGCAGCAAGATCTCGTTGCAGACCATTCGTGTTGTTCTCTTCCTAATATACTACAGGCAGTTCATTCAGTTAGCTGCAGTATATTCAGTACTGTATCCTGTGCTGCTAGATTTCACTACAGACCGTTCCTGTTGTTCTGTTCCTAATATAATACAGGCAGGCAGTTCATTCAGTTAGCTGCAGTATGTTCAGTACTGTATCCTGTGCAGCTAGATCTCACTGCAGACCGTTCCTGTTCCTCTCTTCCTAATATACTTCAGGCGGGCAGTTCATTCAGTTAGCTGCAGTATATTCAGTACTGTATCCTGTGCAGCTAGATCTCGCTGCAGACCATTCCTGTTGTTCTGTTCCTAATATACTACAGGCAAACAGTTCATTCAGTTAGTCACAGTATATTCAGTACTGTATCCTGTGCAGCAAGATCTCGTTGCAGACCATTCGTGTTGTTCTCTTCCTAATATACTACAGGCAGTTCATTCAGTTAGCTGCAGTTTATTCAGTACTGTATCCTGTGTAGCTAGATCTTGCTGCAGACCGTTCCTGTTGTTCTCTTCCTAATATACTACAGGCAGGCAGTTCATTCAGTTAGCTGCAGTATATTCAGTACTGTATCCTGTGCAGCTAGATCTCGCTGCAGAGCGTTCCTGTTGTTCTGTTCCTAATATACTACAAGCAGGCAGTTCATTCAGTTAGCTGCAGTATATTCAGTACTGTATCCTGTGCAGCTAGATCTCATTGCAGACCGTTCCTGTTCTTCTCTTCCTAACCTACTACAGGCAGGCAGTTTATTCAGTTAGCTGCAGTATATTCAGTACTGTATCCTGTGCAGCAAGATCTCGCTGCAGACCATTCCTGTTGTTCTGTTCCTAATATACTACAGGCAAACAGTTCATTCAGTTAGTCACAGTATATTCAGTACTTTATCCTGTGCAGCAAGATCTCGTTGCAGACCATTCGTGTTGTTCTCTTCCTAATATACTACAGGCAGTTCATTCAGTTAGCTGCAGTATATTCAGTACTGTATCCTGTGCTGCTAGATTTCGCTACAGACCGTTCCTGTTGTTCTGTTCCTAATATAATACAGGCAGGCAGTTCATTCAGTTAGCTGCAGTATGTTCAGTACTGTATCCTGTGCAGCTAGATCTCACAGCAGACCGTTCCTGTTCCTCTCTTCCTAATATACTTCAGGCGGGCAGTTCATTCAGTTAGCTGCAGTATATTCAGTACTGTATCCTGTGCAGCTAGATCTCGCTGCAGACCATTCCTGTTGTTCTGTTCCTAATATACTACAGGCAAACAGTTCATTCAGTTAGTCACAGTATATTCAGTACTGTATCCTGTGCAGCAAGATCTCGTTGCAGACCATTCGTGTTGTTCTCTTCCTAATATACTACAGGCAGTTCATTCAGTTAGCTGCAGTTTATTCAGTACTGTATCCTGTGTAGCTAGATTTTGCTGCAGACCGTTCCTGTTGTTCTCTTCCTAATATACTACAAGCAGGGAGTTCATTCAGTTAGTTGCAGTATATTCAGTACTATATCCTGTGCAGCTAGATCTCGCTGCAGAAAGCTCCTTTTCTTCTGTTCCTAATATACTACAGGCAGGCAGTTCATTCAGTTAGCTGCAGTATATTCAGTACAGTATCCTGTGCAGCTAGATCACGCTGCACGCCATTCCTGTTGTTCTGTTCCTAATATACTACAGGCAGGCAGTTCATTCAGTTAGCTGTAGTATATTCAGTACTGTATCCTGTGCTGCTAGATTTTGCTGCAGACCGTTCCTGTTGTTCTGTTCCTAATATAATACAGGCAGGCAGTTCATTCAGTTAGCTGCAGTATGTTCAGTACTGTATCCTGTGCAGCTAGATCTCACTGCAGACCGTTCCTGTTCCTCTCTATTCCTAATTTACTTCAGGCGGGCAGTTCATTCAGTTAGCTGCAGTATATTCAGTACTGTATCCTGTGCAGCTAGAAAATGCTGCAAGCCGTTCCTGTTGTTCTGTTCCTAATATACTACAGGCAGGCAGTTCATTCAGTTAGCTGCAGTATATTCAGAACTGTATCCTGTGCAGCTAGATCTGCCCTGCAGAAAGTTCCTGGTGTACTGTTCCTAATACTCTACAGGCAGGCAGTTCATTCAGTTAGCTGCAGTATATTTAGTACAGTATCCTGTGCAGCTAGATTTCACTGTAGACCATTCCTGTTCTTCTCTTCCTAATATACTATAGGCAGGAAGTTCATTCAGTTAGCTGCAGTATATTCAGTAATGTATCCTGTGCAGCTAGATCTCGCTGCAGACCGTTATTGTTCTGTTCCTAATATACTACAGGCAGGCGTTCATTCAGTTAGCTGCAGTATATTCAGTATTGTATGCTGTGCAGCTAGATCTCGCTGCAGACCGTTCCTGTTGTTCTCTTCCTAACATACTACAGGCAGGCAGTTCATTCAGTTAGCTGCAGTATATTCAGTACTGAATAATGTGCAGCTAGATCTCGCTGCAGACCATTCCTGTTGTTCTCTTCCTAACATACTACAGGCAGGCAGATCATTCAGTTAGCTGCAGTATATTCAGTGCTGTATCCTGTGCAGCTAGATCTCACTGCAGACCATTCCTGTTCTTCTCTTTCTAATATACTATAGGCAGGCAGTTCATTCAGTTAGCTACAGTATATTCAGTGCTGTATCCTGTGCAGCTAGATCACGCTGCAGGCCATTCCTGTTGTTCTGTTCCTAATATAATACAGGCAGGCAGTTCATTCAGTTAGCTGCTGTATATTCAGTACAGTATCCTGTGCAGCTAAATCTCGCTGCAGACCGTTCCTATTGTTCTGTTCCTAATATACTACAGGCAGGCAGTTCATTCAGTTAGCTGCAGTATATTCAGTACTGTATCCTGTGCAGCTAGCTCTCACTGTAGACTGTTCCTGTTCTTCTCTTCCGAATATACTACAGGAAGGCAGTTCATTCAGATAGCTGCAGTATATTCAGTACTGTATCCTGTGCAGCTAGATCTTGCTGCAGACTGTTCCTGTTGTTCTCTTCCTAACATACTACAGGCAGGCAGTTCATTCAGTTAGCTGCATTATACACAGTAATGTATCTTGTGCAGCTAGATCTCGCTGCAGACCGTTCCTTTTGTTCTATTCCTATTATACTACAGGCAGGCAGTTCATTCAGTTAGCTGCAGTATATTCAGTAGTGTATCCTGTGCAGCTAGGTCTCGCTGCAGACCGTTGCTGTTCTTCTCTTCCTAATATACTACAGGCAGGCAGTTCATTCAGTTAGCGGCAGTATATTCAGTACTGTATCCTGTGCAGCTAGATCTCGCTGCAGACCATTCGTGTTGTTCTCTTCCTAATATACTACAGGCAGGCAGTTCATTCAGTTAGCTGCAGTATATTCCTTATTGTATCCTGTGCAGCTAGATCTGGCTGCAGACCGTTCCTGTTGTTCTGTTTCTAATATACTACAGGCAGGCAGTTCATTCAGTTAGCTGCAGTATACTCAGTACTGTGTCCTGTGCAGCTAGATCTCATTGCAGACTGTTCCTGTTAATCTCTTCCTAATATACTACAGGCAGGCAGTTCATTCAGTTAGCTGCAGTACATTCCTTATTGTATCCTGTGCAGCTAGATCTTGCTGCAGACCGTTCCTGTTGTTCTCTTCCTAATATAAAACAGGCAGGCAGTTCATTCAGTTAGATTAAGTATATTCCCTTTAGTATCCTATGCACCTAGATCTAGATGCAGACCGTTCCTGTTGTTCTGTTCCTAATATACTACAGGCAGGCAGTTCATTCAGTTAGCTGCATTATATTTAGTACTATATCCTGTGCAGCTAGATCTCGCTACAGACTGTTCCTGTTGTTCTCTTCCTAATGTACTACAGGCAGGCAGCTCATTCAGTTAGCTGCAGTATATTCAGTACTGTATCCTGTGCAGCTAGATCTGGCTGCAGACTGTTCCTGTTGTTCTCTTCCTAATATACTACAGGCAGGCAGTTCATTCAGTTAGCTGCAATATATTCAGTACTGTATCCTGTGCAGCTAGATCTCGCTGCAGACCGTTCCTGTTGTTCTTTTCCTAATATACTACAGGCAGGCAGTTCAATCAGTTAGCTGCAGTATATTCAGTACTGTTTCCTGTGCAGCTAGATCTCGCTGCAGACCATTGCTGTTGTTCTATTCCTAATATACTACAGGCAGGCAGTTCATTCAGTTAGCTACAGTATATTCAGTGATGTGTCCTGTGCAGCTAAATCTCGCTGCAGACCGTTCCTGTTGTTCTGTTCCTAATATACCACAGAGAGGCAGTTCATTCAGTTAGCTGCAGTATATTCAGTACTGTATCCTGTGCAGCTAGATCTCGCTGCAGACCATTCCTGTTGTTCTCTTCCTAACATACTACAGGCAGGCAGTTCATTCAGTTAGCTGCAGTATATTCAGTACAGTATCCTGTACAGCTAGATCTCGCTGCAGACTGTTCCTGTTGTTCTCTTCCTAATATAGTACAGGCAGGCAGTTCATTCAGTTAGCTGCAGTATACTCAGTACTGTGTCCTGTGCAGCTAGATCTCACTGCAGACTGTTCCTGTTAATCTCTTCCTAATATACTACAGGCAGGCAGTTCATTCAGTTAGCTGCAGTACATTCCTTATTGTATCCTGTGCAGCTAGATCTTGCTGCAGACAGTTCCTGTTGTTCTCTTCCTAATATACAACAGGCAGGCAGTTCATTCAGTTAGATTAAGTATATTCCCTATAGTATCCTGTGCACCTAGATCTCGCTGCAGACCGTTCCTGTTGTTCTGTTATTAATATACTACAGACAGGCAGTTCATTCAGTTAGCTGCATTATATTCAGTACTATATCCTGTGCAGCTAGATCTCTCTGCAGACCGTTCCTATTGTTCTCTTTCTAATATACTACAGGCAGACAGTTCATTCAGTTAGCTGCAGTATACTCAGTACTGTTTCCTGTGCAGCTAGATCTTGCTGCAGACCGTTTCTGTTCTCTTCCTAATATACTACAGGCAGGCAGTTCATTCAGTTAGCTGCAGTATATTCAGTACTGTATCCTGTGTAGCTAGATCTCGCTGCAGACCGTTGCTGTTGTTCTATTCCTAATATACTACAGGCAGGCAGTTCATTCAGTTAGCTGCAGTATATTCAGTGCTGTGTCCTGTGCAGCTAGATCTCGCTGCAGACCGTTCCTGTTGTTCTGTTCCTAATATACTACAAAGAGGCAGTTCATTCAGTTAGCTGCAGTATATTCAGTACTGTATCCTGTGCAGCTAGATCTCGCTGCAGACCATTCCTGTTGTTCTCTTCCTAACATACTACAGGCAGGCAGTTTATTCAGTTAGCTGCAGTATATTCAGTACAGTATCCTGTGCAGCTAGATCTCGCTGCAGACCGTTCCTGTTGTTCTCTTTCTAATATACTACAGGCAGACAGTTCATTCAGTTAGCTGCAATATATTCAGTACTGTATCCTGTGCAGCTAGATCTCGCTGCAGACCGTTCCTGTTGTTCTTTTCCTAATATACTACAGGCAGGCAGTTCATTCAGTTAGCTGCAGTATATTCAGTACTGTTTCCTGTGCAGCTAGATCTCGCCGCAGACCATTGCTGTTGTTCTATTCCTAATATACTACAAGCAGGCAGTTCATTCAGTTAGGTGCAGTATATTCAGTGCTGTATCCTGTGCAGCTAGATCTCACTGCAGACCGTTCCTGTTCTTCTCTTCCTAATATACTACAGGCAGGAAGTTCATTCATTTAGCTGCAGTATATTCAGTTCTGTATCCTGTGCAGCTAGATCTCGCTGCAGACTGTTCCTGTTGTTCTCTCCCTAATGTACTACAGGCAGGCAGTTCATTCAGTTAGCTGCAGTATATTCAGTACTGTATCCTGTGCAGCTAGATCTGGCTGCAGACCGTTCCTGTTGTTCTGTTCCTAATATACTACAGGCAGGCAGTTTAATTCAGTTAGCTGCAGTATATTCAGTACTGTATCCTGTGCAGCTAGATCTCGCTGCAGACCGTTCTTGTTCTCTTCCTAATATACTACAGGCAGGCGTTCATTCAGTTAGCTGCAGTATATTCAGTACTATATCCTGTGCAGCTAGATCTCGCTGCAGACCGTTCCTGTTGTTCTTTTCCTAATATACTACAGGCAGGCAGTTCATTCAGTTAGCTGCAGTTTATTCAGTACTGTATCATGTGCAGCTAGATCTCACTGTAGACCGATCCTGTTCTTCTCTTCCTAATATACTACAGGCAGGCAGTTCATTCAGATAGCTGCAGTATATTCAGTACTGTATCCTGTGCAGCTAGATCTCGCTGCAGTACGTTCCTGTTGTTGTCTTCCTAATATACTACAGGCAGGCAGTTCATTCAGTTAGCTGCAGTATATTCAGTACTGTATCCTGTGCAGCTAGATCTCGCTGCAGGACGTTCCTGTTGTTGTCTTCCTAATATACTACAGGCAGGCAGTTCATTCAGTTAGCTGCAGTATATTCAGTGCTGTGTCCTGTGCAGCTAGATCTCGCTGCAGACCGTTCCTGTTGTTCTGTTCCTAATATACCACAGAGAGGCAGTTCATTCAGTTAGCTGCAGTATATTCAGTACTGTATCCTGTGCAGCTAGATCTTGCTGCAGACCATTCCTTTTGTTCTCTTCCTAACATACTACAGGCCGGCAGTTCATTCAGTTAGCTGCAGTATATTCAGTACAGTATCCTGTGCAGCTAGATCTCGCTGCAGACTGTTCCTGTTGTTCTCTTCCTAATATAGTACAGGCAGGCAGTTCATTCAGTTAGCTGCAGTATATTCAGTGCTGTATCCTGTGCAGCTAGATCTCACTGCAGACTGTTCCTGTTCTCTTCCTAATATACTACAGGCAGGCAGTTCATTCAGTTAGCTGCAGTATATTCAGTCCTGTAACCTGTGCAGCTAGATCTCGCTGCAGAACGTTGCTGTTGTTCTATTTCTAATATACTACATGCAGGCAGTTCATTCAGTTAGCTGCAGTATATTCAGTGCTGTGTCCTCTGCAGCCAGATCTCGCTGCAGACCGTTCCTGTTGTTCTTTTCCTAATATACCAGAGAGAGGCAGTTAATTCAGTTAGCTGCAGTATATTCAGTACTGTATCCTGTGCAGCTAGATCTCGCTGCAGACCATTCCTGTTGTTCTCTTCCTAACATACTACAGGCAGGCAGTTCATTCAGTTAGCTGCAGTATATTCAGTGCTGTATCCTGTGCAGCTAGATCTCACTGCAGACCGTTCCTGTTCTTCTCTTCCTAATATACTACAGGCAGGCAGTTCATTCAGTTAGCTGCAGTATATTCAGTACAGTATCCTGTGCAGCTAGATCTCGCTGCAGGCTGTTCCTGTTGTTCTCTTCCTAATATACTACAGGCAGGCAGTTCATTCAGTTAGCTGCAGTATATTCAGTGCTGTAACCTGTGCAGCTAGATATCACTGCAGACTTTTCCTGTTCTTCTCTTCCTAATATACTACAGGCAGGCAGTTCATTCATTTACCTGTAGTATATTCAGTACTGTATCCTGTACAGCTAGATCTTGCTGCAGACCGTTCCTGTTGTTCTCTTCCTAATGTACTACAGGCAGGCAGATCATTCAGTTAGCTGCAGTATATTCAGTACTGTATCCTGTGCAGCTAGATCTGGCTGCAGACAGTTAATGTTGTTCTGTTCCTAATATACTACAGACAGGCAGTTTAATTCAGTTAGCTGCAGTATATTCAGTACTGTATCCTGTGCAGCTAAATCTTGCGGCAGACCGTTCCTGTTTTCTTCCCAATATACTACAGGCAGGCAGTTCATTCAGTTAGCTGCAGTATATTCAGTACTTTATCCTGTGCAGCTAGATCTCGCTGCAGACCGTTGCTGTTGTTCTATTCCTAATATACTACAGGCAGGCAGTTCATTCAATTAGCTGCAGTATATTCAGTGCTGTGTCCTGTGCAGCTAGATCTCGCTGCAGACCGTTCCTGTTGTTCTGTTAATAGTATACCAGAGAGAGGCAGTTCATTCAGTTAGCTGCAGTATATTCAGTACTGTATAATGTGCAGCTTGATCTCACTGCAGACCGTTCCTGTTCTTCTCTTCCTAATATACTACAGGCAGGCAGTTCAGTTAGCTGCAGTATATTCAGTACTGTATCCTGTGCAGCTAGATCACGCTGCAGGCCATTCCTGTTGTTCTGTTCCTAATATACTACAGGCAGTTCATTCAGTTAGCTGCAGTATATTCAGTACTGTATCCTGTGCAGCTAGATCTCGCTGCAGACCGTTCCTGTTGTTCTCTTCCTAACATAATACAGGCAGGCATTTCATTCAGTTAGCTGCAGTATATTCAGCACTGTATCCTGTGCAGCTAGATCTCCCTGCAGACAGTTCCTGTAGTTTCTCTTCCAAATATACTACAGGCAGGCAGTTCATTCAGTTAGCTGCAGTGTATTCAGTACTGTATCCTGTTTAGCTAGATCTAGCTGCAGACCGTTCCTGTTGTTCTTTTCCTTATATACCTCAGGCAGGCAGTTCATTCAGTAAGCTGCAGTATATTCAGTACTGTATCCTGTGCAGCTAGATAATGTTGCTGGCCATTCCTGTTCTTCTGTTCCTAATATACTACAGGCCGGCAGTTCATTCAGTTAGCGGCATAGTATTCAGTACTGTGTCCTGTGCAGCTAGATCTTGCTGCAGATCGTTCCTGTTGTTCTCTTCCTAATATACTACAGGCATGCAGTTCATTCAGTTATCTGCAATATATTCAGTACTGTATCCTGTGCAGCTAGATCTCACTGCAGACTGTTCCTGTTTTCTTCCTAATATACTACAGGCAGGCAGTTCATTCAGTTAGCTGCAGTATATTCAGTACTGTATCCTGTGCAGCTAGATCTGGCTGCAGACCGTTCCTGTTGTTCTCTTCCTAATATACTACAGGCAGGCAGTTCATTCAGTTAGCTGCAGTATACTCAGTACTGTATTCTGTGCAGCTAGATCTCGCTGCAGACCGTTGCTATTGTTCTATTCCTAATATACTACTGGCAGGCAGTTCATTCAGTTAGCTGCAGTATATTTAGTGCTGTGTCCTGTGCAGCTAGATCTCGCTGCAGACCATTCCTGTATTTCATTTCCTAATATACCACAGAGAGGCAGTTCATTCAGTTAGCTGCAGTATATTCAGTACTGTATCCTTTGCAGCTAGATCTCGCTGCAGACCATTCCTGTTGTTCTCTTCCTAACATACTACAGGCAGGCAGTTCATTCAGTTAGCTGCAGTATATTTAGTACAGTTTTCTATGCAGCTAGATCTCGCTGCAGACTGTTCCTGTTGTTCTCTTCCTAATATAGTACAGGCAGGCAGTTCATTCAGTTAGCTGCAGTATATTCCTTATTGTATCCTGCGCAGCTAGATCTCGCTGCAGACCGTTCCTGTTTTTCTGTTCTTAATTTACTACAGGCAGGCAGTTCATTTAGTTAGCTGCAGTATATTCAGTACTGTATAATGTGCAGCTAGATCTCACTGCAGACCGTTCCTGTTCTTCTCTTCCTAATATACTACAGGCAGGCAGTTCAGTTAGCTGCAGTATATTCAGTAATGTATCCTGTGCAGCTAAATCTCGCTGCAGACCATTCCTGTTGTTCTCTTCCAAATATACTACAGGCAGGCAGTTCATTCAGTTAGCTGCAGTATATTCAGTACTGTTTCCTGTGCAGCTAGATCTCGCTGCAGACCGTTCCTGTTCTCTTCCTAACATACTACAGGCAGGCAGTTCATTCAGTTAGCTGCAGTATATTTAGCACTGTATCCTGTGCTGCTAGGTCTCGCTGCAGACCAATCCTGTTGTTCTCTTACTAAAATACTACAGGCAGGCAGTTCATTCAGTTAGCTACAGTATATTCAGTACTGTATCCTGTGCAGCTATCTCTCACTGCAGACCGTTCCTTTTGTTCTGTTCCTAAAATACTACAGGCAGGCAGTTCATTCAGTTAGCCGCAGTATATTCAGTACTGTATCCTGTACAGCTAGATCTCGCTGCAGACCGTTCCTGTTCTTCTCTTCCTAATATACTACAGGCAGGCAGTTCATTCAGTTAGCGGCAGTATATTCAGTACTGTATCCTGTGCAACTAGATCTCGCTGTAGACCGTTCCTGTTCTTCTCTTCCTAATATACTACAGGCAGGCAGTTCATTCAGTTAGCTGCAGTATATCCTTATTGTATCCTGTGCAGCTAGATCTGGCTGCAGACCGTTCCTGCTGTTCTGTTCCTAATATACTACAGGCAGGCAGTTCATTCAGTTAGATGCAGTATATTCAGTGCTGTGTCCTGTGCAGCTAGATCTCGCTGCAGACCGTTCCTGCTGTTCTGTTCCTAATATACTACAGGCAGGCAGTTCATTCAGTTAGATGCAGTATATTCAGTGCTGTGTCCTGTGCAGCTAGATCTCGCTGCAGACCATTCCTGCTGTTCTGTTCCTAATATACCACAGAGAGGCAGTTCATTCAGTTAGCTGCAGTATATTCATTACTGTATCCTGTGCAGCTAGATCTCGCTGCAGACCATTCCTGTTGTTTTCTTCCTAACATACTACAGACAGGCAGTTCATTCAGTTAGCTGCCGTATATTCAGTACAGTATCCTGTGCAGCTAGATCTCGCTGCAGACTGTTCCTTTTGTTCTCTTCCTAATATAGTACAAGTAGGCAGTTCAGTCAGTTAGCTGCAGTATATTCAGTACTGTATAATGTGCAGCTAGATCTCGCTGCAGACCATTCCTGTTGTTCTCTTCCTAATATACTACAGGCAGGCAGTTCATTCAGTTAGCTGCAGTATATTCAGTGCTGTATCCTGTGCAGCTAGATCTCACTGCAGACCATTCCTATTGTTCTGTTCCTAATATACTACAGGCAGGCAGTTCATTCAGTTAGCTGCACTATATTCAGTACTGTATCCTGTGCAGCTAGATCTCGCTGCAGACCGTTCCTGTACTCTTCCTAATATACTACAGGCAGGCAGTTCATTCAGTTAGCTGCAGTATATTCAGTACTATATCCTGTGCAGCTAGATCTCGCTGCAGACCGTTCCTGTTGTTCTATTCCTAATATACCACAGAGAGGCAGTTCATTCAGTTAGCTGCAGTATATTCAGTACTGTATCCTCTGCAGCTAGATCTCGCTGCAGAACATTCCTGTTGTTATCTTCCTAACATACTACAGGCAGGCAGTTCATTCAGTTAGCTGCAGTATATTCAGTGCTGTATCCTGTGCAGCTAGATCTCACTGCAGACCGTTCCTGTTCTTCTCTTCCTAATATACTACAGGCAGGCAGTTCATTCAGTTAGCTGCAGTATATTCAGTACTGTATCCTGTGCAGCTAGATAACGCTGCAGGCCATTCCTGTTGTTCTTTTCCTAATATACTACAGGCAGGCAGTTCATTCAGTTAGCTGCAGTATATTCAGTACTGTATCCTGTGCAGCTAGATCTCGCTGCAGACCGTTTCTGTTGTTCTCTTCCTAACATACTACAGGCAGGCAGTTCATTCAGTTAGCTGCAGTATATTTAGCACTGTATCCTGTGCAGCTAGATCTCCCTGCAGACCGTTCCTGTTGTTTCTCTTCCTAATATACTACAGGCAGGCAGTTCATTCAGTTAGCTGCAGTATATTCAGTACTGTATCCTGTGCAGCTAGATATTGTTGCAGACCGCTCCTGTTGTTCTTTTCCTAATATACTACAGGCAGGCAGTTCATTCAATAAGCTGCAGTATATTCAGTACTGTATATTGTGCAGCTATATCCCGCTGCAGACCATTCCTGTGGTTCTCTTTCTAATATACTATAGGCAGGCAGTTCATTCAGTTAGCTGGAGTATATTCAGTGCTGTATCCTGTGCAGCTAGATCTCACTGCCGACCGTTCCTGTTCTTCTCTTCCTAATATACTACAGGCAGGCAGTTCATTCAGTTAGCTGCAGTATAATCAGTACTGTATCCTGTGCAGCTAGATCTCGCTGCAGACCATTCCTGTTGTTCTGTTCCTAATATACTACAGGCAATCAGTTCATTCAGTTAGCTGCAGTATATTCAGTACTGTTTCCTGTGCAGCTAGATCTCGCTGCAGACCGTTCCTGTTGTTCTCTTCCTAACATACTACAGGCAGGCAGTTCATTCAGTTAGCTGCAGTATATTTAGCACTGTATCCTGTGCAGCTAGGTCTCCCTGCAGACCGTTCCTGTTGTTTCTCTTCCTAATATACTACAGGAAGGCAGTTCATTCAGTTAGCTGCAGTATATTCAGTACTGTATCCTGTGCAGCTAGATCTTGCTGCAGTCCGTTCCTGTTGTTCTTTTCCTAATATACTACAGGCAGGCAGTTCATTCAATAAGCTGCAGTATATTCAGTACTGTATAATGTGCAGCTATATCCCGCTGCAGACCATTCCTGTTGTTCTCTTCCTAATATACTACAGGCAGGCAGTTCATTCAGTTAGCTGCAGTATATTCAGTGCTGTATCCTGTGCAGCTAGATCTCACTGCAGACCGTTCCTGTTCTTCTCTTCCTAATAATACAGGCCGGCAGTTCATTCAGTTAGCTGCAGTATATTCAGTACTGTATCCTGTGCAGCTAGATCACGCTGCAGGCCATTCCTATTGTTCTGTTCCTAATATACTACAGGCAGGCAGTTCATTCAGTTAGCTGCAGTATATTCAGTACTGTATCCTGTACAGCTATCTCTCGCTACAGACCGTTCCTTTTGTTCCGCTCCTAATATACTACAGGCAGGCAGTTCATTCAGTTAGCTGCAGTATATCCAGTACTGTATCCTGTGCAGCTAGATCTCGCTGCAGACCGTTCCTGTTGTTGTCTTCCTAATATACTACAGGCAGGCAGTTCATTCAGTTAGCTGCAGTATATTCAGTACTGTATCCTGTGCAGCTAGATCTCGCTGCAGACCATTCCTGTTGTTTTCTTCCTAACATACTACAGGCAGGCAGTTCATTCAGTTAGCTGCCGTATATTCAGTACAGTATCCTGTGCAGCTAGATCTCACTGCAGACTGTTCCTTTTGTTCTCTTCCTAATATAGTACAGGCAGGCAGTTCAGTCAGTTAGCTGCAGTATATTCAGTACTGTATAATGTGCAGCTAGATCTCGCTGCAGACCATACCTGTTGTTCTCTTCCTAATATACTACAGGAAGGCAGTTCATTCAGTTAGCTGCAGTATATTCAGTGCTGTATCCTGTGCAGCTAGATCTCACTGCAGACCATTCCTGTTGTTCTGTTCCTAATATATTACAGGCAGGCAGTTCATTCAGTTAGCTGCAGTATATTCAGTACTATATCCTGTGCAGCTAGATCTCGCTGCAGACCGTTGCTGTTGTTCTATTCCTAATACACTACAGGCAGGCAGCTCATTCCGTTAGCTGCAGTATATTCAGTGCTGTGTCCTGTGTAGCTAGATCTCGCTGCAGACCGTTCCTGTTGTTCTATTCCTAATATACCACAGAGAGGCAGTTCATTCAGTTAGCTGCAGTATATTCAGTACTGTATCCTCTGCAGCTAGATCTCGCTGCAGAACATTCCTGTTGTTATCTTCCTAACATACTACAGGCAGGCAGTTCATTCAGTTAGCTGCAGTATATTCAGTGCTGTATCCTGTGCAGCTAGATCTCACTGCAGACCGTTCCTGTTCTTCTCTTCCTAATATACTACAGGCAGGCAGTTCATTCAGTTAGCTGCAGTATATTCAGTACTGTATCCTGTGCAGCTAGATAACGCTGCAGGCCATTCCTGTTGTTCTGTTCCTAATATACTACAGGCAGGCAGTTCATTCAGTTAGCTGCAGTATATTCAGTACTGTATCCTGTGCAGCTAGATCTCGCTGCAGACCGTTTCTGTTGTTCTCTTCCTAACATACTACAGGCAGGCAGTTCATTCAGTTAGCTGCAGTATATTTAGCACTGTATCCTGTGCAGCTAGATCTCCCTGCAGACCGTTCCTGTTGTTTCTCTTCCTAATATACTACAGGCAGGCAGTTCATTCAATAAGCTGCAGTATATTCAGTACTGTATAATGTGCAGCTATATCCCGCTGCAGACCATTCCTGTTGTTCTCTTCCTAATATACTACAGGCAGGCAGTTCATTCAGTTAGCTGCAGTATATTCAGTGCTGTATCCTGTGCAGCTAGATCTCACTGCAGACCGTTCCTGTTCTTCTCTTCCTAATAATACAGGCCGGCAGTTCATTCAGTTAGCTGCAGTATATTCAGTACTGTATCCTGTGCAGCTAGATCACGCTGCAGGCCATTCCTGTTGTTCTGTTCCTAATATACTACAGGCAGGCAGTTCATTCAGTTAGCTGCAGTATATTCAGTACTGTATCCTGTGCAGCTAGATCTCGCTGCAGACCGTTCCTGTTGCTCTGTTCCTAAAATACTACAGGCAGGCAGTTCATTGAAATAGCTGCAGTATATTCAGTATTGTATCCTGTGCAGCTAGATCTCGCTGCAGACTGTTCCTGTTGTTCTCTTCCTAACATACTACAGGCAGGCAGTTCATTCAGTTAGCTGCAGTATATTCATTACTGTATCCTGTGCAGCTAGATCTCGCTGCAGACCGTTACTGTTGTTTTCTTCCTAATATACTACAGGCAGGCAGTTCATTCAGTTAGCTGCAGTATATTCAGTACTGTATCCTGTGCAGCTAGATCTCGCAGCAGACCGTTCCTGTTCTTCTCTTCCTAATATACTACAGGCAGGCAGTTCATTCAGTTAGCTGCAGTATATTCAGTACTGTATCCTGTGCAGCTAGATCTCGCTGCAGACCGTTCCTGTTCGTCTCTTCCTAATATACTACAGGCAGGCAGTTCATTCAGTTAGCTGCTGTATATTCGGTAATGTATCCTGTGCAGCTAGATCTTGCTGCAGACCAATCCTGTTATTCTCTTCCTAATATACTACAGGCAGGCAGTTCATTCAGTTAGCTACAGTATATTCAGTACTGTATCCTGTACAGCTATCTCTCGCTACAGACCGTTCCTTTTGTTCCGCTCCTAATATACTACAGGCAGGCAGTTCATTCAGTTAGCTGCAGTATATCCAGTACTGTATCCTGTGCAGCTAGATCTCGCTGCAGACCGTTCCTGTTGTTGTCTTCCTAATATACTACAGGCAGGCAGTTCATTCAGTTAGCTGCAGTATATTCAGTACTGTATCCTGTGCAGCTAGATCTCGCTGCAGACCATTCCTGTTGTTTTCTTCCTAACATACTACAGGCAGGCAGTTCATTCAGTTAGCTGCCGTATATTCAGTACAGTATCCTGTGCAGCTAGATCTCGCTGCAGACTGTTCCTTTTGTTCTCTTCCTAATATAGTACAGGCAGGCAGTTCAGTCAGTTAGCTGCAGTATATTCAGTACTGTATAATGTGCAGCTAGATCTCGCTGCAGACCATACCTGTTGTTCTCTTCCTAATATACTACAGGAAGGCAGTTCATTCAGTTAGCTGCAGTATATTCAGTGCTGTATCCTGTGCAGCTAGATCTCACTGCAGACCATTCCTGTTGTTCTGTTCCTAATATACTACAGGCAGGCAGTTCATTCAGTTAGCTGCAGTATATTCAGTACTATATCCTGTGCAGCTAGATCTCGCTGCAGACCGTTGCTGTTGTTCTATTCCTAATACACTACAGGCAGGCAGCTCATTCCGTTAGCTGCAGTATATTCAGTGCTGTGTCCTGTGCAGCTAGATCTCGCTGCAGACCGTTCCTGTTGTTCTATTCCTAATATACCACAGAGAGGCAGCTCATTCAGTTAGCTGCAGTATATTCAGTACTGTATCCTCTGCAGCTAGATCTCGCTGCAGAACATTCCTGTTGTTATCTTCCTAACATACTACAGGCAGGCAGTTCATTCAGTTAGCTGCAGTATATTCAGTGCTGTATCCTGTGCAGCTAGATCTCACTGCAGACCGTTCCTGTTCTTCTCTTCCTAATATACTACAGGCAGGCAGTTCATTCAGTTAGCTGCAGTATATTCGGTACTGTATCCTGTGCAGCTAGATAACGCTGCAGGCCATTCCTGTTGTTCTGTTCCTAATATACTACAGGCAGGCAGTTCATTCAGTTAGCTGCAGTATATTCAGTACTGTATCCTGTGCAGCTAGATCTCGCTGCAGACCGTTTCTGTTGTTCTCTTCCTAACATACTACAGGCAGGCAGTTCATTCAGTTAGCTGCAGTATATTTAACACTGTATCCTGTGCAGCTAGATCTCCCTGCAGACCGTTCCTGTTGTTTCTCTTCCTAATATACTACAGGCAGGCAGTTCATTCAGTTAGCTGCAGTATATTCAGTACTGTATCCTGTGCACCTAGATATTGCTGCAGACCGTTCCTGTTGTTTCTCTTCCTAATATACTACAGGCAGGCAGTTCATTCAATAAGCTGCAGCATATTCAGTACTGTATAATGTGCAGCTATATCCCGCTGCAGACCATTCCTGTTATTCTCTTTCTAATATACTATAGGCAGGCAGTTCATTCAGTTAGCTGGAGTATATGCAGTGCTGTATCCTGTGCAGCTAGATCTCACTGCCGACCGTTCCTGTTATTCTCTTCCTAATATACTACAGGCAGGCAGTTCATTCAGTTAGCTGCAGTATATTCAGTACTGTATCCTGTGCAGCTAGATCTCGCTGCAGACCGTTCCTGTTGTTCTGTTCCTAATATACTACAGGCAATCAGTTCATTCAGTTAGCTGCAGTATATTCAGTACTGTTTCCTGTGCAGCTAGATCTCGCTGCAGACCGTTCCTGTTGTTTTCTTCCTAACATACTACAGGCAGGCAGTTCATTCAGTTAGCTGCAGTATATTTAGCACTGTATCCTGTGCTGCTAGGTCTCGCTGCAGACCAATCCTGTTGTTCTCTTACTAAAATACTACAGGCAGGCAGTTCATTCAGTTAGCTACAGTATATTCAGTACTGTATCCTGTGCAGCTATCTCTCACTGCAGACCGTTCCTTTTGTTCTGTTCCTAATATACTACAGGCAGGCAGTTCATTCAGTTAGCCGCAGTATATTCAGTACTGTATCCTGTACAGCTAGATCTCGCTGCAGACCGTTCCTGTTCTTCTCTTCCTAATATACTACAGGCAGGCAGTTCATTCAGTTAGCGGCAGTATATTCAGTACTGTATCCTGTGCAACTAGATCTCGCTGTAGACCGTTCCTGTTCTTCTCTTCCTAATATACTACAGGCAGGCAGTTCATTCAGTTAGCTGCAGTATATCCTTATTGTATCCTGTGCAGCTAGATCTGGCTGCAGACCGTTCCTGCTGTTCTGTTCCTAATATACTACAGGCAGGCAGTTCATTCAGTTAGATGCAGTATATTCAGTGCTGTGTCCTGTGCAGCTAGATCTCGCTGCAGACCGTTCCTGCTGTTCTGTTCCTAATATACTACAGGCAGGCAGTTCATTCAGTTAGATGCAGTATATTCAGTGCTGTGTCCTGTGCAGCTAGATCTCGCTGCAGACCATTCCTGCTGTTCTGTTCCTAATATACCACAGAGAGGCAGTTCATTCAGTTAGCTGCAGTATATTCAGTACTGTATCCTGTGCAGCTAGATCTCGCTGCAGACCATTCCTGTTGTTTTCTTCCTAACATACTACAGACAGGCAGTTCATTCAGTTAGCTGCCGTATATTCAGTACAGTATCCTGTGCAGCTAGATCTCGCTGCAGACTGTTCCTTTTGTTCTCTTCCTAATATAGTACAGGCAGGCAGTTCAGTCAGTTAGCTGCAGTATATTCAGTAATGTATAATGTGCAGCTAGATCTCGCTGCAGACCATACCTGTTGTTCTCTTCCTAATATACTACAGGAAGGCAGTTCATTCAGTTAGCTGCAGTATATTCAGTGCTGTATCCTGTGCAGCTAGATCTCACTGCAGACCATTCCTGTTGTTCTGTTCCTAATATACTACAGGCAGGCAGTTCATTCAGTTAGCTGCAGTATATTCAGTACTATATCCTGTGCAGCTAGATCTCGCTGCAGACCGTTGCTGTTGTTCTATTCCTAATACACTACAGGCAGGCAGCTCATTCCGTTAGCTGCAGTATATTCAGTGCTGTGTCCTGTGCAGCTAGATCTCGCTGCAGACCGTTCCTGTTGTTCTATTCCTAATATACCACAGAGAGGCAGTTCATTCAGTTAGCTGCAGTATATTCAGTACTGTATCCTCTGCAGCTAGATCTCGCTGCAGAACATTCCTGTTGTTATCTTCCTAACATACTACAGGCAGGCAGTTCATTCAGTTAGCTGGAGTATATTCAGTGCTGTATCCTGTGCAGCTAGATCTCACTGCAGACCGTTCCTGTTCTTCTCTTCCTAATATACTACAGGCAGGCAGTTCATTCAGTTAGCTGCAGTATATTCAGTACTGTATCCTGTGCAGCTAGATAACGCTGCAGGCCATTCCTGTTGTTCTGTTCCTAATATACTACAGGCAGGCAGTTCATTCAGTTAGCTGCAGTATATTCAGTACTGTATCCTGTGCAGCTAGATCTCGCTGCAGACCGTTTCTGTTGTTCTCTTCCTAACATACTACAGGCAGGCAGTTCATTCAGTTAGCTGCAGTATATTTAGCACTGTATCCTGTGCAGCTAGATCTCCCTGCAGACCGTTCCTGTTGTTTCTCTTCCTAATATACTACAGGCAGGCAGTTCATTCAGTTAGCTGCAGTATATTCAGTACTGTATCCTGTGCAGCTAGATATTGCTGCAGACCGCTCCTGTTGTTCTTTTCCTAATATACTACAGGCAGGCAGTTCATTCAATAAGCTGCAGTATATTCAGTACTGTATATTGTGCAGCTATATCCCGCTGCAGACCATTCCTGTTGTTCTCTTTCTAATATACTATAGGCAGGCAGTTCATTCAGTTAGCTGGAGTATATTCAGTGCTGTATCCTGTGCAGCTAGATCTCACTGCCGACCGTTCCTGTTCTTCTCTTCCTAATATACTACAGGCAGGCAGTTCATTCAGTTAGCTGCAGTATATTCAGTACTGTATCCTGTGCAGCTAGATCTCGCTGCAGACCGTTCCTGTTGTTCTGTTCCTAATATACTACAGGCAATCAGTTCATTCAGTTAGCTGCAGTATATTCAGTACTGTTTCCTGTGCAACTAGATCTCGCTGCAGACCGTTCCTGTTGTTCTCTTCCTAACATACTACAGGCAGGCAGTTCATTCAGTTAGCTGCAGTATATTTAGCACTGTATCCTGTGCAGCTAGGTCTCCCTGCAGACCGTTCCTGTTGTTTCTCTTCCTAATATACTACAGGCAGGCAGTTCATTCAGTTAGCTGCAGTATATTCAGTACTGTATCCTGTGCAGCTAGATCTTGCTGCAGTCCGTTCCTGTTGTTCTTTTCCTAATATACTACAAGCAGGCAGTTCATTCAATAAGCTGCAGTATATTCAGTACTGTATAATGTGCAGCTATATCCCGCTGCAGACCATTCCTGTTGTTCTCTTCCTAATATACTACAGGCAGGCAGTTCATTCAGTTAGCTGCAGTATATTCAGTGCTGTATCCTGTGCAGCTAGATCTCACTGCAGACCGTTCCTGTTCTTCTCTTCCTAATAATACAGGCCGGCAGTTCATTCAGTTAGCTGCAGTATATTCAGTACTGTATCCTGTGCAGCTAGATCACGCTGCAGGCCATTCCTGTTGTTCTGTTCCTAATATACTACAGGCAGGCAGTTCATTCAGTTAGCTGCAGTATATTCAGTACTGTATCCTGTGCAGCTAGATCTCGCTGCAGACCGTTCCTGTTGTTCTGTTCCTAAAATACTACAGGCAGGCAGTTCATTCAGATAGCTGCAGTATATTCAGTATTGTATCCTGTGCAGCTAGATCTCGCTGCAGACTGTTCCTGTTGTTCTCTTCCTAACATACTACAGGCAGGCAGTTCATTCAGTTAGCTGCAGTATATTCATTACTGTATCCTGTGCAGCTAGATCTCGCTGCAGACCGTTACTGTTGTTGTCTTCCTAATATATTACAGGCAGGCAGTTCATTCAGTTAGCTGCAGTATATTCAGTACTGTATCCTGTGCAGCTAGATCTCGCAGCAGACCGTTCCTGTTCTTCTCTTCCTAATATACTACAGGCAGGCAGTTCATTCAGTTAGCTGCAGTATATTCAGTACTGTATCCTGTGCAGCTAGATCTCGCTGCAGACCGTTCCTGTTCGTCTCTTCCTAATATACTACAGGCAGGCAGTTCATTCAGTTAGCTGCTGTATATTAGGTAATGTATCCTGTGCAGCTAGATCTTGCTGCAGACCAATCCTGTTATTCTCTTCCTAATATACTACAGGCAGGCAGTTCATTCAGTTAGCTACAGTATATTCAGTACTGTATCCTGTACAGCTATCTCTCGCTACAGACCGTTCCTTTTGTTCCGCTCCTAATATACTACAGGCAGGCAGTTCATTCAGTTAGCTGCAGTATATCCAGTACTGTATCCTGTGCAGCTAGATCTTGCTGCAGACCGTTCCTGTTGTTGTCTTCCTAATATACTACAGGCAGGCAGTTCATTCAGTTAGCTGCAGTATATTCAGTACTGTATCCTGTGCAGCTAGATCTCGCTGCAGACCATTCCTGTTGTTTTCTTCCTAACATACTACAGGCAGGCAGTTCATTCAGTTAGCTGCCGTATATTCAGTACAGTATCCTGTGCAGCTAGATCTCGCTGCAGACTGTTCCTTTTGTTCTCTTCCTAATATAGTACAGGCAGGCAGTTCAGTCAGTTAGCTGCAGTATATTCAGTACTGTATAATGTGCAGCTAGATCTCGCTGCAGACCATACCTGTTGTTCTCTTCCTAATATACTACAGAAAGGCAGTTCATTCAGTTAGCTGCAGTATATTCAGTGCTGTATCCTGTGCAGCTAGATCTCACTGCAGACCATTCCTGTTGTTCTGTTCCTAATATACTACAGGCAGGCAGTTCATTCAGTTAGCTGCAGTATATTCAGTACTATATCCTGTGCAGCTAGATCTCGCTAGAGACCGTTGCTGTTGTTCTATTCCTAATACACTACAGGCAGGCAGCTCATTCCGTTAGCTGCAGTATATTCAGTGCTGTGTCCTGTGCAGCTAGATCTCGCTGCAGACCGTTCCTGTTGTTCTATTCCTAATATACCACAGAGAGGCAGCTCATTCAGTTAGCTGCAGTATATTCAGTACTGTATCCTCTGCAGCTAGATCTCGCTGCAGAACATTCCTGTTGTTATCTTCCTAACATACTACAGGCAGGCAGTTCATTCAGTTAGCTGCAGTATATTCAGTGCTGTATCCTGTGCAGCTAGATCTCACTGCAGACCGTTCCTGTTCTTCTCTTCCTAATATACTACAGGCAGGCAGTTCATTCAGTTAGCTGCAGTATATTCGGTACTGTATCCTGTGCAGCTAGATAACGCTGCAGGCCATTCCTGTTGTTCTGTTCCTAATATACTACAGGCAGGCAGTTCATTCAGTTAGCTGCAGTATATTCAGTACTGTATCCTGTGCAGCTAGATCTCGCTGCAGACCGTTTCTGTTGTTCTCTTCCTAACATACTACAGGCAGGCAGTTCATTCAGTTAGCTGCAGTATATTTAACACTGTATCCTGTGCAGCTAGATCTCCCTGCAGACCGTTCCTGTTGTTTCTCTTCCTAATATACTACAGGCAGGCAGTTCATTCAGTTAGCTGCAGTATATTCAGTACTGTATCCTGTGCACCTAGATATTGCTGCAGACCGTTCCTGTTGTTTCTCTTCCTAATATACTACAGGCAGGCAGTTCATTCAATATGCTGCAGCATATTCAGTACTGTATAATGTGCAGCTATATCCCGCTACAGACCATTCCTGTTATTCTCTTTCTAATATACTATAGGCAGGCAGTTCATTCAGTTAGCTGGAGTATATGCAGTGCTGTATCCTGTGCAGCTAGATCTCACTGCCGACCGTTCCTGTTCTTCTCTTCCTAATATACTACAGGCAGGCAGTTCATTCAGTTAGCTGCAGTATATTCAGTACTGTATCCTGTGCAGCTAGATCTCGCTGCAGACCGTTCCTGTTGTTCTGTTCCTAATATACTACAGGCAATCAGTTCATTCAGTTAGCTGCAGTATATTCAGTACTGTTTCCTGTGCAGCTAGAGCTCGCTGCAGACAGTTCCTGTTGTTCTCTTCCTAACATACTACAGGCAGGCAGTTCATTCAGTTAGCTGCAGTATATTTAGCACTGTATCCTGTGCTGCTAGGTCTCGCTGCAGACCAATCCTGTTGTTCTCTTACTAAAATACTACAGGCAGGCAGTTCATTCAGTTAGCTACAGTATATTCAGTACTGTATCCTGTGCAGCTATCTCTCACTGCAGACCGTTCCTTTTGTTCTGTTCCTAATATACTACAGGCAGGCAGTTCATTCAGTTAGCCGCAGTATATTCAGTACTGTATCCTGTACAGCTAGATCTCGCTGCAGACCGTTCCTGTTCTTCTCTTCCTAATATACTACAGGCAGGCAGTTCATTCAGTTAGCGGCAGTATATTCAGTACTGTATCCTGTGCAACTAGATCTCGCTGTAGACCGTTCCTGTTCTTCTCTTCCTAATATACTACAGGCAGGCAGTTCATTCAGTTAGCTGCAGTATATCCTTATTGTATCCTGTGCAGCTAGATCTGGCTGCAGACCGTTCCTGCTGTTCTGTTCCTAATATACTACAGGCAGGCAGTTCATTCAGTTAGATGCAGTATATTCAGTGCTGTGTCCTGTGCAGCTAGATCTCGCTGCAGACCGTTCCTGCTGTTCTGTTCCTAATATACTACAGGCAGGCAGTTCATTCAGTTAGATGCAGTATATTCAGTGCTGTGTCCTGTGCAGCTAGATCTCGCTGCAGACCATTCCTGCTGTTCTGTTCCTAATATACCACAGAGAGGCAGTTCATTCAGTTAGCTGCAGTATATTCAGTACTGTATCCTGTGCAGCTAGATCTCGCTGCAGACCATTCCTGTTGTTTTCTTCCTAACATACTACAGACAGGCAGTTCATTCAGTTAGCTGCCGTATATTCAGTACAGTATCCTGTGCAGCTAGATCTCGCTGCAGACTGTTCCTTTTGTTCTCTTCCTAATATAGTACAGGTAGGCAGTTCAGTCAGTTAGCTGCAGTATATTCAGTACTGTATAATGTGCAGCTAGATCTCGCTGCAGATCATTCCTGTTGTTCTCTTCCTAATATACTACAGGCAGGCAGTTCATTCAGTTAGCTGCAGTATATTCAGTGCTGTATCCTGTGCAGCTAGATCTCACTGCAGACCATTCCTATTGTTCTGTTCCTAATATACTACAGGCAGGCAGTTCATTCAGTTAGCTGCATTATATTCAGTACTGTATCCTGTGCAGCTAGATCTCGCTGCAGACCGTTCCTGTACTCTTCCTAATATACTACAGGCAGGCAGTTCATTCAGTTAGCTGCAGTATATTCAGTACTATATCCTGTGCAGCTAGATCTCGCTGCAGACCGTTCCTGTTGTTCTATTCCTAATATACCACAGAGAGGCAGTTCATTCAGTTAGCTGCAGTATATTCAGTACTGTATCCTCTGCAGCTAGATCTCGCTGCAGAACATTCCTGTTGTTATCTTCCTAACATACTACAGGCAGGCAGTTCATTCAGTTAGCTGCAGTATATTCAGTGCTGTATCCTGTGCAGCTAGATCTCACTGCAGACCGTTCCTGTTTTCTTCCTAATATACTACAGGCAGGCAGTTCATTCAGTTAGCTGCAGTATATTCAGTACTGTATCCTGTGCAGCTAGATCTCGCTGCAGAACGTTCCTGTTGTTCTCTTCCTAATATACTACAGGCAGGCAGTTCATTCAGTTATCTGCAGTATATTCAGTACTGTATCCTGTGCATCTAGATCTCGCTGCAGACCGTTCCTGTTTTCTTCCTAATATACTACAGGCAGGCAGTTCATTCAGTTAGCTGCAGTATATTCAGTACTGTATCCTGTGCAGCTAGATCTCGCTGCAGACTGTTCCTGTTCTTCTCTTCCTAATATACTACAGGCAGGCAGTTCATTCAGTTAGTGGCAGTATATTCAGTTTTGTATCCTGTGCAGCTAGATCTCGCTGCAGACCGTTCCTGTTGTTGTCTTCCTAATGTACTACAGGCAGGCAGTTCATTCAGTTAGCTGCAGTATATTCAGTATTGTATCCTGTGCAGCTAGATCTTGCTGCAGACCGTTCCTGTTCTCTTCCTAATATACTACAGGCAGGCAGTTCATTCAGTTAGCTGCAGTATATTCACTACTGTATCCTGTGCAGCTAGATCTCGCTGCAGACCATTCCTGTTTTTCTATCTCTAATATACTACAGGCAGACAGTTCATTCAGTTAGCTGCAGTATATTCAGTACTGTATCCTGTGCAGCTAGATCTCGCTGCAGAACGTTCCTGTTGTTCTCTTTCTAATATACTATAGGCAGGCAGTTCATTCAGTTAGCTGGAGTATATTCAGTGCTGTATCCTGTGCAGCTAGATCTCACTGCCGACCGTTCCTGTTCTTCTCTTCCTAATATACTACAGGCAGGCAGTTCATTCAGTTAGCTGCAGTATATTCAGTACTGTATCCTGTGCAGCTAGATCTCGCTGCAGACCGTTCCTGTTGTTCTGTTCCTAATATACTACAGGCAATCAGTTCATTCAGTTAGCTGCAGTATATTCAGTACTGTTTCCTGTGCAGCTAGATCTCGCTGCAGACCGTTCCTGTTGTTCTCTTCCTAACATACTACAGGCAGGCAGTTCATTCAGTTAGCTGCAGTATATTTAGCACTGTATCCTGTGCAGCTAGGTCTCCCTGCAGACCGTTCCTGTTGTTTCTCTTCCTAATATACTACAGGCAGGCAGTTCATTCAGTTAGCTGCAGTATATTCAGTACTGTATCCTGTGCAGCTAGATCTTGCTGCAGTCCGTTCCTGTTGTTCTTTTCCTAATATACTACAGGCAGGCAGTTCATTCAATAAGCTGCAGTATATTCAGTACTGTATAATGTGCAGCTATATCCCGCTGCAGACCATTCCTGTTGTTCTCTTCCTAATATACTACAGGCAGGCAGTTCATTCAGTTAGCTGCAGTATATTCAGTGCTGTATCCTGTGCAGCTAGATCTCACTGCAGACCGTTCCTGTTCTTCTCTTCCTAATAATACAGGCCGGCAGTTCATTCAGTTAGCTGCAGTATATTCAGTACTGTATCCTGTGCAGCTAGATCACGCTGCAGGCCATTCCTGTTGTTCTGTTCCTAATATACTACAGGCAGGCAGTTCATTCAGTTAGCTGCAGTATATTCAGTACTGTATCCTGTGCAGCTAGATCTCGCTGCAGACCGTTCCTGTTGTTCTGTTCCTAATATACTACAGGCAGGCAGTTCATTCAGATAGCTGCAGTATATTCAGTATTGTATCCTGTGCAGCTAGATCTCGCTGCAGACTGTTCCTGTTGTTCTCTTCCTAACATACTACAGGCAGGCAGTTCATTCAGTTAGCTGCAGTATATTCAGTACTGTATCCTGTGCAGCTAGATCTCGCTGCAGACCGTTACTGTTGTTGTCTTCCTAATATACTACAGGCAGGCAGTTCATTCAGTTAGCTGCAGTATATTCAGTACTGTATCCTGTGCAGCTAGATCTCACAGCAGACCGTTCCTGTTCTTCTCTTCCTAATATACTACAGGCAGGCAGTTCATTCAGTTAGCTGCAGTATATTCAGTACTGTATCCTGTGCAGCTAGATCTCGCTGCAGACCGTTCCTGTTCGTCTCTTCCTAATATACTACAGGCAGGCAGTTCATTCAGTTAGCTGCTGTATATTCGGTAATGTATCCTGTTCAGCTAGATCTTGCTGCAGACCAATCCTGTTATTCTCTTCCTAATATACTACAGGCAGGCAGTTCATTCAGTTAGCTACAGTATATTCAGTACTGTATCCTGTACAGCTATCTCTCGCTACAGACCGTTCCTTTTGTTCCGCTCCTAATATACTAGAGGCAGGCAGTTCATTCAGTTAGCTGCAGTATATCCAGTACTGTATCCTGTGCAGCTAGTTCTCGCTGCAGACCGTTCCTGTTGTTGTCTTCCTAATATACTACAGGCAGGCAGTTCATTCAGTTAGCTGCAGTATATTCAGTACTGTATCCTGTGCAGCTAGATCTCGCTGCAGACCGTTCCTGTTCTCTTCCTAATATACTACAGGCAGGCAGTTCATTCAGTTAGCTGCAGTATATTCAGTACTGTATCCTGTGCAGCTAGATCTCGCTGCAGACCGTTCCTGTTCTTCTCTTCCTAATATACTACAGGCAGGCAGTTCATTCAGTTAGCTGCTGTATATTCGGTACTGTATCCTGTGCAGCTAGATCTTGCTGCAGACCAATCCTGTTGTTCTCTTCCTAATATACTACAGGCAGGCAGTTCATTCAGTTAGCTACAGTATATTCAGTACTGTATCCTGTACAGCTATCTCTCGCTACAGACCGTTCCTTTTGTTCCGCTCCTAATATACTACAGGCAGGCAGTTCATTCAGTTAGCTGCAGTATATTCAGTACTGTATCCTGTGCAGCTAGATCTCGCTGCAGACTGTTCCTGTTCTTCTCTTCCTAATATACTACAGGCAGGCAGTTCATTCAGTTAGCGGCAGTATATTCAGTACTGTATCCTGTGCAGCTAGATCTCGCTGCAGACCATTCCTGTTGTTCTCTTCCTAATATACTACAGGCAGGCAGTTCATTCAGTTAGCTGCAGTATATTCCTTATTGTAGCCTGTCTAGCTAGATCTGGCTGCAAACCTTTCCTGTTGTTCAGTTCCTAATATACTACAGGCAGGCAGTTCATTCAGTTAGATGCAGTATATTCAGTACTGTATCCTGTGCAGCTAGATATTGGTGCAGACCGTTCCTGTTGTTCTATTCCTAATATACTACAGGCAGGCAGTTCATTCAGTTAGCTGCAGTATATTCAGTGCTTTATCCTGTGCAGCTAGATCTCGCTGCAGACCGTTCCTGTTGTTCTGTTGCTAATATACCACAGAGAGGCAGTTCATTCAGTTAGCTTCAGTATATTCAGTACTGTATCCTGTGCAGGTAGATCTCACTGCAGACCGTTCCTGTTCTCTTCCTAGTATACTACAAGCAGGCAGTTCATTCAGTTAGCTGCAGTATATTCAGTACTGTATCCTGTGCAGCTAGATCTCGCTTCAGACCGTTCCTGTTCTCTTCCTAATATACTACAGGCAGGCAGTTCATTCAGTTAGCTGCAGTATATTCAGTACTGTATCCTGTGCAGCTAGATCTCGCTGCAGACCGTTCCTGTTGTTCTGTTCCTAATATACTACAGGCAATCAGTTCATTCAGTTAGCTGCAGTATATTCAGTACTGTGTCCTGTGCAGCTAGATCTCGCTGCAGACAGTTCCTGTTGTTCTCTTCCTAACATACTACAGGCAGGCAGTTCATTCAGTTAGCTGCAGTATATTTAGCACTGTATCCTGTGCTGCTAGGTCTCGCTGCAGACCAATCCTGTTGTTCTCTTACTAAAATACTACAGGCAGGCAGTTCATTCAGTTAGCTACAGTATATTCAGTACTGTATCCTGTGCAGCTATCTCTCACTGCAGACCGTTCCTTTTGTTCTGTTCCTAATATACTACAGGCAGGCAGTTCATTCAGTTAGCCGCAGTATATTCAGTACTGTATCCTGTACAGCTAGATCTCGCTGCAGACCGTTCCTGTTCTTCTCTTCCTAATATACTACAGGCAGGCAGTTCATTCAGTTAGCGGCAGTATATTCAGTACTGTATCCTGTGCAACTAGATCTCGCTGTAGACCGTTCCTGTTCTTCTCTTCCTAATATACTACAGGCAGGCAGTTCATTCAGTTAGCTGCAGTATATCCTTATTGTATCCTGTGCAGCTAGATCTGGCTGCAGACCGTTCCTGCTGTTCTGTTCCTAATATACTACAGGCAGGCAGTTCATTCAGTTAGATGCAGTATATTCAGTGCTGTGTCCTGTGCAGCTAGATCTCGCTGCAGACCGTTCCTGCTGTTCTGTTCCTAATATACTACAGGCAGGCAGTTCATTCAGTTAGATGCAGTATATTCAGTGCTGTGTCCTGTGCAGCTAGTTCTCGCTGCAGACCATTCCTGCTGTTCTGTTCCTAATATACCACAGAGAGGCAGTTCATTCAGTTAGCTGCAGTATATTCAGTACTGTATCCTGTGCAGCTAGATCTCGCTGCAGACCATTCCTGTTGTTTTCTTCCTAACATACTACAGACAGGCAGTTCATTCAGTTAGCTGCAGTATATTCAGTACTGTATCCCGTGCAGCTAGATAACGCTGCAGGCCATTGCTGTTGTTCTGTTCCTAATATACTACAGGCAGGCAGTTCATTCAGTTAGCTGTAGTATATTCAGTACTGTATCCTGTGCAGCTAGATCTCGCTGCAGACCGTTCCTGTTGTTCTGTTCCTAATATACTACAGGCAATCAGTTCATTCAGTTAGCTGCAGTATATTCAGTACTGTTTCCTGTGCAGCTAGATCTCGCTGCAGACCGTTCCTGTTGTTCTCTTCCTAACATACTACAGGCAGGCAGTTCATTCAGTTAGCTGCAGTATATTCAGTACTGTATCCTGTGCAGCTAGATCACGCTGCAGGCCATTCCTGTTGTTCTGTTCCTAATATACTACAGGCAGGCAGTTCATTCAGTTAGCTGCAGTATATTCAGTACTGTATCCTGTGCAGCTAGATCTCGCTGCAGACCGTTCCTGCTGTTCTGTTCCTAATATACTACAGGCAGGCAGTTCATTCAGTTAGATGCAGTATATTCAGTGCTGTGTCCTGTGCAGCTAGATCTCGCTGCAGACCATTCCTGCTGTTCTGTTCCTAATATACCACAGAGAGGCAGTTCATTCAGTTAGCTGCAGTATATTCAGTACTGTATCCTGTGCAGCTAGATCTCGCTGCAGACCATTCCTGTTGTTTTCTTCCTAACATACTACAGACAGGCAGTTCATTCAGTTAGCTGCCGTATATTCAGTACAGTATCCTGTGCAGCTAGATCTCGCTGCAGACTGTTCCTTTTGTTCTCTTCCTAATATAGTACAGGTAGGCAGTTCAGTCAGTTAGCTGCAGTATATTCAGTACTGTATAATGTGCAGCTAGATCTCGCTGCAGACCATTCCTGTTGTTCTCTTCCTAATATACTACAGGCAGGCAGTTCATTCAGTTAGCTGCAGTATATTCAGTGCTGTATCCTGTGCAGCTAGATCTCACTGCAGACCATTCCTATTGTTCTGTTCCTAATATACTACAGGCAGGCAGTTCATTCAGTTAGCTGCATTATATTCAGTACTGTATCCTGTGCAGCTAGATCTCGCTGCAGACCGTTCCTGTACTCTTCCTAATATACTACAGGCAGGCAGTTCATTCAGTTAGCTGCAGTATATTCAGTACTATATCCTGTGCAGCTAGATCTCGCTGCAGACCGTTCCTGTTGTTCTATTCCTAATATACCACAGAGAGGCAGTTCATTCAGTTAGCTGCAGTATATTCAGTACTGTATCCTCTGCAGCTAGATCTCGCTGCAGAACATTCCTGTTGTTATCTTCCTAACATACTACAGGCAGGCAGTTCATTCAGTTAGCTGCAGTATATTCAGTGCTGTATCCTGTGCAGCTAGATCTCACTGCAGACCGTTCCTGTTCTTCTCTTCCTAATATACTACAGGCAGGCAGTTCATTCAGTTAGCTGCAGTATATTCAGTACTGTATCCCGTGCAGCTAGATAACGCTGCAGGCCATTCCTGTTGTTCTGTTCCTAATATACTACAGGCAGGCAGTTCATTCAGTTAGCTGTAGTATATTCAGTACTGTATCCTGTGCAGCTAGATCTCGCTGCAGACCGTTTCTGTTGTTCTTTCCTAACATACTACAGGCAGGCAGTTCATTCAGTTAGCTGCAGTATATTTAGCACTGTATCCTGTGCAGCTAGATCTCCCTGCAGACCGTTCCTGTTGTTTCTCTTCCTAATATACTACAGGCAGGCAGTTCATTCAGTTAGCTGCAGTATATTCAGTACTGTATCCTGTGCAGCTAGATATTGCTGCAGACCGCTCCTGTTGTTCTTTTCCTAATATACTACAGGCAGGCAGTTCATTCAATAAGCTGCAGTATATTCAGTACTGTATATTGTGCAGCTATATCCCGCTGCAGACCATTCCTGTTGTTCTCTTTCTAATATACTATAGGCAGGCAGTTCATTCAGTTAGCTGGAGTATATTCAGTGCTGTATCCTGTGCAGCTAGAGCTCACTGCCGACCGTTCCTGTTCTTCTCTTCCTAATATACTACAGGCAGGCAGTTCATTCAGTTAGCTGCAGTATATTCAGTACTGTATCCTGTGCAGCTAGATCTCGCTGCAGACCATTCCTGTTGTTCTGTTCCTAATATACTACAGGCAATCAGTTCATTCAGTTAGCTGCAGTATATTCAGTACTGTTTCCTGTGCAGCTAGATCTCGCTGCAGACCGTTCCTGTTGTTCTCTTCCTAACATACTACAGGCAGGCAGTTCATTCAGTTAGCTGCAGTATATTTAGCACTGTATCCTGTGCAGCTAGGTCTCCCTGCAGACCGTTCCTGTTGTTTCTCTTCCTAATATACTACAGGCAGGCAGTTCATTCAGTTAGCTGCAGTATATTCAGTACTGTATCCTGTGCAGCTAGATCTTGCTGCAGTCCGTTCCTGTTGTTCTTTTCCTAATATACTACAGGCAGGCAGTTCATTCAATAAGCTGCAGTATATTCAGTACTGTATAATGTGCAGCTATATCCCGCTGCAGACCATTCCTGTTGTTCTCTTCCTAATATACTACAGGCAGGCAGTTCATTCAGTTAGCTGCAGTATATTCAGTGCTGTATCCTGTGCAGCTAGATCTCACTGCAGACCGTTCCTGTTCTTCTCTTCCTAATAATACAGGCCGGCAGTTCATTCAGTTAGCTGCAGTATATTCAGTACTGTATCCTGTGCAGCTAGATCACGCTGCAGGCCATTCCTGTTGTTCTGTTCCTAATATACTACAGGCAGGCAGTTCATTCAGTTAGCTGCAGTATATTCAGTACTGTATCCTGTGCAGCTAGATCTCGCTGCAGACCGTTCCTGTTGTTCTGTTCCTAATATACTACAGGCAGGCAGTTCATTCAGATAGCTGCAGTATATTCAGTATTGTATCCTGTGCAGCTAGATCTCGCTGCAGACTGTTCCTGTTGTTCTCTTCCTAACATACTACAGGCAGGCAGTTCATTCAGTTAGCTGCAGTATATTCAGTACTGTATCCTGTGCAGCTAAATCTCGCTGCAGACCGTTACTGTTGTTGTCTTCCTAATATACTACAGGCAGGCAGTTCATTCAGTTAGCTGCAGTATATTCAGTACTGTATCCTGTGCAGCTAGATCTCACAGCAGACCGTTCCTGTTCTTCTCTTCCTAATATACTACAGGCAGGCAGTTCATTCAGTTAGCTGCAGTATATTCAGTACTGTATCCTGTGCAGCTAGATCTCGCTGCAGACCGTTCCTGTTCGTCTCTTCCTAATATACTACAGGCAGGCAGTTCATTCAGTTAGCTGCTGTATATTCGGTAATGTATCCTGTTCAGCTAGATCTTGCTGCAGACCAATCCTGTTATTCTCTTCCTAATATACTACAGGCAGGCAGTTCATTCAGTTAGCTACAGTATATTCAGTACTGTATCCTGTACAGCTATCTCTCGCTACAGACCGTTCCTTTTGTTCCGCTCCTAATATGCTAGAGGCAGGCAGTTCATTCAGTTAGCTACAGTATATCCAGTACTGTATCCTGTGCAGCTAGTTCTCGCTGCAGACCGTTCCTGTTGTTGTCTTCCTAATATACTACAGGCAGGCAGTTCATTCAGTTAGCTGCAGTATATTCAGTACTGTATCCTGTGCAGCTAGATCTCGCTGCAGACCGTTCCTGTTCTCTTCCTAATATACTACAGGCAGGCAGTTCATTCAGTTAGCTGCAGTATATTCAGTACTGTATCCTGTGCAGCTAGATCTCGCTGCAGACCGTTCCTGTTCTTCTCTTCCTAATATACTACAGGCAGGCAGTTCATTCAGTTAGCTGCTGTATATTCGGTACTGTATCCTGTGCAGCTAGATCTTGCTGCAGACCAATCCTGTTGTTCTCTTCCTAATATACTACAGGCAGGCAGTTCATTCAGTTAGCTACAGTATATTCAGTACTGTATCCTGTACAGCTATCTCTCGCTACAGACCGTTCCTTTTGTTCCGCTCCTAATATACTACAGGCAGGCAGTTCATTCAGTTAGCTGCAGTATATTCAGTACTGTATCCTGTGCAGCTAGATCTCGCTGCAGACTGTTCCTGTTCTTCTCTTCCTAATATACTACAGGCAGGCAGTTCATTCAGTTAGCGGCAGTATATTCAGTACTGTATCCTGTGCAGCTAGATCTCGCTGCAGACCATTCCTGTTGTTCTCTTCCTAATATACTACAGGCAGGCAGTTCATTCAGTTAGCTGCAGTATATTCCTTATTGTAGCCTGTCTAGCTAGATCTGGCTGCAAACCTTTCCTGTTGTTCAGTTCCTAATATACTACAGGCAGGCAGTTCATTCAGTTAGATGCAGTATATTCAGTACTGTATCCTGTGCAGCTAGATATTGGTGCAGACCGTTCCTGTTGTTCTATTCCTAATATACTACAGGCAGGCAGTTCATTCAGTTAGCTGCAGTATATTCAGTGCTTTATCCTGTGCAGCTAGATCTCGCTGCAGACCGTTCCTGTTGTTCTGTTGCTAATATACCACAGAGAGGCAGTTCATTCAGTTAGCTTCAGTATATTCAGTACTGTATCCTGTGCAGGTAGATCTCACTGCAGACCGTTCCTGTTCTCTTCCTAGTATACTACAAGCAGGCAGTTCATTCAGTTAGCTGCAGTATATTCAGTACTGTATCCTGTGCAGCTAGATCTCGCTTCAGACCGTTCCTGTTCTCTTCCTAATATACTACAGGCAGGCAGTTCATTCAGTTAGCTGCAGTATATTCAGTACTGTATCCTGTGCAGCTAGATCTCGCTGCAGAACGTTCCTGTTGTTCTCTTCCTAATATACTACAGGCAGGCAGTTCATTCAGTTATCTGCAGTATATTCAGTACTGTATCCTGTGCATCTAGATCTCGCTGCAGACCGTTCCTGTTTTCTTCCTAATATACTACAGGCAGGCAGTTCATTCAGTTAGCTGCAGTATATTCAGTACTGTATCCTGTGCAGCTAGATCTCGCTGCAGACTGTTCCTGTTCTTCTCTTCCTAATATACTACAGGCAGGCAGTTCATTCAGTTAGTGGCAGTATATTCAGTTTTGTATCCTGTGCAGCTAGATCTCGCTGCAGACCGTTCCTGTTGTTCTCTTCCTAATGTACTACAGGCTGGCAGTTCATTCAGTTAGCTGCAGTATATTCAGTATTGTATCCTGTGCAGCTAGATCTTGCTGCAGACCGTTCCTGTTCTCTTCCTAATATACTACAGGCAGGCAGTTCATTCAGTTAGCTGCAGTATATTCACTACTGTATCCTGTGCAGCTAGATCTCGCTGCAGACCATTCCTGTTTTTCTATCTCTAATATACTACAGGCAGACAGTTCATTCAGTTAGCTGCAGTATATTCAGTACTGTATCCTGTGCAGCTAGATCTCGCTGCAGAAAGTTCCTGTTGTTCTCTTTCTAATATACTATAGGCAGGCAGTTCATTTAGTTAGCTGGAGTATATTCAGTGCTGTATCCTGTGCAGCTAGATCTCACTGCCGACCGTTCCTGTTCTTCTCTTCCTAATATACTACAGGCAGGCAGTTCATTCAGTTAGCTGCAGTATATTCAGTACTGTATCCTGTGCAGCTAGATCTCGCTGCAGACCGTTCCTGTTGTTCTGTTCCTAATATACTACAGGCAATCAGTTCATTCAGTTAGCTGCAGTATATTCAGTACTGTTTCCTGTGCAGCTAGATCTCGCTGCAGACCGTTCCTGTTGTTCTCTTCCTAACATACTACAGGCAGGCAGTTCATTCAGTTAGCTGCAGTATATTTAGCACTGTATCCTGTGCAGCTAGGTCTCCCTGCAGACCGTTCCTGTTGTTTCTCTTCCTAATATACTACAGGCAGGCAGTTCATTCAGTTAGCTGCAGTATATTCAGTACTGTATCCTGTGCAGCTAGATCTTGCTGCAGTCCGTTCCTGTTGTTCTTTTCCTAATATACTACAGGCAGGCAGTTCATTCAATAAGCTGCAGTATATTCAGTACTGTATAATGTGCAGCTATATCCCGCTGCAGACCATTCCTGTTGTTCTCTTCCTAATATACTACAGGCAGGCAGTTCATTCAGTTAGCTGCAGTATATTCAGTGCTGTATCCTGTGCAGCTAGATCTCACTGCAGACCGTTCCTGTTCTTCTCTTCCTAATAATACAGGCCGGCAGTTCATTCAGTTAGCTGCAGTATATTCAGTACTGTATCCTGTGCAGCTAGATCACGCTGCAGGCCATTCCTGTTGTTCTGTTCCTAATATACTACAGGCAGGCAGTTCATTCAGTTAGCTGCAGTATATTCAGTACTGTATCCTGTGCAGCTAGATCTCGCTGCAGACCGTTCCTGTTGTTCTGTTCCTAATATACTACAGGCAGGCAGTTCATTCAGATAGCTGCAGTATATTCAGTATTGTATCCTGTGCAGCTAGATCTCGCTGCAGACTGTTCCTGTTGTTCTCTTCCTAACATACTACAGGCAGGCAGTTCATTCAGTTAGCTGCAGTATATTCAGTACTGTATCCTGTGCAGCTAGATCTCGCTGCAGACCGTTACTGTTGTTGTCTTCCTAATATACTACAGGCAGGCAGTTCATTCAGTTAGCTGCAGTATATTCAGTACTGTATCCTGTGCAGCTAGATCTCACAGCAGACCGTTCCTGTTCTTCTCTTCCTAATATACTACAGGCAGGCAGTTCATTCAGTTAGCTGCAGTATATTCAGTACTGTATCCTGTGCAGCTAGATCTCGCTGCAGACCGTTCCTGTTCGTCTCTTCCTAATATACTACAGGCAGGCAGTTCATTCAGTTAGCTGCTGTATATTCGGTAATGTATCCTGTTCAGCTAGATCTTGCTGCAGACCAATCCTGTTATTCTCTTCCTAATATACTACAGGCAGGCAGTTCATTCAGTTAGCTACAGTATATTCAGTACTGTATCCTGTACAGCTATCTCTCGCTACAGACCGTTCCTTTTGTTCCGCTCCTAATATACTAGAGGCAGGCAGTTCATTCAGTTAGCTGCAGTATATCCAGTACTGTATCCTGTGCAGCTAGTTCTCGCTGCAGACCGTTCCTGTTGTTGTCTTCCTAATATACTACAGGCAGGCAGTTCATTCAGTTAGCTGCAGTATATTCAGTACTGTATCCTGTGCAGCTAGATCTCGCTGCAGACCGTTCCTGTTCTCTTCCTAATATACTACAGGCAGGCAGTTCATTCAGTTAGCTGCAGTATATTCAGTACTGTATCCTGTGCAGCTAGATCTCGCTGCAGACCGTTCCTGTTCTTCTCTTCCTAATATACTACAGGCAGGCAGTTCATTCAGTTAGCTGCTGTATATTCGGTACTGTATCCTGTGCAGCTAGATCTTGCTGCAGACCAATCCTGTTGTTCTCTTCCTAATATACTACAGGCAGGCAGTTCATTCAGTTAGCTACAGTATATTCAGTACTGTATCCTGTACAGCTATCTCTCGCTACAGACCGTTCCTTTTGTTCCGCTCCTAATATACTACAGGCAGGCAGTTCATTCAGTTAGCTGCAGTATATTCAGTACTGTATCCTGTGCAGCTAGATCTCGCTGCAGACTGTTCCTGTTCTTCTCTTCCTAATATACTACAGGCAGGCAGTTCATTCAGTTAGCGGCAGTATATTCAGTACTGTATCCTGTGCAGCTAGATCTCGCTGCAGACCATTCCTGTTGTTCTCTTCCTAATATACTACAGGCAGGCAGTTCATTCAGTTAGCTGCAGTATATTCCTTATTGTAGCCTGTCTAGCTAGATCTGGCTGCAAACCTTTCCTGTTGTTCAGTTCCTAATATACTACAGGCAGGCAGTTCATTCAGTTAGATGCAGTATATTCAGTACTGTATCCTGTGCAGCTAGATATTGGTGCAGACCGTTCCTGTTGTTCTATTCCTAATATACTACAGGCAGGCAGTTCATTCAGTTAGCTGCAGTATATTCAGTGCTTTATCCTGTGCAGCTAGATCTCGCTGCAGACCGTTCCTGTTGTTCTGTTGCTAATATACCACAGAGAGGCAGTTCATTCAGTTAGCTTCAGTATATTCAGTACTGTATCCTGTGCAGGTAGATCTCACTGCAGACCGTTCCTGTTCTCTTCCTAGTATACTACAAGCAGGCAGTTCATTCAGTTAGCTGCAGTATATTCAGTACTGTATCCTGTGCAGCTAGATCTCGCTTCAGACCGTTCCTGTTCTCTTCCTAATATACTACAGGCAGGCAGTTCATTCAGTTAGCTGCAGTATATTCAGTACTGTATCCTGTGCAGCTAGATCTCGCTGCAGAACGTTCCTGTTGTTCTCTTCCTAATATACTACAGGCAGGCAGTTCATTCAGTTATCTGCAGTATATTCAGTACTGTATCCTGTGCATCTAGATCTCGCTGCAGACCGTTCCTGTTTTCTTCCTAATATACTACAGGCAGGCAGTTCATTCAGTTAGCTGCAGTATATTCAGTACTGTATCCTGTGCAGCTAGATCTCGCTGCAGACTGTTCCTGTTCTTCTCTTCCTAATATACTACAGGCAGGCAGTTCATTCAGTTAGTGGCAGTATATTCAGTTTTGTATCCTGTGCAGCTAGATCTCGCTGCAGACCGTTCCTGTTGTTCTCTTCCTAATGTACTACAGGCTGGCAGTTCATTCAGTTAGCTGCAGTATATTCAGTATTGTATCCTGTGCAGCTAGATCTTGCTGCAGACCGTTCCTGTTCTCTTCCTAATATACTACAGGCAGGCAGTTCATTCAGTTAGCTGCAGTATATTCACTACTGTATCCTGTGCAGCTAGATCTCGCTGCAGACCATTCCTGTTTTTCTATCTCTAATATACTACAGGCAGACAGTTCATTCAGTTAGCTGCAGTATATTCAGTACTGTATCCTGTGCAGCTAGATCTCGCTGCAGAACGTTCCTGTTGTTCTCTTCCTAATATACTATAGGCAGGCAGTTCATTCAGTTATCTGCAGTATATTCAGTACTGTATCCTGTGCAGATAGATCTGGCTGCAGACCGTTCCTGTTTTCTTCCTAATATACTACAGGCAGGAAGTTCATTCAGTTAGCTGCAGTATATTCAGTACTGTATCCTGTGCAGCTAGATCTCGCTGCAGACCATTCCTTTTGTTCTCTTCCTAATATACTACAGGCAGGCAGTTCATTCAGTTAGCGGCAGTATATTTAGTATTGTATCCTGTTCAGCTAGATCTTGCTGCAGACCGTTCCTGTTCTCTTCCTAATATACTACAGGCAGGCAGTTCATTCAGTTAGCTGCAGTATATTCACTACTGTATCCTGTGCAGCTAGATCTCGCTGCAGACCATTCCTGTTTTTCTATCTCTAATATACTACAGGCAGACAGTTCATTCAGTTAGCTGCAGTATATTCAGTACTGTATCCTGTGCAGCTAGATCTCGCTGCAGAACGTTCCTGTTGTTCTCTTCCTAATATACTATAGGCAGGCAGTTCATTCAGTTATCTGCAGTATATTCAGTACTGTATCCTGTGCAGATAGATCTGGCTGCAGACCGTTCCTGTTTTCTTCCTAATATACTACAGGCAGGAAGTTCATTCAGTTAGCTGCAGTATATTCAGTACTGTATCCTGTGCAGCTAGATCTCGCTGCAGACCATTCCTTTTGTTCTCTTCCTAATATACTACAGGCAGGCAGTTCATTCAGTTAGCGGCAGTATATTTAGTATTGTATCCTGTGCAGCTAGATCGCACTGCAGACCATTCCTGTTGTTCTCTTCCTAATGTACTACAGGCAGGCAGTTCATTCAGTTAGCTGCAGTATATATTTAGTACTGTATCCTGTGCAGCCTTTTTGACTTGTATGGCATATGTCATTTTTAGGTCATTAAGTTCCGATAAGCCTCTTCAATTCTCGGTGATGGCCCCGGCACTGATGTAAAACCTTCGTGCACTTGTGGTTATCTCACTGTCTACTCATTTGCCAGATTTGGTGAAACTATCCATCTGTGAACCTGGGAGTTATTTTTCCATCACTGGTTTTAAACAACCCCCATAGACTTTTGGTGACGTTTTTCACAAATTTTTACATATTTAACATGGACTGTTATGCTTTATGATTTTTTATTGTTTATTTTTTGAGGTGTTTGGTTCATGGAACCGTCACGGGTTTCTTAATACTAGTCACTGTTACATTTGATAACAAGGTACATTTATTATTTCACCTAATTGTTTCTGTGATCAACACAGCATAATTATTTAGTATTATCCATATTTATGGTCATATATGTTCTGTTAACGTTCACCTTATATATGCACTTATGGATCTTTGATGCATACGTTCGTGGATTATAGCGCTACACTTTTATTTTTTTTATTTTATTTTTTGCCTGAGTCTATAGGTGTGTTAGCTGCTATTCCACTTTTTTTGGCTTAGCGCAGCGCTGTGCTTACTTTTTATTTTGTTTCCTATATATTAGACACCTGGTATAGCTGCAGCGTATATTATTGCATTTAACATGGATGTTTTTGACTATCGTGCATCCAGAGTAGTCAATACTGAGGGTGTATTTGTTGCCACCTCCAATGACACAGAAATTGGTGGGCTATTCATGAGGCTAAAAAATGTTATGGTCTCTGAACTCCATTTGCAATGGGATTTAGCCTTTCTGGAGCAATATGTAACAGAAGGTATGATCCCACGGAGTCTCAGATGGGATGTTCATCCCCAGCAAGGGGAAGCTGAACTTGACTCTTGGTTTACTTATTTCAACGATGCTGGCATTAAGTTCCTCGATTTTCTTATCAATAGAAAACGCATTCGCCTTTCCACCTTGGATCAGGAGATTAGGGAATTGAAGGATAAACTACTTGCCTATAAAAACTCAGTTGAATATAACACTCTGTCCTGTAATTTGCAGGCACATCTTATAAGGGAGGATAGGGAACAAAAAACCAAGAAGCATAAAAAATATTCCCGTGACATTGGGGACTATAAGGCGGGTAAGGTGTTCGGATGGCAGAAATCCATTGCAGGGCCTGCCTCACAGCCAGCAATGGAGACCAATGTCCAAAGTCAGGATACTTTAGTTCCGCCCATTGAGCCTGCGGTCCTCCCAAAATCCTCTGTTGATAGAGGACAGTCTCACGGCGGAGGCCCCCCTCCACATAGGGGTCGACAGCCAAGTACGCATACTCCCAAACACCAACAAAGAGGAAAAGGTAATTTCTCTAGAAGCAGAGGCAGAGGTGGAAATAGGGGTGATTATCGTAATTATGGCGATTATCAACATCACGAACGGGAGAACTCCTATCATCGGGGTTCCCCGGTTCGCCACTGAGAACCCCCCCATCACCCATATTACCCGAATCCATCCTATTATAGACACCCCCCGGTTTCCACATATAATAGGTATTCTCCCCTACGTGATCATTACAATGAGAATGTTTATCCATTTCCTAACGTCGGGTACGATCCATCCCCCTACAAACAACCTTACTCTGATTCACGGACCCCTGTGGGTTTTTCGCGAGGACCCTCAAAACAAAAAAAGAGGTCCAGAAACAAGAGAGGGTAGAGAGGAGGGAGGAGGGTCTAGAGAAGAAAAAAGAAAATGAACCTAACATGTCAAGGGGTTTTTAATTTGAGTGATACGATTCTTACTCAAGAAGAGAAAATTATTTTGAATAAAGGTCTTAAATTGGCCCCCCCCGCACAAACTTAATAAGTTTGATACGTTTATCGACATTCAAAAGTTCATCAGAAAAATTAACGTCCAAAGGTATATCATCTCGAATTCCACTAGAAATGTGGCCAGGGCGGCAACGTCTGGCATGGTCCATTCGGGCTTATCCAATCCCTCTCTTTTTAGTTCCCCAACACAACTTCTACCTACCATTAATTTGTTTAAGGAATTAGTGTTGAGGGATTTGGCCGATATCCCACTTAAGAGTAAATTTCACAATGCTTTACCCTCAGTGGGTTTAAAGACGTTATGTGACAACAAAAATTTGGTCATTCGCCCCGCCGACAAAGGCGGTGCCATTGTCCTATTGAATAAATCTGACTATATGGATGAAATGCACCGCATTTTGGGAGATCGTGAGACTTATATAGAATTACCAAAAAACCCCACACAAAAAGGAATTGAAGAATCTAGTAGCTAAAGGTTTTGATTCTTGTATTTTAAATAAAAAGAAGAGATCTTTTCTAGTCCCCCTTGCCCCGCCTATCCCGGTTATATATTACCTGCCCAAGGTCCATAAGGACCCTCTCCACCCCCCAGGTCGACCCATAATTAGTGGTATCAATACAGTCACCTCAAAAATTGGAAAATACATAGATTTTTTTCTACAGCCATCTGTACTTAAGATGCCGTCCCATTTAAAAGATACCAAGTATGTGATTAAACTATTATCGAATGTTTCCTACTCTGGTAACCTCATCATGGCCACTGCGGACATAGCGTCCCTTTATACCTGCATTCCACACCGTAAAGGTGTTGACGCGGTACATTGTTTTCTAAATAGGGATGCCTCCCTTGCTTCACCCCAGATAGACTTTATTGTTGATCTAATTGAGTTTGCAACGCAACACAATTATTTCTGGTTCGATGGTAAATTCTATCGTCAACATAAAGGGGTGGCAATGGGAGCAAAATTTGCTCCCAGCCTGGCCAACCTGTTCATGGCCAAGTGGGAGGAGGATGTCGTCTATGCCATGGAGAACCCACACCTTCTGTTGTGGGCCCGGTACATAGACGACATCCTCCTCCTGTGGACGGGTAGTCATGATGGTTTGGTTGATTTCTTTGCAACCTTGAATAACAACGATAGGGGTATTGCCTTATCTTTTGAGGCCAGTACTACTTCAATTCACTTTTTAGATCTGGTTATTGAAAGAAGGGAACATACATTCACATTTAGTACCTATTTCAAATCTACTGACAGGAACGGGTACATATCGACCGACAGTTGCCATCATAGTTCCTGGATCAGATCTGTTCCTAAAAGTCAGTTTTTACGATTGTGTAGGAACTGTACTGACCTTGAGACTTTTAGGGTTCAGGCCACAACCTTGAAAGATAGGTTCCTGGAGAAGGGCTATAACTCTTTCGATTTAGATAAAGAGATTGAGAATGCCTGTGCAACGAACCGTCAGATACTATTAGAGGATAGACCCCGACAATCAAATGACAAATTTAAATGGTCTTTTCTGACGTCTTTTTCCATGCAGCACAAGCATGTTAAGAAAATCTTTGAAAGCCACTGGGACGTTTTAAAAACTGATAAAATCTTAGGACCTTTGTTGCCCAAGACCCCAAAGGTGGTTTTCAAAGGCGTTCCATCTCTTCGGAATAAGTTGGCATCTAATGTCATCAATCCACCAGGGAAACCATCCTTTTTTCATGATTGGATTGGATTTTATCCCTGTAGAAAGTGCTTGGTCTGCAAGTTTAACACCTGCGGCAGAAAGGCAAGTCATAGCTTTTCTTCTACTGTAACCGGCCGTACACATAGGATCAAACAATTTTGTACTTGTGCCACTACAGGAATAGTTTAACTCCTGACTTGCCCTTGTGGCAAGCAATATGTCGGCCGGACCATCAGATCTTTCACTACACGGGTTTCGGAGCATATTAATCTCATCAAAGCAGGTAGTATTAAACATACTGTCCCTAGGCACTACAGGGAATTTCACGATCGGAACCCTGTGGGGACCCAGTTTCTCATCATTGATAGGTATGTGGCCCCCTGGCGGGGGGGGGGTCGACTCTTAGGGGTGTCTCCCTTTGGAGACATATTGGATTTATGGGTTGGGGTCCCATTTTCCACAGGGTATTAACATGGAGTGGGACATCAACTCTTTTATCAATCAAGCTTAAGCACAGTTATGATCTCTCCTTTGCAATTTGACTATTTTAAATTATTGCTATATTTTTATCACCCAGGGTGATTATTGGGTAATTTAATACATGATATGTAGTTTTTAGATATGTAGTTTGGGTTGATTATTGGTCATCTTAATATGTGTAATGCACTTTTGGATACGAATGTAATTGATGCCCCCCATTGGCAGTGTCAGTCTGGATTCCGTTTTTATGATTTTATATTTGAGCACTAGTAGATGCTAGGGAGATGCCCCTTTATGATTTTTTAAGTTAATTTCATTCTGGGCATCATTCACCCTTTTATATCATTTTTTATAATTTCTCATTCTTAATATTTTAGTATAAGTGCCCTCTTCTGTTACACTTATCTAATGTTCACCCCTGCTGACACTCTGGAGGTTGTGGCCGGCCTCAGATTGAGGCTTGGTTCCATCCTTTGGAGCGCAGCGGCGCCTTATTCTCTTTATAAGATGGGAAGGGCTGCTATTGTGAGAGTGAGGCTTGGGGAGCAGGCTGGTGTGCATTGATGCCACACTTACAGTGTGGAATGACGTCACTACGTTCTCCAGAAGTGACGTTTGATCATATGGGTGGAGCCCGGCGGCATCACTGTATCCACACAGGAAGTGCTGCCTGATATCGAAAGTGAGGCTTGGCTTGTGTTCGGATCATTTCTGGATAGACGGACCGAGCCAGTGCACAGTTTATCAGGTTTAGAACATTCCTAGATTAGAGGCAATTTCTAATTTCCAATTTTAATTTTTGAGGTATGTTGTTTAATGATCCCTGCTTCTTAATCTCTGTTCATAATAGATTTTAATCAGTTATCTTATGACCCTTAAAACCGGAAGTGACCTTCACTCATTGCACTTCTGGTATGTGGACACTCCCAGTGGGGGTCATTTTTTGTTTATAGAGCGGTGAGGTGAGGGTGGTCCATACCCCAGATGACGGCTCCTTAGCTGAAACATATCGGGTGGACCCCTCACGATTGCCACTATATGATATTTGAGCTATTTTTGATCTTCAATATGTGAGTCTGTTTCTTATTATTTTAATAAATTAGTGTTTTAAACGTTATTACGCGATGTGAGTTTTTCTTGCTCCTCGCATGGCATATGAATTACACGTTTGGCTTATGCTGGATTGTCCATGGGTGAGGAAGCCGTGCTGTACCATATGCTGATGACATCTGACAAGATACATTCCTCAGATCCGTTGGTCATTAAGCCTTTTTGACTTGTATGGTGTATGTCATTTCAGGTCATTAAGTTCCGGTAAGCCTCTTCAATTCTCGGTGATGGCCCCGGCACTGATGTAAAACCTTTGTGCACCTGTGGTTATCTCACTGTCTACTCATTTGCCAGATTTGGTGAAACTATCTATCTGTGAACCTGGGAGTTATTTTTCCATCACTGGTTTTAAACTACCCCCATAGACTTTTGGTGACGTTTTTCACAAATTTTTACATATTTAATATGGACTGTTATGCTTTATGATTTTTTATTGTTTATTTTTTGAGGTGTTTGGTTCATGGAACCATCACGGGTTTCTTAATACTAGTCGCTGTTACATTTGATAACAAGGTACATTTATTATTTCTCCTAATTGTTTCTGTGATCAACACAGCATAATTATTTAGTATTATCCATATTTATGGTCATATATGTTCTGTTAACGTTCACCTTATATATGCACTTATGGATCTTTGATGCACACGTTTGTGGATTATAGTGCTACACTTTTATTTTTTTTATATTTTTGTTATTTTAGCTAGATCTCGCTGCAGACCATTCCTGTTATTCTCTTCCTAACATGTTACAGGCAGGCAGTTCATTCAGTTAGCTGCAGTATATTCAGTACTGTATCCTGTGCAGCTAGATCTCGCTGCAGACCGTTCCTGTTGTTCTCTTCCTAATATACTACAGGCAGGCAGTTCATTCAGTTAGCTGCAGTATATTCAGTACTGTATCCTGTGCAGCTAGATCTCACTGCAGACCATTCCTGTTGTTCTCTTCATAATATACTACAGGCAGACAGTTCGTTCAGTTAGCTGCAGTATACTCAGTATATATATACAGTGGGGCAAAAAAGTATTTATTCAGCCACCAATTGTACAAGTTCTCCCACTTAAAAAGATGAGATAGGCCTGTACTTGTCATCATAGGTATACCTCAACTATGAGAGACAAAATGTGGAAACAAATCCAGACAATCACATTGTCTGATTTTTTAAAGAATTTAGTTGCAAATTATGGTGGAAAATAAGTATTTTGTCATTATCAAAAGTTCATCTCAATACTTTGTTATATATCCTTTGTTGGCAATGAGAGAGGTCATACGTTTTCTGTAAGTCTTCACAAGGTTGTCACACACTGTTGCTGGTATGTTGGCCCATTCCTCCATGCAGATCTCCTCTAGAGCAGTGATGTTTTGGAGCTGTCGCTGGGCAACACAGACTTTCAACTCCCTCCAAAGGTTTTCTATGGGGTTGAGATCTGGAGACTGGCTAGGCCACTCCAGAACCTTGAAATGCTTCTTACGAAGCCACTCCTTCCTTGCCTGGGCAGTGTGTTTGGCATCATTGTCATGTTGAAAGACCCAGCCAGGTTTCATCGTCAATGCCCTTGCTGATGGGAGGAGGTTTTCACTCAAAATCTCACGATACATGGCCCCATCCATTCTTTCATGTACATGGATCAGTCGTCCTGTTCCCTTTGCAGAGAAACAGCCCTAAAGCATGATGTTGCCACCCCCATGCTTCACAGTAGGTATGGTGTTCTTTGGTTGCAACTCAACATTCTCTCTCCTCCAAACTTGACGAGTTGTGTTTCTACCAAACAGTTCTACTTTGGTTTCATCTGACCATATGACATTCTCCCAATCCTCTTCTGGATCATCCAAATGCTCTCTAGCAAACCTCAGACGGGTCCGGACATGTACTGGCTTAAGCAGGGGGACACGTCTGGCACTGCAGGATCTGAGTCCCTGGCGGCGTAGTGTGTTACTGATGGTAGCTGTCACGGAACGTCCCACACTCTGCTTGAGTGCTTCCGTCATATACCACTTCCTCCCAGTCTGTATACAGATATCAGATATTCCAACCTCTCTGAGCAGAAAACAAGGCGACACTTGCTTCACTGCTAACATGGACTGTTTATTATGAATCAGTTACAAGACTTTATATGCTGTTGGAACCTCCTCTAACAATACAACTGTAACTTAATTATCATGAGCTAATTATCTAATCCTTTATACAGCCTAGGTGACTGAGACATGACCTTTCGCCCAGACTTGTGGTCGCCGAGCTTCACACAGTTAATTAACACAAATAACAATGGGTGAAAAGACTCTTAGAGCCACACTAGACTTATTTACAATAAACACATTATAGCAGAATTGAGGACATTAGCATTTAACAGTACGAGTCCCAATGGTATAAATCAGTCACCATTCTAATATGGCATATAAAGGGTTCCCAGAGTCTGTGTGTTTTTGGGGGGACATGGAGCTTAATCCAAAGTAACACCAACCCCAGGGTCCCCAGGCATACAGCTCACAGAGAGCACCATTCCCCCAAATGCTAGGGCCCATAATCAAAAGGCAACAGGCCCGCACCCAGTCCTCTCCAACAGCCTCTGTCCTGGCCAGGTCCATCACATTTCTCCCCTTTCGGCAGGAGACTAACACAGGAGGGGACCCCAGACGGGTTGACTCCGAAGTTAGTCAGTAGTTCCAGTGCTCTAATGCCTGTACCCACACAGTACCCCAAATAAATTATTCCAAACAGAGTATTACTCACCCAGCCAACCTCTGCCTCTCTCAGAGAACATATCTGCCGCTGGGGAGAGGCCTGGACTGGCTCTTCTCCCTGGAATCCTTTCTGCCGCTGGAGAGAAGACAGGGTGTCTGGGCTCACTCTGTCATGCTGTTGGGGATCGGGGCCCACTGCCCAGCATCCCTGGGGTATACAGGTGGAGACTGAAGTCCCATCCACCTTCACAGGAAATTCATCCTCTGTTAGTTGAGGGCAGAGTCCAGCAGTCCTCGGCCCTGTTGCCAGCCCTTCTGCTGGAAACCCCACACCATCTGTTCCGGCTAACTGTTGGAGAGGGAGGCCGACTGCCCCGCCTCCCTGGAACTCTGTAGTTGTTGCCGGTGCTGGGCAGAGGTTGGCTGGGTGAGTAATACTCTGTTTGGAATAATTTATTTGGGGTACTGTGTGGGTACAGGCATTAGAGGACTGGAACTACTGACTAACTTCGGAGTCAACCCGTCTGGGGTCCCCTCCTGTGTTATGTTTGTCCTAGCTCTCTGCAGGTCATTCACTAGATCACCGTTCTTGTGATCATTTTGACCCCACAGGTGAGATCTTACGTGGAGACCCAGATCGAGGGAGATTATCAGTGGTCTTGTATGTCTTCCATTTTCTAATTATTGCTCCCACAGTTGATTTCTTCACACCAAGTTGCTTGCCTATTGCAGATTCAGTCTTCCCAGCCTGGTGCAGGTCTACAATTTTGTTTCTGGTGTCCAACAGCTCTTTGGTCTTCACCAAAGTTTGGAGTGTGACTGTTTGAGGTTGTAGACAGGTGTTTTTTATACTGATAACAAGTTCAAACAGGTGCCATTAATACAGGTAATGAGTGGAGAACAGAGGAGCCTCTTAAAGAAGAAGATATAGGTCTGTGAGAGACAGAAATCTTGCTTGTTTGTAGGTGACCAAATACTTATTTTCCACCATAATTTACAAATACATTATTTCAAAAATCAGACAGTGATTGTCTGGATTTGTTTCAGCATTTTGTTTCTCATATAGTTACATAGTAGGGGAGGTTGAAAAAAGACACAAGTCCATTAAGTCCAATCTATGTGTGTGATTATGTGTCAGTATTACATTACATATCCCTGTATATTGCGGTCATTCAGGTGATTATCTAATAGTTTCTTGAAGCTATCAATGCTCCCCGCTGAGACCACCGCCTGTGGAAGGGAATTCCACATCCTTGCCGCTCTTACAGTAAAGAACCCTCTACGTAGTTTAAGGTTAAACCTCTTTTCTTCTAATTGTAATGAGTGGCCACGAGTCTTATTAAACTCTCTTCTGCGAAAAAGTTTTATCCCTATTGTGGGGTCACCAGTACAGTATTTGTAAATTGAAATCATATCCCCTCTCAAGCGTCTCTTCTCCAGAGAGAATAAGTTCAGTGCTCGCAACCTTTCCTCATAACTAAGATCCTCCAGACCCTTTATTAGCTTTGTTGCCCTTCTTTGTACTCGCTCCATTTCCAGTACGTCCCTCCTGAGGACTGGTGCCCAGAACTGGACAGCATACTCCAGGTGCGGCCTGACCAGAGTCTTGTAGAGCGGGAGAATTATCGTTTTATCTCTGCAGTTGATCCCCCTTTTAATGCATGCCAATATTCTGTTTGCTTTATTAGCAGCAGCTTGGCATTGCATGCCATTGCTGAGCCTATCATCCACTAGGACCCCCAAGTCCTTTTCCATCCTAGATTCCCCCAGAGGTTCTCCCCCCAGTGTATAGATTGCATTCATATTTTTGCCACCCAAATGCATTATTTTACATTTTTCTACATTGAACCTCATTTGCCATGTAGTCGCCCACCCCATTAATTTGTTCAGGTCTTTTTGCAAGATTTCCACATCCTGCGGAGAAGTTATTGCCCTGCTTAGCTTAGTATCGTCTGCAAATACAGAGATGGAACTGTTTATCCCATCCTCCAGGTCGTTTATGAACAAATTAAATAGGATTGGTCCCAGCACAGACCCCTGGGGGACCCCACTACCCACCCCTGACCATTCTGAGTACTCCCCATTTATCACCACCCTCTGAACACGCCCTTGTAGCCAGTTTTCAATCCATGTACTCACCCTATGGTCCATGCCAACGCACCTTATTTTGTACAGTAAACGTTTATGGGGAACTGTGTCAAATGCTTTTGCAAAATCCAGATACACCACGTCTACGGGCCTTCCTTTATCTAGATGGCAACTCACCTCCTCATAGAAGGTTAATAGATTGGTTTGGCAAGAATGATTCTTCATGAATCCATGCTGATTACTGCTAATGATATCATTCTTATTACTAAAATCTTGTATATAGTCCCTTATCATCCCCTCCAAGAGTTTACATACTATTGATGTTAGGCTAACTGGTCTGTAATTCCCAGGGATGTTTTTTGGGCCCTTTTTAAATATTGGTGCTACATTGGCTTTTCTCCAATCAGCTGGTACCATTCCAGTCAATAGACTGTCTGTAAAAATTAGGAACAACGGTCTGGCAATCACCTGACTGAGTTCCCTAAGTACCCTCGGATGCAAGCCATCTGGTCCCGGTGATTTATTAATGTTAAGTTTCTCAAGTCTAATTTTAATTCCGTCATCTGTTAACCATTTAGGTGCTTCCTGTGTTGTCTCATGAGGATAAACACTGCAGTTTTGGTTACTGAAGCCCCCCGATTCACTCGTGAAGACTGAGGAGAAGAATAAATTCAATACCTCTGCCATCTCCCCATCCTTTGTAACCAGATGTCCTTCCTCATTCTTTATGGGGCCAATATGGTCTGTCCTCCCTTTTTTACTGTTTACATACTTAAAGAATTTCTTGGGATTTTTTTTGCTCTCCTCCGCTATGTGTCTTTCATGTTCTATCTTAGCCATCCTAATTGCACCCTTACATTTCTTATTGCATTCTTTATAAATTCTGAATGCTGTGGATGATCCCTCAACCTTGTATTTTTTGAAGGCCTTCTCCTTTGCTTTTATATGCATTTTTACATTGGAGTTAAGCCATCCAGGATGTTTGTTCGCTCTTTTAAATTTATTACCCAATGGGATACATTGGCTAATGCCCTTATTTAATATGCTCTTAAAGCAAACCCATCTCTCCTCCGTATTCTTTGTTCCTAATATTTTATCCCAATTTATGCCTTTTAGCAAGGTTTGTAGTTTAGGGAAGTTGGCTCTTTTGAAATTCAGTGTCTTTGTGTTCCCTTCATGTCTCCTATTTGTGTGATTTATACTGAAACTAATTGACCTGTGATCGCTGTTACCTAAATTGCCCCGTATCATAGTTGAGGTATACCTATGATGACAATTATAGGCATCTCTAATCTTTTTAAGTGGGAGAACTTGCACAATTGGTGGCTGACTAAATACTTTTTTGCCCCACTGTACATCCCAGCTTTATGCAGCTACATCTTACTGCAGGCCATTCCTGGTGTACCTATATAAATACATTACAAAGACATCAAGACATCAGTATGTCTGGAAGGCCAACAAAGAGAGGCAGATGCTCACAGGCCACTAAAAGAGGGCAGGCAGGCTCTGTGTCTACAGCCAACATTGCTGGTCGTGTACACGGTGCATCCTCAGCACGTGGCTGTGGGGCACGCTTGTCCACCACCACCAAAGGCCCAATTTTTCTGACCCTGTTCAACAGGGGCATGTAATTATAATTCTTGATATAATATTTCACAGCAGGGCCCGTTCCAGTGCCCACCAAGAGTAACTGTGAGGGCTTACAGTGTTCTGGTACCACCAACACCTAATGCCGCGTACACATGAGCAGACTTTACGGCAGACTTTGCCCGGCTGACTTTTCAACGGACTTTACGACGGACTTTCTGAATGAACGGACTTGCCTACACACAATCCACCAAAGTCCGTTGAATTCATATGTGATGACGTATGACCAGACTAAAACAAGGAAGTTCATAGCCAGTAGCCAATAGCTGCCCTAGTGTGGCTTTTTGTCCGTCGAACTAGCATACAGACGAGCGGACTTTTCGACCAGACTCGATTTTGACGGATTGATTTAAAACATGTTTCAAATCTAAGTCCGTCCAACTTTTGAGAAAACAAAGTCCGCTGGAGCCCACACACGAACTTGGCAGTACATCCAACCAGTCTCACAACCGCAGACCACGTGTAACCACACCAGCCCAGGACCTCCACATCCAGCATCTTCACCTCCAAGGTCGTCTGAGACCAGCCACCCGGACAGCTGCTGCAACAATCGGTTTGCTTAACCAAAGAATTTCTGCACAAACCGTCAGAAACTGTCTCAGGGAAGCTCATCTGCATGCTCGTCATCCTCATTGGGGTCTCGACCTGACTGCAGTCCGTCATCATAACGGACTTGAGTGGGCAAATGCTCACATTCAATGGAGTCTGACCCTTTTGACAGGTGTTCTCTTCACAGATGAATCCCGGTATTCAGTACAGGGCAGATGGCAGACAGCATGTATGGCGTCATGTGGGTGAGCGGTTTGCTGATGTCAATGTTGTAGATTGAGTGGCCCATGGTGGCGATCGGGTTATGGTATGGGTAGATGTATGCTATGGACAATGAACACAGGTGCATTTTATTGATGGCATTTTGAATGTACAGAGATACAGTGACGAGATCCTGAGGCCCATTGTTGTGCCATTCATCCACGACTATCACCTCATGTTGCAGCATGATAATGCATGACCCCATGTTGCAAGGATCTGTACACAATTCCTGAAATGTGAAAAAATCCCAGGTCTTGCATGGCCGGCATACTCACCGGATATGTTACCATTGAGCATATTTGGGATGCTGTGGATTGGTGTATACAACAGTGTGTTCCAGTTCCTGCCAATATCCAGCAACTATGCACAGCGCTCGAAGAGTAATAGACCAACATTCTACAGGCCACAATCAACAACCTGATCAATTCAGTGCAAAGGAGATGTGCTGCACTGCCTGAGGCAAATGGTGGTCACACCAGATACTGACTGGTTTTCGGGCCCCCTGGACACCCCCCAATACAGTAAAACTGCACATTTTAGAGTGGCCTTTTATTGTGGCCAGCCTGAGGCACACCTGTGCAATAATCATGCTGTCTAAATAGAACAAACTTAGTCAAAAAACATAGCCAAGGTTCGGTAACCGGAACTGATAGTCAGACAAGCCAGAAAGTCAGGAAGCCAGGGAACAGCATAGTGGAACAGCAAGCAGGATCTGGAGCCAGAAGGAATGTCAGCCAAGCAAGTCTTTAACAGGAACGCAGGAGATAGTTTCTGTGATGTTGACCAAGGTGAAGGCAAAGATCATCTGGGCTGGACAGCTTAAGTAGGCAGGACTGAGGAGCAGGATATCATCAACAGGTGAGTCACTGTGGAAAGATAGGAGCTGGCAATTAGCCGACAGCTGAGCGGCCAGCTCAGAGAAGGAAGGGCTGAGCCCAGCCCTGACAGTACCCCCTCCTCAATGACCCCTCCCTCACAGATAACCACCAGGCTTGAGGGGAAAATGTCTATGGAAATCACAGAGGAGGACAGGGGCATGTACGTCCAAGGATGAGACCCAAGAGCCTTCCTCTGGACCGTACCCTTTCCAATGCACCAGGTACTGTATGCGCCCACGGAACCTACGGGAGTCAACAATGGACTGTACTTCATACTCCTCATTGTTCTCAATCTGTATAGGGTGAGGACGAGGCACCGAGGTGGTAAAGCGGTTGCAGACCAAAGGTTTTAATAAGGAGACATGAAGTACATTTGAGATACGCATATTAAAAGGAAGGTCTAATGCATAAGCCACTGAGTTAATCCTGCGAAGAATACAGAAAGGCCCAATAAACCTCAGAGAGGGAACACAAAGTCGAAGGTTGTGAGATAACAGCCAGACCCTGTCCCCAACCTGGTAGGAATGCGCAGGTAGGTGTCTGCGGTCAGCATGGAGTCTGTACCTATCATTAGCATATCGCGAAGCCTCCTGGACTTGTGCCCAAATAGAACGAAGACCACGGAGATGCTCCTCTAACACAGGAATACTTTGCAGAACAAACGAGTCAGCCAACATGGAAGGCTGGAAACCATAGTTCACCATAAACTGGGACAATTGGGAAGCAGAATTCAAGGCACTATTGTGAGCAAACTCCACCCATGGTAAGAGGTCTGACCAGTTGTTATGATGGTCTGAAATATAGCAACGTAGGAATTGCTCCAAGGACTGATTGGCTCGTTCTATGGCCCAATTAGACTGCGGGTGATACCTAGAGGAGGAAAGCAAGCTGAATTCCCAACTGTGCGCAAATGGCTCACCAGACCAGGGACACAAACTGACTACCTCTGTCCGAGACAATCACCTTGGGTAGCCCATGCAAGCGAAAGCTCTCCCAAGCAAATATGTAAGCCAGTTCCTTAGAAGCAGGCAACTTCTTAAGTGGAATACAATTGGACATTTTCGAGAACCAGTCAACCACCATAGGGATAACTGTGTCGCCCTGGGAGTTGGGTAACTCCACAATGAAATCCATATACAGGTGGGTCCAGGGCCTCTCTCCATTGGGTATGGGTTGTAGGAGGCCCACTGGAAGGTGTTGTGGAGTCTTACTCTGAGCACACATGGAAAAGCCAGCTACGAAGGTGGTTACATCAGCACTAGGGATGAGCCGAACACCCCCCGGTTCGGTTCGCACCAGAACCTGGGAACAGACCGAAAGTTCGCACGAACGTTAGAACCCCATTGACGTCTATGGGACTCGAACGTTCGAAATCAAAAGTGCTCATTTTAAAGGCTAATTTGCATGGTATTGTCCTAAAAAGGGTTTGGGGACCCGGGTCCTACCCCAGGGGACATGTATCAATGCAAAAAAAACTTTTAAAAACGGCCGTTTTTTCGGGAGCAGTGATTTTAATGATGCTTAAAGTAAAAAAAAAAAAAGTGAAATATTCCTTTAAATATCGTACCTGGGGGGTGTCTATAGTATGCCTGTAAAGTGGCGCGTGTTTCCCGTGTTTAGAACAGTCCCTGCACCAAATGTCATTTTTAAAGGAAAAAATCTCATTTAAAACTGCTTGCGGGTTTAATGTAATGTCGGGTCCTGGCAATATGGATGAAAATCAGTGAGACAAACGGTACCCCCCAGTCCATTACCAGGCCCTTTGGGTCTTGTATAGATATTAAGGGGAACCCCGCACCCAAATTAAAATAAGGAAAGGTGTGGGGCCACCAGGCCCTATATACTCTGAACAGCAGTATACAGGCGGGCGCAAACAAGACAGGGACTGTAGGTTTGTTGTTAAGTAGAATCTGTTTGTCATTTTGAACGGGTACATTTTTAATGTGTTTAGCTCCAGCCAAAATATCTTTTTTAAGCTTTTTGGAAAACATAGGGAAGGATTATCACCCCTGTGACATTTGTTTTGCTGTCTTTCCTCCTCTTTAGAAGATTTCACCTCACTTTTTGTCCCAATGACAAATGTTTTTTGAGAATTTGGGTTTTTTTGTGGAACAAGGATTGGAAAGCATCAGTGGAAAGGAGAAATGTTTTTCCCATATTAACTCTTACAGGAGAGAATTTCCCTTCCTAGGGGTAGATTTCATCTCACTTCCTGTTGTCTCCTTCCGTTTGCAAGTAGGAGTCGTTTGTAAGTTAGATGTTTGAAAGTAGGGGCCTGCCCTATATACTCAGCAGAAATTTGGGCCTTAGGTGTTGTTGTGCCACAACAACGTAAGCCCTCACAGGGCCCTGCTGTGAAATATTAGATCAAGAATTGTAATTACATGCCCCTGTTGAACAGGGGCAGAAAAACTGGGCCTTTGGTGGTGGTGGTGCTGGTGCCACAACACTGTAAGTCCTCACTCGCTCTTGGTGGGTGCAGAAAGGGGCCCTGCTGTGAAATATTAGATCAAGAATTGTAATTACATGCCCCTTTTGAACAGGGGCAGAAAAATTGGGCCTGTGGTGGTGGTGGTGCTGGTGCCACAACACTGCAACCCCTCACAGACACTTTAGTTGGAACGCAGGAACGAGCCCTGCTGCAAAGTATTGCATCAAAAATTGTAATTACACGCCCCTGTTAAACAGGGGCAGAAAAATTGGGCCTTAGGCACTGGTGCTGGTGCCACAACACTGCAACCCCTCACAGACACTCTAGTTGAAACTCAGGAACGAGCCCTGCTGCAAAGTATTGCATCAAAAATTGTAATTACACGCCCCTGTTAAACAGGGGCAGAAAAATTGGGCCTTAGGCACTGGTGCCGAAACACTGCAACCCCTCACAGACACTCTAGTTGGAACGCAGGAACGAGCCCTGCTGCAAAGTATTGCATCAAAAATTGTAATTACATGCCCCTGTTAAACAGGGGCTGAAAAATTGTGCCTTAGGCACTGGTGGTGGCGCCCAGAACCAAAAATGTTCTTACAAGCTATCAGCGTGATGATTGAGGAGGAAGAGGATAATTACTCAGGGATAGTCACTCAGCATCAGCATAGGCAGTCTTTGAAGGGATCTGAGATTTCAAAAAAAAATTATTCGGTTACATCAGCATCAGGTGCTTGGTAGCTGGTGGTGATCCAAGACTGATTCATTTTTATGAAGGTCAGTCGATCGACCGAGTCGGTGGACAGACGCACCCTGTGATCGGTTATCGCGCCTCCAGCAGCACTGAATGTTCCGAAAGAACGCTGGATGCAGGACAGGCCAGTAGCTCAATTGCATACTGTGCAAGCTCTGGCCAGTGATCCATCCTCAAGACCCAGTAACCCAGAGGATTTTCGGTGGGAAAGGTGTCCAAGTCTGATCTTGCCCCTAGGTATTCCTGCACCATGTAAAACAGACGCTGGCGATGGTTGCTGGAACCGATCATACCTTGGGGCTGCGGACCAAAAAATTGTCTGAACGCATCGGTCAGACGGCCACCTTCTCCACCGCTCCCTCTTTGACTGACCAAAGCCTCAGCAACACGTTGTCCAGAAACAGGAGTGTGTAACCTCCCAGTCTCTGGGAACGCGTTGCACAGACCTTTCTGCAAGGCCTCCCGAAGATGTTTTATCCTCTGCTCCCTCTGCGATGGCAAGATAAGGTCCGCAACCTTACCCTTGTAACGTGGATCAAGGAGGGTTGCCAGCCAGTATTGGTCCTTCTCCTTGATACCACGAATACGAGGATCCTTACGCAGGCTTTGCAGGATCAGGGAGGCCATGCAGCGTAGGTTTGCTGAGGCATTTGGTCCAGAGTCCTCTGGGTCACTAAGGATGACATGGTCCGCAGCCACCTCCTCCCAGCCACGTACAAGTCCATGTGTTTCTTGGGACTGATCCCTTAAAGACTGCTGCTGATGCTGAGTGCCAGGCTCCACCTCCATACTGACACAATCTTCCTCCTCCTCCTCCTCCTCCTCGTCCTCTTCCTGTGTGATCGGCGGGCACGCAGGAACACTGTCTGGATAAAGGGGGCCTTGAGAGCTTAGGAAGTCCTCCTCTTCCTGCCTCTGTTCTGCCTCAAGTGCCCTGTCCATTATTCCACGCAGCGTGTGCTCCAACAGGTGGACAAGGGGGACAGTGTCACTGATGCATGCACTGTCACTGCTCACCATCCTCGTGGCCTCCTCAAATGGTGACAGGACAGTGCATGCATCCCTGATCATGGCCCACTGATGTGGGGAAAAAAAACAAGCTCCCCTGACCCTGTCCTGGTGCCATAGTCGCACAGGTACTCATTGATGGCCCTCTGCTGCTTGTGCAGCCGCTGCAGCATGGCCAACGTTGAGTTCCACCTGGTGGGCATGTCACAGATTAGGCGGTTCTTGGGCAAGTTAAACTCCTTTTGGAGGTCCGTCAGCCGAGCACTGGCAATATATGACCGGCGGAAATGCACACAGACTTTCCTGGCCTGCCTCAGGACATCCTGTAAGCCCGGGTACCTGCCCAAGAACCGCTGCACCACCAAGTTAAGGACGTGAGCCAAACAGGGCACATGGGTCATTTGTCCCTGTCGGAGGGCAGAGAGGAGGTTGGTGCCATTGTCGCAAACCACCATTCCTGCCTTAAGTTGGCATGGCGTCAACCACCTCTGAACCTGCCCCTGCAGAGCTGACAGAACCTCTGCCCCAGTGTGGCTCCTGTCCCCCAAGCACACCACCTCAAGCACCGCATGGCATCTTTTGGCCTGCGTACTTGCATAGCCCCTTGAATGGCTACGGAGCACCGCTGGTTCCGAGGACAAAGCACAGGAAGAGGCCATGGAGGAAGAAGAAGAGGAGGGGGTGGAGGAGAGAGGTGTGTCACAATCATTAGCATTTTGGAGGCGTGGTGGCGGAACAACCTCCAACACTACTGCACCTTGTCCTGCATCCTTCCCAGCTGCCAGCAGAGTCACCCAATGCGCCGTGAAACTTAGGTAACGTCCCTGTCCATGCCTGCTGGACCATGAGTCAGCGGTAATATGCACCTTACCGCTGACCGCTCTGTCCAGCGAGGCATGGACATTGCCTTCCACATGCCGGTAGAGAGCCGGAATCGCCTTCCATGAGAAAAAGTGGCGTTTGGGTACCTGCCACTGAGGAACCGCACATTCCACAAACTCACGGAAGGGGGCAGAGTCTACCAACTGAAAGGGCAGCAGTTGAAGTGCTAGCAATTTTGCCAGGCTAGCATTCAACCGCTGGACATGTGGATGGCTGGGAGCAAACTTCTTTCAGCGGTGCAGCAGCTGGGGCAGGGAAATTTGTCTGGTACAATCTGACGTCGGTGTACCAAAAGCAGATTGCCCACAAGTACTTGGCTGTGACACACCTAATTCTACACCTTCATTCCTCTCAGTGCAGGTCTCAGAAAGGACTGAAGGTATAGTGGGGTTGGAAATCTCAGCTGATGAGGAGCAAGGAGAGGTCCTCTTTGTTCTTTGGTGTGGGTCTTTTAGATACGCTTGCCAACGAACTGCATGGCAGGTCAACATATGTCTGGTCAAGCATGTGGTACCCAAGCGGGAGATGTTTTGGCCACGCGAGATACGCTTGAGACATGTTGTAAATAGCAGCGGTGCGATCTGATGCACTCGTCTTAAAAAAGGCCCACACCAAAGAACTTTTTGAATAACGCGCAGAGACTGCAGCGCCCTGCACATGTGGAGCTTTGGGGTGTGATGCAGTCAATGTGCTGCCCTTATGATGTGCCACCTCCTCCTCCTCCTCCTCTCTCCTATCAGGCACCCACGTTGAGTCAGTGACCTCATCATCCCCTCCCTCCTCATCACTGGAGCAAACCTGGCAGTATGCTGCAGCAGAGGGAGCATGACTGCCAGATTGCTGTCCTTCTTGGGCACCCCCTCTGTCCCTGCTCATGTTACTGCCTTCATCGAGCTCAGTATCATCATTAGAGCCTACCAAACGCTGGGCATCCTCCTGGAGCATGTACCCAACACTGTGGTCAAACAGTTCGAGGGACTCCTCAGGAGGACATGGTGGGGCTAGGGAAGGAGTCACTGATGACATTGAGCCGAGGGAAGAGGCTGCTGCTTTGCCAGACAAAGTACCCTGGGCATGGGTGAGAGAGGATGAGGAGGATGAGGACGGCTTGGTCATCCACTCGACCAAGTCTTCCGCATGTTGCGGCTCGAAACGGCCAGCTGCCGAAAAAAAGGCCAATCGTGTCCCACGGCCACGTGCTGATGAGGATGCACCGTCTCCACGACCAGCACTAGACACAGAGCCTGCTTGCCCTCTCTTATTGGCTTGTGACTGTCTACCTCTCCTTCTTGGCCTTCCAGACATACTAATGGCCTGTAGCTGCACTAAGCTGGGATATATATATATATATATATATATATATATATGTACTGATACTGCAGCTAGCAAAATCAACTGCCTGCCTGTAGTATGAGAACACCACCAACCTTCTACAGGTAGCTTTAGCTGAACACTGTGAGGTGGACGCACCCCACTAACTTGTAGGTTTAGCTGAACACTGTGAACAGGACGCACCCCACTAACTTGTAGGTTTAGCTGAACACTGTGAGGTGGACGCACCACTCTAACTTGTAGCTTTAGCTGAACACTGTGAGCAGGACGCACCCCACTAACTTGTAGGTTTAGCTGAACACTGTGAGCAGGACGCACTGCACTAACTGTAAATAGTCTAGCTGCCTGACTGTGGTACTAATAGGATAAAAAAAAAAACAGTAATTTTCTTCAGGTAGCTGTATATACTGTAACAAGACAAGCCTGCCTGTCAGTAAGAAGATAACAGGAACGGATCTAGCTGAACACTGTGAGCAGGACGCACCCCACTAACTTGTAGGTTTAGCTGAACACTGTGAGGTGGATGCACCCCACTAACTTGTAGGTTTAGCTGAACACTGTGAGCAGGACGCACCCCACTAACTTGTAGATCTAGCTGAACACTGTGAGCAGGACGCACTGCACTAACTGTAAATAGTCTAGCTGCCTGACTGTGGTACTAATAGGATCAAAAGAACACCAGCAATTTTCTTCAGGTAGCTGTATTTACTGTAACAAGACAAGCCTGCCTGTCAGTAAGAAGATAACAGGAATGGATCTAGATGAACACTGTGAGCAGGACGCACTGCACTAACTTGTAGGTTTAGCTGAACACTGTGAGGTGGACGCACCACACTAACTTGTAGGTTTAGCTGAACACTGTGAGCAGGACGCACCCCACTAACTTGTAGTTTTAGCTGAACACTGTGAGCAGGACGCACTGCACTAACTATAAATAGTCTAGCTGCCTGACTGTGGTACTAATAGGATCAAAAGAACACCAGCAATTTTCTTCAGGTTGCTGTATATACTGTAACAAGACAAGCCTGCCTGTCAGTAAGAAGATAACAGGAATGGATCTAGCTGAACACTGTGAGCAGGACGCACTGCACTAACTGTAAATAGTCTAGCTGCCTGACTGTGGTACTAATAGGATCAAAAGAACACCAGCAATTTTCTTCAGGTAGCTGTATATACTGTAACAAGACAAGCCTGCCTGTCAGTAAGAAGATAACAGGAACGGATCTAGCTCAACACTGTGAGCAGGACGTACTGCACTAACTGTAAATAGTCTAGCTGCCTGACTGTGGTACTAATAGGATCAAAAAAACACCAGTAATTTTCTTCAGGTAGCTGTAAATACTGTAACAAGACAAGCCTGCCTGTCAGTAGGAAGATAACAAGAACGGATCTAGCTAAACTGAATACAGTGTATATATATATATATATATATATATATATGCAACACCTGGGATGCATATATATACACAATACACTGTAAGTGCAGCTAACTGACTGACTGTTCTGCCTAATCTATCTAACTCAAATCAAATGTCACTGTCTGTCTCTCTCTCTCTCTCTCTCAATGAACGCCGGAACACACACTACACAGGGCCGCCGTGCAGGCGGCCTTATATAGTGTGGGGCATGTACTAAATCCCCTGAGCCATAATTGGCCAAAGCCTCCTTGGCTTTGGCCAATTATGGCTCTCTGTTCAGGCGGCGCTGTGATTGGCCAAGCATGCGGGTCATAGTGCATGCTTGGCCAATCATCAGCCAGCAATGCACTGCAATGCCGCAGTGAATTATGGGCCGTGACGCGCCACACGAATTTGGCGCAAACGGCCCATATCTTTCGCAATTCGGCGAATGGTCGAACAGACGATGTTCGAGTCGAACATGGGTTCGACTCGAACACGAAGCTCATCCCTAATCAGCACATAGACTAGGCCACCAGAGTTGTTGGGAAATGGCCCAAAAGAGTTGATTCTTCCCAGGGTGGCCAGCAGCCTTGGGAGAATGGTAAGTCTGGAGCACGGCAGTACTGAGACTCTCTGGGACAAAGCAGTGGTCACAAGGTTTCTCAAGAGGAGCATGGACCTGAGCGGCAAGAATTTTGTCACCCAAATGAAAAGTGAGACTGGTGCAAACCGTAGCCAGAATACGATCAGGAGGAATCACAGGAACTGGAACCGACTTCATCTTGGAAGTGGAGGTGTCAAAAACCATGAATCAGACTGAGACAGAAGAACAGTTAAATCACACTTGTTTAATAATAATAAAAAAAGCTAAACAGAGTAAACGTAGTCAAAACATAGCCAAAGTTCAGGAACCAGAACGAATAGTCAGACAAGTCAAAATGCCAGGGAGCCAGAAATGAGCATAGTAGAACAGCAAGCAGGATTTGGAGCCAGAAGGAATGTCAGCCAAGCAAGTCTTTAACAGGAACACAGGAGAGCGTCTCTAGAGATGTGACCAAGGTGAGGGCAGAGATCATCTGGGCTGGACAACTTAAGTAGGCAGGACTGATGAGCAGGATATCATCAACAGGTGAGTCACTGTGGAGAGATAGGAGCTGGCAATTAGCCAACAGCTGAGTGGCCAGCTCAGAGAAGGAAGGGCTGAGCCCAGTCCCGACATTCAGTTCCTTTTGGACTGTCTTACCCACAACTGACTGGTTATCCTATTACAGTGATGGCGAACCTTGGCACCCCAGATGTTTTGGAACTACATTTCCCATGATGCTCAACTACACTGCAGGGTGCATGAGCATCATGGGAAATGTAGTTCCAAAACATCTCGAGTGCCAAGGTTTGCCATCACTGTCCTATTAGATACAACACCCCCGTTCCCAGAATCGTGTTAAAAAGAGTTACATGTTACATAGCTTGCTCTGATAAAAGTAAAATGTAAAATTAGGCAGGATCTGTGCTGTACACAATTGTTCTTGAAACATTGTTAGCCACAGGGACATAATCAAATAGTTTGTCTGGTTCTCCTTACTGTTGTAAAATAAGGAACAAACCTCTTGTTTTTTGGATTTGTGCTTAAAATTCTAAGTATATAATAAAATCATGGTGCGCATTAGGAAATAAGTGACTTCTTGACAATAAGCATTCCTCCCAACTTTCTTAGATGAGAAAGAGGGATGCCTTTTAGCACAAAATTCATAGACAAAAACCACATCTTTGCCACAACCCCAGTTACATGGACCATGAAGAATAAATATGTCAAAATGTATTGGCTAAACCCTCAAGTGCTTTTTTAATTGGTACTTTTCAATTATATTGACTTTTTTAAATAACAAATATGGTCAGAATGGTCTGAGGTTATTAGTGGTGTACCCCAAGGTTCAGTGTTGGGACCCTTACTTTTTAACCTATTTAAAAATGATATTGAGTTTGGCATTAAATGTACCATTTCAGTGTTTGCAGATGACACCAAGCTATGTAGAGGAATAATATCCTTACAGTATGTCTCCAATTTACAAGCTGACCTCAATGCACTAATTTAATTGTGCAACTATGTGGCAAATGAGGTTTAAAGTGATTGTAAAGCTTTGTGTTTTATTTTTTTTTAATAACAAACATGTCATACTTACCTCCACTGTGCAGCTCATTTTGCACAGAGTGGCCCGATCATCCTCTTCTGGGGTCCCTCGGCGGCTCTCGCAGCTCCTCCTCGCATCAGATAACCGCCTAGGAGAAGCGGGGGGTTACCTTGTGGGCATGCTCCCGAGTCTAGCATTTGCGTCCATAGACATGAATGCCGGACTCGGCCCCGCCCCCCCGGAGGCTGCGTCATTGGGTTTGATTGACAGCAGCGGGAGCCAATGGCTGCGCTGCTATCAATCTATCCAATCAAGAGTCGGTACCCCGTGCAGAAAGGGAGCGCGTGTCTCTGCCGAGAGGATGAAGGGGCTCAGGTAAAATGGAGGGGCTGGGGGGCCGGTCACTGGCAGAAGTTTTTTTCACCTTAATTACATTAAGGTAAAAAACACAAGGATTTACAACCCCTTTAATGTTGATAAAAGTAAAGATATACACTTGGGGGCTAAAACATGCAGGCATTGTACATTTTAGGATGAGAACAGCTGTGAAATTCAGTGATTGAGAAGGATCTGGGTGCTCTGGTAAATGATAGACTTCACAATAGTACGCTACACCAAGCTGCAGTTTCTAAAGCTAGCAAACACTTTCTTGTATTAAAAGAGGTATAAGCTGCAAAGAGTGAAATACACACATTTTGCTCCTGTACAAATCATTATTAAATAAAAATCATAGTTACATAGTTAGTCAGGTTGAAAAAAGACACAAGTCCATCCAGTTCAACCTTAAAAACAATAAATAAATAAAATAAAAAATATCGTACAATCCAATATAGCCAATTTTATACCCTCAGTTGATCCAGAGGAAGGCAAAAAACCCCAGCAGAGCATGCTCCAATTTGCTACAGCAGGGGAAAAAATTCCTTCCTGATCCCCCAAGAGGCAATCGGATTTTCCCTGGATCAACTTTACCTATAGATGTTAGTACCCAGTTATATTATGTACATTTAGGAAAGTATCCAGGCCTTTCTTAAAGCAATCTACTGAGCTGGCCAGAACCACCTCTGGCGGGAGTCTATTCCACATTTTCACAGCTCTTACTGTGAAGAAACCTTTGCGTATTTGGAGATGAAATCTCTTTTCCTCTAGCTGTAAAGAGTGCCCCTGTGTCCTCTGGGTTGACCGTAAAGAGAATAACTCAACACCAAGATCACTATATGGACCCCTTATATATTTGAACATGTTGATCATACCCCCCTTATTCTCCTCTTCTCAAGAGTGAATAAATTCAGTTCCTCTAATCTTTCCTCATAGCTGAGCTCCTCGTTGCCTCTTATCAGTTTGGTTGCCTTTCTCTGCACTTTCATATGGAATATGTAGTTAAAGCAGAGTTCCTGTCTGTAAAAAAAAAAAAATTACGTCAGCAGCTACAAATACTGTAGCTGCTAACTTTTAATAAGAAGGCCACTGTCCAGGGATGCCGCAATATCGGCACCCCAAGCCAATTCATCCATCAGCTTTGGGTGCAGGTGTCGGCATTGTAAGTAAGGGAAACCAGCAGCGAAATCTTCACTTGGTTTCCTACTGTGCATGCGCAATTTGCACTATGCTTTCTGAATGGTCCAGTCATCTTCTGGGACACACACAGTCCCAGAAAGCAGCAGGGAAAGGTGGAGGGGCCGGACATGACATACCAGGAAGTGGGAGCGGGTACCTGTCAAAACCAGTTACCCACTTCCCCCTCCCCCCAAAAAGTGCCAAATGTGACAGTGGAGAGGGGAAGGGGGCAAACAACAGGAGCTTCCCCTTTTGGGTGGAGCTCCACTTTAACCAGTTGCCGACCGCCTAACGCAGATATACTGCGGCAGAATGGCACGGGCAGGCAAAATCATGTACCTGGTATGTGATCTGCCTCCCGCTGGCTGGGGGCGCATCGCACCCCCCCGTTGCCCGAGGCGGTCGGCTTCATTGGAGAAGCGATACAGGCTGAGGGGGATGCCACTCATTCGTGGCCACCCCCTCGCGATCGCTCCCCACGAATGAAAATCTTCCTCTGCTGCTGTAATGTAACAGCGGCAGAGGAAGTGATGTCATCTCTCCTCGAGCCGGTCTTCTCGTTCCGGCGCCGAGGAGAGAAGACATCAATGTGAGTTGCACCAACACTACACTTTCAGTAGAACACATTAGGCACACTTTTCACCCCCATCAACCCCCGATCACCCCCCTTTACCCCCTGTCACAGTGACACCAATAGCAGTTTTTTTTTTTGCATTGGTGTTAGTTGGCAGTTAGGGTTAGCCCCCTTTAGGTCTAGGGTACCCCCCTTTAGGTCTAGGGTACCCCCCTAACCCCCCCTAATAAAGATTTAACCCCTTGATCACCCCCCGTCGCCAGTGTCACTAAGCAATCGTTTTTCTGATCGCTGTATTAGTGACACAGGTGACACTAGTTAGGGAGGTAAGTATAAAGGTTCTCCGTCAGCATTTTATAGCGACAGGGATCCCCATGTACTACCTAATAAAGGTTTTAACCCCCTGATTGCCCCCTAGTTAACCCTTTCACCAGTGATCACCGTATAACTGTTACGGGTGACGCTGGTTATTTAGTTTTTTATAGTTTATTATAGTTTCAGGGCACCCGCCGTTCATTACCTTATAAAGGTTTAACCCCCTAATCGCCCAGCGGTGATATAAGTTAAGTTTTTAGAGTCAAATAAGGTCTGTGTCGCCCCAGGCAGCATTAGGTTAGTGCCAGTACCACTAACACCCACGCACGCAGCATACACCTCCCTTAGTGGTATAGTATCTGAACGGATCAATATCTGAACCGATCAGATCTATACTAGCGTCCCCAGCAGTTTAGGGTTCCCAAAAACGCAGTGTTAGCGGGATCAGCCCAGATACCTGCTAGCACCTGCGTTTTGCCCCTCGGCCCAGCCCTGCCCAGCCCACCCAAGTGCAGTATCGATCGATCACTGACACTTACAAAACACTAAGCACACATAACTGCAGTGTTCGCAGAATCAGGCCTGATCCCTGCGATCGCTAAGAGTTTTTTGGTAACATTTTGATACAGTCGCTGACAATCAGGAGCTTTTTTGCCTGTGAGTCTCACTAGTATACCACTAAATTTAGAGCCCAAAATGGCAAATCGAAGGTACACTAGTGAAGAGGCCTACACGTTTTTGAGCATGACAGATAGTGAAGAGGAAGTCACTCATCTGTCAGATTCAGGCACAGAATACGATCCTGTAGATGACAGCGGCTCCATGACAGATAGCTCTGACAACGGAATTGTGGTCCCTGCCAAGGTCAGGCGTACCAGACCCCAATCTTCTTCTGTCTTGAAGTGCAAGAACCGTAGGTCCCTCATATGGAGCAGAGAAGTACTAGCGCCGCTATTCCTTCTGGTGAACTGGCAAGCACCAACGGCCTAGTACACCCTGGTCGTATATCCAGCACTGCAGTAACACTTGGTGACGTGGCGAGTCCCATAAGTGCAGTTCAAGCTGGCGAGGTGGCAAGCACAAGTAGTGTCCCACTGCCACCAAGAAGAAAAACAGGCCCATCGTACCCATAGTGCCCTTCCTGCTGCATTCCAACCCACCACTTCTGCAGCACCCGTACTTCCCCCATTCACTGGCCAACCTGGCATTCAGGTGGAAACAGTTGATTTTAGGTCACTGGATTTTTATTCGCTGTTTTTCACGAAGATCTCTATAGATCTATTGTGGACCAAAGCAATTTGTACTCTGGTCAACAAATCGCCACTATTCCCCAGCACTCCCTTGCCAGGGATTGGAAACCAATTACGGTTTCCAAATTTAAGATCTTTCTGGGCCTTTCCCTCAACATGGGCATAAATAAAAAGAGTGAGTTGCGGTCATATTGGTCCACTGACCCAATTTACCATATGCCTGTGTTCTCTGACTCCATGGCCAGGGCATGATACGAGCAGATTTTGCGGTTCATGCACTTCAACAACAATGAACTCTGTTGTCCTCGTGGAGACCCTGAATACGATCGGCTCTACAAAATTCGGCCCCTCGTAAACCACTTCAACCAACGTTTTGCAGACTTGTTTACTCCCCATCAAGTTGTCTGCGTTGATGAGTCCCTGATTACGTTTTCTGGCCACTTGTCATTCAAACAGTACCTTCCCAGCAAGCGTGCCAGATATGGGGTCAAGATGTATAAGCTCTGTGACACGGCCACAGGCTATACATGTAGTTTTATGGTTTACGAGGGCAAAGATAGTCACGTAGAGCCGACAAACTGCCCTGACTACATAGGAAGCGCTGGCAAGATTGTGTGGGACTTGGTGTCACCCTTATTCGGAAAGGGGTACCACTTGTACGTGGACAATTATTACACGAGCGTGCCACTTTTTAGTCACCTTTTTGATCATCAGATTGGAGCATGTGGCACCGTGCGACCTAATCGCTGGGGCTTTCCCCAGCGGCTTGTAGATTCCCTTCTTAGGCTGGGGGAGAGAGCCTGCTTGCAGTGTAATAATTTGCTCGCTATGAAGTGGAGGGATAATAAGAATGTTTTCGTTCTTACCTCCCTTCATGCAGACACGACGGTCTAAATTACTACGGTGACTGGTGTTGTGGAGAAACCCCTCTGTGTCCACGAATATAACCAAAATATGGGAGGGGTGGACCTCAATGACCAGTTGTTGGCGCTGTACCTAGTTGCCCGTAAGGCCAGACGCTGGTACAAAAAAGTGTCTGTTTATTTATTTCAATTGGCTTTGCTGAACGCTTATGTGCTATACAGAGCTCCAGGATGGACTGGATCCTTCCTTAAATTCCAGGAAGAGATCGTCAGAGCCCTTCTGTTTCCAGACGGTGCTCCACCTCACCTTTCCCAACCAAATGCAGTAAGCCGGCTGCATGAGAGGCATTTTCTTTATGTCCTCCCGAGTACCCCTACCCAACGAGCCTGCCAAAAAAGATGTTGTGTCTGCAGGATTTAGCCGTGACACCCGGTATTATTGTCCCTCCTGTCCTGACAATCCTGGTCTTTGCATTGGTGAATGTTTTGAACACTACCATACACTAGTTGAGTATTAGAGTAGGGTACAGCACTGCACAGACTAGGACACACTTTCACAGGGTCTCCCAAGATGTCATCGCATTTTGAGAGACCCAAACCTGGTACCAGTTACAAAAGTTACAGTTACAAAAAAAAGTGTAAAAAAAAAGAAAAAGTAAAAAAAAAAAAAAAATATATATATATATAAAATAATAAAAACCAAAAATAGTTGTCGTTTTATTGTTCTCTCTCTATTCTCTCTCTATTGTTCTGCTTTTTTTTACTGTATTCTATTCTGCAATGTTTTATTGTTGTTATGTTTTTATCATGTTTGGTAACTATTTTTTTTTTTTCAGGTATGCCATTCAGCTGCAGAGTGGATTTATTTATCTTGACAGCAACAGCCTTTGCTCCCATGATACATAAAGTTGTGACTCCAGCGCTGTCGGAGGTGATTTCACCACCACAGTTACATACTTCAGCATATATGCCAAAGCGTGGGGGCAGCAGTGGGTGGAGGAGCGATTTGCTCCTGCCTTTTGCGGGAGGATGCCCCCATGCTTCGGCATATACGGTATATATTTTAGGCACAGGTTGCGTTTAAATGTTTTATTTTTTACTATGTTTTTTTTGTATTTGCTTTGCAGGTATGGTAAGTCTTACTGTTATACTGTAATGTTACTTTGTTTTATTGTTAACCATCATTTGCTTAGCAGGCACGCCATTCAGTTGCAGCGCGGATTTATTTATCTTGACAGCAACAGCGTTTGCTCCCACGATACATAAAGCCGTGACACCAGCGCTGTCGGAGGTGATTTCACCACCATAGTTACATACTTCAGCATATATGCCAAAGCATGGGGGCAGCAGTGGGTGGAGGAGCGATTTGCTCCTACCTTTGCGGGAGGATGCCCCCATGCTTCGGCATATATAAACGGTGCATGTATGCCCATCATTAGAAGTGGGTGGATGAAGGGAGGCATTCTAATGGTGGGCATACCCACCGATCAATATCTTTTTTTCGTTCAGCCCACAGGCTGCATGAAAAAAAAGTTTACAATATATGCCCAACAAGGACCAGCAACGTACTGGTATGTTGCTGGACTTTGAGTGGTTATACCAGAATGATGCCTGCAGGTTTAGGCATCATTTTGGTATCATTCTTTTCAGCCAGCGGTCGGCTTTCATGTAAAATCAATCCTAGCAGCGAATTAGCCTCTAGACTGCTTTTACAAGCAGTGGGAGGGAATTCCCCTCCGCCCACCGTCTTCCATGTTTTTCTCTGGCTCTCCTGTCCCAACAGGGAACCCGAGAATGTAGCCGGTGATTCGGCCAGCTGACTATAGAGCTGATCAGAGACCAGAATGGCTCCAATCATCTCTATGGCTTTAGAAACCGGAAGCTACGAGCATTTCATGACTTAGATTTCGCCGGATGTAAACAGCGCCATTGGGAAATTGGGAAAGCATTTTATCACACCGATCTTGGTGTGGTCAGATGCTTTGAGGGCAGAGGAGAGATCTAGGTTCTAATAGACACCAATTTTTTCAAAAAAGAGTACCTGTCACTACCTATTGCTATCATAGGGGATATTTACATTCCCTGAGATAACAATAAAAATGATTAAAAAAATTAAAAAAAGAAAATGCGAACACAAGTGTCGGTCTGGCGTCAAATGTAAACCGCAAATGCACCATGCATGAGAGGTATCACCGCGAAGGTCAGATCGAGGGAAGTAATTTTAGCAGTAGACCTCCCCTGTAAATCTAAAGTGGTAACCTGTAAAGGCTTTTAAAGGCTTTTAAAAATGTACTTAATTTGTCGCCACTGCACGTTTGTGCGCAATTTTAAAGCATGTCATGTTTGGTATCCACGTACTCGGCCTAAGATCATCTTTTTTATTTCATCAAACATGGGCAATATAGTGTGTTTTAGTGCATTAAAATTGAAAAAAGTGTGTTTTTTCCCCAAAAAATGCATTTGAAAAATCGCTACACAAATACTGTGAAAAAAAAAATAAAACACCCACCATTTTAATCTGTAGGGCATTTGCTTTAAAAAAATATATAATGTTTGGGGGTTCAAAGTAATTTTCTTGCAAAAAAAATAATTTTTTCATGTAAACAAAAAGTGTCAGAAAGGGCTTCGTCTTCAAGTGGTTAGAAGAGTGGGTGATATGTGACATAATCTTCTAAATGTTGTGCATAAAATGCCAGGACAGTTCAAATGACCCCATTTTGGAAAGTAGACACCCCAAGCTATTTGCTGAGAGGCATGTCGAGTCCATGTAATATTTTATATTATGACACAAGTTGCGGGAAAAAGACATTTTTTTTTTTTTGCACAAAGTTCACAAAAAGATATATTGCTCAAACATGCCATGGGAGTATGTGAAATTACACCCCAAAATACATTCTGTTGCATCTCCTGAGTACGGGGATACCACATGTGTGAGACTTTTTGGGAGCCTAGCTGCGTACGGGACCCCGAAAACCAAATACCGTCTTCAGGCTTTCTAAGGGCGTAAATTTTTGATTTCACTCTTCACTGCCTATCACAGTTTCGGAGGCCATGGAATGCCCAGGTGGCACAACCCCCCCCCCAAATGACCCTATTTTGGAAAGTAGACACCCCAAGCTATTTGCCGAGAGGTATAGTGAGTATTTTGCAGACCTCACTTTTTTTTCACAAAGTTTTGAAAAAAGAAAAAAATTTTTTTTGTCTTTCTTCATTTTCAAAAACAAATTAGAGCTGCATAATACTCACCATGCCTCTCAGCAAATAGCTTGGGGTGTCGACTTTCCAAAATGGGGTCGTTTGGGGGGGTTTGTGCTATCTTGGCATTTTATGGCCTTCGAAACTGTGATAGGTAGTGAGGAGTGAATCAAAAATTTACGCCCTTAGAAATCCTGAAGGCGGTGATTGGTTTTCAGGGCCCTGTATGAAGCTAGGCTCCAAAAAGTCCCACACATGTGGTATCCCCGTACTCAGGAGAAGCAGCAGAATGTATTTTGGGGTGTAATTCCACATATGCCCATTGCCTGTGTGAGCAATATATCATTTAGTGACAACTTTGTGCAAAAAAAAAAAGTTTGTCATATTCCTGCAACTTGTGTCAAAATATAAAATATTCCATAGACTCAACATGCCTCTCAGCAAATAGCTTGGGGTGTCAACTTTCCAAAATGGGGTAATTTGGGGGAGGGGGATCGTGCCATCTTGGCATTTTATGGCCTTCAAAACTGTGATAGGTAGTGAGGAGTGAAATCAAAAATTTATGCCCTTAGAAATCCTGAAGGCAGTGCTTGGTTTTTGGGGCCCCGTACGCGGCTAGGCTCCCAAAAAGTCCCACACATGTGGTATCCCCGTACTCAGGAGAAGCAGCAGAATGTATTTTGGGGTGTAATTCCACATATGCCCATTGCCTGTGTGAGCAATATATCATTTAGTGACAACTTTGTGCAAAAAAAAAAAGTTTGTCATTTTCCTGCAACTTGTGTCAAAATATAAAATATTCCATAGACTCAACATGCCTCTCAGCAAATAGCTTGGGGTTTCTACTTTACAAAATGGGGTCATTTGGGGGGGGTGTGCCATCTTGGCATTTTATGGCCTGCAAAACTGTGATAGGTAGTGAGGAGTGAAATAAAAAATTTACGCCCTGAAGAATCCTGAAGGCGGTGCTTGGTTTTCGGGGCCCCGTACGCGGCTAGGCTAACAAAAAGTCCCACACATGTGGTATTCTCATACTCAGTAGAAGCAACTAAATGTATTTTGGGGTGCAATTTCACATATGCCCATGGCCTGTGTGAGCAATATATCATTTAGTGACAACTTTTTGTAATTTTTTTTCATTTTGTCATTATTCAATCACTTGGGACAAAAAAATGAATATTCGATGGGCTCAACATGCCTCTCAGCAATTTCCTTGGGGTGTCTACTTTCCAAAATGGGGTCATTTGGGGGTTTTTTGTACTGCCCTGCCATTTTAGCACCTCAAGAAATGACATAGGCAGTCATAAACTAAAAGCTGTGTAAATTCCAGAAAATGTACCCTAGTTTGTAGACGCTATAATTTTTGCGCAAACCAATAAATATACGCTTATTGACATTTTTTTTGCCAAAGACATGTGGCCTTAATACATTTTGGCCTAAATGTATGACTAACATTGAGTTTATTGGATTTTTTTAAAAACAAAAAGTAGAAAATATCATTTTTTTTCAAAATTTTCAGTCTTTTTCCATTTATAGCGCAAAAAATAAAAATGGCAGAGGTGATCAAATACCATCAAAAGAAAGCTCTATTTGTGGGAAGAAAAGGACGCAAATTTCGTTTGGGTACAGCATTGCATGACCGCGCAATTAGCAGTTAAAGTGATGCAGTGCCAAATTGTAAAAAGTGCTTTGGTCAGGAAGGGGGTAAATCCTTCCGGGGCTGAAGTGGTTAAGTTGTGGGCACCAGTTAACAAAAAAGATATTGGAGAGATAGAGGAACTGCAGCCAAAAGGGCAACCAAACTAAAGAAGCATGGGGGAGCTCAGCTATGTAGAAAGATTAACTGAGCTGACTTTTTTCTCTCTTGAAAAGCTTTACATCTGGAGAAAAAGAGATTTAAACTCCCCATAAAGAACTTTCTTCACAGTAATGCCCTGTACACACGATAGGATTTTCCGATGGAAAATGTGTTATAGGACCTTGTTGTCGGAAATTCAGACCGTGTGTAGGCTCCATCACACATTATCCATAGGAATTTCTGACACACAAAGTTTGAGAGCTTGCAATAAAATTTTCCGACAACAAAATCCGTTGTCGGAAATTCCAATCGTGTGTACACAAATTCGACACACAAAGTGCCACGCATGCTCAGAATAAAATAAGAGACGAAAGCTATTGGCTACTGCCCCGTTTATAGTCCCGACGTACGTGTTTTACGTCACCGCGTTCAGAACGATCGGATTTTCTGACAACTTTGTGTGATCATGTGTATGCAAGACAAGTTTGAGCCAACATCCGTCGGAAAAAATCCATGGATTTTTTTGTCGGAATGTCCGATCAATGTCCGACTGTGTGTACAGGGCATTAGAGCTGTGAAATATGGAATAAGCTCCCTCAAAAAAACTCATTCTGACCAGCTCAGTAGATTGTTTTAAAAAAAATGTTGCATTCCTATATGCACAAAATATAACTGGATACTAACATTTATAGGTAATAACAACAGGGGTAGTTGATCCTGGGAATATCCGATTGCCTGCTGGGGGATCAGCAATTCATTATTGGGGTTTTCTTTGCCTATCTCTGGATCAACTGTGGGTATAGGGTTGTGTATATGAAGATTTTTTATTTATGTATGTTTGTATTTATTTCTGTTGGTTGAACTAGAATAGACTTGTATCTTTTTCAGCCTTACTATGTAATTATGTAACAAATTCAACAAATTATTTTGGTAATTAAATTATACATTATGTGGTGGCTTAATTTGTGTGATTAATTTTAGAGGGACTAAGGACAGAAAAGAGTAATTTGTTCCCTAATAAAGGACAGCTGGGAGCTATGTAAAGTAAAACATATGGGGTGCATAGTTCACTTTTTAGTAAAAATACACATACCCTTTTAAATAGATGCAAAACCAAACTAATTGACATTTAGTTTGCTAAAACACTGAGATTCATAACACAAAAAAAATCAATTTAATTTTTTTACCTTTTTTCAACCTTTATTGTATTGCAGTGCTGTTATGGTAATGAAACCTGCAAATTAAAAAAAATATTGAAAATGATCATTAAAGCTTTAGCAACTGGGTTAACATACTGTATAAGTTTCCCCTGAGAAACTGAAATGTAATCTCAGGCCATCTGAGTAAAGACCTCAGATGACACTTGACAGCAGTGGAGGTTGGTGCTCAAAAGTTTTATGGGGCGCAAACTGAAAAATTCTGAAAAAAACCCCATCAATTGCAGCCTCACTGTACCATCAATCGCAGCCACTGTGCCATCAAATGCAGCCACTATGCCCATCAAATGCAGTCACTGTGCCCATCAAAACAGCCACTGTGCCCATCAATTGCCGCCACTGTACCATCAAACACAGCCACTGTGCCAAACGCAGCCACTGTGCCCATCAATTGCCACCACTGTGCCCATAAAACGCAGCTACTGTGCCCATCAAACGCAGCCACTGTGCCATCAAATGCAGCTACTGTGCCCATCAATTGCTGCCACTGTACCATCAAAAACAGCCACTGTGCAAAATGCAGCCACTGTGCCCATTAATTGCCACCACTGTGCCATCCAACGCAGCTACTGTGCCCATCAAACGCAGCCACTGTGCCCATCAATTGCTGCCACTGTACCATCAAACACAGCCACTGTGCCAAAGCAGCCACTGTGCCCATTAATTGCCGCCACTCTGCCATCAAACGCAGGCACTGTGCCTATCAAACGCAGCCACTGTGCCCATCAAATGCAGCCACTGTGCCCATCAATTGCTGCCACTGTACTATAAAACACAGCCACTGTGCCAAACGCAGCCACTGTGCCCATCAATTGCCACCACTGTGCCATCAAATGCAGCCACTGTGCCATATCAAATGCTGCCACTGTGCCATCAAATGCTGCCACTGTGCCCCATCAAATACAGCTACTGCACCCATCATATGCAGCCACTGTGCCCATCTTATGCAGCCACTGTGCCCATCAAATGCAGCCTCACTGTGCCCCATCTAATGCAGCCTCACTGTGCCCCGTTTAATGCAGCTTGACTGTGCCCGGTCTAATGCAGCCTCACTGTGCCCGGTCTAATGCAGCCTCACTGTGCCCGGTCTAATTCAGCCCTGAGCCTCACTTACCTTATAGGCAGCTCAGCTCGCGCCGTGCGTTCCACAGAGCTGCCAACATCACTTGTGGGTTTCCTGAAAGAGGGAAACCAGAAGTAACCTCTTCACTTGAATAACAAAGCTCCCGTCCGTAGTAATACTACGGGCGGAAGCTGCTTGGCGTTTTGGATTGCACCTGTCATGGAACGTCCCACACTCCGCTTGAGTGCTTCCGTCAGTATACCGCTTCCTAAGTTCTGGAACACGAGTCCAATGGATCTGGCAATAGGAACCCCCAAGAACTAGACAACACTAGTCTTGGAGTACATCAGGACTAACTCTTTATTTGAGATCTCACACAAATTTATACAGCAGGCTGACTCAAAGCTAACCTAATTAACATGAGCTAATTTACTAAAAAAATTTACCCAGACCAGATGACTCAGAGACATGACCTGTAGGACACACACTTGTGGGAACCAAGCTTCACACAGTAGTATAAACACAATAGCAGGAGCTAATTACAATTAACAATACAAACAACAATCTCCCCCCTCCTCAGCCTAGTCACCAACAGTTTGTCTCCTAGCCAGTCCTGGAGGCTAATGTGATCAACTCACTCAATTAACAGGTTGAGTTCAGAATCAAACAAACCAATAATAGTCTCTACATACATCCTGGGAGATATTGTGGACAAATATTACTGTCCCATTTTAAGTAGTCCAAGATATATTTTCTCACTCACCCTGTGCCAGGATAGCACAGGGTGACTTAGACATAAGAGGTATATGGGGAGATGAAACAAGGACATCCCCTACTTTCCAAGGGATTCTGAGTTCCATGGGCCCTCCCGTCACATCTCTCCCCTTTCGGCAGAAAACTAACACAGGAGGAGAACCCAGACGGGTTGACTCCGAAGTTAGTAAGTAGTTCCAGTCCTCTAATGCCTGTACCCACACAGTACCCCAAATAAATTGTTCCAAAAAAAGCATTACTCACCCAGCCAACCTCTGCCTCTCTCAGAGAACATATCTGTCGCTGGGGAGAGGCCTGGACTGGCCCTTCTCCCTGGAGTCCTTTCTGCCGCTGGAGAGAAGACAGGGTGTCTGGGCTCACTTTGTCATGCTGTTGGGGATCTGGGACAACTGCCCAGCATCCGTGAGGTATACAGGTGGACACTGAAGTCCCATCCACCTTTACAAGAAATCCATCCTTTGTTAGTTGAGGGCAGAGTCCAGCAGTCCTCGGCCCTGTTGCCAGCCGTTCTGCTGAAAACCCCACACCATCTGCTCTGGCTAACTGTTGGGGAGGGAGGCCGACTGCCCCGCCTCCCTGGAACTCTGTAGTTGTTGCCGGTGCTGGGCAGAGGTTGGTAACACTCTGCCCTGTTGCCAGCACTTCTGCTGGGGACTCCGCATCCTCCGCTCCGGCTAACCGCTGGGGCAGGAGGCTGGCTTCCTCCACTCCCAAACTGTGTAGTTGCCATTGGGGAGGTGAGCCGGCTGCTTCCTTTTCCATTCCCTCATCTGGTTGCTTAGACGACATGTCTATGGTACTGTCTCCCAGGTGCACTGATCTTTGCTGGGGAGGGAAGGCCGCTTCCTCCACCCTGGCCAACTGTTGGGGAGGGACAACACACACCTCCTCTCCCTTCTCCCCCTGTATCTGCTGCTGGGAAGTGATTGCCACCTTCTCACCCTGGGCCTCCGAAACTGCCACAGGTGTGGGGCAGAGGTCTTGGACCCTCTGTCCGGTTGCCAGCACTTCTGCTGGGGGTTTGCTAGGTGGTTCCTCCTCTACAGAAACGTCTATTAAATCCCCAGTCTCTGGAATTGCTAAAAGTGTGGGGCAGAGTTCTTGGACCCTCTGTTCAGTTACCAGATCTTCAGCTGGAGAAGTTTGTTGTAACTCCACAGATACTGCTGTTGGTGCTTTGCAGAGCACAGTGAAGTTTGGCCCTAATACCAGCTCTTCTTCTGGAGGCTCATCGGGTTGTTCTTCCTCAGCAGAAAAGTCTATTAAATCCCCTATCTCTATAACTGGTGTCTGGGGATAGAGGTTCACCATCTCCTGTCCATGGAACCCAGAAGATGTTATCAGTGCTGGACAGAGGTTAGCAGAGCTCTGCCCTGTGGTCAGCACTTCAGGTTTGGGAACGGCAATCTTCAGATTTTCCACTGCCAATTCTCTGGCATGCTGCTGAACGTGTTCTAGCAGTTTCCTGTATTCCCTTTCCAGATGCTGTTCCTTCCTTAGCAAATGGTCCAGATCAGGTTTGAGCTCTGAGACCCCTGCAAGACCGAGCATAGCCTCTCTATATTCTCGCAGGTCCTCAAGGTCAGGCTCCCCTTCATCGCCAAACATAAAATCCAGGGCCTCCAAAGTCATATCCCTCCGGAGAGCATTCTGTTGTCTCCCCTAAATACCCCTCCTCTGCGTGCCATTGCAGAGCCCGATAATGATTGTCCAGCTCTATCTCCTGCTGGACCAGCCTGTCCAACTCAGTCACCCATTGCTCCTGGGGCCGCTCTCCCAGGAATGCCATCCGCAATGCCCGTTGGTCACTGGCCCGTTGATCTTGGGTTGGATCCAGGTGGAGGTTTAGATTTCCCAGACTGCCGGAAGCTTCCCGCTGTTTGCCACCAATGTCACGGAAAATCCCACACGCCGCTTGAGTGCATCCATTAGTATACCGCTTCCTAAGTTCTGGAACACGAGTCCAATGGATCTGGCTATAGGAACCCCCAAGAACTAGACAACACCAGTCTTGGAGTAAAACAGGACTAACTCTTTATTTGAGATCTCACACAAATTTATACAGTAGGCTGACTCAAAGCTAACCTAATTAACATGAGCTAATTTACTAAAAAATTTACCCAGACCAGATGACTCAGAGACATGACCTGTAGGACACAGACTTGTGGGCACCGAGCTTCACACAGTAGTATAAACACAATAGCAGAAGCTAATTACAATTAACAATACAAACAACAATCCCCCCCCCTCCTCAGCCTAGTCATCAACAGTTCGTCTCCTAGCCAGTCCTGGAGGCTAATGTGATCAGCTCACTCAATTAACAGGTTGAGTTCAGAATCAAACAAACCAATAATAGTCTCTATGTACATCCTGGGAGATATTGTGGACAAATATTACTGTCCCATTTTAAGTAGTCCAAGATATATTTTCTCACTCACCCTGTGCCAGGATAGCACAGGGTGACTTAGACATAAGAGGTATATGGGGAGCTGAAACAAGGACATCCCCTACTTTCCAAGGGATTCTGAGTTCCACGGGCTCTCCTATCACAGTGCCGCCAAGCAGGTCAAAAGCCTGCAAATGAAGCACCTCGTCTGCAATCTTGTGATTGCATTGACGTGGCGCTTCCCATAGTGCACTGTGTCCGGCGCTCGAACACAGTGCACTTAAAGAAAAATTTTTTCAATTTTTAAAAAAAAAATTAAAAATAAAAAAATACATACATTATATATATATATATATATATATATATATATATATATATATATATTTAAAACTTATTTTGTGACTGCTGGGTGGGGGGTGGCTCCCGTGCGCTCCCTATGGATGGGCCGCTACTGCTTTTGCTTGACAGTGTTGGGATGTTGTGCTTAAATCCTCTATTTAATCCTGAATAGAAAAATAACACATTAGCCCTCATATAAAGTGTGATCTTGGAAAGGGACTGAGAGGTGTGCTGTAGATAGTAATTACATCATCAACATAGCAGATAAAGCCTTTGCCAAGGAACTTGAATCTTTGCATCATGGCTGAACTTTTGCAGAAAAACTGCAATAACCTATTCACTCTTGGAGCAGACAAATATTAAAGCTTGTGTAAAGCCAAGAACAAAAAAGTAATCAACAGTATTGTATCTTTCCAGTCCTCATATACGGTGGCTGCATTAGTTTTTAGTTTCAGGCTGTAAACATGCCTGGGGTGACAAGGCTCACTCCCTGTACTGTATCTGTGAAGGAGGTGCTTTGCCACCCTACGTAAATAGAAGGCCTCCTTTCTCCTAGTGATGAATCAAACACACCTGGGCATGGTTCAGGGCAGGTTGCTGAACATTACTGATTCGGGTCCTGAATTTAAACCCCTATGAAATCAATGAGAATTGAATCAGAAATCAGTAAATGGCCATTTCCTAGGCTAATAGGGAAGGGATTGTCAAACAAATGATATGAGGGCCTGGGCATTGCCCCGGGGAACATGTACCCAACAACAACAAAAAAAAGTAAACTCTGGTGGTTAGCAGCAATTTTTATAATGCTTAAATTAAATAAAAAGTTTGAAGTGGGCGTGGCTACAGCATACACGAGTGAGGACATGCTACCCTGGAGCTCCATGAGACCCGCTCTTCCTACAGCCTGAACTGCAGCATAAACGGGGGGACCAACACACATAAAGATGTCCCCAAAGTGCAAGACATCGCCACAGCCGGGGCGGACCCCTCAAGGACGATCAGAGTCCCTGGATAACTTCTTTTCTGGGACCCACAGAGGAACGGCAAGTACAGCCAAGATGGTGCCCGGCGGCCATGCTGCTAGGACTGCCTCCCCTATCAGCTTCCCACACATGCCTCTGCTGTCCCTGCCTCTCCCTTCCTCTCCCTCCGGCTCAGATAGGTTAGAAAAGACCACTAATGGAGGTGATGCCTGGGGGGATAGAGACATTCACTCCCACATTCTCTCCCTCCCTACTAAGGCTGATCTGGAGAGGTTTGTCCACAGAGTGGAGAAGGCTATGAGACAGGACATTGATGCCTTACAGGCAGACACAGCACACCTGGGGGGTAGAGTGGAGGCCCTGGAAACACAGTTTCCAGGGGGGGAAAGGGTAGAGACTATCCCCACCCTGCAAGCCCTTACTGACCATTGCAAAATGCAAGACCGCAGGATTGAGACACTGTTGGATCAAATGGACGATTCTGAAAACAGGAGCGGCAGGGTTAACATACGCCAGAAGCCACAGGCCCAAGAGACATTATACCCACCCTGCAAGGGGTCTTTAAACAAATATTAGGCCGCCAGGTGCCTGAGCACATTGAAATAGGCCGGGCCCACAGAGCCCTACGACCCCCCTCTGAAGATCCTGACAAGCCCAGAGACATTATCTGAAAACTGCACAAATACTCCCTTAAATAGCGCATCATGAACCAAGTCCGAGGAGTCAGACATGTGGATTTTGATGGAGCTAAATTAACCTTTTGTCCAGACCTTTCTAGACGCATGCTCATGCAGCGCCATGCTCTCAAGCCATTGCTGGCAGCTTTACAGGTCGCACAATTGCCTTATAGATGGGGGTTTCCGTTTAGCCTTTCCGCTACTAGGGATGGTAAGCAGTCTACCCTGCGATGCAAAGCTGATCTACCCCACTTTCTGGAGTCTCTTGGACTGCCTCAGGTGGACATTCCAGATTGGGGGGCCTCATCGGAGATATCTCTCCCAACTCGCCCTGAACCGTGCCAAGCAAGCCGCCGCAGATGCCGACGCGGATCCAAAAGAGGTCCCCCTGGTCAAAAAACCCATCCCCACTCCCCACGGGAGGAAGCCTGAATGGTAGTTCTTTCTAAAGTTGGCACCTAGGATGTTCCTGGACATTACTTGACCCCCCTCCAGTTACCGTTTCACCTTTCTGCCCAAGATTGGGGTGCAAAATTTGCACCTCATGCTGATAGCGGGTCCCCATGTGGATTCTCTCCCCATGCCATGTCATTTTCCCCCAATAGGTCAACTCCTCAGAGTTTTGATCCTTTTTGGGAAATGGCGCTGCTCGCTAGCCCTCACCGTTTCCTCATCTTGAGGGGGGGTGGGGACAACCGATCAGCAGCAAAGTTGTACTTTGTTATGCCCTTTGGGCCCATGGTTTTTCTCTGTTTTTTAATTTTCTATGTCTTACAGTGTGTACCACTGCAATAACTATGGTTTGTTTTCTAGGCTCTTGCTCATGTGCGATATACTCGGTCCGCATCTCTATGCCGACCTGGCCGTGCTGTGGATCCCTCCTTCCCCCCACTGGCAGACTGGTGGCTCTACCCTGTGATTCTCCACCATGGCAGATTTGAAAGTCATGTCCTACAACATGCATTGCCTGGGATCTCCATCAAAACGCAGTAAGTTGTGGCTTGAGATGAAACGCATGGGGGCACACATTGTTTTTTTACAGGAAACGCACTTCAGCACTGACTCGGTCCCCCGCCTTCCCACGCATTTGTACAAATCCTGGTACCACAGCAACTCCCCTTGTCCCAAATTGGGGGGTTGCCATAGCGGTCCACAAACACTGTCCCTTTGTCCTTTTTATAATCAAAATTTTTTATTTCCATTTTATAAATACAAGAACCTTCATGCATTATTACTAAATCCCCTCTTCACCCACCCCAAACCCATATTACATTACATCACTCTACTACCACATTCACTTAAATCATATCTACTTATCCCCCCCCCCTCCCCATCCCCTTTCAAACCACTTAATGATCTTGTAATTATTCCTTACCCACATACAAAAAACAAAAAAAAAACAAAAAAAAAAGAAAAAAAAAAAAAAGGGGGGGATAGGAAGTGTATGTGTTTATCAGTATTATTTAATTGGTGTAAGAGGCCCTTATTGGCCAAACTAACCTAACAAGTGTTGTTGCCTTTTACCCATCGTGAAAAGAAAAAAAAAAAAAAAAAAGGAGGAAGGGATATAAAGTGTACGTGATTGGATAAGAAGTGTACGTGTTTATCAGTTTTATTTAATTTGTGTAAAAGGCCCTCATTGGCCAAACTATTCTAATAAGTGTTATTACCCTTTACCCATCGTGTTATCTCAAAAAAAAAAAAAAAAAAAAAAAAGGAAAAACACAAGACAACCAAACAGAAGAGAAACAAAAAATTACGTGATTCCCAATTCCATCACCCAGAACACCCAGAAGGGAAAAAAAAAAAACAACCCCACCCCCTCCAAACCCTCCCCCATATAATGGGTCAGCAAGCTAATTTCAATAATCCTTTCTTTTTTTATAGGTCAGTACCTATTATTATACATATTTACAAGGGCTGTACCTCCACCTCCTTCTCATTTTAATCATTCTCTATCTTCTTTTTCCATCTCAACTATACATTTCTTCCAACCTGCCCATTTCTTTTCAAATTTCCCTTGTTGGCCCTTTACCACATGAACCCATCTTTCTGCTTCCATTATTAAGCTTACTTCCCTTCTCCAATTTAGTATTGAGGGACCCTGTATCTGTTTCCAAAATCTCGGTATGGTTTTTTTCGCTGCATTTAGTAGGTGAGGTGTTATGCCCTCCCGATACTTTCTATTAGAGCCCGGCATCCCATGGAACAAGTAGTGTAGTGGTTGAAACTCCAGGTGCCCCACAGTAAATTTCTCGATCCATGGGGACACCGACTCCCAGAATCTTTTAATTACTGGGCATGTCCACCACAAGTGGAGAAATGTACCCTTCTGACCACATCCCCTCCAGCACCTATCACTTATGGTTGGAAACATTTGTGCTAGTTTGACTGGGGTCCTATACCATCTTGACAGAAACTTATATGCCATCTCTTGCACCTTTGAGTTTATAGATGAGGAGTGCGTTAGTACAATCATCTTTTTAATTTGATTATTGGTCAATACCTGTCCTAATTCCTTCTCCCATTCCCTTATAAAGTATGGAGTTGTTCCTTCCTGTCCACTAAGTATCCCTCTGTACATTTGTGACAATACATGCCTGGGACTGGATCTCTGCACACATTGTTTCTCAAATATAGTGAGAGAATTCATAGGTCTTATTGATAACTTACTTTTATTAAGAAAACTCACTATTTGATTGTACTTCCACTCCGCCATATGCACTGTCCCATATCTGGACACCACCTCTGTCAGAGATAACAAGACTCCATCCGGGGCAAACCTGCCACAAGTGGAGTCCCCATCTCCGCCCCAAGCCCCCAGATACCCCATCTCCTCCCCCGGGGGGAACCAAGCGAATCCCTCCAGAGGAGCCAGAGGTGATATCCAGGGGGCATATTCCCCATTCTTGTTCAACTTATCCCAAACTTCCAATGTGTTCTGGGTTAATGGTGATACCCACTGAGACAGCCCCCTTGATGAGATTTGAATCCAAGGTGCTCCTGCTAGGTTCCTCCCTGCCACTGAGTTTTCTACTTGAACCCATAGTTTTTTATGTGTGTCGTGGCGCCAGTTCAAAATCCGGACTAAGCTCATAGCCTTATAATATAGAGCTATGTCCGGTATTCCCAGTCCCCCCTCGGCCTTATTCCTTCTCAGAAGGTCGTGGGCCAATCTGGGTCTTTTATCATTCCATACAAAAGCCACAAACATCTTACGCACTTGTCTGAAAAAGGACTCCGGTATCTTAATTGGTATTGTGTACAATATATAGATTAATCTAGGAAGTATACTCATTTTTATGGCGTTAATCCTCCCAAACCAGGTTAAGTATTGACCTTTCCATTTTTTAAAATCTTCTGCTATCTCCGTCAATAATACGCCATAATTAACTTCATATAGCCTTTTCATATCAACACTGATGCGTACCCCCAAATACATCAGGGACTCTCTCTCCCAGACAAATGCATATGTACATCGTAGCGTCCTTTCCAGTCCTATTGGGACATGGGTAGGAAGGATAATTGACTTTCCCAGATTGATTTTAAAATTAGATAAGGTACCGAACTTTTGTACCTCCAACATAAGTGCAGCTAAGGATGTCTGTGGAGACGAGAGAAAAAAGAGAAGGTCGTCCGCATAGGCTGCAACCTTGTGTTCCACCTGACCTATTCGCGGCCCACTTATCTCTCTGTTGCTTCTAATTTTACGTAAGAATGGCTCTAATGTTATTGCAAATATTAAGGGTGATAATGGGCATCCTTGCCTCGTACCATTTCGAATACTAAAGCATTCTGACAATGTTCCATTTACTTTAATTCTTGCTTTTGGGCCCGCATACATCGACATTATCCATCCCATCATCCGCTCCCCCAGGCCTATCCCCTTCAATACTTCTCTCATAAAGCCCCAATTCACCCTGTCAAACGCCTTTTCGGCATCCATTGACAGAATGATCCTTGGGGCCTTATCTGGACCTGACTGCATCCAGTGGAGGACGTGAAGCGCCCGAATAGTATTGTCTCTTGTCTCTTCCATAAACCCCGTCTGGTCCAGGTGTACCATCCCCCCAATGTGCCCCTGGAGCCTCAGGGCCAAGATCTTTGCTAGCAATTTAGTATCCGAATTAAGAAGGGAAATAGGCCTGTAGTTTGCGCATCTCTGGGGATCTTTTCCTCCTTTCGGCAATACTGTTATGTACGCCAAAAGGGCTTCTGGTGGTAGTGGGTTAGATGCATTAATTGAATTGAAATATTTGCACAGTGGTTCTATTAATACTGGAAGTAATTTTTGATAATATATATTCGTCAGCCCATCTGGCCCTGGGCTTTTCCCTAATGGCAATGTTGCTATTACCTTTCCCAGCTCCTCTACCGTGATTGGGCGCTCTAATTCCTCTATAGTTGTTTTAGACAGCCTAGGCATTGATGCCTCATAAAATTTACCAAATTCTGCAGCTATAGCTTTCGTTCCCACTACCTTCTTACCTCTAACTAACAAACCATGGACATGTCTGGATTCCTGTTGCTTTTTAAGTTGTTTAGCTAATAACCGGCCGCACTTGTTTCCCTGTTCATATGCCCTATTTGCAAAGAACCTAATTTTGTTTTTAACTTTTTGTTCTAGGCACTGTGAGAGTTCCACTCGTAAAACCTCCAGGCGCCTGATATCTGCAGGGTCAAGCTTCCCCTTATGTTTCCCCTCCAGTTCACTGATTTTATCTAATAGTTCTTTTATCTCTTTTTTCAATTCTTTTTTTATATACGAACCATACGCTATTAAATCCCCTCTTATGACAGTTTTATGGGCCTCCCACACCATTTGATCAGACACTTCCCCTGTCTTGTTTATTTCAAAATACTCTTTTATTTTAACTCCCAATTTCTCTACTATTTCTTCCCTATCCAATAGTGACTCATTCAAGCGCCACGTTCGCTCCAAACAACCCATCTGGATTAGATGGAACGTTAATACTATTGGGGCATGATCTGATGTAGTAATGGGTCCAATTGTACTTGAGAGGACATTCTCCAGGTGGAACTGATCCACCAGGAGGAGGTCCAAACGCGAGTACATGTCGTGTGTTTTTGAATAATAGCTAAAGTCTTTAATTCCTGCATGTGATACCCGCCAACAGTCCACCAGATGTTGAGAGCGTATAAGTTGCTTAATTCATTTTAAGGCTCTAAATGACAAGGCAGTTCTTCCTGTTGATGTATCCATATTTGGATCCAGCACCAGGTTAAAGTCCCCGCCCACCATCAGACATCCCTCTCTAAATTGTTCCAATTTCTTGAATGTTTTGACAAAAAAATTTACTGACCCTTCATTTGGTGCATCGTATCGTACACCATGCAGTGTACCCTTCACAAATAAGAAGCGTCCCTCAGGGTCACTCTGTACTGTCTCCATTTTCCATGGGCATGACCTCTTAAAGGCAATTGTGACCCCTCTGGCCCTTGCGATTGGGGACACTGCATGGTACCATTGGTTCATAATGCTCTGGGGTAAGCTAGGGATGGAGTTACCCTTAAAGTGTGTCTCTTGTAAAAAGACAACGTCTGCTCCATAGTGCTGCAGCTCAATCCACAGGCGCCTTCTCTTATTCGGTGAGCTTAACCCCCTTATGTTATATGAGATAATTTTCAATGTTGCTGCCATTCTTTACGTTTCCCTTATGGGCTCCCGGTACCCGCCCCTCGTTACTTTCTCCATGACCTTATTCTCATTTATTCCTTCGTCGCTGACCCTACCTAAAACATCCCCTATTGAAATTAAAATAAAAAATTACATTCTCTACTTGTGCCATACAAAAAATCATACATACACCTTCCCTACACCATGATACTCCCCCCTGGAGTACCTTTACTAACCCAGGTGGAGGCCTGTGCAGTGTACACCCCACAAGCACAGGTCCCCTCCCTTCCCTGCTTTTAGCAGGTTCCTTTATCCCCTTACTCGGGATTGACCTACTGACCAAAAAATAGTCCCCATACCCAACCGTGCTCCTTCATCCCCCCCCTCCCCCCAGGCATTATTTATAATTCCTTCCCTATTGGAATAAAAAGCAAGAGAAAAACAATAAGCAGGGACAAAAAGGAATAAACAACACAACTTCATCTCCCATAAATCTAATGAAGAAAGAGAAAAAGGAAGGACCCCCTGCTACTCAGTCCTTTTTTCCGCTATCTATGTCCTCTTCGGGCCATGCCTTGTTGGCCTTTGCCCTGACTTCTTGCCACTGCTCTGGCCATTGTAGGGGGGATCCTACGAGATTTATTCTCCAATCCACAAAGTCCACCATAGAAAGATCCAGCTTTTGCACAAAAGATTCTAAATCGTCTTTAGTTCGTAGTGTTGCTGTTTTCCCATTTCTAGAAGCTGTCAAGCTAAATGGGTATCCCCAACGATATTTAGTCTCTACCGCACGCAGAGCTTCTAACAGGGGTCGCGCTGCTCGACGCTGGTACAGGGTCCGCCGTGATATATCTGGGTATAGTGCTATATTCAATCCTTCGAACAGAATTGTGGGTTTAATACGAGCCGTTCTCATTATATTTTCTTTTATTGTATATTTATGCACTTTACAGATAACGTCCCTTGTTATATCAGCTTTGTTACTCGGGTGTAATACCCGATGTGCCCGATCTATTTCTATAATTTCTGGAGCCTGATCCCCCAAGATCTGTCTAAATATTTTAATTGTAGTGGGGATTAATTCCGCCTTTGGGATTGATTCGGGTAATCCTTTTATACGAATATTCTGTCTTCTGTCCCTGTTCTCATAATCGTCCAGTTGGTCCCTATACCCATTTAAAACATCTTCATGCTTCTTAATTACTTCTTGAACGTCCACCACAGTATGTATTATGGCCTCTTGTTCACTTTCCACTTTCTCCAATCAGACCCCTGAGATCCTCCTTCAGACTTTCAACTGCTTGTAAGCATGACTGTTCCACCGCACTGATTAATTGCTGCATATCATTTTTTGTAGGGAGGGCCCTCAATAGTTCCCAAATATCTTTTTCCCGGTTTCCACCTTGATCATTCATTCCCTGGAGCCCATTTCCTCCATCTTGAGGGTTCTTCTGCTTCGAAAATGGTATATGATCATATTCAGGAAAAGGCTGACCAGGGTCTGTATCCAACCTTGTTTGGGGACTCTGTATCTTAGTTATACCAATGCTAGGGGTCAATTCTTCTCCCCTTGTCCTGAGTATCATCCCTGTAGCCTGTGGGGTCTCTAGTGTCCCCCCATTTGCCTCCGTACATTCAGATACCTCCTTATCCTGTGAAGCTAGGTCCCATTTCTCTATAATAGCTGATGATATTCTTGTTCCGGGGTTTATGCAGTCTTATTCCCCAGCCCCTACTTCCTCTCTCATGCTCCTGGGGCTCCCTCCACCACCCGGGATATTTTCTTCCACAGCTTTCCTCCCCCTTCCTGCAGATGGAGATCTCTTACCGTGCGGTGCGTTGCCGTCTCCTACTGTTGGGGTGTCTGCTTTCTTCTTCCCTGGGGTCCCGCGCTCTGACCTCTCTGTAGAGCCGCTGTGTTTCCTTGTATCCTGTCCCCCGGCCTGTCGTCCTCCTCCATCGGCGGCACGAGGGGACATATAAGCTCTTATACCATCTACTGAACTTAGGCCTCTTCCCGCCGGCTGCATAGCATAGGATGACATGACCATGCCCCCTTATGACCTCACAGACCCAGCATGCCCCAGGACTGTGATGTCATAGGGGGGCGGGGTCACTGCCTATATAAGTCATAGCGGATCGCTCAGACAGCATTACAGCCAGAGAGAGCGTCATGTCAACATCGGAAGAAGAGAAGAGGGGAGAAGACGACGCAGAAGTCCGGGCCACCGCTAGCAAAAGAGCAGCAGAAGATAGCGGAGGAGCCGGCAGAAGAACCAGATACCGGGAGAAGAGGCTGGAGAGAGCGGCAAAGTCAGAAGAAGACCCCCAAAGTCGGAAGAAGACCCCCAAAGTCAGAAGAAGACCCCGGAGCTGCCTAATAAATTACTTTAAAAGCCTGTGAGGTTTTTTTAGTGTGTTTTTTTATAGACACTTTTTCCCTAGGTGAATGGGTAGGGGTACGATGTACCCCATACTCATTCACATAGGGTGGGGGGCCGGGATCTGGGGGCCCCCTTATCAAAGGGGGCTCCCGGATTCTGATAAGCCTCCCGCCCACAGACCCCGACAACCAACGGCCAGGGTTGTCAGTAAGAGGCCCTTGTCCTCATCAACATGGGGACAAGGTGCTTTGGGGTGGGGGCGCCGCAGGTGCCTGGCACAGTGCCTGGCATTGGTGGGGATCCAAGTCGGATCCCCGCACCAGTGTGAACCCGGAAGTGTGAAAGCGGCAAGATTGACACAATACAGAAGTTGACCAAAGGGTGGTGGTAAAGAGCTGAAAAACCACGTGATTTGGTGAAAGTTGTCTGGAAAAGTCCTGCCGTCTGTATGCAATACAAACTTATGGCCAACGCCCTTTGTACAAAAATCCACAGGAAAGTTTGTACAAAGTCCTATCGTGTGTATGGGGCTTAATACTCTGTCCTGGAATCTATATCCTCCTTCAGCGAAGGTCATTCTAGGTGGTGATTTCAATATCAGCCCCGACCCACAACTAGACACGTCCACAAGCCACTCAACCCACTTGTTTGCCTTTCTGAAACATTTTCGGAAATCCTTGCAGGCACACCATTTGGTTGATTGCTGGAGACTACTACACCCAGCGGACAGGGATTATAGTTACTTCTCGGCCACGCACAATGTCTCATACTCATACAGACTTCCTGCTGATGTACCAATACTCCCTTAATTCCCTGACTGGAGCCTCAATCGGCTCCATCACAATTTCAGACCACGCCCCGGTCTTCATCTCCCTGCATACCCTGTCTATGGAGGCACAGAGCTGGAGCTGGCGCCTGAATGAAGGCATCCTGGATGATGCGGTAGCACAAAAACAGGTATCTGACACCATATCCCTGTATTTTGCAGAGAACAAACCAGGCGAGGTGGACATGGGCTCGGTGTGGGAGGGACATAAAGCGGTTGTCCGAGGGGAGTTGATATCCCAAGGGGCGAGATTGAAGAAGGGGGAGCTGCAGAATTTATTAGCCAAAATACGTGCGGCGGAACTAGTCCACAAAAGACGTGTCACCCCTGCAATGACGTCAGAGCTGCAATCCCTCAGACAGGAACTAGCCACACTGCTGGACACGAAAATCAGGGCTCAAATGCACCATATGGCACACAAATTCTATGAATTTGGTAACAAATGTGGCAGACTGCTAGACATAGCCCTTAGACACCAACGCGACTCGGGACATGTACACAAACTCACCTCAACGATGGGAGCCTCGGTCATTCATTCTTCAAAAATAGCCAACATTTTCAGAGATTACTATGCCCAGCTGTACCATCTCCCAGATACCCTATTGGGTTCTGCGGATAGCCAATGGACCGATCTCATCCTACAATACCTGACAGAGGCCCACAATCCCCACAGCTGGAGGCCTCGTTTGGCGAGCAGCTTGACGCACCCTTCTCCCTACCAGAAGTTGAGGCGGTGATCAAAGACCTTCCTAAAGGGAAGAGTCCTGGCCCCGATGGCTGTACATATTCCTATTATAAAAAATATTCAGAGGTGCTATCTAGGCCCATGTGGGCTTACTTCACAGCCTTGGCCTTAGGCACACCAATGCCCAGCGAGGCATTGATGGTGCATATCCCAGTCCTCCTAAAGGAAGGAAAAGATCATACCATGCCGGGGAACTATAGACCTATATCACTCTTAAATACTGATGTTAAGATTTTGGCAAAAATCTTGGCCAATAGACTTAAACCGATACTCCCAACAGTCATACATACTGACCAGACGGGGTTTATAATGGGAAGGGAGCGCTCCAACTGATTCATTGGGTAGAATCTAAGGCTATGACACACCCCTGTCTTTTACTTTCCACTGATGCAGAGAAGGCATTTGACAGGGTGGACTGGACCTACATGAGATTAGTGTTGACCAGGCTGGGCCTGGGCCCCAACATGCTCGCATGGATATCCTCCCTCTATAGCTCCCCGACCGCCAAGGTAAAAGTAAAGGCAATTGGAAAATTGATCCTCTTTACGGGACTTTAAAGGGAAAACCTACTCGGGAGTAATAAGGAGTATAAGAAGTGTAAGTTTGTTGAAATGAAATTAGGTATTTATTGGGGTATAGATCTGGATAGGTCTACAGTACATGGGTTAAATATACACAAGATACAGGATGCGGGGTACAGACAAAAAATGCAATACATTATGCAGAGATCCACAATCACAGAACTCCGGTACATATGGAACACACATACAGGGATTAACTGATGCGTTTCGAGATATACTCTTCCTCAGGGGTGTCTGATTGGAATCAGCAAACAAAATGGTATGTCATATAGTATTGCTTGGGGGGCATGTGTCTAGTACTGCATCCATTAAAACCTTTCAAAGGGAGGGTGTTGGAGGGGACATAATACCACTGAACACCGAGGTATAGCTCGCTCCTAGTCCACGTCTGGAATGCCGTGTATACCCAGTCCCAGCGGAGTCAGCCAGGGAGATATTCCCCAACAGAGGGGGTCAAGAGGCCACCAAAGAGTGGAATAGTCCTTGGGTGGGCTCCAATCTGGGTTAAGCCTTCAGAGCTGTGCTGGAAAATTCCTGTCCGGTATGCGGGAAGGGCCGGCACAGATAAGCATATGCAGTGATCCTAAGTGGCAGGATCCAGCACCCCGGCCAGGTGGTGCCCCAGTATCGGGGACATCTCTGGTGCAACAAGGGGTGAGTGGTTGAGACAGGTGCTGGCAGAAAATCTATCCAGGGGCACTAGGGGATAAGTTCCCAGCTAGGGGTCCAGACCTGGGGAGGCTTGGAGAGTCCAGCCTGGATCAGGTCCTGGTTCCGGGGTGGTGTGGTGGAGACTGGCCTGCAGAGATGAGAGGCGTCTCTCGTCAGTCTCCACCACACTGCCCCCGGCTGGCCCTTCGCACGATATAGCACCCTAAAGCAAGGGGTGGTTCAGGGGTCCCGGTAGTCCATAGATATTATGAGGCTATAGCTTGACATTCTAGACTGGTATCACAGTGTCCCTCTTAAACTTTGGGTACCACTTGATAAGTTCCTAGCTGGCCGAAACCTGTCACATGCCCCCTGGGTCCCCCGGGAGAGCAGGGGTCTTTCAGTGCTGGTCTCCCCCTTGGCCTCCCATGCCCTGACAATCTGGGATGCTTTGAATAGAAGGGGAAGGCTCGCTCCACCAACTTTGCCCCTGGCATATTAAGGTTGTCCCGATACCACTTTTCTAGGACCGAGTACAAGTACCGATACTTTTTTTCAAGTACTCGCCGATACCGATTACTGATACTTTTTTTTTTTAATGTCACGTGACAGTGTTTTTTTTTTTTTTTTTTTAACAATGCTTTCTTTTTTTTTTGGGGGGGGGGGGGGAGGGGGTGAACGGTGTTTGTGTGTTTTTTTTAATTTACAGTTTTTATTTTTTACAATAATATTTTTTTTATTCTTTATTGCAATGTGTTTTTTTTTTTTTTTTAAATCAGCCCTGTTGGGGGGCTTTGGTGAGATATCAGTGGTCTTAACAGACCTCTGATATCTCCCCCTTGAGACAGAGAAAGAGACAGAGGATAGAGATTCCCCAGTCCCTTTCTCTTCAGCCTCAGCTGCACTGAAAATGAATGGAGAGAAGACAGCGGCTCCTCTACATTCATAAACTGACACATAGTAATCACAGGAGATTACAATGTTTCAGTTATGTGAATGGACAGAGTCAGCTGTAGGGGCAGGTTCAGAGGTGGTTGATGCCACACCAGCTTAAGCCAGGAATGGTGGTTTGTGACAATGGCACCAACCTCTTCTCCACCCTCCGACAGGGACAACTGACCCATGTGCCCTGTTTGGCTCACGTCCTTAACTTGGTGGTGCAGCGGTTCTTGGGCAGGTACCCAGGCTTACAGGATGTCCTGAGGCAGGCCAAGAAAGTCTGTGTGCATTTCCGCCGGTCATATAATGCCAGTGCTCGGCTGTCTGACCTCCAAAAGGAATTTATCCTGCCCAAGAACCGCCTAATCTCTGACATGCCCACCAGGTGGAACTCAACGTTGACCATGCTGCAGCAACTGCACACGCAGCAGAGGGCCATCAATGAGTACCTATGCGACTATGGCACCAGGACAGGGGAGCTTGTTTTTTTTCCCCACGCCAGTGGGCTATGATCAGGGTGCATGCACTGTCCTGTCACCATTTGAGGAGGCCACGAGGATGGTGAGCAGTGACAGTGCATGCATCAGTGACTCTGTCCCTCTTGTCCACATGTTGGAGCACACTCTGCGTGGAATAATGGACAGGGCACTTGAGGCAGAACAGAGGGAGGAAGAGGAGGACTTCCTTAGCTCTCAAGGCCCCCTTTATCCAGACAGTGTTCCTGCATGCCCACCAATCACACAGGAAGAAGAGGAGGGTTGTGTCAGCATGGTGGTGGAGCCTGGCACTCAGCATCAGCAGCAGTCTTTAAGGGATCATTTACAGTCCCAAGAAACCCATGGACTTGTACGTGGCTGGGAGGAGGTGGCTGCGGATCATGTTGTCCTTAGTGACCCAGAGGACTCTGGACCGAATGCCTCAGCAAACCTACGCTGCATATCCTCCCTGATCCTGCAAAGCCTGCGGAAGGATCCTCGTATTTGTGGTATCAAGGGGAGGGATCATTACTGGCTGGCAACCCTCCTTGATCCACGTTACAAGGATAAGGTTGCGGACCTTATCTTGCCATTGCAGAGGGAGCAGAGGATGAAACATCTTTGGGAGGCCTTGCAGAAAGGTTTGTGCAACGTGTTTCCAGAGCCTGGGAGGTTACAGTTTCCTGGTCCTCCTGGACAGCATGTTGTTGAGGCTTCGGTCAGTCAGAGAAGGAGCGGTGGAGAAGGTGGCCTTCTGACCGATGTATTCAGACAATTTTTTAGTCCACAGCCCCAAGGTATGATCGGTTCCAGCAACCATCGTCAGCGTCTGATTCACATGGTGCAGGAATACCTAGGGGCAACACCAGACTTGGACACCTTTCCCACCGAAAATCCTCTGGGTTACTGGGTGGTCTTGAGGATGGATCAATGGCCAGAGCTTGCACAGTATGCAATTGAACTACTGGCCTGCCCTGCATCCAGTGTTCTTTCGGAACGCACATTCAGTGCTGCTGGAGGCTTTGTAACCGATCACAGGGTGCGCCTGTCCACCGAATCGGACGTTCGGCTGACCTTCATAAAAATGAATCAGTCTTGGATCACCAGCTACCAAGCACCTGATGCTGATGTAACCGAATCATTTTTTTTTAATGTGAGATCCCTTCAAGACTGCCTATGCTGATGCTGAGTGACTATCCTGTTGTGCTGAGTGACAATCCTCTTCCTCCTCAATTTTCATGCTGATAGCTTGTAAGAACATTTTTGGTTCTGGACACCTGCACCAGTAGCTAAGGCCCAATTTTTCAGCCCCTGTTTAACAGGGGAGTCTAATTAAAATTTTTGATTTAATACTTTGCAGCAGGGCTCCAACTATAGTATCTGTGAGGGGCTGCAGTGTTGTGGCACCAGTGTCTAAGGCCCAATTTTTCTGCCCCTGTTCAACAGGGACATGTAACTTTACAGGCATTTATAGACACCCCCCAGGTACGATATTTAAAGGAATATTTGACATTTTTTTTTCACTTTAAGTATCATTAAAATCACTCCTCCCGAAAACACGGCCGCATTTAAAACTTTTTTTTGCATTGATACATGTTCCCTGGGGCAGGACACGGGTCCCCAAACCCTTTTTAGGACAATAACTTGCATATTAGCCCTTAAAATTAGCACTTTTGATTTTGAACGTTCGAGTCCCATAGACTTTAACGGGGTTCTAAAGTTCGTGCGAACTTTCGGTCCGTTCGCAGGTTCTGGTGCAAACTCAACCAGGGGGTGTTCGGCTCATCCCTAGTGATTAGAAGTTCACAAAAGTAAGATAAGATTGTTTTGGTTGTCTTTTCAGCTTACAGAAAGTGACAAGGACTTTACAGTTCTGGCAAGAACAACAGGTATTTTCTGTACTCACAGAAAATGTTCTTGGACTGAAAAAAAAGTAACAGTGTCATCCCCATCTAAGGACTGGTAAGCTGCAATATATACAGCAAGTCCCCTACTTACAAACGAGTTTCATTCCAGTAGCTCTTTCATAAGTCCAACTTGTTCGCAAGAAAGATCAGTGCTTGCAGACAAAGGATGCAAGCACTGATAAGTGTGTTCTGGTGAGGAGAGCCCCCCTGTCAGAACACAATAGCACAGCTGGGGAGATCGCTGCACCAACACTGCTTGTGTTGGTACAGCAATCTGTCAGTTTTTTTAATTCAGTCCACTGGAATGAATAAAAAAAAAACTGTACACACACGTTCCCATGTCTGAAATTTTACAACTTGAAGGCTCGTATGTAGGGGACTTACTGTACATATACTGTATATTTTTGAAGGTTTGGATGCTCTTAAACAGGTTGTTACCCTAAAAAAAAAGGATTCTGTTCCTTTAAAACATGAATAACAGCACAGTTCTTGTGCTGTGTAATGTGGCCCTTTGTATAATCTAAAATACCTGGCTGATCCTGCCTGGTGCTGCTCACCCCTCTGTAAACTGACCATGTTTATTATAGCTGTTGAGCCCCTGATACAGTGGTCAGTTTACGTGCTGTCATCCACTGTCTCTCCTCTGTTCTCTCCCCCCCTCCCTGCCTATCAGCTAGTGTCAGTGCCCGCCCCTTCCCTCCTGCTGCTAAAAAAACTTGGCTATTTTAATACAATATGTTTAATAGAGTAAATATCTGCATTAACTTATACAAGAATAGGGTGCTGGAGCTCGTAAAAATCCCAAATACTGAAGCTCAGAAAAGTGAATAAGTGAAAAAATGAAAAAGTAATACCAAAAAAGTGTTGCAAGTGAAATATTTCAAAAAAGGACATTCATATAAAATGCCAATACACAAGAAAATACATATAAAACAATTAGTGGACTGATCAATATAAAAAGTCATCAAAGAAACTATTGCATACAGTATGCTCAAAAAAATATATAGTATATAATACTATACTATATAATAGTCCATATAAGTGAAATGACCGCAATATGAGACACCGTATATCTTCCAATATTCTGAAGTCAGGAAATAATATCAATGCCGCTTACCAGATTCATAGGATCTCAAATTATAGAGATCAAAGTTGCCTGTGCACATGCCTGCCGGCGGGAATACAATCCTCCTGTGGTTCTTTTCAGGGGAAAATACTCCTTCTGTTGCAGCGGGATATCCAATTTTAGAGAGAAGGCTTCCAAACGAGAATCATCCTACATTTTCAAATAGTCCTGGATGGTCTCATTCAATAGAAAGGACTTCATGTTGTAGTAAGTTCAAAGTAAATTTATTTTTAAAAATGTAGCAAATGCTTACATCCAAGAACACGGTAAGAAGATTTAAAAAACAGCCATGGCTCAAGCCAGCTGACTGTTAGCGTGATGACGTCAAGGGCTAGTGCTCCACCCGACGCGTCTCCTCATACAAGGCATCGACTGGGAATGGTAACCTCCGTTCCCAGTCGAGGCCTTGTTTGGGGAAACACGTCAGCTAGTGAAAGGGGCAGCTGTAGCCAGGTTGGTTGGCAATGCTTGAAGAGGTTGTGCTGGAATCAGTAGCCACAGGAGGAAATGTGCAAGCTGTTTCACTGTATTTTCTGCTACACTACAAGGGGCCTCGGGTTCCTGCATGTAATGGGCCATCAATCAAACATCTGTCTGAGAGTTTATCAGATATCCAAACAGTTATTCAGCTGGGGTCTGCAAGCAACAGTGTGCTGGAAGAAGAGGTCAGAGCTTTATATAGACCGTATATCAAGACTGCATATAGGAAGTATATCCCTGAAGTTTTGCTAAAGTCAAGTGGGCATCCCATAACTTCCCATCCCTATCCAAGTTATTACCCCTCAATAAATAACAAAAACAAAGTCACTGACTGTTCTCTGTCTTTGGAGTGCCTGTGAAAATTTGGTGTGCCTTGCTGTGCAGGGTGGGGGATCCTGGTTTAACTGCAGCTCCTTAGGGGTGCCCAACATTAGTATCACTCTCTGCATCGTCCAGCCGCAGCAGCTTTCAGTCTCTCATAGAATTTACAGGTTGCTAGCAGTAGGGCTGAATGGTGCACCTGTGCCTTCCACCCCCTTAAAATGCCCTGTGTACACAAGGCCTTAAGAGGTTCACAAATTATAGGCAAAAAGTGTAATGGAGTCCTCTGAGCATCTCTTACCTTGCCAACCCGCTGGCAGGTACACAGAACTAACAATAGATGGCTTTGTCTATAAGCATGTTAGGCCAGCAAAAAAATGTCCACCACTCGGGCCTTAGTCTTAGATATTCCCAAGTGACCCACTGAGGGAATTTGGGGCACCACCTTCAGAAAGTGTTCTGTAATTTTGTTGGGTACAAAGAGCCTTCTTTTGATCATTTCTGCCTCCCTGTCTCCTGCTCCTCTATTCTCGCTACACAGTTTGGGGTTCAGACCTTACAATCATCACAGGAACCATCTGTGCTTTAAAAAAAAAACATTTAGATGTCCACATTTTTTTAAGCATTGAGGTGCACTTGGTATGACATTGAAAATAAATGCTGAACTCTAGGCAGGTTTAAAAAAATAATATGCAGCGCTCCACCTCTTACCTTATTCTTTGCTCTACTGATAGCAGCACTCTCCTTCACTCCCAGTATGTGTATAGATCCCCGGCATCCTTGTAAACAATATACGACTGCTGGTCCTGCATTGTATGTGATGGTGTCGGAGAGATCGCAAAGTAATTACCAGTGCTGAGGAGTGGTTTCTTGGCACTTGTCATACAGCATGAAGTAAGCCTGTGGGAGTGAGAAATTAGATAATTATTTTTGCTACTATACCCCCTAATCAAAATGAGTATATAACCCTTGCTATACTGGCGAGGGTTTGAATAATAACTTTTTTTATTGTTGAATGGAGTTTAGATTTAAACATTGGTCTAAAAAAATCTAATTCAACATGGAAAATGTTTTCTTATATTTAAAAGTTAATGGATTTGATGGTATCTACTGATACCATACCGAATGAAAACATAAACAATTAGGCAACAGGCTATTTAGCTAAACTAGCTAATGGCTAAAGGCACAGCAGGACCTCTTACTAATTTATTGGCAAAAAACTGTTCATGGCAGAAAACAGAAGCTCCAGAAAAATAGACTTCCTCTGCTGGCTGTTTTGAAAGGAGGGGTGTATTTTTGTATTGGACTGCTGAAGCGGCATCTGGCAGAAAAAAAATATCCTATTGAGCAGTAACACATAATTGTAAAATCGATTTATTGAATGACAGGTGTTATAACTATGAGCAGATGGGGAACTTTAGTGCATGGAGTGTGTCTATAAAATATTATTAATTGACGGTCAAACAATCTAGAGCAATCGTTATCTTGTTTGATCTCAATGTTATCTCTGAAAAAGTATATGTTGTAAATTAGATGGAGGTGAATGGCTCACAGAGTGTGATCATTATAAAGAAGTGACAGTTGTTAACTCTTTGCCACTTCACTGGAATAATGACTAGAGAGAGCTGTATGAGGTATTCCCTGAGGGAAAAATGCAAAGAACAGAACAGGCCTTTTGGTGTTTTTATTTTTAAAAGGGCTCATGTCATCATTTCATTTTCTGAATTTTAAACCATGATAGGTTATTGTTGTTACAGTATATCCCAGCTGCAGGAAGATCTTTTCTCAGCCAATGTCCCTTGTCAGCAAAGCAGAGGTTACTCTGGTCAATGGGATTTCACTGCAAACACAGATTTGTCTTCCTCTTTAGGATAATCTAATTGGCATATAACCGGTAGTATTCTGATGTGATATTTGTATGCTTGGCATCTAGAGAGAGTCAGGACCCAAGAGGCATGCTGCTGCATCCAATGTTATATTTAGCATTTAACAAGAACGTAGCTTAAGTCTCACCTTGAATCAACAATTAAGAATGTAGTGTAACATTATAGTTTGACATGTTGCTCTCCCATCGGATGTTAAGCACAGTACTGCATGTTACATAAACCAGTGGTACAACCACCCGTGGGATGCTATATTTCTTCATTAGCTGAAAGGGATATGTGAATGGAGGAAAAGGGGGCCTCATAGATTGAATTGAAAAATCTTAATGAAAAGTGTCTTGTGTCTGTAGCCCTTTCATTTTAAAGCCTTTCAGTATTAAATTATATGTCAACCCATACCTTGTAAAATTACCCATTCCGTTTAAAATAGAAATGCAAGACAATACAATATACATATAAACATTTTAAATACCTATTTCTTGTTTTATAAGTGATAACATATCCATCTGCTCCCAACTGCTTAAATGGATTAGAGAGGTGGGGGTGGGGGGGCAGGAGGCATACAGTGCCTTGAAAAAGTACTCATACCCCTTGGAATTTTCCAAACTTTGTCATGTTACAACCAAAAATGTAAATTTATTTTATTGGGATTTTATGTGAAAGACCAACACAAAGTGGCACATAATTGTGAAGTGGTAGGAAAATTATAAATGGTTTTCACTTTTTTACAAATTAATATTTGAAAAGTGTGGCGTGCATTTGTATTCAGCCCCCCTGAGTCAATAGTTTGTAGAACCACCTTTCTCTGCAATTACAGCTGCAAGTCTTTTGGGGTATGTCTCTACCAGCTTTGCACATCTAGAGAGTGACATTTTTGCCCAAAACAGCTCAAGCTTTGTCAGATTGGATGGAGAGCATCTGTGAACAGCAATTTTCAAGTCTTGCCACAGATTTTCAATTGGATTTAGGTCTGGACTTTGACTAGGCCATTCTAACACATGAATATGCTTTCATCTAAACCATTCCTATGTAGCTCTGGCTGTATGTTTAGGGTCATTGTGTCAGCGAAATTTGGCTATACGCAGAGCACACAGCCAAATCTCCTGTTTCTAATAATAATAACAATTTTGTCTAATGATATAAATGCACCTTACCTTTAGATCGTATGCCATCCTCTGGTGTGTGCCCCATCCCCCACAAAAAGACATCAGCTGCTTCTTACATTCTCATCCCAGCAAGACTGCATGCCACAGCCCTCAGTCTGCCTCTTTTTTCAAAGACAACAAAAGCAATCACAAACAGGAAGCCCTGGCCCCAACAGCCAATCGCTTCCTTCACAGGATATGACCTCACCTCACAGGATATGACCTCACAGGATATGACCAAACAAGGATATGACCAAACAAGGATATGAGTTTATACAACAACCAATGACTACCATTCCTGCTTATGGGAGCTAGGTGTACATCATGGCATGTTGATCAGGAATACTGGGGTGACAAGAGCAAACAACCGCTAAACTGATCATGTCTTTGCAGAGCGAACACACTCCCACCAGACGATCATTCTGTGCATTGCACAGGGGCCCTTTGCTAGCGGACATGTCCTCTCTCCGCAAACACCTCTCTCTAAACAACAGGAAGTTTTCCACTACCTAACACATCTCAACCAGTGTCAGTCTGCCCCAGTGAGCTCTTTAGAGTGGGCTGCGAGAGAACAGACACTGGGAGACTCTTATGACAATACATTAACATACAATTTTCCACAACAGTCTCTCCTCTTGTCATATGATCCCATGTGTCCCTCGATGAATCCTGATCTTCTTCTTAGTCCATAAAAAGTAAAACACAGCTTGACATGTAGACTCTGTTGGAGATGTCGTGGAATAGCGAACAATTTGGGGTGTTCGCGGCAAATTCGAATGCCGCGGAACACCCTTTAAAAGTCTATGGGAGAAATCAAAAGTGCTAATTTTAAAGGCTTATATGCATGGTATTGTCATAAAAAGTGTTTGGGGACCTGGGTCCTGCCCCAGGGGACATGTATCAATGCAAAAAAAAGTTTTAAAAACGGCCGTTTTTTCGGGAGCAGTAATTTTAATAATGCTTAAAGTGAAACAATAAAATATCCCTTTAAATTTCATACCGGGGGGGTGTCTATAGTATGCCTGTAAAGGGGCGCATGTTTCCCGTGTTTAGAACAGTCTGACAGCAAAATGACATTTCAAAGGAAAAAAAGTCATTTAAAACTACTCGCGGCTATTAATGCATTGCCGGTTCGACAATACACATAGAAGTTCATTGATAAAAACGGCATGGGAATTTCCCACAGGGGAACCCCGAACCAAAATTAAAAAAAAAAAATGACGTGGGGGGTCCCCCTAAATTCCATACCAGGCCTTTCAGGTCTGGTATGGATATTAAGGGGAACCCCGGCCAGAATTTAAAAAAAAATGACGTGGGGGTCCCCCTAAATTCCATACCAGGCCCTTCAGGTCTGGTATGGATATTAAGGGGAACCCCGCACCAAAATTAAAAAAAAAACGGCGTGGGGTCCCCCCAAAGATCCATACCAGATCCTTATCTGAGCATGCAACCTGGCAGGCTGCAGGAAAAGAGGGGGGACGAGAGAGCGCCCCCCTCCTGAACCGTACCAGGCCACATGCCCTCAACATTGGGAGGGTGCTTTGGGGTAGTCCCCCAAAACACCTTGTCCCCATGTTGATGAGGACAAGGGCCTTATCCCCACAACCCTGGCCGGTGGTTCTGGGGGTCTGCGGGTGGGGGGCTTATCGGAATCTGGAAGCCCCCTTTAACAAGGGGACCCCCAGATCCCGGCCCTCCCCCCTGTGTGAAATGGTAAGGGGGTACCCCTACCATTTCACTAAAAAAATTTCAAAAATGACAAGAGACAGTTTTTGACAATTCCTTTATTTAAATGCTTCTTATTTCTTCTTTCTTATATCTTCCTTCATCTTCTGGTTCTTCTGATTCTTCTGGTTCTCCTGGTTCTTCTGGTTCTTCCTCCAGTGTTCTTGTCCAGCATCTCCTCCGCGGCGTCTCCTTCCCTTCTTCTCCTCGGGCAGCTCCGCATCCATGGCATGGAGGGAGGCTCCCTCTCTTCTCTTCATCTGTACAAGCAATTCCCTTCCAGCTGTCCCTGCCATTCTTACCTTCTCTCGCGCCATCAGATCCTCACGATCGGCGTGACATAAGATGCTGGGACAAGTTTCACCAGCACACATGAACCACTTGCCTTACGGGAAATTACCTTATAAGCTGTAGATCCTCATTATTACCAAACTACAGTTGAAGCACACTTGTGGGCTACCTAGTTATCCTGATACCAAAGCTGGCAAGATCCAGAGCTATTGTTAAAATTTTAACTAATTTTACCCTCTAGAAATGTTTTGTTAAGTTCCTTTGACAGGTGTCTGTTTGGATTTTACTAGTCTGTCAAAACTCCTCACACCAATATGAATGTCCTATACATCATGTAACGCCGTCATTGCTGGGACACTAGTACCCGACCATGTGTCCTGTTCTCTTTCTTAGCTAGTTGGGATGCTTTTCATCATTACCCTTGCTAAAATTTATTAAACAAAAAAATATAAATAAATGAAGATACTTCTCACTCTTTGTGGTTGATCCGCTTCTTGCAGTGGCTAGCGTGGTCTCATCCCTCAAGCTTCTTTACAATGACCCAGTCACCTGGTTGGAAAGAATGTAAACTGGTTATTGTGTCAGGGTCCAGGATGGACTCGTGAACCCTGTGGTGGACCTTTTAAAGTTCATGTTACAGTGAGTGCACCTACCCCATCAGCTGAGAATGTAGGTGACAGCTAATGAGGAAAGTTCAACTCTGTTTTTGGTTGACCTCCAAACAAACCTCATATGACAATAACCCAGATATCGGGATTGTGGTTACTGCATAACCTGTGCGTGGCTTACCATCTGGGGTGTAATACCTGGAACCAGTGACAAAAAGGTTCTTAGCATCTGGGATGGGAGCCTACTTCACCAGACTGCTGCTTGCTGATTCAAATTCTATCAAAGAAAGACAGTCTTGGCACAAACTTGGTAAGAATTACAAAGGTTAGTATTATTGGTTTGAAAAATTGTCATTCTCACCACTATCATCCTCCCTTTTCACCCCACCTCATTACAAACTGGAGGAAGACATGCAGGGTTTAGAATGGTGCAGATTAAAACAGTGAAATAGCCTATGATACTTTTACCTTCTTATACACCTGTACACACACTTTCAGAAACTCTTTGGACCTGAAAAGATACTTATAAACAAAAGTTATTACTCTATCCTTCAAAGAATGGTAAACAATACAACATTCGTGTACATTGGCAAATTGTCACTTGACATTCCACAAAACTGATAATAACTAAACCCTCTGTAAATCTTACTTTCACGTTTTTACTAAAATACAACAGCCGCGACACGCAAGAGGGCTGTCGCAGTAGGTTCAAACATGTTACTACATACAAACGTTGAAAAGAGACAAACATTTAGATACAAATGTGGGGGAGATATTTCATAGTTCTCAAAAACGAAAATGAAAAAAAATTAAAACGACCAGATGGAATGCTGCCTTCACTCTTTTAGCGATAGAAAAGAATACAATTTGAAAAGCACAAGAGCATTTCGAAATCTTTGCATGGACCAGCCACACAAAGTTCAAAAACAGGCCTGTATATTTTTAATCACACAAACGTGTACTACGCATCCATCAACTCACTCAACATTACAGATTTCTGAAGCCGCAGTCGCGCTACATCAACTCCAGAGGGATACCCAAAATAGTATTCTTGGACCACCTATGTCAATCTTTCTGGGGTTTAATGGCCTTTTCCTCAGAACTAGACTCCATGCTCTGTGCATTCGTTTGACTGTGGGAAGCCTCGCATTCCTTCCCTTGCACGGACTGCCATTGCCCATGGCGATTCGAATCGGCTTATCGTCTTACCCCTGCCCGGTGCCTTCTTACACGGTGGATTGATGGACTATTACCACTATTAGTCACTCAACTAGAAACCCTAAAACGAGGCATCAACTCTATGGCTTGTTGTCCCAACACTTTTGGCACAGAACTACAGAGTACCACTCTTTTAACAACCAACTATTAACTATGCCAAATGATTCATCAACAACCACAAATCAACCCCCGAATTATGTCTCTACCCCTCACAGTGTATGCATACATTGCGCTGTACGACCGTACTCTACGTTGCCAGACAAATCTACACAGAGCACTTTTGCCTGCTTCTTTTACAAAACACTGCAGCTTCTCTCTGTACCTCGATAACATGGATGCCTCCTGTTTGCTCTCTACCGAAAACTGCATTACAGTATAAAACTAAAAAGACAGCTGGGAGATATTTAAAACACTTTCAAACACCAGTATTTTCCCATTGTCCTTCCAAGCACAAATCTTATTTGCTTGTGTGATAGGACCCCAAGCTCCCCCCCCCACCAACTTCCTGTGGATATATAAAATGCTGAGAAGGACTTCCTGTTGCATGCCCAGCTCATAAAAAAATCCCTCAAACTGGTTTATTTACATATCAATGTACAGGAAAAGGGAGGGGAGGGTAAGCCTAGTTTCATATATTGCAGACTATACAATACAACCCTCAGCTAAAGACACAAAAACACAAAACAAATAAAAATTAAACACACACCACTAAAAGTACAAAAACTCACAGTTAAAGCAAGTCTTGTTATCCATTGAAATTCAGTGCAAAGTAGAGGTTTCACTCAAAACCAATATTTAATACAGAAAACGCAATAGCTTCCTTGAAAAGTATGTAAACAGTACAAAAATAGAATTCACTTAAAAAGAGAGGGAAGGTGGCGGCCCAGACTGCATGGCTACACCCACACACACAAAGGAAATTGGAGCAGCTTCCCCTGTAGGAAGGCCTACAGGTCTTTAAAATGGCTGCCGATCCACATGGTGACTACAACAAAAGCCAGACCACAACAAAATGGCGCATTTTCCCACCAAAACTGAAATCCAATACCAAGATGGATAAACATTTCAAAGTTCACACACAAAGGAATTGAAAATGGCCAACCATAGTCACATGGCAGACAACAACAAAAGGAATTAGCAGACAAAAACCAGGCCACGACAAAATGGCGCATTTTCCCTTCCGAAACCAAAATTTCTCCCCACAAAATTACACATTTGAGATACTAAATGAACACTCAAGCATTTAAAAGTGTTAGAATTACGAAAAAGCACAACTTAGGAACACATGCTATCCAATGAAACAACAAAGCCACATAACCTACAATCACACGGCTGAAACATACCCTCTTTTCTCAAACAAACAAAGTTCACATCAGCTTTCACAGGAACAAGACATTGAGAGATACAGCCAGCGATGCTTGCATGTTCTTTTCATCTCAAAAACATACCCTCTTTTCTCACCACAGGGAGCAGCCAACATTCACCATTGTAAAATGCTTGGCCGCCCCTCCCCCAGGCCGCATGCCCACTTGAAAATGCAGCAGCCATCTTCAAACAAAAAGTTTTCCTCAAAGTCCACCAACCATCCGTATCTTGAGACAATTAAACACTCTACAAAACTCATGCAATCTACTTGTCCCATACATAAGTAATAATTACAATTCATCCATTTCTCACATGCATTACAAACTTGTTACACAGCATCAGTCACACCCACATTGCAGGCTGCAAATAATCCCAATTCATACATTTCTATTTCTCATATACTTATTACACAACATACAGTTACTTACACATACACACAGCACACAGTCTCCTTACACAAACATTCAAGATACAAATCACACACACACGCACACACACAAAACACACGCAGGCACACATCAGACATACCATCAAACTTTCAGCATTATCTCAAAAGACAAAAAATTAGCTCTTTGCAGAGCAGAGGCTCCCCAACACATCAGAAAGAGATGGACTGGGATCCGTTCTCCCCCCCTTCCGATGTGGAGGGGGGCTCTGTCTGCTCCATAAAGTACCTGCTCCATAAAGACTCACCATTCTGTCAGCGAAATTTGGCTATATGCAGAGCACACAGCCAAATCTCCTGTTTCTGATAATAACAATTTCATCTAATGATATATATGCACCTTACCTTTTGATTGTATGCCATCCTCTGGTGTGTGCCCCATTACCCAGAAAAACAGACATCAACTCCTTCTTACATTCTCATCCCAGCAAGACTGCATGCCACAGCCCTCAGTCTGCCACTTTTATTCAAAGACAACAAAAGCAATCACAAACAGGAAGCCCTGGCCCCAACAGCCAATCGCTTCCTTCACAGGATATGACCTCACAGGATATGACCAAACAAGGATATGACCAAACAAGGATATGAGTTTATACAACAACCAATGACTACCGTTCCTGCTGATGGGAGCTTATCTGCAGGTGTACGTCATGGCACCCCAAATATGTTGATCAGGCATACTGGGGTGACAAGAGCAAACAACCGCTAAACCAATAATGTCTTTGCAGAGCGAACACACCCCCACCAGACGATCGTTCTGTGCATTGCACAGGGGCCCTTTGCTGGCGGACATGTCCTCTCTCTCTGCAAACACCTCTCTCCAAACAACAGGAAGTTTTCCACTACCTAACAGGTCTCAACCAGCGTCAGTCTGCCCCAGTCAGCTCTTTAGAGTGGGCTGCGAGAGAACAGACACTGGGAGACTCTTATGACAATACATTAACATAAAATTTTCCACAACAATTGCCCTGCAGGAAGGTTAACCTCTACCCCAGTCTCAAGTCTTTTGCAGACGCTAACAGGTTTTATTCTAAGATTGCTCTGTATTTGGCTTCAACCATCTTCCCATCAACTCCCTGTCCCTGTTGAAGAAAAGCATCCCCACAACATGATGCTGCGACCACCATGTTTCACAGTGGGGATGGTGTGTTCAGGGTAATGTGCAGTGTTAGTTTTCCGCCACACAGAGCGTTTTGCTTTTAGGCCAAAAGGTTTAATTTTGGTCTCATCTGACCAGAGCACCCTCTTCCACATGTTTGCTGTATCCCTCACATGGCTTCTTGAAAAACTGCAAACAGGGCTTCTTATGGCTTTCTTTCAACTATGGCTTTCTTCTTGCCACTCTTCCATAAAAGCCAGATTTGTGAAGTGCATGACTAATAGTTGTCCTGTGGACAGATTTCCCCACCTGAGCTTTGGATCTATACAACTCTTCCAGAGTTACAATGGTCCTCTTGGCTGCTTCTCTAATTAATGCCCTCCTTGCCCAGCCTGTCATTTTAGGTGGACGGCCATGTCTTGGTAGGTTTGCAGTTGTGCCATACTCTTTCCATTTTTGGATGATGGTTTGAACAATGCTCCATGAGATGTTCAAAGCTTGGGATATTTTTTTTTTATGGCGTGTTCCTTGGCCTTCATGATGCTGTTTGTTCACTAAGGTTCTCTAACAAGCTTCCAAGGGCTTTACAGAACAGCTGTATTTATACTGAGATTCCCTTACACAGGTTCCACTCGATTCAAGTTGGGGATATCAGAGTAAAGGGGGCTGGATAGAAATGCACGCTACACTTTTCAGATATTTATTTGTAAAAAAAAAATTGAAACCCATTTATCATTTTCCTCCCACTTCACAATTATGTGCCACTTTGTGTTGGTCTATTATATAAAATCCCAATAAAATACATTTAGGTTTTGGTTGTAACATGACAAAATGTGGAAAATTTCAAGGGGTATGAATACTTTTTCATGGCACAGACATTATTGGTCTCTGCTGTTCACAGGCCTCGATATATGTAAGCTGACTGATGCTCAGGGTTCTCTCTTACTTTGCTGTTGGAGTCTGCTGCTGGGTTCAAAGGCTGACTGTTGACAGAACATTAAAAAGCTACAAATGCTTATTGTTTTTTTTTTTTTTTTTTTTTTTTTGGGGGGGGGGGGGGATTGACCTGAGTTAATTCAGTAACTCAGGTCAGAAAATATTTTGTTTATTTTATGCTTTCTTGCTGTGCAAAACCCCTCTTTGAAACCGTATTTGCTGCATTTTAGCATAAATGTGCAGGGCAAACTTGCTTGCATTGTCCCTGGGTGTTCCTGTTTTGAGCATGGTTTACTACTGCCAATACCACTTTAGTCTGTCCCTCTTACAGCTTCTATATATTCAACATATTAGCTTGCATATTGAATGTTGATAATAATAATAAAAACTGAATATTTTATATGAGTATCTAATTGCAGTTAGTATGTTTATGTAGTTAATTTTACAGTTTAGCTATGGGCCCAGTCATTCATAGTCATACCCCAGGTATAACCCTGTTTACTTTAGTTGCCAGGAAAATGTTGCACTTTTATTGTGAACATACATGGAAGTCAGTTCTGGAGTAAACATGAAGCCCTTCCATTATTTATGAGAAATAACATGACTAAGCTACAAGGTTGTTCAAGCATGTCTGTTGTGAGGTATATCCTTGCGTAAACATGGGCTCAGTGTGAAACATCTAAGTTGGCTACATCAATAGTCACCTTTTCTACATTGTATGCTATGTTTCCCGACTTGTAATGCCAAGGGTTTACTGCCAATTCTATTGGCAGAAAATCTTCTTTGTTACTACATGGCCAAACAAGAAAATTCACAAATTCACAGGAATACACTTTTGTTAGACAATCCCACAAAATGTTTTGATTATGAGGTGTCACTTTACCACTTGCTTACTGGGCACCTAAACCCCCCCCGCCCAGACCAATTTTCAGCTTAAAGCACTGACGCACTTTGAATGGCAATTGCGCGGTCATACAACACACCCAAATGAAATTTTTATCATTTTTTCCCCACAAATAGAGCTTTCTTTTGGTGGTATTTAATCGCAGCTGGGATTTTTATTTTTTCCTAAACAAACAAAAAAAGATGGAAAATTTTGAAAAAAAAAAATCATGTTTCATAGTTTGTTATAAAATTTTGCAAACAGGTAATTTCTCTCCTTCATTGATATGTGCTGATGAGACGGCACTGGTGGGCACTGATAGGCTGCACTGATGGGCACGGATAGGCACAGTTAAGGCAGCACTGATAGGCACAGTTAAGGCGGCACTGATGAGGACAGATAAGGCGGTACTGATGGGCACAGGTGGGCCCTGGTGGGAGGCACTGATGGGTAGCACGGATGGGTGGCACTGATGGTCACTGATAGGTACCACTGATAGGTGGCACTGATGGGTGGCACTGATGGGCACTGATGGGCGGCACTGATGGGCATTTATGGGTACTGGTAGGTGACACTGATGGGCACTGATAGGTGGCACTGATGTGCAGCACTGTTGTTGAGGCACTGATTGTGGGCACTGATAGGTGGTACTGTGGGCACTGATGGGTGACACTGTGGGCACTGATGGGTGGCGCTGGTGGGCACTGGTAGGCGGCACTGCTGCCTATTGCTAGGTAACACTGGCAGGGGGCACAGGTGGGCACTGAGGATCTGCAGCAGCTCGCCGTGATCGGGACTGATGTCCCTCTCACGGCCGCCGGTGATCAGCTTTTTTTTCCTCCTCACGCTGTCAGCGCGAGGAGAAAAATAGCCGATTACCGCCTCTGTTGACATCACATGATCAGCTGTCATTGGCTGACAGCTGATCACGTGGTAAGGGGTCAGGATTGACCCCTTACTCCTATCTGTGATCAGGCGAGTCTCATAGACTCGCCTGATCACAGAGCGCGCCGCGCGCGCCCTGCAGGGGGCGTGCAGGCCGCTCGTGCACGGGACAACGTCAATGGACGTAGTCCCGGCAAAGCAGGTCCGCGCTGTAGCTGTCATTCGGCTATAGCATGGATTTGAAGTGGTTGAGACAAAACTGTTACAGATAAGGATAGTACATGATGAAAGCCAATAAATATTAAATAAAAATAGCTCAGCAAGGCATGGGGCTGACTGATAAAATCAATAGTGAAATTCTCTATGAGAGAATGAGCAAAGCTGGCCATACTGGCGTCAGTTTTTTTTCGGTTCCCCAGGTCCTGCTGAACTGGCTAAACTTCAATCCATGTATGGTCATTTTAAGACCTTTGTCCTACCAGTTGGAAAGACCGCAACCTCTCAGGGAATGCATTCAAAGCTTAAAGCGGTTCTTAAGCATAGGAATAAAAAATTAAAAGTCAATAGCTAAAAACCGCACATGCGTGAGCCGCACTGCAGTTTGTCAATGGTCCCACAATTTTATGAGACCTGTGACATGTCCCAGAAGGCTGGGGGGGGGCAAACATCTGTCCGGAACACTGTGGTGATTCAATCAGAAGTTGGAGCAGGTACCTTTCAAAAGCAGGAATCTACTCGCCTCTCCAAAAAAAGTACCTAAACCTAAAGAGGGGGGAGGCAGATAAGTGGAACTTCTCCTTTTTGGGTGAAGTTCCACTTTAATCGCTTGCCGACCGCCTCACGCAGATATACTGTGGCAGAAGGGCTCGTACAGGCAAAACCACGTACCTGTACGTTGCCCTTTAAGAGGCGGCCTGTGGGCGCGCGCGGCAAGCTCCGTGAGTCGGGTCGCGGGTCCCATGGACTTAATCGCCGTGGGGATACCCGCGATCGCCTCACGGGGAGGAAGAACGGAGAGATGCTGATGGAAACAGCATCTCCCCGTTCTGCCTAGTGACAGTGTCACTCGATCTCTGCTCCCTGTCATCGGAGCAGAGATCAGTGACATCACACACACATCCCATCCCCCTGACAGTTAGAAACATGCCCCTAGGACACACTTAACCCCTACACTGCCACCTAGTGGTTAACCCCTTCACTGCCAGTGTCATTTACACAGGAATCAGTGCATTTTTATAGCACTGATTGCTGTGTAAATGACAATGGTCCCAAAAATGTGTCAAAAATGTCCGATGTGTCCGCCATAATGTCGCAGTCACGCTAAAAATCGCTGATCGCCGCCATTTAAAAAAAAAAAAAAATATTAATAAAAATGCCATAAAACTATCCCCTATTTTGTAAACGCTATAACTTTTGCGCAAACTGATCAATAATCGCTTATTGCGATTTTTTTTTACCAAAAATATGTAGAAGAATACGTATCAGCCTAAACTAAGGAAAAAAATATTTTTTTTTTATATATTTTTGGGGGATATTTATTATAGCAAAAAGTAAAAAATAATGTGTTTTTTTCAAAATTGTCTATTGTCTATTTTTGTTTATAGCGCAAAAAATAAAAACCGCAGAGGCGATCAAATACCACCAAAAGAAAGCTCTATTTGTGGGAAAAAAAGGACGTCAATTTTGTTTGGGAGCCAGGTTGCATTACCGCGCAATTGTCAGTTAAAGAGAAGCAGTGCCAAACCGCAAAAAGTGCTCTGGTCAGGAACGGGGGTAAATTCTTCCAGGGCTGAAGTGGCTAAAAAGGTTTTAGCTCACAGGATGTAGGATTCTGGAGATATCAGACACTGAGGGATTGTTGTGGGATCAATCCACAGACACATATTCTGTGTGATCTAGGCCATCAATCAGCCTGTAGCTACTAAATCTCCACCTCCCTGATCATTTTTCTATCAGTAGGGATATGTAGGATGCAGTGTTTCAGCTACAGACAACTTAGGGTCCTATTTAAAATAATGAGTGGATGACTTTGTACCTGAATTTTATCATTCATTTGCAGAGAATACTCTGAGATATGATAGGTCAGACACGTGACCAACTCTATCCCCCTAGTCTTTTTTTCTATTTTTGAGTCTTGAAGCAAGTGACGCGCTAAGCACCCTACTTTTACTTTTTTTTTTTTTTTACAGTAGCCATATGGTCACAGACTATCTTTTCACCCCCACTACAGAAAAAAATATATTTCCCCTCAGAAAAAAACAATGAGAGACCAGAGGATGTTTAAGAATAAAGGAAAGCAATGAAGACATACAGCTGTGTTATTATTTTATTAGTTTTTCTCAACTTGCAGATTCAGAGTAGGAGCAGCAAAAGGGGTCACTGGCACTGATGCCAAATGGGACAAGTTAGCTTGCTGGGTAAACAACCGCCTACAAAACTTGTTATGGTCCTTTTGGATTCAGGATAAGATTCAAAGGGTTTCACGTTTTGAATTTGGATTTTAATACTAGAAGCTTAAAGGGGTTGTAAAGGTATTTTTTTTTTTTTTTTTAAATAACAAACATGTTATACTTACCTTCACTGTGCAGCTCGTTCTGCACAGAGTGGCCCCGAACCTGGTCTTCTGGGGTCCCTCGGCGGCTGTTTCAGCTCCTCCCCGCAAGCATTTACCACCTTAATGCGAGCTCCCTCGCATGGTGGTGAGTGCTTGCGGGCGCGCTCCCGTGATACAGCCGGCGGCTATAGCCGCTCGCTGTATCACTCGGCCCCGCCCCCCGACGCGCCGCGTCATCGGATGTGATTGACAACAGCGCGAGCCAATGGCTGCGCTGCTTTCAATCCATCCACTGCAGCCAATCAGCGACCAGGCTGAGCTGCAATGAAGATGACGAGGACGAGCAGCGAAGATTCGAGGCGTCAGGTAAGTAAAACGGGGGGGGCTGGGGGCGGCGGTACTGTCAAAAGTTTTTTCACCTTAATGCATAGAATGCATTAAGGTGAAAACATTTTTACCTTTACAACCCCTTTAACACATAGGGATGAGAGAGTTCTACACATGCATGTGAACCTACATACTATGCAGCAGCTCATTGCTCTGAAATATCACTCTTAATTTCAATCATAGGGAATCAAAATTGAAAAGCTTATTTAAAATTTAGGCCAATTTATTATAAACTACCAATGCAGTTGGTCTATTACAGTCCCTTGAAAAAGTATGCATACCCCTTGGAATTTTCCACATTTTCTCATGTTACAACCAAAAACGTAAATGTATTTTATTGGGATTCTATGTGATAGACCAACACAAAGTGGCACATAATTGTGAAGTGGAAGGAAAATGATAAATGGTTTTCAAAATGTTTTACAAATAAATATCTAAAAAGTGTGGCATGCATTTGTATTCAGCCCTCCTAAGGCCTCATGTACACTGCTGCTGGTAAACGGACATTTAGCCCTCATGCACACAGGCTGTTAAAAAAACGTTATGAAAATGCCAGTATCTTTGCAGTGATTTTTTTAAACTTTTTTCAGCTTTTTTCAGCGTTTTTGCAATAGCGTTTTTTAGCGTTTTTGAGCGTTTTTCCGCGTTAGCGTTTTTGAGCGTTTTTTTTTTTTTTTCAAATTTTTTTTTTTTTTTTTTTTTTTCAATGGATCAAAAACGCTAAAAAACGTTGGTGAATGAAGTTTTTGAGCGTTTTTGAGCGTTTTTACAGCTGAAAAACGTCTTTCAGAACCCACTGGTCCTGGGTTTTTTTTACAGCTTAAAAACGCCTATGCCACTTGCAGCTCAAAAACGCCTAGGTGGGCATGAAGCCATAGACTAACATAGACAGGCCTTTTTAAGCTGCAAAAAAAGCTCAAAAAAGCAGCTGTAAAAACGTCCGTGTGCATGAGGACTTAGGAGCAGTTCAGAGTTTTTTTCAACTACCCCTGAACTTGGTAATGTAGACAAAAACTCACCCAAGCTCAACTGAACTCTCCTCTATGTTATCTTATCTGTCCATGTACACAGGGTCATTTACAGGCAGTTCAGTTGAGGAATTTTTTGGAACACAAATAAATATATGCGTAAATAGTAATTGTGCCCGCGCTAATATAATGTCACATATAAAAATATCACATATAAAAGAAATGCCATGTGAAAATATTTAAATATAATAAATATGTATGAAACCATACATGTAAAATAAAGTGCAAATATTTATATATAATAATAAATCACCAAGTGCATAAAAAGGTGCAATCGTGGTAATAATTATGGAAAGTGCAACGTGCTAAAATATAAATGCCAAACACTTTCCTGTGACATTTAAGTGTTCAACATAATCAGCAAATACAAATCACAGAAAACAAACTTGAATAAATAGTGTCCATAAAATAAGTATTCATCATGCTTCTTCTGATGGGTGTCTGAATCACAACAAGCAAAATGTGCTCTCCCGTGGAACCCCACATGTGCTTGACGGACCCCGTGTTTCACCGTTTGTTGGCTTCGCTGACCCCCTATATTAGCAGGCAGGATACCTGCATGAGGCAAGCCATCACTCCGGAGCAGAGGTTGGTCGCTACCTTGCGGTATTTGGCCACAGGGAGAAGCCTGCAGGACCTCAAGTTCTCGACAGGCATCTCCCCCCAGGCTCTGGGAATCATTATCCCAGAGACCTGTTCTGCCATCATACAGGTCCTGCAGAAGGAGTATATGAAGGTAAGATTTTTATCCTTTAATATCACATTTTATTGTATTGAATGTTTGCTAATATATTGTATTTCTTTCCTCATTCCCTAATTACCATGATTGTAATATGCTGTGAATGTCCCCTTTGTTCTCATGCATGCTGGATTTTTATGTAATTATTATTTTAGGTCCTTCATACATATTTGCCCTTCAATAACCTCTCCAGCATGGTGTCTCCTGCCCCTATATTCACCTCATGTAGTCACTTAACAATGTATTTTATCAGCTCCATAGTAGTGCTTTACCCCAAACACCCCCTAAAATGTTTGGAAATGTTATTTTTGATTTTAATTCAGGCAGAGTGCCAGAGGCTTTTTTTGTGGTGTCCCCAAATTTTTGGTAACCCTCCCTCCCCCCAACTGCTAAGTCAGCTGATCCCAATTCTCTATCTATCCTCAATCATCTGCTGACTTTGCCAATCCCATACACACTATACCCATCTCTTTACTGGTCAGATTTATGGATGAATTACCCAAAGCATGTAGTGCAAGGGCCTGCCTGTATACTTTCCAATGGTACTGTTTAAAGTTTTTGTATCCTATTATTATCTTGATAGGTAATAGCAGAATGTCAAAATGTCCTCAAATGTGTACAGTGTGTATTTATATCTTTGTATTCAGACACTTCTTACCTGTCCAGTGGTCTGCCAATAGTGTAACTAAGGAGGGGTTGTTCCAAGTAATACCCTGTATTTAGGTATTCATCTCTCAATGAAGTGAAGAGGGTTACCTGTCCAAGAGTTCCCCCCCTATAATGTTAGAAATGGCCCATGAGAGGGGGGGAGGGGGAATATGATAGGTGTACCTTATACTTTGGCCTTGTTAAATTCCCCTTAATAAATGCTATCTGGAGGTTGCCCCAGAATGTTTGTGTCTAATCTGCTTGCCATGTTTCTGTGAAAAAATAGTAATGTTTATTGTTTTTTCCTCAACAGTTTCCTTCAACGCCACAGGAATGGCAGACTGTGGCCTCCCACTTTGCCCAGCGGTGGGACTTTCCTAACTGCGGAGGGGCAATTGATGGGAAACACGTCCACATCGTCCCACCACCCACCTTGGGGTTGTACTATTATAATTACAAGGGGTTTAATAGTATAGTGATGTTGGCGGTGGTGTCGGCTAATTACGAGTTCTTGTATGTGGACGTGGGGAAGAATGGCCGGATGTCCGATGGTGGAGTGATCGCCCAGACGGAGTTCTACAGGCATCTCCAGAATGGCAGCTTGGACTTGCCACCTTCAGAAGACAATGTTGAAGGTCTCCCATTTGTGTTCGTTGCTGATGAAGCATTTGCGCTGGGGGACCACCTGATGCGGCCATTCCCGATGAGGACCCTCACCCCGGAACAGAGGGTTTTTAATTACCAGCTGGCTAGAGCCCGAAGAGTGGTGGAGAACACATTTGGAATCCTGGCCAGCCGGTTCCGATTATTTCTGACACCCATCCATATGGCGGAGTATAAACTGAACCATATTATACTGGCGTGCTGTGTTCTCCATAATTTTTTAAGAAAACATTCAGCCAACTATGCTGGCTCAGTTGGGCCTGAGGCCGGAATCCCAAATCCATCAACAATGACGGCGCTTGAAAGTGGCCGTCCTGGCTTGCCCTCCCTGAATGCCCGTGATGTCCGGTTACGCTACCTGGAGTTCTTTGCGGGTAGGGGGGCTATCAATATGCCAGACAATCTGTGACACCTTTTTCAAATAAAAAACAACCAAAAGAAATTCTTGGTGGACATTTACTGCTTGTGTTTGTTTTAGCTGACCCTGACAGAAATGTTTTGAGTGCATAAAATGTCATGATTGGGTAACCTTATAAAAAATAGTGTTGGCTGGTACTTCCTAAATGGCCAAACACATTTCACTACAAGTGCACTTGCAACTGCACTGAACCTGCACTTGTAGTGCAAAGTGTATTTGCCCTTAGGAAATAACCCCCATTTTTGCATAAAACTGCAATTACATCACCCCAAAAGTGTTGTAGTGTTGAGACAATAATCCACACATTCTTGAGTAAGGCACTTTTTTATACCTGCACAATCACATGTGCATTTACAAAAGGTTTTTAAAACAAACCAACATGTTTGTTGTATAACAATTTTTGCAGTAGCATTATCAAAAATCGAAATGTCCATTTCAGATAAAACAGGCCTGTGTAAAACCAACAAGAAAGCCAAAAAACTTGAACTTACAAAGTTCACATTAGGTAAAACCTGAAGGCTATATCAGACATGAGTATTTAGGAACTGGGTTTGATATAGCGTTCAGATGGGGGGAAATCACCCCTAGAAAAGCCAAATTTGGAAGATGCACACCAATTTACGAATGTCAACATGTGCTATCTGCCATCAGGGGGGATCAAGGGACGTGTTTTGGGGGAGCAAGCCCTTCCTCAATGCTACTTTATAATTGAGGAAGGGGTTGCACCCCCAAAACGCGTCCATTGATCTCCCGTGATGGCAGATAGCACATGTTGGCACACTGTGTGCATACTCCAAATTTGGCTTTTCTAAACATTGTACAAATTTGAGTAAGATAAAACAGGTGATTTTGTGGGGTTTAAATTCGCCCCAAAACATCAATGATGTTATTATTTTTTTTAATAACATCAGTGATTTGTTGCTGGATGTTTTGCAATTGGAGATTACACCCCATGATCTCCCCGATGAGTATCTGGGCACTTTCAGATGTAAAGCGTTCTGGATCACGATCACCTAAAAAGAGATAAAGAACAAAAAAAAAGGTCTCAAAAATCTGCCACCATCCATCTCTTTTACCTGAGCCTGTGGTCGCAGACACTCACCTGTTGTGGTGCCAATCTCCACCACGTTTTCTTCTTCCTCCTGCTCTTCTTCTTGGGTTGGTATTTCCCCTTCTTCCCAGAGGTGGGGGGTCTCTGGTCTCCTCGGATGAGGGGTGTCCTCCGAATCTTTTCTCCCCTATGTAAAACAAAAATGGTATAATTAGCACACAGATATTTGATGGCAGAACTAGAAATAGGAAACATTGCTTGGAAGTGGGGTACAATTGTCTATTTTAGCAGAGTTCAAAGATGTATATTTTTTATTGCCCTTTGTCAAGCTGCAATACTTTACCTGTTTGGTACAAGCTTCACAGATGTAGCCCCCCCTATAGTATACACTGGAGCACTTGTGTGGGCCCCCTAATAAAAATGGTGTTCTTGTGTCCCACACTAGTGCTCCAGTGTCCAGATGTGAAAACAGCTGCTCAGTGTCCTCTCCTTACACAGAAACTAGTTTGCATTTCATTCTAGTAACAAACCCATCTACACAAACAAATATTTGGCATCCAAGTAGGCCCCCCAAAAATGTGTGAAAATGCATATGGCCTAAACAATGGTGTTCTAGAGGCCGAAAGAAAAATGTTTGATACGAACGAATAATGGGCCCATGAACATTAAAGTTGCCCTTTTAAACGTTACAATTAATAAAAGCATATGGAGCAGAACGAACATAATAAAGACAGAAAGAATAGGAACACAGCACAACTACTTACTTTTTTGCAGCACTCTCCGGATCTTTCGGTACTGCTCTGGCTCTCTCAACTTCAGGTCCGACCACCGCTTCCTGAGCTGATCTTTAGATCTTCATACCCCGAAATTCCTCTCAAGACTCCTGACCACTTTCGCCATGATCTTGGCCTTTCTGATGTTGGGCTTGGGGTAAGGCCCATACTTTCCGTCATAGTCGGACTTCTTCATGATGTCGACCATCTCCAACATCTCCCCAAACGACATATTTGTGGCCTTAAAACGTCTCCTTCTGGATCGGGACGTGCCTGGATCCGGGCTTTCCTCCTCCTCCTCCTCGTTAGAATTCTTATCACGCACCTGTTGTAACTCCGCCATCATGCTCTTCCCCCACTGCGCCGAACAAAAAGGGGCGGGGAATACACTAGAAAGAACGTCAGGGGCGGGCGGAGTTACACGCATGCGCAGTGTGTATAAAGCGTAACACGCGTGCGTATTACGTACGATCTGTGAGCGGAGGAAGGAGCATTGGACGCGCCGATCGTAAGAACGAAGGTAAGAGACAAACTTGTGCCTATACTGCTTCTAGATTGAGGCCTATATTGTAACAAGATTAGGAGAGTTTTGTCTGACATTAGGCTTTGTCTTGTGCTGTGTCTTGCAGTGAACATGGATATCTTAATGAGAGATACTGACTTCATGTCAGTATTCATTGATATGCTAAGTGAGCTTCCCTGTCTGTGGAAGATTACCCACCCCCATTTCAAGAACCAAGCAAAGAGGAAGGCAGCACTGGAGCAATTGTGTGAAATTGTGAAGCAGGTGACCCCCACGGCAGACATCACTTATGTAAAGATTTTCATTGGTGGCCTGAGGAGCACATATCTGAGGGAGCGCAAGAAAGTCCTGGATTCACAGAGATCTGGAGCAGCAGATGACATCTATGTCCCCAGGATGTTGTACTATGACAGGCTGCACTTTCTGGCAGGCCAGACTGAACCCAGGCCATCCCTCTCAAGTCTTCCTTCCACGCTTCCTTCCCCCCCGGCTGAGGCTTCTGACGCCCAACCTGGGCCTTCCAGGCGATATGTGGAGGAGCCCAGATTGAGCCAGGTATAGCATTCCTCTAAATATTTCTGCTTGTCCAATCAATGATGTTAACTAGATGTTAGTTGGGAGTACTAATTTAGGATTGGGATTGATGAAGCAAAACATTACAACCATGTCCCTTTTTCATACACAGGGAAGTCTCAGCCAGGAGGTGGCCGGGCCGAGCCGGCTGGCTGATATCAAGGTCCCTCCACCCCCCCTGAAAACAGAAAGTGGCAGTAGGAGGAGTACCCTAGAGGAGGCGGCTATCAGATTCTTTTGGAGGGCTACAGAGGTCCTGGGAGCACCCCACACCATGCAGGAGAACGTTGCTGCATTCATAGCATATAAAATGCAGAGGATGGAGGAGGGCCAAAAAGCCATGTGTCAGGCCCTCATATCAGAGGCTCTGGAGAAAGGTGTGAGGGGCCAAATTACACCTCACACACAGCTTTGGGATGGTCCTCCTCCTCCTCCTGCAGGTCCTCCTCCTCCTCCTCCCTCTCCTCCAGGTCCTCCCAGTCCTCCTCCAGGTCCTCCCAGTCCTCCTCCTCCTCCAGGTCCTACTCCTCCTCCTGCCACATCTCCAACTGCACAGCCACAGCCCGGAAGGAAGCGTGAAAGGAAGACTAGACAGTGATTGCCCTGGATCCAGTCTGGTTGGCCAAAAAATGCAGCCTCTTGTGGTACCACAGCCTGGGGACACAGATGTCATCTGCTGCTATCCGAGTCCCTGTGAATCCCGGACCAGACTGCCCTCCCATATATATGGACTCCTCAGGCCACCAATTTTGATGTTGAAGAATTGATGTCTGCCATGGGGGTCCCAGGCTTCACTAATTTCTCATGTTGATCCAGTGTTGCCTTCCTCTTTGTTTGTTTCTGATACCTTAATAAAGGATTTTTGTTTTGAATTATACTCTCCTATGTGTTTTACTTCAAAAAGGACAGTTGGTTTGTGAGGGTTCAGGTACATTTCTAATATACAATGTGAAATGAACAAGGGTCACCAACAACAAACAATCTCCTTGAGATTAAATAATAAAAGATATCAATGGTGTTGGGGTAACTTGACACACAAAACACACCCAAAAATATTCTGGAGTAAAAATAAAAATAACATTGAACAAAGATCAGCCTTGGAAAAAAATACAAACATTAAATAAAAAAAAAGGCTGAAAATCCAAAAAAAAAAAAAAATATATATAAAACTGTCATATGTGACAACTAATAACAATATATTGAGGGAATCCCACTAAAAAAACACAAATAAAAGTTTGTGAGAAGTGTGTGTGAATATGAGCAGCAAAACTACTTAATTCTTGTCACATTATAAAGAAGAAGAGAGTGCGCTGTATTAAACCATTTTTAACATTGCAGCGTGACGAAAGTGCTGTATTAATTGCGAACGCTAGGTTTACCAGAACGAGCTGTCCCGTGTCGGAATTTCTTCTGAGCATGCGTGGCATTTTGTGCGTCGGAACAGGCCACACACGGTCGGAATTGACGCGATCGGATTTTGTTGTCGGAAAATTTTATCTCCTGCTGTCCAACTTTGTGTGTCGGAAAATCCGATGGAAAATGTCCGATGGTGCCCACACACGGTCGGAATTTCCGACAACACGCTCCGATCGGACATTGTCCATCGGAAAATCCGACCGTGTGTACGGGGCATAATAGTTGTCCTGAGGACAGATTCTCCCACCTGAGCTGTGGATCTTTGCAGCTCCTTCAGAGTTATCATGGGCCTCTTGGTTGCTCCTCTGATTTATGGTCTCATTGCCCTGCCTGTCAGTTTAGGTGGACGGCCATGTCTTGGTAGGTTTGCAGTTGTGCCATACTCTTTCCATTTTCAGATGATGGATTGAACAGTGCTCCATGAGATGTTCAAAGCTTGGGATATTTTTTGATAACCCAGCCCTGCTTTAAACTTCTCCACAACTTTATCCCTGACCTGTCTGGTGTGTTCCTTGGCCTTCATGATGCTGTTTGTTCACTAAGGTTCTCTAACAAACCTCTGATGGCTTCACAGAACAGCTGTAGTTATACTGAGATTAAATTACACATGGGTAGACTAATTAGGTGACTTCTGAAGGCAACTGGTTCCACTAGATTTTAGTTAGGGGTGTCAAAGGGGGCTAAATACAAATGCATGCCACACTTTTTAGATCTTTATCTGTGAAAAAAAAATGAAAACCATTTATAATTTCCCTACCAATTCACAATTACGTGCCATTTTGTGGTCGTCTTTCACATAAAACCCCAATAAAATACATGACAAAGGGGACGTGGCCGGTGTTCTGCCATATAGTGTCCTCGTATCAAATAGTGTCCGCCTCGTACTGCGCAGGCGCAGCGCCTGCGCAGTACGGAGGAGCAGGAGAGGCCGAAAATGCCCGAAGTTGATCAGCTGACCATCAGCTGTACACGGCGCTCGGGCACTTGTTAGCGATGGCAGTGTAAGAGGGCCCCTCGCGGGCTCGCTTCGCTCGCCACGCTTCGGGCACGGCCTCGCTGCGCTCGGCAAATATTTATTCTAACTCTATGTCCACTTGGATAGTAGGGAATGATCCTGGACATAGGGTAAGAATAAATGCGCAGGCGCCGTGTACAGCTGACGATCAGCTGTTGAACTTCGGAGACTTTCGGCGTCTCTTTTGTCCTCCGTACTGCGCCTGCGCAGTACAGGGAGGACACTATATGATAGGGGACTGAATTCGATAAGACACCGGATCCCGAGAGTGATGGCTGCTTGTTAACACAGCTCTGCTCTGTGACGGCTTTCCAGGGCATCCCCAGCCAGGTGATCGCTATCTAACGGCAGCACACATCCCCATCAACACCCAGAGATACTAGGTAACATGTCAAAGAGGAGACAGGAATGCTCAGCTCCCCGCAAACTGACAGAATTCTATCCGCCGGACAAGCCATCTTTCAAAGATGGCGCCGGTGTCTTGTCGATTAGTGCCTCCCGTCGAATAATGCATCCACTACGTCACAGCAGCTGATTCCCCTATCAGCTGGCATGACGTAAGACTGCACATGCGCAGTTCGTCAGATGCATTTTCCGACGGGAGTCACAGAACACAGTGGAGAGGCACAGTGTAGGACAGGCTAGAGGAGATACTTTGAGCTCCGATTCCCGGGGACCCACTTTGTGAAAACCCACCAAACTTGGCACACTTTTAGGGAACACCGCTGGCTGTATCTCGGGTCCAGAGATCCGAACGGCAGCCGGTACCGACTCCCGAAAGTGAGCCGCTTGCTTCATTTTTCCGCTGACAGGAAAACAGTGTAGGAGTGTAGGAGAGGCTCGGGAGATATTTTGAGCTCCTGTATCCGGGGACCTGCTCCATGAAAACCCACCAAACTTGGCACACTTATAGGGAAGACCCGTGACTGCAGGTGGAAAAAATTTCGGGTCCAGGGATCCAAAGGGCAGCCGGTACCGAATCCCCAAAGTGGGCCACTCGCTTCATTTTTCTGCCTGGGGGAAAAAACGGGCGACTTTGAGCTCTGGTTTCTGGGGACCCACTGGGTCAAATCCCACCAAATTAGGCAAACTTATAGGGGAGAGCCATGGCTATACGTGCAAGAAATTTTGGGTCAAGGGATCTGAAGGAAGGCCGGTATCGACTCCCCAAAATAGGCCCCTCACTTAACATGGGAGTCTATGGGGAAACCAGGCAAAATTGTGACGGATTTCACTTATCGCTCAACCATTCGACGACTAAATGGGCTAGTGACACCAAACTTGCACCCCTTTTTCCCAGATATCACAGCTACACCTCATAAAAATGTGGAGGTTCGGGGACCTTTTACCGGGGATTTACCGGGGCCACAATGTTGACCATCTTCATGGTACCGGTGCTCCCTGACCATGGGTTACGAAATTACAAAGCTTGGGGGTGATGTAGAGACACTCTATGGGTACCCCCACACCGAACCGGGGTCTGTTAACCCAACACCGGCAAAGACGTGCGTGGCGCTCTCCGGTTCTATGGGTCTTAAAAATACACAGACACCGGGAGGCTGTAGGGATGCTCTTCAGGTACTCACTGGCCAAGTTTGGGGTCCAGGGAACGTTTGGCGGTCGGGGGCACCCCAAAAGATCAACTGGTAGAAACCGCACGTTTAACATTGTAGTCTATGGGAAACTCAGTCAAATTGGGGGGCTGATATTTCCTCGGCTGTTGGGGTTTGGAACACCAAACTCGGCACACTTGTAGGGGAGACGATGCACTACATGTGGTCCACATTGGGGTTCCAAGACCCTATGGTTGGCCCGTAACCATCTCCCAAAGACGGCACCCCTAGAGCGGTAAAACCGGTTCTGCTACTCAGAAAATTCAGATTTAGGTTCTGGCGTCTACCGGTCGGATGACTTTAAGGGGTCATATCTCCGGAACCCCAAATTTGGTGTGCTGGCTCATTATTATTTTTTTATTATTATACAGGATTTATATAGCGCCGACAGTTTACGCAGCGCTTTACAACAACATTAGGGCAGACAGTACAAGTACAATACAATTCAATACAGGAGGAATCAGAGGGCCCTGCTCGTTAGAGCTTACAATCTAGGAGGGAGGGTCAAGTTATACAAAAGGGTAATAGCTGTGGGGGATGAGCTAATGGAGAAAATAATGCAGTTGTTAGATGGAGGCAGGATAGGCTTCTCTGAAGAGGAAAGTCTTCAGGGATCGCCTAAAAGTGGATAAATTTGGAGACAGTCTGACAGATTGGGGTAGGGAATTCCAGAGGATGGGCGAGGCTCGGGAGAAGTCCTGGAGGCGGATATGGGAGGAGGTGATGAGGGAGCTAGAGAGCAGGAGATCTTGGGAGGAACGGAGATGGCGTTTAGGTTGGTATTTTGAGACTAGGTTAGTGATGTAGCTGGGGGCACAGTTGTGGATGGCTTTGTAACTTATTGTTAGTATTTTGAATTTAATTCGTTGGGCGAGTGGCAGCCAATGGAGGGATTGGCAGAGAGGGGTAGCAGACACTGATCGGTTTGTAAGGTGGATGAGTCTGGCAGCAGCATTCATGATGGACTGAAGGGGGGATAGTCTATTTAAAGGTAAGCCAATGAGGAGGGAGTTGCAGTAGTCGAGGCGAGAGATAACCAGGGAGTGAATCAGGAGCTTTGTAGTTTCACTGGTTAGAAAGGGACGTAGTTTAGAGATGTTGCGGAGGTTGAGGCGGCAAGCTTTGGAAAGTGATTGGATGTGGGGCTGAAAGGAGAGTTCAGAATCTAGGATAACACCTAGCACCCTGACATGTGGGGACGGGTGGATGGTTTTGCCATTGCTCTTCACAGAGAAGTCAGGGGAAGAGGCACGTGGGGGAGGAAATATTATAAGCTCAGTTTTGGACAAGTTGAGTTTGAGGAAGTGGTGTGACATCCATACAGATATGTCGGTTAGTAAGTTAGTGATGCGTGAGGAGACTGATGGAGTGAGTTGAGGGGTGGAGAGATAGATTTGTGTGTCATCAGCATAGAAATGATATTGAAAGCCATGAGAGGCTATCAGCTGACCCAGGGAAGAGGTGTAGATTGAAAATAAAAGAGGTCCAAGAACAGAACCTTGGGGGACCCCAACAGAGAAGGGAAGAGGAGTGGAGGAAGTAGAATTGTAAGTGAGCTCATGGGATCTAGATCTACAACATATCCAAAAATTGGACTCCTAGCTCAAACGGTTCAGAAGATGACTTTCCTGGAGCCCAAAAAATGCTTGAGTTTGAAAGTTAGGTCGACACAAAGCATGCATGGTGGTTTTCAGAAAAATCATTTCGGGCACCTTTCGTTCCAGAGACCTCAAATTTGGCCTGCAGCTAATGGGCCTCTATGAACCCCCAACTACCAAGTTTAAAGTTCCTGTGACCTACGGTTCCGGAGATATGGACCGGTAAAGCGAAAAGTTCAGACCGGCCATGGGGCATCAAGGGACCGGTTCCGATTTTGCTGCCCCCTCGGCCTTGGTGGGCACCATGGGTCAGTCCCCTTTGGAAGACCATATCTCCCCCATACTTTGAGCTAGAGACCCCAAATTTGGCAGGTCGGTACCGGTGGATTTTAGACACAAGATCCGGGTAGACCGACCCTCCTGCGAGCAACCGTGTGGAAGTTTCTCTCCGATTGAGCCCATCCCAGGAAAGAGGGGACTCGTAGTATGCATTTTTCAACGGGAGGCAATAATCAACACTACACCGGTGTAATGTCGATTATTGCCTCCTGTCAAAAAATGCCTCCTACGTACTGCGCATGCGCAGTACGTCATCACTCCAGCTGATTTCCCGATCAGCTGGCGTGACGTATCGACTGCACATGCACAGTTCGTCATATGCATTTTCCGACGGGAGGCAAGCCACGGGGATTATGTGGAGGGAGAGAATCTTAAAGAGGGAGTCCCGCGAAAAAATTTTTAAAAGTCAGCAGCTACAAATACTGCAGCTGTTGACTTTTAAAATAAGGACACTCACCTGTCCCAGGGTCCAGCGATGTCGGCACCCGAGACTGAATCGTCCCTCGGTCCTCGGGTGCTGCCACTGCCATTCTCTGTAAGGGAATCAGGAAGTGAAGCGTTGCGGCTTCACTTCCTGGTTCCCTACTGCGCATGCGCCAGTCGCGCTGTGCTTCCCTACTGGTCCCCGCTGTCTCTGGGACCTGTGTGTGTCCCAGCAGACAGCACGGGGGGTAGGGACGGGAGGGGGCGTAGACTCCCGTGGAGTCTACGCAAGTAGGTGCAAATACCTGTCTTAGACAGGTATCTGCACCCCCCTCCTCCCTGAATGGTGCCAAATGTGTTACCGGAGGGGTTGGGTTCCGAAAAGCGGAGGTTCAATTTTTGTGTGAACATCCGCTTTAAATGTAAGATTCTGCCTCGCTCTCTGTGGCGTGACGTATCCACTGGGCATGCGCAGTTCGTCGTATGCATTTTTCGACGAGAGGCAAGCCACGGGAGCGCGCGGAAAGAGAACACTGACGTAAGAGAGAACTCCACAGGGAACACTGACGTAAGGAAGAACTCTGCAAGGAACACTGACGTAAGGAAGAACTCCGCTGGCTTAACGTCAGCGGCAACACCGCATCCAGCCCCGCCCCCAACGCACCCCTAGGCTGCTCTAGAGAAAGGGGGCAAGCGCCATGCATAAGCAGTGTATTTGTCAGGGAAGCTTGGATTGACACAGCGGTGCCAGCGGGAGGGACAAGGTCTGTGCTTCCAGAGGGGGGCGGAGCCCTGAATAGCTATGTATGTAAAACGATATTGTATATATATATATATAAACGACCATGCATGCTTTGTGTCAACCTAACTTTCAAACTCAAGCATTTTTTGGGCTCCAGGAAAGTCATCTTCCGAACCGTTTGAGCTAGGAGTCCAATTTTTGGATATGTTGTAGATCTAGATCCCATGAGTCGGCACACCAAATTTGGGGTTCCAGAGTCAGGAGTCCTCAAAGTCATCAGACCGCTAGAGGCCAGAACCTAAGTCCGAATTTTCTGGGTAGCAGAACCGGTTTTACCGCCCTAGGAGTGCCGTATTTGAGAGACAGTTACGGGCCAACCGTAGGGTCTAGGAACCCCAAATTTAAATCACATGTAGTGCATCGTTTCCCCTAGAAGTGTGCCAAGATTGGTGTTCCTAACCCCAACATCTGAGGAAATATCAGCCCCCCAATTTGACTGAGTTTCCCATAGACTCAAATGTTAAACATGCGGTTTCTACCGATTGACCTTCTGGGGTGCCACCGGCCCGGCAAACGTTCCCTTGACCCCAAACTTGGCCAGTGAGTACCTGAAGAGCATCCCCACAGCCTCCCAGTTTCGGTGTATTTTTTTTATTTTTATTTTTTTTTTTGTATTTTTACGACCCACAGAACCAGAGAGCGCCACACACGTCTTTGCCGGTGCTGTGTGAGGGGGCCACCAGTCCCCGAAAGTCAACGGGGGTGCCATACGGTGGAAAAGGCTTGACATATTATAATGAGACCCCCCTGAGCATTCTACGGTTAACCGGATCCGAGCTACAATGTTTCAAAGTGCCATTTTCCGGTTACCGGAAGGTTCTGGTTGGGGTACCGGGCCCCGGTTTGTTGTGGGGGTACCCATAGAGTGCTTCTACATCACCCCCAAGTTTTGTAGTTTTGTGGCCCATGGTCAGGGAGCACCGGTACCATGAAGACGGTCAACATTGTGGCCACGGTAAAGGGTTCCCGAACCTCCAAACTTTTATGAGGTGTAGCTGTGATATCTTGGGAAAAGGGGTGCAAGTTTGGTGTCGCTAGCCCATTTGGTCGTCGAATGGCTCAGCGATAAGTCAAATCCGCCACAATTTGGCCTGGTTTTCCCGTAGACTCCCATGTTAAGAGAGGGGCCTACTTTGGGGAGTCGGTACCGGCCTTCCTTTAGTTCTCTGGACCCGAAATTTCTTCCACGTGTAGCCATGCCACCCCCCCTACAAGTGCGCCAAGTTTAGTGTGATTTGTCCCCGGAAACCGGAGCTCAAACTTACCCCAATATAGGCAGTTTTTCCCCTAGGCGGCAAAGTGAAGCGAGGTGTGCTGTCTTTGGGAGACGATTACAGGCCAAGCGTACGGTCTAGGAACCCCAAATTTGAATCACAAGTAGTGCATCGTCTTCCCTACAAGTGTGCCAAGCTTGGTGTTCCTAGCCCAAACAGCCAAGGAAATATCAGCCCCCCAATTTAAATGAGTTTCCTATAGACTCCAATGTTAAACGTGCGGTTTCTACCGGTTGACCTTTTGGGGTTCCACCGGTCTGCCAAACGTTCCCTGGACCCCAAACTTGGCCAGTGAGTACCCGAAGAGCATCCCCAAAGCCTCCCAGTGTCTATGTATTTTTAAGACCCATAGAACCAGAGAGTGCCACGCACGTCTTTGCCGGTATTTTGTGAGGTGGTCCACAGGTCCCCGAAAGTGGAGGGGAGTGCCATTCTGTAGAAAAGGCCTGAAATATTCAAATGAGACCCACAGGAGCCTTCCCTGGTGAACCGGGTCCAAGCTACACCATTTCAAAATGCCATTTTCCGGTAACCAGAGGGTTCCAATTGGGGTACCGGGCCCCGGTTCGGTGTGGGGGTACCCATAGAGTGCTTCTACATCACCCCCAAGTTTTGTAATTTTGTGACCCATGGTCAGGGAGCACCGGTACTGTGAAGATGGTCAACATTTTGGCCCTGGTAAACCCCCCGGTAAAAGGTCCCCAAACCTCCAAAATTTTATGAGGTGTAGCTGTGATATCTGGGAAAAAGGGGTGCAAGTTTGGTGTCGCTAGCTCATTTGGTCGTCGAATGGTTGAGCGATAAGTGAAATTTGCCACAATTTGGCCTGATTTTCCCATAGACTCCCATGTTAAGTGAGGGGCCTAATTTGGGAGTCGATACCGGCCTTCCTTTGGTTCTCTGGACCCAAAATTTCTTCCACGTGTTGCCATGCCCCCCCCCCCCTACAAGTGTGCCAAGTTTAGTGTGATTTGACTAGGTGGGTCCCCTGAAACCGGAGCTCAAACTTGCCCCAATATCGGCAGTTTTTGCCCTAGGCGGCAAAGTGAAGCGAGGGGTGCTGTCTTTGGGAGACGGTTACGGGCCAACCGTAGGATCTAGGAACCCCAAATTTGAATCATAAATAGTGCATCGTCTTCCCTAAAAGTGTGCCAAGATTGGTGTTCCTAACCCCAACACCTGAGGAAATATTAGCCCCCCAATTTGACTGAGTTTCCCATAGACTCCAATGTTAAACGTGCGGTTTCTACCGGTTGACCTTTTGGGGTTCCACCGGTCTGCCAAACGTTCCCTGGACCCCAAACTTGGCCAGTGAGTACCCGAAGAGCATCCCCAAAGCCTCCCAGTGTCTATGTATTTTTAAGACCCATAGAACCAGAGAGTGCCACGCACGTCTTTGCCGGTATTTTGTGAGGAGAACAGGTCCCCGAAAGTCGAGGGGGGTGCCATTCTGTAGAAAAGGCCTGAAATATTCAAATGAGACCCACGGGAGCCTTCCCTGGTGAACCAGGTCCAAGCTACACCATTTCAAAGTGCCATTTTCCGGTAACCAGAGGGTTCCAATTGGGGTACCGGGCCCCGGTTCGGTGTGGGGGTACCCATAGAGTGCTTCTACATCTCCCCCAAGTTTTGTAATTTTGTGACCCATGGTCAGGGAGCACCGGTACTGTGAAGATAGTCAACATGTTGGCCCTGTTAAACCCCCCGGTAAAAGGTCCCCAAACCTCCAAAATGTTATGAGGTGTAGCTGTGATATCTGGGAAAAAGGGGTGCAAGTTTGGTGTCGCTAGCTAATTTGGTCGTCGAATGGTTGAGCGATAAGTGAAATTCGCCACAATTTGGCCTGATTTTCCCATAGACTCCCATGTTAAGTGAGGGGCCTACTTTGGGAGTCGATACCGGCCTTCCTTTGGTTCTCTGGACCCGAAATTTCTTCCACGTGTAGCCATGCCCCCCCCCCCCTACAAGTGTGCCAAGTTTAGTGTGATTTGACTAGGTGGGTCCCCTGAAACCGGAGCTCAAACTTGCCCCAATATCGGCAGTTTTTGCCCTAGGCGGCAAAGTGAAGCGAGGGGTGCTGTCTTTGGGAGATGGTTACGGGCCAACCGTAGGATCTAGGAACCCCAAATTTGAATCATAAATAGTGCATCGTCTTCCCTAAAAGTGTGCCAAGATTGGTGTTCCTAACCCCAACACCTGAGGAAATATTAGCCCCCCAATTTGACTGAGTTTCCCATAGACTCCAATGTTAAACGTGCGATTTCTACCGGTTGACCTTTTGGGGTGCCACCAGCCCGCCAAATGTTCCCTGGACCCCAAACTTGGCCAGCGAGTACCTGAAGAGCAGCCCCACAGCCTCCCCATGTTGCTGTATTTTTAAAACCCATAGAACCAGAGAGCGCCACGCACCTCTTTGCCGGTGTTGTGTGAGGGGGCCACCGGTCCCCGAAAGTCGAGGGGGTGCCATACGGTGGAAAAGGCTTGAAGTATTATAATGAGACCCCCCTGAGCTTTTTAGGGTTAACCAGATCCGAGCTACTCTGTTTCAAAGTGCCATTTTCCGGTTACCGGAAGGTTCCGGTTGGGGTACTGGGCCCCAGTTTGGTGTGGGGTTACCCATGGAGTGCTTCTAAATCACCCCCAAGTTTTGTAATTTTGTGACCCATGGTCAGGGAGCACTGGTACCGTGAAGATGGTCAACATTTTGGCCCGGTAAAAGGTCCCCGAATCTCCAAAATTTAATGAGGTGTAGCTGTGATATCTGGGAAAAAGGGGTGCAAGTTGGTGTCGCTAGCTCATTCGGTCGTTGAATGGTTGAGCGATAAGTGAAATTCGCCACAATTTGGCTTGATTTTCCCATAGACTCCCATGTTAAGTGAGGGGCCTACTTTGGTGTACAAGTGTGCCAAGCTTGGTGTGATTTGACCTGGTGAGTCTCCGGAAACCGGAGCTCAAAGTCGCCCCAATATCGGCAGTTTTTCCCCTAGGCGGCAAAGTGTAGCGAGGGGTGCTGCCTTTGGGAGATGGTTATGGACCAACCGTAGGGTCTAGGAACCCCAAATTGTAATCACAAGTAGTGCATCGTCTTCCCTACAAGTGTGCCAAGTTTGGTATTCCTAACCCCAACAGCCAAGGAAATATCAGCCCTGCAATTTGAGTTTCCCATAGACTCCAATGTTAAACGTGCGGTTTCTACCAGTTGACCTTTTGGGGTGCCACCGGCCCGCCAAACGTTCCCTGGACCCCAAACTTGTAGTGGAGAGCCATGGCTATACGTGCAAATAATTTCGGGTCCAGGGAACCGAAGGAAGGCCGGTACCGACTCCCCAAAATAGGCCCCTCACCTAACATGGGAGTCTATAGGGGAACCAGGCCAAATTGTGGCGGATTTCACTTATCGCTCAACCATTCGAAGACCGAACGAGCTAGCGAAGCCAAACTTGCACCCCTTTTTCCCAGATATCACAGCTATACCTCATAAAAATTTGGAGGTTTGGGACCTTTTACCGGGGGTTTACCGGGGCCAAAATATTGACCGTCTTCACGGTACCGGTGCTCCCTGACCATGGGTCACAAAATTACAAAGCTTGGGGGTGATGTAGAAGCACTCTATGGGTACCCCCACACCAAACCGGGGCCCGGTATCCCAACCGGAGCCCTCCGGTAACCGGAAAATGGCACTTTGAAACGGTGTAGCTCGGAGCCGGTTCACCAGGGAAGGCTTCGGTAGGTCATATTTGAATATATCAGGCCTTTTGTACAGAATGGCACCCCCCTCGACTTTCGGGGACCGGTGGACACCTCACAAAACACCGGCAAATACGTGCGTGGCACTCTCTGGTTCTATGGGTCTTAAAAATACACCGACACTGGGAGGCTTTGGGGATGTTTTCGGGTACTGACTGGCCAAGTTTGGGGTCCAGGGAAAGTTTAGCGTGCCAGTGGCACCCCAAAAGGTCAACCGGTAGAAACCGCACGTTTAACATTGGAGTCTATGGGAAACTCAGTCAAATTGGGGGGGGCTGATATTTCCTTGGCTGTTAGGAACACCAAACTTGGCACACTTGTAGGGGAGACGATGCACTATATTTGATTCAAATTTGGGGTTTCTAGACGCTACGGTTGGCCCGTAACCTTCTCTCAAAGATAGCACCCCTCGCTTCACTTTGCCGGCTAGGGGAAAAACTGCCGATATTGGGGCGAATTTGAGCTCCGGTTTCCGGGGACCCACCCAGTCAAATCACACTAAACTGGACACACTTGTAGGAGAGAGCCATGGCTACAAGTGCAAAAAATTTCGGGTCCAGGGAACTGAAGGAAGGCCGGTACCGACTCCCCAAAATAGGCCCCTCACTTAACATGGCAGTCTATGGGAAAACCAGGCCAAATTGTGGCGGATTTGACTTATCGCTAAACCATTCGACGACCAAATGGGCTAGCGACACCAAACTTGCACCCCTTTTCCCCGGACATCACAGCTACACCTCCTAAAAGTTTGGAGGTTCGGGAACCCTTTACCGTGGCCACAATGTTGACCGTCTTCACGGTACCGGTGCTCCCTGACCATCGGTCACAAAATTACAAAACTTGGGGGTGATGTAGAAGCACTCTATGGGTACCCCCACACAAAACCAGTGCCCGGTACCCCAACCAGAACCTTCCGGTAACCGGAAAATGGCACTTTGAAACAGTGTAGCTCGGATCCGGTTAACCGTAGAATGCTCAGGGGGGTCTCATTATAATATGTCAAGCCTTTTTCACCGTATGGCACCCCCATTGACTTTCGGGGACTGGGGGCCCCCTCACACAACACCGGCAAAGACGTGCGTGGTGTTCTCTGGTTCTGTGGGTCGTAAAAATACAGCGACACTGGGAAGCTGTGGGGATGCTCTTCGGGTACTCACTGGCCAAGTTAGGGGTCCAGGGAACGTTTGACGGGCCGGTGGCACCCCAAAAGGTCAACCGTTAGAAACCGCACGTTTAACATTGGCGTCTATGGGAAACTCAGTCAAATTGGGGGGCTGATATTTCCTTGGCTGTTGGGGTTAGGAACACCAAACTTGGCACACTTGTAGGGACAATGATGCACTACTTGTGATTCAAATTTGGGGTTCCTAGACCATACAGTTGGCCCGTAACCGTCTCTCAAAGACAGCACCCCTCGCTTCACTTTGCCGCCTACGGGAAAAACTGCCGATATTGGGGCAAGTTTGAGCTCCGGTTTCAGGGGACCCACTTAGTCAAATCACACTAAACTTGGCACACTTGTAGGGGGGGGGGCCATGGCTACACGTGGAAGAAATTTCGGGTCCAGAGAACCAAAGGAAGGCCGGGTACCGACTCCCCAAATTAGGCCCCTCATTTAACATAGGAGTCTATGGGAAAATCAGGCCAAATTGTGGCGAATTTCACTTATCGCTCAACCATTCGATGACCAAATGGGCTAGCGACACTAAACTTGCACCCCTTTTTCCCAGATAGCACAGCTGCACCTCATAAAAATTTTGTGGTTCGGGGACCTATTACTGGGGATTTACCAGGGCCACAATGTTGACTATCTTCACGGTACTGGGGCTCCCTGACCATGGGTCACAAAATTACAAAGCTTGGGGGTGATGTAGAGACACTCTATGGGTACCCCCACACCGAACCGGGGCCTGGTACCCCAACCAGAACCTTCCGGTAACCGGAAAATGGCACTTTGAAATGGTGTAGCTTAGACCCGGTTCACCAGGGAAGGCTCCGGTAGGTCTCATTTGAATATTTCAGGCCTTTTCTACAGAATGGCACCCCCCTCCACTTTCGGGGACCAGTGGACCCCTCACACAACACCGGCAAAGACGTGCACGGCGCTCTCCAGTGCTATGGGTCGTAAAAATACACCGACACCGGGAAGCTGTGGGGATGCTCTTCAGGTACTCACTGGCCAAGTTTGGGGTCCAGGAAACGTTTGGCGGGCCGGTAGCACCCCAAAAGGTCAACCGGTAGAGACCGCACGTTTAACATTGGAGTCTAAGGTAAACTTGGTTAATTTAGGGGGATGATATTTCCTCGGCTATTGGGGTTAGATACACCAAACTTGGCACACTTGTAGGGAAGACGATGCACTACTGGTGATCCAATTTGGGGTTCCTAGACCCTACGGTTGGCCCGTAACCGTCTCCCAAAGACAGCACCCCTCGCTTCACTTTGCCGCCTAGGGGAAAAACTGCCGATATTGGGGCAAGTTTGAGCTCCGGTTTTAGGGGACCCACCAAGTCAAATCATGCTAAACTTGGCACACTTGTAGGGGGGAGCCATGGCTACACGTGGAAGAAATTTTGGGTCCAGGGAACCAAAAGAAGGCCAGTACCGACTCCCCAAAGTAGGCCCCTTACTTAACATGGGAGTCTATAGGAAAATCAGGCCAAATTGTGGTGAATGTCACTTATCGCTCAACCATTCGAGGACCGAATGGGCTAGCAACACTTAACTTGCACCCCTTCTTCCCAGATAGCACAGCTGCACCTCATAAAAAATTTTTTAACAGGGATTTACCGGGGCCACAATGTTGACCGTCTTCACGGTACCGGTGCTCCCTGACCATGGGTCACAAAATTACAAAACATAGGGGTGATGTAGAAGCACTCTATGGGTACCCCCACACCAAACCGGTGCCCGGGAACCCCAACCGGAACCTTCTGTTAACCTTAAAATGGCACTTTGAAATGGTGTAGCTCGGATCCGGTTAACCCTAGAAAGCTCAGGGGGGTCTCATTATAATATTTCAAGCCTTTTCCACCATATGGCACCCCCCTCGACTTTCGAAGACTGGTGGCCCCCTCACACAACACCGGCAAAGACGTGCGTAGCGCTCTTTAGTTCTATGGGTCTTAAAAATACACCGATACTGGGAGGCTGTGGGAATGCTCTTCGGGTACTCACTGGCCAAGTTTGGGGTCCAGGGAACGTTTGGTGGGCCGGTGGCACCCCAAAGGGTCAACCATTAGAAACCGCACGTTTAACATTGGAGTCTATGGGAAACTCGGTCAACTTGGGGGGCTGATATTTCCTCAGATGTTGGGGTTAGGAACACCAATCTTGGCACACTTCTAGGAGAGACGATGCACTACATGTGATCCAAATTTGGGGTTCCTAGACAATACGGTTGGCCCGTAACCGTCTCCAAAAGACAGCACCCCTAGGGCGGTAAAACCAGTTCTGCTACCCAGAAAATTCGGACTTAGGTTCTGGCCTCTACCGGTCGGATGACTTTGAGGACTTCTATCTCCGGAACCCCAAATGTGGTGTGCCGACTCATGGGATCTAGATCTACAACATATACAAAAATTGGACTCCTAGCTCAAACGGTTCGGAAGATGACTTTCCTGGAGCCCAAAAATGCTTGAGTTTGAAAGTTAGGTCGACACAAAGCATGCATGGTCGTTTTCAGAAAAGTCATTTCGGGCACCTTTCGTTTCAGAGACCTCAAATTTGGCCTGCAGCTAGGGGGCCTCTTTGAACCCCCAACTGCCAAGTTTGAAGTTCCTGTGACCTACGGTTCCGGAGATATGGACCGGTAAAGCGAAAAGTTCATACTGGCCATGGGGCACCAAGAGACCGGTTCCGATCTCGCTGCCCCCTCGCTGCCCCCTCGGCCTTGGTGGGTCGTTCCCCTTTGGAAGTCCATATCTCCCCCATACTTTGAGCTAGAGACCCCAAATTTGGCAGGTCAGTACCGGTGGATTTTAGACACAAGATCCGGGTAGACCGACTCTCATGCGCAGTACGTCACATCACTCCAGCTGATTTCCCGATCAGCTGGCGTGACGTATCGACTGCACATGCACAGTTCGTCATATGCATTTTCCGACGGGAGGCAAGCCACAGGGAGCATGTGGAGGGAGAGAATCTTAAAGAGGGAGTCCCGCGAAAATTTTTTTAAAAGTCAGCAGCTACAAATACTGCAGCTGCTGACTTTTAAAATAAGGACACTTACCTGTCCCAGGGTCCAGCGATGTCGGTACCCGAGACTGAATCGTCCCTCGGTCCTCGGGTGCTGCCACCGCCATTCCTTACTGGTCCCCGCTGCCTCTGGGACCTGTGTGTGTCCCAGCAGACAGCACGGGGGGAGGGGACGGGAGGGGGCTTAGACTCCCGTGGGAGTCTTCGCTGAAAGTAGGTGCAAATACCTGTCTTAGACAGGTATCTGCACCCCCCTCCCCCCTGAATGGTGCCAAATGTGTCACCGGAGAGGTCGGGTTCCGAAAAGCGGAGGTTAAATTTTTGTGTGAACATCCGCTTTAAATGTAAGATTCTGCCTCGCTCTCTGTGGCGTGACATATCGACTGGGCATGCACAGTTCGTCGTATGCATTTTTCGACGAGAGGCAAGCCACGGGAGCGCGCGGAAAGAGAACACTGACGTAAGAGAGAACTCCACAGGGAACACTGACGTAAGAGAGAACTCCACAGGGAACACTGATGTAAGAGAGAACTCCACAGGGAACACTGATGTAAGGGAGAACTCCGCAGGGAACACTGACGTAAGGAAGAACTCCGTTGGCTTAATAACGTCAGCGGCAACACCGTATCCAACCCCGCCCCCAACATACCCCTAGGCTGCTCTAGAGAAAGGGGGCAAGCGCCATGCATAAGCAGTGTATTTGTCAGGGAAGCTTGGATTGACACAGCGGTGCTAGCGGGAGGGCCAAGGTCTGTGCTTCCAGAGGGGGGCAGTCCCTGAATAGCTATGTATGTGTAAGTGACCTACACTGCAGTTTAAGAAAGCCCATCAGAGATCCCGTTCCCAAGAGCTTGCAATCTATTAAAATGACATACAGTTTATCTCTGTTTACTCTTTGTTCTTTTGACAAGTATGCTTTAGATAGAGCATGTCAAGCCGTAGCTGTGCTCCCTGGGGATATGCTGATCGCCCATCCGTGCTGCTGCTGGAGGGAGCCCAGGTGACCATAAATGAGAGCCCTACAGACTTGGTCATGGTGAGTGACCAAGTCACCAAGTGGTATATCCCCCACACCATCCCATACCCCACTCCATCTCCCCTGAGGACTTAGGACCCTCTAGGCCACTCACCTGGGGACTGGGACCCTCTAGGCCACTCACCTGTGGACAGGGACACCCATTTTCCCTGGGGACTGAGACCCCCTTCTCCCATGGGGACTGGGACACCTTCTCACCTGGGGACAGGGACCCCTTCTCACCCGAGGACTGGGATCCTCTCTCACCTGGGGACAGGACCTCCATCTCCCCTGAGGACAGGGAACCCACCTCCACTAAGAACAGGAACCTGATCACCCTGTGTGTGCCAAACTCACCTCCCTGCCCCTGTGTGTGCCAACCTCACCGTCCTGCCCAAACACCCTGTGTGTGTCAACCTCACCGCCCTGCCTGACATGTGTCCTGTGTGAGGGCCCTCCTGTGACAGCTGTTATCAGGACTTTAACCCACTTGGTGCTCCCCTACATGGATGTGCTCTCACTACACGACTGTATATAAGGGATGAAGGCCCAGAGACATGTCCAGGGTACACAGAGGATACATGAGATAGATTATAAGGGATGGAGGCCCAGAGACATGTCCAGGGTACACGGAGGATACATGAGATAGATTAGAAGGGATGGAGGCCCAGAGACATGTCCAGGGTACACGGAGGATACATGAGATAGATTAGAAGGGATGGAGGCCCAGAGACATGTCCAGGGTACATGGAGGATACATGAGATAGATTAGATGGGATGAAGGCCCAGAGACATGTCCAGGGTACGCGGAGTATACATGAGATAGATTAGAAGGGATAAAGGCCCAGAGACATGTCCAGGGTACACGGAGGATACATGAGATAGATTTTAAGGGATGGAGGCCCAGAGACATGTCTAGGGTACACAGAGGATACATGAGATAGATTAGAAGGGATGGAGGCCCAGAGACATGTCCAGGGTACACGGAGGATACATGAGATAGATTATAAGGGATGGAGGCCCAGAGACATGTCCAGGGTACACGGAGGATACATGAGATAGATTAGAAGGGATGGAGGCCCAGAGACATGTCCAGGGTACACGGAGGATACATGAGATAGATTATAAGGGATGGAGGCCCAGAGACATGTCCAGGGTACACAGAGGATACATGAGATAGATTAGAAGGGATGGAGGCCCAGAGACATGTCCAGGGTACACGGAGGATACATGAGATAGATTATAAGGGATGGAGGCCCAGAGACATGTCCAGGGTACACGGAGGATACATGAGATAGATTATAAGGGATGGAGGCCCAGAGACATGTCCAGGGTACACGGAGGATACATGAGATAGATTAGAAGGGATGGAGGCCCAGAGACATGTCCAGGGTACACAGAGGATACATGAGATAGATTAGAAGGGATAAAGGCCCGGAGACATGTCCAGGGTACACGGAGGATACATGAGATAGATTATAAGGGATGGAGGCCCAGAGACATGTCTAGGGTACACAGAGGATACATGAGATAGATTATAAGGGATGGAGGCCCAGAGACATGTCCAGGGTACACAGAGGATACATGAGATAGATTAGAAGGGACGGAGGCCTCCTCTGTGTACCCTGGACATGTCTCTGGGCCTCCATCCCTTTTAATCTTACAGTGCAAGGGGGAACTTTGTGAACCCTGATGAAAAGGGGAACACTGATGTAAAGACTCTGATGTAGTTAGGAACCCTTTACATCAGAGTTCCTCTTTAGATCATGCTCTGCATCATTTTTCTTTACATCTGAGTTCCTTTGCACTGCAAGGGGGAATCCTGCAGACTCTGATGTAAAGGGAAATGCCGGTAAGTCTGATGTGGGAGGGGGGGGGGACTCTGCTGACCAGAGACCACCTTCCACAGAGTGATCGGGCAGGACGGTGAGGTTGGCACACACAGGGGCAGGGAGGTGAGTTTGGCACACACAGGGTGATCAGGTTCCTGTTCTTAGTGCAGGTGGGTTCCCTGTCTCCAGGTGAGATAGGATCCCAGTTCCCGGGTGAGAAGGGGTCCCAGTCCCCAGGTGAGAAGGTGTCCCAGTCCCCAGGGAAAATGGGTGTCCCTGTCCACAGGTGAGTGGCCTAGAGGGTCCCAGTCCCCAGGTGAGTTGCCTAGAGGGTCCTAAGTCCTCAGGGGAGATGGAGTGGGGTATGGGATGGTGTGGGGGATATACCACTTGGTGACTTGGTCACTCACCATGACCAAGTCTGTAGGGCTCATTTATGGTCACCTGGGCTCCCTCCAGCAGCAGCACGGATGGGCGATCAGCATATCCCCAGGGAGCACAGCTACGGCTTGACATGCTCTATCTAAAGCACACTTGTCAAAAGAACAAAAAGTAAAGTAAAAGTAAGTAGATAAACTGTATGTCATTTTAATAGATTGCAAGCTCTTGGGAACGGGATCTCTGATGGGCTTTCTTAAACTGCAGTGTAGGTCACTTACACATACATAGCTATTCAGGGCCCCGCCCCCTCTGGAAGCACAGACCTTGGCCCTCCGGCTGGCACCGCTGTGTCAATCCAAGCTTCCCTGACAAATACACTGCTTATGCATGGCGCTTGCACCCTTTCTCTAGAGCAGCCTAGGGGTGTGTTGGGGATGGGGCTGGATGCGGTGTTGCCGCTGACGTTATTAAGCCAGCGGGGTTCTTCCTTACGTCAGTGTTCCCTGCAGAGTTCTTCCTTACGTCAGTGTTCCCTGTGGAGTTCTCTCTTACGTCAGTGTTCTCTTTCCGCGCGCTCCCGTGGCTTGCCTCTCGTCAAAAAATGCATACGACGAACTGCGCATGCCCAGTCGATACGTCACGCCACAGAGAGCGAGGCAGAATCTTACATTTAAAGCGGAGGTTCACACAAAAATTGAACCTCTGCTATTCGGAACCCGACCCCTCCGGTGACACATTTGGCACCATTCAGGGGGGAGGGGGGTGCAGATACCTGTCTAAGACAGGTATTTGCACCTACTTCCGGCGTAGACTCCCACGGGAGTCTGTGCCCCCTCCCGTCCCTACCCCCCGTGCTGTCTGCTGGGACACACACAGGTCCCAGAGGCAGCGGGGACCAGTAAGGAAGCGCAGCGCGACTGGCGCATGCGCAGTAGAGAACCAGGAAGTGAAGCCGCAACGCTTCACTTCCTGATTCCCTTACAGAGAATGGCGGTGGCAGCACCCGAGGACCGAGGAACGATTCAGTCTTGGGTGCCGACATCGCTGGACCCTAGGACAGGTGAGTGTCCTTATTTTAAAAGTCAGCAGCTGCAGTATTTGTAGCTGCTGACTTTTAAAAAAATTTTCGCGGGACTCCCTCTTTAAGATTCTCTCCCTCCACACGCTCCCCGTGGCTTGCCTCCCGTCGGAAAATGCATATGACGAACTGTGCATGTGCAGTCGATACGTCACGCCAGCTGATCGGGAAATCAGCTGGAGTGATGTGACGTACTGCGCATGCGCAGTACGTAGGAGGCATTTTTTGACAGGAGGCAATAATCAACGTTACACCGGTGTAGTGTTGATTATTGCCTCCCGTTAAAAAACGCATACTACGAGTCCCCTCTTTCCTGGGGTGGTATTTTGGGCTCAATCGGAGAGAAACTTCCACACGGTTGCTTGCAGGAGTGTCGGTATACCCGGATCTTGTGTCTAAAATCCACCGGTACCGACCTGCCAAATTAGGGGTCTCTAGCTCAAAGTATTGGGGAGATATGGACTTCCAAAGGGGACCGACCCATGGTGCCCACCAAGGCCGAGGGGGCAGCGAGATCGGAACCGGTCCTTTGGTGCCCCATGGCCAGTATGAACTTTTCGCTTTACCGGTCCATATCTCCGGAACCGTAGGTCACAGGAACTTCAAACTTGGTAGTTGGGGGTTCATAGAGGCCCCCTAGCTGCAGGCTAAATTTGAGGTCTCTGGAACGGAAGGTGCCCGAAATGACTTTTCTGAAAACCACCATGCATGCTTTGTGTCGACCTAACTTTCAAACTCAAGCATTTTTTGGGCTCCAGGAAAGTCATCTTTGGATATGTTGTAGATCTAGATCCCATGAGCCGGCACACCAAATTTGGGGTTCCGGAGATATGAGCCCTCAAAGTCATCCAACCGGTAGACGCCAGAACCTAAGTCTGAATTTTCTGAGTAGCAGAACCGGTTTTACCGCCCTAGGTGTGCCGTCTTTGGGAGATGGTTACGAGCCAACCCTAAAGTCTAGGAACCCCTATGTGGACCACATGTAGTGCATCGTCTCCCCTACAAGTGTGCCAAGTTTGGTGTTCCTAACCCCAACAGCCGAGGAAATATCAGCCCCCCAATTTAACCGAGTTTCCCATAGACTCCAATGTTAAATGTGCGGTTTCTACCGGTTGACCATTTAGGGTGCTACCTGCCCGCCAAACGTTCCCTGGACCCCAAACTTGGCCAGTGAGTACCTGAAGAGCATCCCCACAGCCTCCCGGTGTCTGTGTATTTTTAAGACCCATAGAACCGGAGAGCGCCGTGCACGTCTTTGCCGGTGTTTTGTGAGGGGTCCACTGGTCCTCGAAAGTGGATGCCATTCTGTAGAAAAGGCCTGAAATATTCAAATGAGACCGACCGGAGCCTTCCCCGGTGAACCGGGTCCGAGCTACACCGTTTCAAAGTGCCATTTTCCGGTGCCATTTTCTGGGGTACTGGGCCCCGGTTCGGTGTGGGGGTACCCATAGAGTGTCTCTACATCACCCCCAAGCTTTGTAATTTTGTAACCCATGGTCAGGGAGCACCGGTACCGTGAAGACGGTCAACATTGTGGCCCCGGTAAATGGTCCCCGAACCTCCACATTTTTATGAGGTGTAGCTGTGATATCTGGGAAAAAGGGGTGCAAGTTTGATGTCGCTAGCCCATTTGGTCGTCGAATGGTTGAGCGATAAGTGAAATCTGTCACAATTTTGCCTGGTTTCCCCATAGACTCCCATGTTAAATGAGGGGCCTACTTTGGGGAGTCGGTATCGGCCTTCCTTCGGATCCCTGGACCCAAAATTTCTTACACGTATAGCCATGGGCCCCCCTTACAAGTGTGCCTAATTTGGTGAGATTTGACCTGGTGGGTCCCCAGAAACCGGAGCTCAAATTCGCCAATTTTTTCCCCCAGGCAGAAAAATGAAGCGAGTGGCCCATTTTGGGGATTCGGTACCGGCTGCCCTTTGGTTCCCTGGACCCGAAATTTTTTCCACCTACAGTCATGGGTCTTCCCTATAAGTGTACCAAGTTTAGTGGGTTTTCATGGAGCGGGTCCCCGGATACAGGAGCTCAAAATATCTCCCAAGCCTCTCCTACACTCCTACACTTTTCCTGTCAGCGGAAAAATGAAGCAAGCGGCTCACTTTCGGGAGTCGGTACCGGCTGCCCTTCAGTTCTGTGGACCCAAAATTTTTTCCACATGCAGCCAGCGGTGTTCCCTAAAAGTGTGCCAAGTTTGTTGGGTTTTCACCAAGTGGGTCCCCAGGAATCGGAGCTCAAAGTATCTCCTCTAGCCTGTCCTACACTGTGCCTCTCCACTGTGTTCTGTGACTCCCGTCGGAAAATGCATCCGACGAACTGCGCATGTGCAGTTGATACACCAAGCCAGCTGATCGGGAAATCAGCTGGCGTGACGTCATGCACTGCACATGCGCAGTACGTAGGAGGCATTATTCGATAGGAGGCACTCATCGACACAACACCGGCGGGACTGCGATCCTCTCACAAGGCGGCCAAGCAGAGATAACAGGGCAGACATACTTCGCTAAACAATCCGATGGATTACCTCATCGCCCTGAGGGAAATTCAGTCTCCTCCACTCCATCTTCTAGCCCAGCCAAGTCGAAGCTGTGGCTCTCACAGGACACGGACCCAGCTCATGAGGGAGGCCTCTCTTCACAGCACCCTCTGGTGAGCACAGCACCTCATAGCTCCATAGCTGCATTCCCCACAACAAACCAGCCTGTGCTGGACACCACACTAAAAGATATGTTAATTACAGTGCAAAGCTCCATTCACTCTGAGATCCTGCATATGATGAAATGTTTCTCCTCTGACATGTCTCATATGAGTGAAAGGGTGTCAAGTGTGGAAACAAAAATGGGGGAAGTCACAGCCTCTGCCAATCATTTAATAGATGCCCAAGGAGAAGAAGCAGAAGATATTGCATGGCTTGAAGCTAAAATGGCCAACCTCGAAGATCGTTCCAGAAGGAACAACTTTAAGATCAGAGGTATACCAGAGTCAGTTCAGCCATCCACTTTAAAAGATTATTTCTTACACAAAGTGAATTAATAGATCGCATTCACTGCTTACCAAAACTGCCTCACCTGCCTGAGACCATCCCGAGGGACACTATCGTATGCATCCACTTCTTCTACATAAAGGAAAAACTCATGAGAGCTGCCAGAAACGCTGCAGAATACCCACAGCAATACACCAACTTCTCCTTTTACGACGATCTCTCAAAGTACACAATGCAACAATGCAAAAATCTCGCAACGATCACCAAACCTCTGAGGAACCATCAGATCCCATACAAATGGGGACATCCGGTGAAACTCATCATCACGAAAGATAACAATTCCTACACAGTTAGAGCTCTATATGAAGGCCTTACTCTCCTGAGGCAATGGAACATTCTGGAACCAATGGAACAGTGACAACATCGAGGGAATCGTTCACAACGCACTGCCAACTGGGAAGACCTGGAACCTCCGGATGACATGACCACCTGAATCTTATATGCATCGCTCCACAACTTAACTTGCCCTGGATTGCTCGAACGAGCTCAGTTCATTTGTTGATCACCCCCTACTATTTGACGCGGTATCCACCGCGCATGCAGAGATCTGCACTTTCTTCTTAATAGTTCTGTTCCGAACCAAAGATCTCTTTTTTTGCCTGTTTTTTTTCTTCTTTGTTTTCTGTTTTTATATCTACTGTATGTACTACTAGTTGTAGACTTTACAATTGCTCTCTCTTTGTTCCATATAAACCACCCTCACGCTAAGACACCATCGACAAGAATCAGACTGCTGAAACACGACTGACTTTAAAGAATGTAGAGCAACCAAGTAGAAAGTTACTCTTATTCACATACATCCTACACCCACCAATACTACCAACCTAGATCTCCTAATCCGAGATTCCCCACCCAGAAACAGCATGCCTTTCAAAATCACATCCCTAAACGCTAAAGGACTGAATCATCCAGGGAAAAGGCACTCTCTTTAGACAGACGCCCATACGCTTAAATGCGATGTGCTATGTGTCCAAGGGACCCACTTCAGCCTAACACAAGTGCCTCCCATCTCACACAAACAATTTCCTCATATATTCATGGCGAATGCTCCTACCAAAACCAAAGGAGTACTGATAGCTATCAAAGAAACAGTATCATTCAAGCTAATAAACCTTTATACAGACACGCAAGGAAGATATATAATTCTAGTCTGCAACTTAAATAACACTGTTTACACATTGGTAAACATTTATGTCCCAAACACGGGCCAAATTTCATTCCTTAACAAACTATGGAAAAAAGTGACCAAACTAAAACAAGGCAGAGTTATTCTATATGGGGACTTTAACCTAGTTCCGGATGCTACTACAGATGTGAAAGGACCTACACCGAAAAAACCCAGAACATCGACGCTTCTAAATTTTCTACACTCAAATGAGCTAGAGAGACTTTACAGAGAGAGACTTTACTTTCTTTTTGAAGCCACACTGTACCTACTCCAGAATAGATTTATTTCTAGGAGATAAACAACTACTACAAGATGCTACTGACTCAGTAATCCATACCACAACATGGTCAGACCACGCGCCTATTTCTATAACGCTGGGGGAAAAGCAAGAGAGTATAATCTTTAATAATTGGCGCAACGACCCACACCTAATGTCACTTCCTGACAACAACGTTCAGATTCAAAACCAACTGAAAGACTTCTTTCCCCTAAACACTAGCTCAGTCAGCAATCCGTTTACATTGTAGGCTTCACACAAAGCTTTTATAAGTGGTGTCTTAATCAAGATTATCTCACGGGCGAAATGCCAAAGGACGCAGCAGCTTACCAACCTTTTAGATGATATAAAAATACTGGAATCCAATAACAAAAAAGCCCCAAATCCATCCACTAGTAACAAACTATGGCAAGCTAGGAGCGAACTTAGATCCCTCCTCCAGGGCCAGATTAAGAGCATCATGGGCCTGGTGCTGAGGATTTTGGTGGGCCTTTTTATGGAAACAATATGAAAGTGCAAACATTTTTTGCTAAAACAAATTAAATCTACTCTCACCAGTAATATCAGCCGTGCAGCCTCTGAGCAGCAGCAACACCACCAATACCACCTGCTATGCAGTCTCTCACTAACAGCAACATAGGGCGACCACATTTCCAAACTGCCATTCAGGGACATCCCCCCCTTCCCAAAAAAAAGATGAGGGGGGATGTAGTCTTGGGTTTGATGGGGAAATAGGTGGCGGGGGTGATTTTTCGGGCAAATGGCTGGTGTTAGCACTTAAAATCATCCTGACACTATGCTTGATATGGCGTCAGGATGATCAAATTCCATTATTTCTATTACTACATTGTAATATATAGTGAAATAGTTCAACTCATCATGATGCAGAATCAGTGGGAACCTGAGCTTGTCACTTGCCACCATCGCCTGCCGCCAGATGCCACCCATAGCCTGCTATCAGATGCAGTGTGCCACTTAACACCTGCAACCTGCCACCAGATACAGTGTGCCACTTGCCACCGGCAACCTGCCACCAGATACAGTGTGCCACTTGCCACCAGCAGCCTGCCACCAGTGACGGTGTGCCACTTGCCACCAGCAGCCTGCCACCAGATACAGTGTGCCACTTACCACCAGATACAGTGTGCCACTTGCCACCAGCAGCCTGCCACCAGATACAGTGTGCCACTTGCCACCAGCAGCCTGCCACCAGATACAGTGTGTCACTTTCCACCAGCAGCATGCCACCAGATACGGTGTGCCACTTGCCACCAGCAGCCTGCCACCAGATATGGTGTGCCACTTGCCAACAGCAGCCTGCCACCAGATACAGTGTGCCACTTGCCACAAGCAGCATGCCACCAGATACAGTGTGCCACTTGCCACCAGATACAGTGTGCCACTTGCCACCAGCAGCCTGCCACCAGATACAGTGTGTCACTTTCCACCAGCAGCATGCCACCAGATACGGTGTGCCACTTGCCACCAGATACACTGTGCCACTTGCCACCAGCAGCCTGCCACTTGATATGGTGTTCCACTTGCCAACAGCAGCCTGCGACCAGATACAGTGTGCCACTTGCCACAAGCAGTCTGCCACCAGATATGGTGTGCTACTTGCCACCCACAGCCTGCTACCAGACACAGTGTGCCACTTGCCACCAGCAGCCTGCCACCAGATACAGTGTGCCACTTGCCACCAGCAGCATGCCATCAGATATGGTGTGCCACTTGCCACCAGATAGTGTGCCACTTGCCACCAGCAGCCTGCCACCAGATACAGTGTGCCACTTGCCACCAGATACAGTGTGCCACTTGCCACAAGCAGCCTGTCACCAGATACAGTGTGCCACTTGCCACCAACATTCTGTCACCAGATACACTGTGCCACTTGCCACCAGCAATCTGCCACCAGATATGGTGTTCCACTTGCCAACAGCAGCCTGCGACCAGATACAGTGTGCCACTTGCCACAAGCAGCATGCCACCGGATACAGTGTGCCACTTGCCACCAGCAGCCTGCCCCAGATATGGTGTGCTACTTGCCACCCACAGCCTGCTACCAGACACAGTGTGCCACTTGCCACCAGCAGCCTGCCACCAGATACAGTGTGCCACTTGCCACCAGCAGCATGCCACCAGATACAGTGTGCCACTTGCCACCAGATACAGTGTGCCACTTGCCACAAGCAGCCTGTCACCAGATACAGTGTGCCACTTGCCACCAACAGTCTGTCACCAGATACACTGTGCCACTTGCCACCAGCAATCTGCCACCAGATATGGTGTTCCACTTGCCAACAGCAGCCTGCGACCAGATACAGTGTGCCACTTGCCACAAGCAGCATGCCACCGGATACAGTGTGCCACTTGCCACCAGCAGCCTGCCCCAGATATGGTGTGCTACTTGCCACCCACAGCCTGCTACCCGCCACAGTGTGCCACTTGCCACCAGCAGCCTGCCACCAGATACAGTGTGCCACTTGCCACCAGCAGCATGCCACCAGATACAGTGTGCCACTTGCCACCAGCAGCATTCCACCAGATATGGTGTGCCACTTGCCACCAGATAGTGTGCCACTTGCCACCAGCAGCCTGCCACCAGATACAGTGTGCCACTTGCCACCAGCAGCATGCCACCAGATACAGTGTGCCACTTGCCACCAGATACAGTGTGCCACTTGCCACCAGCAGCCTGCCATCAGATATGGTGTGCCACTTGCCAACAGAAGCCTGCCACCAGATACAGTGTGCCACCTGCCACCAGATACAGTCAGCAGCCTGCCACCAGACACAGTGTGCCACTTGCCACCAGCAGCATGCAACCAGATAGAGTGTGCCACTTGCCACCAGCAGCCTGCCACTGCCTCCAGAACTCTGCCCAGACAGATAGGAGGGACAGGGCCTGTATAGTCAATCAAATCCCTGGAGCCCCTACCCCTCCTGAGCTGGGATGGTATGGCCGTGTGTGTGTATGCCAGGAGTATTGATCAGACCAAGTTCTACAGAGGGGGGTGTGTACAAGCCTTTGGGCTCACACTGGTGTGCTGCAGTCGGCCGCACTGCTTGTGTATCTGCAGTTTTAGCTGCAGTCCTATTGATATATATCAGGTTGCAGGTTTTGCTGCATTTTCTGACAGTGCGCCAAAGATAAGATGCAGCATGCAGGAATTTTGGTGCACTTTCAGAAAAAAACACGCAACCTAATAGAAATCAATAGGACTGTGAGTAAAATGCAGGAAAACTGTGGATACACCAGCAATGGGCCAAAACATAGCAAACCAGTGTGAACCCTTCCTAAAAGCACAAGGGACCGAGTACTACCACAGGCTGAGGACACAATTCTTAACACTTTGGCTGCAGTTATAAGAGCTACTGCTGGAGGAATAAGATAAAAAGGAGGGGAAGGGAGATAAGAGTCACTGAGCTCACATTTGGATGGTCCCTGGAGGCTCATCACTCAGAGATATCTGCCGCTGTTCTGTTCATAATTTCCCACCCACTCGGCTCCTTCACTACACAGCCACAGACTTCACAGAGTGAGAGAGGGGAGGGGAGGGGCAGAGCCGACTCAGCCTCTCCCATTTGTGTAGGGGAGAACTGTGCACTGTGACAATGTAATAAACACAGTGAGCAAACACAGATGCAGCCAGACACCCCTACATTTACACACAGCTTCTCCTGTCCCATAGAAGTTTATGGACACGAGAAAATCGGCCTTTTACTGCTGACTGTGAGGGCCGATTTTAAGGCAGGGGCCTGGAGCTGCAGCTCCATCAGCCCCTATGTTAATCCGGCCCTGCCCTCCTCAATGCTAACCATGCTAAACTGATACTCAAAATGCGAGCCAATTTTTACGCCCACGGCAATAGAGCCGGTAAGCTAATGGCAGCACTGATCAAAAAACGAAAAATCAAGCAGAAAATTCCATACATTTTACATCCCACCCAGAGCAACAAAATGTTTGACCCTCAGGACATTGCCAATGCCTTTAAAGAGTACTATGGTAAATTATACAATTTAAAGGACGACCCCTCGGTGAAACAACCAACAGATTAACCACTTCAATACAGGGCACTTAAACACCTTCCCGCCCAGATCAATTTTCAGCTTTCAGTACTCTCACACTTTGAATGACAATTACTCTGTCATGCTACACTGTAGCCAAACAAAATTTTTATTATTTTTTTCTCACAATTAGAGCTTTCTTTTGGTGGTATTTAATCACCGCTGGGTTATTTCTCTTTTGCGATATAAGCGAAAAAAGAGCGAAAATTTTGAAAAAAAAACACTTTTTTTTAGCTTCTATTGTAAAATTTTGCAAATAAGTCATTTTTCTTCATAAATTTGGGCCAAAATTTATACTGCTACATATCTTTGGTAAAAATAACCCAAATAGTGGATATTATTTAGTCTGTGTGAAAGTTATAGAGTCTACATGTTAGGGTGCAAATCACTGAAAATAGATCACATCTGATCACAGCTGATGTACTAAAGGCCTATCTCATTTCTTGAGACACCAGCAATCAAGGAAAGTATAAATACCCCCCAAATGACCCCTTTTTGGAAAGTAGACATTCCAAGGTATTTAGTAAGAGGCATGGTGAGTTTTTTGAAGTTGTAATTTTTTCCCACAATTCTTGGGAAAATTAAGACTTTTTTTTTTTTACACAAACTTATTGTATTGACAGGTTATTTCTTGAACACAGCATGCATATACTTGCAACTACACCCAAAAATACATTCTGCTACTCCTCCTGAGTATGGCGATACCACATGTGTGAGACTTTTACACAGCCTGGCTACATACAGAGGCCCAACATGCAGGGAGCACCTCCAGGAATTCTAGGAGCAAAATTACACATATAATTTCATGACGACCTATCTACCTTTTGATGACCCTGGAGCACCAGGACAATGGAAATACCCACAAAATGACCCCATTTCGGAAAGCTAACACCCCAACGTATAATCTATGAGGCATAATGAGTCTTTTGAACAGGTCATTTTTTTTTCCAGAAGTTTTTGGAAAACGTGGGAAAAAATGAAAACGCTTTTTTTTTACACAAAGTTGTCCATTTATGAGATATTTCCAACACATAGCATGTACATAGCAAAAATGACACCCCAAAATACATTCCGCTACTCCTCCTGAGTACGGCAATACCACATGTGTGAGACTTTTACACAGCCTGGCCACATACAGAGGCCTAACATTCAAGTAGCACCTCTAGGCATTCTAGGAGCAAAATTACACATATAATTTCATGACGACCTATCTCCCTTTTGAAGGCCCTGGAGCACCAGGACAATGGAAACGCCCACAAAATGACCCCATTTTGGAAAGCAAACACCCCAACTTATAATCTATGAGGCATAAATTGAACGGTTCATTTTTTTCCAGAAGTTTTCGGAAAACGTGGGAAAAAAATGAAAACGCATTTTTTTTACACAAAGTTGTCGATTTATAAGATATTTTTAACACATAGCATGTACATAGCAAAAATGACACCACAAAATACGTTCTGCTACTCCTCCTGAGTTTAACGATACCACATGTGTGATGCTTTTACACAGCCTGGCCACATACAGAGGCCCAACATCCAAATAGCACCTCCAGTCGTTCTAGGAGCATAAATTACACATATAATTTCATAACTACCGATCATATTTTTGAAGGCCCTTCATATTTCTAATACATAACATGTACATACCAAATAACAAAAGATTACCTGTGGTTTTAGTAGTTTAGTGGTCCACAGAGGAGAGCATCGGTCCAGGCAGCAGGCAGGGAGGCAATACTGTCCATAGTTAGTTCAGGCAGAGATACTGCCAGCACAGCCAAAGCAGTGGTCCAGGTAGCAGGCAGAGATGTCCAGGCAAAAATACTGTCTATAGTCAGTAGAGGCAGCAGGCCGAGATATGGTCAACACAGCCAAATTGGTCCAGGCAGCAGAAATAAACAGTCCATAAAGTCCTGGGTCATTACAGGCAGCGATATGGTCAGCACAGCCAAAGTATTGGTCCAGACAGCAGGAAAGACCATCAAGCTTAGGGCCAGGGGGACAGGGGTAGAGGCTTCTCCCACCCAAATCTCTTTGAATCCTCCGGGCAACCAGACCCTGTTCTGGGAACACAGAAAACCAAAAACTGATTTTCTCTACTCAGAACGCTATTCTGAAGCCCCTCACATATGTGAGACCCCTGTGTACTGAAGTAGAAGGGCAAAAGATCAGTCCAAGTGGCAGGCAAAAACATGGTCGATTTAACAGGCCGAGGTCGGTGCACGTGGAAGTCAGAAATGTGGTTAAAACGGCAGGCAAAGGCATCGTCATTAAACAGGCTGAGCTTGGTGCATATGGAAGTCAGAAACATGGTTAAAACGGCAGGCAAAGGCATAGTCGGTAAACAGGCCAGGGTCAGTTAACATGGAAGGTAGAAACATGGTGGCAGGCAAATGATGCACACAGGTAATTGAAATGGGGAAATGGCAGTCTGTTACTAATAAGGGGAACTAATATCTGATGGATGTGTGATAATTTTTGAAGCAATCACGATACACAGGCCAGGTTGGGAGGGACATTGGGGACAATAAAAACTTGTATCTCTTCTAGCTCCTCCACTTGAGCATACACGATATCTCTTTTGGCATCTTCTTTCGGATTCTGTGGGGGGAATGTTATAGGGAAAATGTTGCTCGTGAAGTCGACTTACACTATCAGAGCGAATGCTTCCTGGGGTGGGTCCTTGCTGGTAAATAAGGGCAGTGACAATGTTTTCAAAGTATTTGAGGTAGGTGATGGGTTGGTTTTCAGGTGATTTTTGATAGCAGACAAATGAATTGAACATGGCCATATGAAACAGATGAAATGCAACTTTTTTATACCAATATTTGGACTTGCGGGTTGACAAATATGGTTGCAGCATCTGATCATTTAAATCCACCCCCCCATATACAGATTGTAGTCATGGACACATTCAGGCATTACTACGGGGCCACGTCTTCTCTGAACCTCCACCAAGGTGTCATTGTGAATGGTAGTCATCATGTGAACATCCTTCTTGTCCCGCCACTTCATGGCCAACACCTCCTCATTCCTCATGAATGCGGCTTCCCCTTTTTGTAGCCGTTTTGCTAGTAAATTCTGTGGGAAGCCCTTCCTATTTTTTCGGAAGGTACCGCAGGCCAGGGTTTTTTCACAATACAGGTGACGGAAAAGGGGCAAGCTGCTGTAGTAATTATCTACATATAAGTGGTAACCTTTTTTGAACAGGGGGTGTGCAAGGTCCCACACAATTTTACCACTGGTTCTTATGTATGTGGGGCACTCACGGGGATGGAGCTGGGAGTCTTTTCCCCCATAAATGCGAAATGAGTACACGTAACCAGTGGCTCAGTCACATAATTTGTTCAATTTCACCCTGTACCTGGCTTTCTTACTTGGGATATACTGCTTGATATTCAGCCGGCCAGTAAAGTGGATAAGGGATTCATCTACACAAATATTTTGGTCAGGGATAAAGACTTCAGAAAATCGTTTGGTAAAAGAATTTATTAGGGGGCGAAGCTTATATAATTTGTCGTGGTTGGGATGATCTTGGGGAGGGCACTGCAAATTGTCATTGAAATGTAGGAAACGCATTATCATATCGTACCGTGTCCTGGACATAACAGAAGAATATAGGGGCATGTTGTGGATGGGGAGGGTGGACCAGTAGGCATGCAGTTCGTTTTTCTTTGTAAGCCCCATATTAAAAGTAAGGCCCAAGAACAATTTGAATTCGTCGAATGTGTGAGACATCGCCAATGGAACATATGGGCGTAGGACGAACTGGGGTTGGCAGCAATAAATTGCTCTGCATAGAGATTTGTTTGGTCCACCATGTACTGCAACAAATCTTCTGGGAAAAACAAATGGAAATAGTCCAAATATGAAAAATTCGAAGTGTTGGGCTGCACCTAGCTGTGCAGTGAAAGGGGGGATTGTAGCGGATCCTGAGTTGGCAGGCAACCATAAGGGGTTTGCCAGGGCATCGGGAAGGTAGGACTGGGCCCGGATTCTTTGGGCTAGATGTGCAATTCCAGTACTTGTACTGGGCTCCTCTTCCTGGGGTCTGGCGCTGCTGGTGGTAGGCAGGTTTTCTGATCTCGGTCCTGATCTCCTTACTCTTTTAGGAGGGGCGGTTTCCTCCGCTGACTCGGACACCGATCTGCTACCCTCCACTGGCTCGTGTTCCGAACCAGAATCGGATAATGAGAGCTCCCCGCTGCTCTCATCATCCGACATGGTAAGGATGTTATATGCCTCCTCAGGTGTATAAACCCCTTGGGACATGATGGTGGTACTTTTGGCGGTACTTATGGCAGGATTGTGCGACGGTAGTGATGGCGGGCCTGTGTGGCAGATGGGCTATGACAGATGGGCTGTCAGATTCAGATGTTACCGATGGCGGTACTAATAGCGGTACCGTTTATGGTACTTATGGCGGCCTGTGTGACAGATGGGCTGTCAGATCCAGATGGTACTGATGGCGGTGCTGATGGCGGTGGCGGTGCTGATGGCGGTTGCGGTGATGGTGGCGGTGCTGATGGTGGTGGCTGTGCTGATGGTGGTACCAGTGCTGATGGCGGTACCGGTGCTGATGGCGGTACCGATGATGGGCTGTGACAGGTTCTGATGGGCTGTGACAGATCCTGATGGACTGTGACAGATCCTGATGGGCTGGTTCTCTTTATTGATGAGGGGGGGTTCATGTTGTGCAGACAGTAGACAGTAAAAATAAAGATGTTTTACTCACTGATCAGATCTCTCCTTCTCTCTCCTCACACGATCGGTGTGTGAGGAGAGAGAAGGAGAGATCCCTGGAAACCGCCTAGATGCCGAAAAGGCATTTGACCAGATTCATTGGGGCTATTTAAAACAAACGCTTATTAAATTTCGATTCCAGGGTAACATATTAAAAGCCATATTAGCACTTTACACCACTCCCTCAGCTCGAGTATTTACTGACGGCACCCTCTCTGAACCCTTTAAAATCACGAATGGCACTAGGCAAGGGTGTCCTCTCTCCCCTATAATATTCACACTCATGATGGAACCTCTGGCCCACACAATCCGTAGCAACATATCAATCCAAGGAATACAGGTAGCTGAGCAGAACCATAAAAAATCACCCTATTTGCGAATGATATCATCCTTACTCTCACGGAACAGGCTTCTTCCCTCCCAGTGGTGTGTGATATTCTTGACAAATTTAACACATGCTCCTTTTACAAAGTTAATGAGTCAAAATCCAATATTCTACAGGCAGGAGTAGACAATCCCATAAGGAAAGAACTGCAAGACAAAATTCCATTCCAGTGGGTTTCCTCTTCCATGCCCTATTTGGCATCTCTCTAACCATATCAACGAACAACTTGTACACACACAACTTCATTTTGTTTCAGCAAACAACACCTATCATGGGCAGGCAGAATAGCAGCATTCAAAATGTTCACACTCCCAAAGCTACTATACCTATATAGAGCTATACCTATAGTTATCCCTGATACATTCTTCAAATCCTTACAAAGCATGTTGAGCTCTTATATATGGTCAAATAAAAAACCAAGATGTCCTCACTCTGTTACTATTAAGCTTAAAAAAGCAGGTAGCATGGGACTCCCCAAGGTGAAAGACTACAACATTGCAGTACTACTAGACCAAATTCACCACTGGTTCACACCCTCTATGGGCAAGCAATGGAGACACATAGAACAAACCTTTATATCCAAAGGAGATCTGGGAACATTATTATTAGCTGATTCGGTAACCCACACTGAATAAAGCATTAACCACCCTACAATTACAGCAGCCCTAAGGGCGTGGACATTTTTTGTCTCCAATATTCAACAAAGAACATGTGACACGAATGTTCAAATTAAATTGGAAATATTCCAATTTATCATCCCAGATCTTTCTTTTAGTAAATGGTCCGACCTTAAAAAGGAACCATTATCCACTATAATTCCAGACAATATACTCCTTCCTTACCAGACATTACAAGAAATGTATAATCTACCACAGAAAAGCCATTACACATACAGACAAGTGGCTTCCTACATGACACAACATTCCGTTCCTGACATAAGACTTCCTAAAAAAGTTTGGGAATTTCTTTCCTCCACATCGCTAGCACGAAAAGGCATAGCTCTATTTTACACACTCATCCGCGACAAGTGTACATTCACTAAAGGTTCAGCCCTCAAACGCTGGGAAAGAGATTTGAACACATCCTTTTCTCACCAACAATGGCGTCAAGCCATCTACTATAACCAAACAGCTTCTAAAAGTACCAATTACTGGGAACTTTCGCAAAAATTACACCTACGATGGTACCTAACCCTGGTACAAATGCATAAGTTTGCAAACATAGATGATAACACATGTTGGCGAGGCTGCTCACACAAGGGATCCTTGCTTCATATACTCTGGGAATGCCCTCATATCTCCCTCTTTTGGAAGAGAGTCTTTTCAATCATCTCAGACCTCACAGGTATCATAATAAAGCCCTCCCTTCCGCTAGCAATCCTCAGCTTAGGGATCGCCAACCTACCGACTAAGTTCAGAACCATAGTAATGCACATTCTATTTGCTGCCAGATTAATGATAACGAGGAAATGGAGACAATCGATTGTCACTAACATTTCGGATGTCAAGACCCACCTCAGATGTATATCAGTATAGAAATTATACAAGCTTTATATACAAACCAATGACAGTGCATGAAAAAAAAACAGATTACCGCGCTTCACACACAATAAGAAACACCAAGAAGCTGCAGTTCTGATTTGTGAGGCATACACAAATAAATACAATATAAATAAAAATTATGAACCGCTCTATTTTCGCGGTTCATAATTTTTATTTACAATGACAGTGCATACATCCAATATAGGTACAGGTATTATCAGCAAAGGACCTAGTGGGAATTATTACCACAGGTCCTAGTGGAATTGTGCACATATTACCGGTTATATTTAATTATTAACCACTTCAGCCCCAGAAAGAATTTCCCCCTTAATGACCAGGCCATTTTTTGTGAAGCCACTGCGTCGCTTTAACTGATGCTTTAACTGACAATTATACTCATTCAACATTTTTTTCACACAAATATAGCTTTCTTTTGGTGGTATTTGATCACCTCTGTGGTTTTTATTTTTTGCGCTATAAACAAACAAAGAGCAACAATTTAAAAAAAAAAAATTTAATTTTTGCTATAATACTCCAAAAAAAAAAAAATTATTCATCAGTGTAGGCCTATATATATTCTTCTACATATTTTTGGTAAAAAAAAAAAAATCGTAATATATTGATTGCTTTGCGCAAAAGTTATAGCGTCTACAAAATACAGGATAGATTTATGACGTTTTTTTAAATTTTTTCACTAGTAATGGTGGCAATCTGCGATTTTTAGTGGGACTGCAACATTGCGGCGGACAGATCGAACACTTTTGACACTTTTTTGGGACCATTGACATTTATACAGCGATCAGTGCTATAAATAGCCACTGATTACTGTGTAAATGTTACATATGGTTAGTTACATATAGGTAAGGTTGAAAAAAGGCACTAGTCCATCAAGTCCAACCTATGTAATGTCACTGGCAGGGAAGGGGTTAACACTAGGGGGCGATCAAGGGGTTAAATGTGTTCCCTATGTGTGTTCTCTGTAGGGGGATGGGCTTACTGGAACATGACAGAGATCACTGTTCCCGATCACTGGGAACAGTGGATCTCTGTCATGTCACCTGTCAGAACGGGGAATCGCCTTGTTTAAAAAGGCAGTTCCCCGTTCTGCCTCTGTAATAGGCAATTGCGGGTTGTAGGTGGACATCAAGTCCACCCTAACCGTGGGCATGCTCCAGAAGCCACCGCTATGGTGATATGCACAGGAGAGCCGACCTGTCACCGTAAAATGGTGACGGCGGCTGGTCGGCAAGCGGGTTAATAGAGATACCTCCAGATGAATGTTGCTGCACAGTTCAGTTGCAAGGCCTCTGAGGATGATGAAGTAACTGTCTTTGTGTCAGCGACCTGAAGACAAGATCAGCAGTCACAGGAGGGATCCTACAACTGTTGTCCAACCAGCCTGGAATGCAGTCCTCACTGGCAGGAACTGTGGGGTGGCACTAGAACTGTAGTACTGGAACTCCGCCTATCAACTCTGTTCTTTAGAACTTCCCTAACAGTTTCTTATCTGACATGTGACTAGACCTCTAAGCCTGTAATACCAATGTGGCTAGCGGAAACAATAACCTGGCTCTAGCCTATGCTGGCTATCGATCCCTAAGCTAAAACTAACAATAGAATCCCAGACCAGAAAGCACAGGGTTAACTAGAACCAGAGATGCATTTAAATTATATTGCAATAAGCAGGTTCAGTTACCAATATACTGGACGGTGACCATTACACATACAGTAGCAAAGACCTACTTATCTATCACTGTGCATATGAAATAATAACAAATATGTGGCAAAAATACTCTGTCTGTCACAAGGATTTAGATATACACTCAGCAACTGCAGTGAAACTATTAGACCATAGGAATACTAGCAGCCCCTTCTGACTTGGGGTTTAAGAGTAAGGATAAGCTCGATGTTCGGATCAAACATAAGTTCGACTCCAACATCGGGTGTTTACCCGTTTGCAGAACAGCGAACATTATGGGGCGTTCGCAGGAAATTCGAGCTCCGCGGAATGCCCCATAATGCACTGCAGTGCATTGCTGTATGATGATTGGCCAAAGCATGCACCTGACCTGCATGCTTTGGCCAATCACAGCTCGCTCTGCTGAGAGAGCCATAATTGGCTCAGGGAGCCTAAGACTACACCCCAAACTATATAAGGCTGCTTACACAGCGGCCGTGAGTAGTGTTGTCGGCATGGCCAGAGAGATAGCTTGAGTTAGATTAAACAGGCAGGTTATTCAGTTAGTGGCAGTGTATTTGATATACAGTATATATATATATATATATATATATATTATATTCTGCATTCTTTGTAGCCTATATCTACAGTGCTTTGGGTGGTGTACTGTTTCTAATACACTTCAGGCAGTGTACACAGTATCTAATACAGTGTGTACAGTTTCTCCTACACTTCTGGTGTTGTACACAGTATACAATACAGTGCAGCCATAGTACAGTTTCTAATACAGTGCAGGCAGGGTACACAGTATCTAATACAGTGTGTACAGTCTCTACTACACTTCTAGTGGTGAACACAGTATAAAATACAATACAGTGCAGCCGTAGTAGAGTTTCTAATATAGTGCAGGCAGTGTACACAGTATCTAATACAATGTGTACAGTTTCTACTACACTTCTGGTGGTGTACACAGTATAAAATACAATACAGTGCAGCCGTAGTAGAGTTTCTAATATAGTGCAGGCAGGGTACACAGTATCTAATACAGTGTGTACAGTCTCTACTACACTTCTGGTGGTGTACACAGTATAAAATACAATACAGTGCAGCCGTAGTAGAGTTTCTAATATAGTGCAGGCAGCGTACACAGTATCTAATACAGTGTGTACAGTTTCTTCTACTTTTCTGGTGGTGTACACAGTATCTAATATAGAGTGTACAGTTTATACTACACTTCTAGTGGTGTACACAGTACACAATACAGTGCAGCCATAGTACATTTTCTAATACAGTGCCGGTGGTGTACACAGTATCTAATACAGTGTGTACAGTTTCTACTACTTTTATGGTGGTATACACAGTATCTAATACAGTGTGTACAGTCTCTACTACACTTCTGGTGGTGTACACAGTACACAATACAGTGCAGCCGTAGTACAGTTTATAATACACTTCAGGCGGTGTACACAGTATCTAATACAGTGTGTACAGTTTCTACTACACTTCTGGTGGTGTACACCGTATACAATACAATGCAGCCGTAGTACAGTTTCTAATACAGTGCAGGCAGTGTACACAGTATCTAATACAGTGTGTACAGTTTCTACTACTTTTCTGGTGGTGTACACAGTATCTAATACAGTGTGTACAGTTTCTACTACTTTTCTGGTGGTGTACACAGTATCTAATACAGTGTGTACAGTTTATAATACATTTCAGGCGGTGTACACAGTATCTAATATAGAGTGTACAGATTATACTACACTTCTAATGGTGTACACAGTACACAATACAGGGCAGCCATAGTACAGTTTCTAATACAGTGAAGGCGGTGTACACAGTATCTAATACAGTGTGTACAGTTTCTACTACACTTCTGCTGGTGTACACAGTACAGAATACAGTGCAACCATAGTGCAGTTTCTAATACAGTACAGGCGGTGTACACGGTATCTAATACAGTGTGTACAGTTTCTACTACTTTTCTGGTGGTATACACAGTATCTAATACAGTGTGTACAGTTTATAATACACTTCAGGCGGTGTACACAGTATCTAATATAGGGTGTACAGTCTCTACTACACTTCTAGTGGTGTACACAGTACACAATACAGTGCAGCCATAGTACAGTTTCTAATACAGTGCAGGCGGTGTACACAGTATCTAATACAGTGTGTACAGTTTCTACTACACATCTGGTGGTGTACATGGTATAAAGTACAGTGCAGCCATAGTACAGTTTCTAATACAGTACAGGAGGTGTACACAGTATCTAATACAGTGTGTACACTTTCTACTACTTTTTTAGTGGTGTACACAGTATCTAATACAGTATGTACAGTTTCTAATGCACTTCAGGCAGTGTACACAGTATCTAATACAGTGTGTACAGTTTCTACTACTTTCCTGGTGGTATACACAGTATCTAATACAGTGTGTACAGTTTCTACTACGCTTCTGGTGGTGTACACAGTACACAATACAGTGCAGCCGTAGTACAGTTTCTAATACAGTGCAGGCGGTGTACACAGTATCTAATACAGTGTGTACAGTTTCTACTACACTTCTGGTGGTGTACACAGTACAAAATACAGTGCAGTCGTAGTACAGTTTCTAATACAGTGCAGGCGGTGTACACAGTATCTAATACAGTGTGTACAGTTTCTACTACTTTTTTGGTGGTGTACACAGTATCTAATACAGTGTTTACAGTTTCTAATACAGTGCAGGTGGTGTACACAGTATCTAATACAGTGTGCACAGTTTCTACTACACTTCTGGTGGTGTACACCATATACAATACAATGCAGCCATTGTACAGTTTCTAATACAGTGCAGGCGGTGTACACAGTCTCTAATACAGTGTGTACAGTTTCTAATACACTTCAGGCGGTGTATTAACATATATATATATATATATATATATATATATATATATATATATATATATTGTGACAGTAGGAGATGCTGTCAAGGTAAAACTGATAGTTTGGGGGACACAGGGTATGCACATTTGCTCGGTGCAAGGCTACAGAGCATAAATGTGGACTGGAGAAAACTGCTTTTGCAGCTTTCTCCAGGTTTTGGTATTCGGTCACGGGGCTCTGTAGTTTGGAGATTCCATAGTGTCATGGGTGGGACGCAATCTCCAACCCTGTGTCCAGACTTTGTAGATTACCAGCAGGGTGTGTGCTCAGGTGAGCACAGCACTTATAATGAGGGTATGGGAAGACCTCATGGCTTCCAGTTGGAGACTGCTCCACACCCAGAGAGACAGGAGGTCTTCAGGAGTCAGAGGGGCTGCAGGAGGCAGCCAGAACGTGTGACTGCAAGAGGCAGTGGAACGGCCTGAGGACTAAGGTCAAAGCGGAGCTGTGGGCACTAAAGTGAAGCCATCCATATTGAGGAATCCTGTGGTCTGTGTGACCAGGATAAAGAGCAGAGGTACTGCTAAAGAGAGATAGGTGGGCTAGCATTTTCTATTGTGTTTATTTGCTGGAGTTGAAGCCCTGCCTGGGAACCCTTTATGTTTCGGACTTTTATTTGCCTTTTTAATAAAAATGGGCTACCATGCCCTTAAATATAGTTCCTGACTGGCTTGAATCACTGACAACGCATCTGCCACGAGAGCTAATAGTCCCCGATATTACAATATATATATATATTGTAAAAATTGCAAAAAAGTATTTAGTCTGCCACCAATTGTGCAAGTCCTCCCACATAAAAAGATGAGAGAGGCCTGTAATTGTCATCATAGGTATACCTCAACTATGAGAGACAAAATGTGGAAACAAATCCAGACAATCACATTGTCTGATTTTTGAAATAATTTATATGCAAATTATGGTGGAAAATAAGTATTTGGTCACCTACAAACAAGCAAGATTTCTGGCTCTCACAGACCTGTAACTACTTCTTCGAGTGGCTCCTCTGTCCTCCACTCATTACCTGTATTAATGGCACCTGTTTGAACTTGTTATCAGTATAAAAGACACATGTCCACAATCTCAAACAGTCACACTCCAAACTCCATTATGGTGAAGACCAAAGAGCTGTCGAAGGACACCAGAAACAAAATTGTAGACCTGCACCAGGCTGGGAAGACTGAATCTGCAATAGGCAAGCAGCTTGGTGTGAAGAAATCAACTGTGGGAGCAATAATTAGAAAATGGAAGACATACAAGACCACTGATAATCTCCCTAGATCTGGGGCTCCACGCAAGATCTCACCCCGTGGGGTCAAAATGATCACAAGAACGGTGAGCAAAAATCCCAGAACCACACGGAGGGACCTAGTGAATGACCTGCAGAGAGCTGGGACCAATGTAACAAAGGCTATCATCAGTAACACACTACGCCGCCAGGGACTCAGATCCTTCAGTGCCAGACATGTCCCGCTGCCTAAGCCAGTACATGTCTGGGCCCGTCTGAGGTTTGCTAGAGAGCATTTGGATGATCCAGAAGAGGATTGGGAGAATGTCATATGGTCAGATGAAACCAAAGTAGAACTGTTTGGTAGAAACACAACTCGTGTTTGGAGGAGAGAGAATGCTGAGTTGCAACCAAAGAACACCATACCTACTGTGAAGCATGGGGGTGGCAACATCATGCTTTGGGGCTGTTTCTCTGCAAAGGGAACAGGACGACTGATCCGTGTACATGAAAGAATGAATGGGGCCATGTATCATGAGACTTTGAGTGCAAACCTCCACCCATCAGCAAAGGCATTGAAGATGAAACATGGCTGGGTCTTTCAGCATGACAATGATCCCAAACACACCGCCCGGGCAATGAAGGAGTGGCTTTGTAAGAAGCATTTCAAGGCCCTAGAGTGGCCTAGCCAGTCTCCAGATCTCAACCCCATAGAAAACCTTTGGAGGGAGCTGAAAGTCCATGTTGCCCAGCTACAGCCCCAAAACATCACTGCTCTAGAGGAGATCTGCATGGAGGAATGGGCCAAAATACCAGCAACAGTGTGTAACAACCTTGTGGAGACTTACAGAAAACGTTTGACCTCTGTCATTGCCAACAAAGGATATATAACAAAGTATTGAGGTGAACTTTTGATATTGACCAAATACTTATTTTCCACCATAATTTGCAAATAAATTCTTTCAAAAATCAGACAATGTGATTATCTGGATTTTTTTCCACATTTTGTCTCTCATAGTTGAGGTATACCTATGATGACAATTACAGGCCTCTCTCATCTTTTTAAGTGGGAGAACTTGTACATACGGTGGCTGACTAAACATATTTTATTCTATCATTTCATGTGACAACGCTGAAGAAATGACACTTTTCTACAATGTAAAGTAGTGAGTGTACAGCTTGTATAACAGTGTAAATTTGCTGTCCCCTCAAAATGACTCAACACACGGTCATTCATGTCTAAACCACTGGCAACAAAAGTGAGTACACCCCTAAGTGAAAATGGCCAAATTGGCCCCAAAGTGTCAATATTTTGTGTGGCCACCATTATTTTCCAGCACTGCCCAGCACTGCCTTAACCCTCTTGGGCGTGGAGTTCACCAGAGCTTCACAGGTTTCCGCTGAAGTCCTCTTCCACTCCTCCATGACGACATCACCGAGCTGGTGAATGTTAGAGACCTTGCGCTCCTCCACCTTCCATTTGAGGATGCCCCACAAATGCTCAATAGGCTTTAGGTCTGGAGACATGCTTGGCCAGTCCATCATCTTTACTCTCAGCTTCTTTAGCAAGGCAGTGGTCATCTTGGAGGTGTGTTTGGGGTTGTTATCATGTTGGAATACTGCCGTGTGTCACATTACATGTTGATATATGTCACAGTACATGTTAGCCCATATATACAGTGCATTTGGTGGTGTAAATTTCTAATACACTTCAGGCAGTGTACACAGTATATAATACAGTGCAGTGTGGTGTTGCAAAACAAAAAATACATCATGTCTGGAAGGCCACCAAGGAGAGGCAGAAGCTCACAGGCCACTAAAAGAGGGAAATCAGCCTCTGTGTCTACAGAGGTCATGGACATGGTGTATCCTCTGCAAGTGGCCGTGGGGCACACTTGTCCTTTTTTTCTGCTGCTGGCCATGTTATTGAGCCACAACATGCAGAAGAGTTGGTGGAGTGGATAATAAAGCCATCCTCATCCTCCTCATCCTCTATCACCCAGGCTCAGAGTAGTTTGCCCTCCAACGCAACTGCCAAAGCGGCCTATTCCATGGGCTCCTTGTCCACAGTCACTCCTTCTGTAGCCCCACCATCATGCACGGAGGAATCCCCAGAATTATTCGACCACAGTGTCGGGTACATGCTGCTGGAGGATGCACAGCAATTTGTAGGCTCCGATGTTGGTTCCCAGGTTGAGGAAGGGAGTAACGTGAGCCTAGAGAGAGGGGGTGCCACAGAAGGACAAGCAACTGGCAATCATGTTTCCCCAGCTGCAGCATACTGTCAAGTTTGCTCTAGTGATGAGGAGTGAGGGGATGATGAGGTCACTGACTGTACTTGGGTGCCTGAGAGAAGAGAGGAGGAAAGTGAGGAGGAGGAGACACAACTCCAATGAGGAAGGATGTCCTCTAGAGGGCAGCTTAAGGGCAGCCACCCTATTTCATCACACCGCAGAGCTCCGCAGGTGCAGGGCGCTGCTGACTCCCCACTGACTTTTAAAAGTTCATTGGTGTGGGCCTTTTTCAACACGTGTGCAGCAGATCACATCATTGCTGTTTGCAACCTATGTCTGAAGCGGATCAAGTGTGGCCAGAACAGCACCCACATGGGCACCACATGCTTGACCAGACATATGACGACCTGCCATGCAGTCCATTGACAACAGCACTTGAAAGACCCACATCAAAGAAAAAGGACGACTTCTCCCTGCTCCTCATCTGGGATCTCCAACCCTACTATACCTCCAGTCCTCTCAAAAACCTGCACTGAGAGGAATGAAGGTATAGCAATAGGTGTCCCAAGTACTTGCAGCCAATCTGCTAGCAGTACACCAACAATTGATTTTTGCAGACAAATTTCCCTACCCAAGTTGCTGAACCGTAAAAAGGAAAATCGGTCCCAACCATCCACATGCTCAGCATCTAAATGCTAGCTTGGCCAAATTACTAGCACTGTAACTGCTGGCTTTTCAGCTGGTAGACTCTGCCCCCTTTTGTGAATTTGTGGAATCTGCTGTACCTCAGTGGCAGGTTACAAAACACCATTTCTTTTCAGGGAAGGCCATTCCGAATCTCTATCGGCATGTGGAAGGCAATGTTTTGGCCTCATTGGACAGGGCAATCAGCAGTAAGGTTCATACCGCTGACCCATGGTCCAGCAGGCATGGGCAGGTGATGTTACCTTTCCTTCACGGTGCAAGGGTAACTCTACTGGCAGCTTGGAAGGATGCAGGACAGGGTTCAGTGTTGTTGGAGCCTGTTCCGCCACCACGCCTCCAAAATGCTAGTGGTGATTCTACCACAGTTGTCTTCTCCACCCCTCCTCTTCTTCTTCCACTATGGCCTCTTCTGCAGATTTTTCTTCTGAACCAGCAGTGCTCCCTAAGCGTTCAAGGGGCTACGCAAGCAGTCAGGCTAAAAGATGCCATGTGGTGCTTAAGTTGGTCTGCCTAGGGGACAGGAACCACACTGGAGCAGAGATTCTGTCAGCTCTTCAGGGGCAGGCTCAAAGGTGGTTGACGCCACACCAGCTTCAGCCAGGAATGGTTGTATGTGACAATGGCACCAACCTTCTCTCCGCCCTCTGACTGGGACACCTGACCCATGTTCCATGTTTGGCATGCATCCTGAATTTGGTGGTGCAGCGGTTCTTGAGCAGGTACACAGGCTTACAAGATCTCCTGAGGCAGGCCAGAAAAGTTTGTGGTCATTTCCGCCGGTCATTAAATGCCAGTGCTCGGTTGGCTGACATTTAAAGGGAATGCAACCTGCCCACAAACTGCCTCCTTTGGGACATGCCCACCAGGTGGAACTCAATGTTGGCAATTCTGCAGTGGCTGCACAAACAGCAGAGGGCCATCAATGAGTACCTGTGTGAGTATGGCACCAGGACAAGGTCAGGAGAGCTTGGCTTCTTTTCACCACGCCAGTGGCTACTGATCAAGGATGCATGCACTGTCCTGTCACCATTTGAGGAGGCCACAAGGATGGTGAGCAGTGACAATGCATGCATCAGTGACACTGTACCTCTAGTCTTCCTGCTGGAGCACACGCTTTGTGGAATCATGGATAGGGCATTTGAGGCAGAACAGCGGGAGGAAGAGGAGGACATCCTTTCCTTTCAAGGCCCCCTTTATCCAGATAGCATTCCTGCGGGCTCGCTAAACAAACGGAAAGAAGAGGAGGAGGAGGAGGATTGTGTCAGCATGGATGTAGAGGATAACACTCAGCAGCAGACTTCAAGGGATGGTTTTCAGTCCCCAGAAACCCAAAGAGTTGTACGTGACTTGGAGGAGGTAGTTACGGATAATGTGATCCTTAGTGACCCAGAGGACTCAGAATCTAATGCCTCTGCAAACTTATGCTGTATGACCTCCCTGATTCTGCAAAGCCTGCGAAAGGACCCTAGGATTTGTGGTATCAAGGAGAGTGATCATTACTGGCTGGCAACCCTTCTTGATCCATGTTACAAGGGTAACGTTGCAGAACTCATCCTGACTTTGCAGAGGGAGCGCAGGATGAAACATCTTCAGGAGGCCTTGAAGAATGGTTTGTGTAACGCATTTCCAGACCCTAGGAGGTTACCACTTCCTGGTGCTGGACATCATGTTGCTGAGGCTTCGTTTAGTCAGAGGAAGAGTGGTGGAGAAGGTGGCTGACCGATTCCTTTAAACAATTTTTCAGTCCTCAGCGCCAAAGGCTGATCGGTTCAAGCAACCATCACCAGCGTCTGCATTATATGGTGCAGGAATATCTAGGGGCAAGAGCAGACTTGGAAACCTTTCCACCAGAGCATCCATTGGGTTAATGGGTCTTGAGGATGGACCACTGGCCAGAACTTGCTCAATATGCAATAGAGCTAATGGCCTGTCCTGCATCCAGTTTGCTTTCTGAACACACATTCAGTGCTGCTGGAGGGTTTGTAACAGTTCAAAGAGTGCGCCTGTCCACAGACTCCGTTGATAGGCTCTCATTCATAAAAAAAGAACCAGTCTTGGATCAGCAACTATCAAGCACCTGATGCTGATGTAACTGATTGAATTTGCTATGGATCTGGGATCCCTTAAAGACTGCCTATGCTGACTATCCTATTTCTCCTCTATCTTGATGATGCTAGCTTCCAACAATATTTTTGGTGTAGGGCACCACCACCACTCAAGGCCCAATTTATCTGCCCCTGTTTAACAGGGGCATGTAATTACATTTTTTGATATAATATTTCACATCAGGGCCTGTTCCTGTGCCCAACAAGAGTAACTGTGAGGGCTTACAGTGTTTTGGCGCCACCAAAACCAAAGGCCCAATTTTTCTAACCCTGTTTAACAGGGGAATGTAATTACAGTTTTTGATCTAATATTTCACAGCAGAGCCCGTTCCTGCACCCAACAAGAATAACTGTAAGGGCTTACAGTGTTCTGGTGCTACTAAAACCAAAGGCCCAATTTTTCTGCTCCTGTTTAACAGGGGCATGTAATCACAATTTTTGATCCAATATTTCACAGCAGGGCCCATTCCTGCGCCCAACAAGAGTATCTGTGAGGGGTTACAGTGTTGTGGCACCACCACCAACACGCAAGGACCAATTTTTCTGCCCCTGTTTGACAGGGGCACATAATTCCAATTTTTGATCTATTATTTCACAGCAGGGACTGTTCCTGCACCCAACAAGAGTATCTGTGAGGGGTTACAGTGTTGTGGCACCACCACTACCACTCAAGGCCCAATTTTTCTGCCCCTGTTTAAAAGGTACATGTAATTACAATTTTTGATCTAATATTTCACAGTAGGGCCCATTCCTGTGCCCAACAAGAGTATCTGTGAGGGGTTACAGTGTTGTGGCACCACCACCACCACCCATGGTCCTATTTTTCTGCCCCTGTTTAACAAGGACATGTAATTACTATTTTTGATCTAATATTTCACAACAGGGCCCGTTCCTGCGCCCAACAAGAGTATCTGTGAGGGGTTACAGTGTTGTGACACCACCACCCAAGGGCCAGTTTTTCTGCCCCTGTTTAACAGGGGCATGTAATTACAATTTTTGAAATAATAGTTAAGCGGGGCCTGTTCCTGCACCCAACACGAGTAAGTGTGAGGGGTTACAGTGTTCTGGCGCCACCAAAACCAAAGGCCCAATATTTCTGCCCGTTTAACAGGGGCATGTAATTAAAATTTTTGATATAATATTTCACAGCAGGGCCCATTCCTGCGCCCGTCAAGAGTAACTGTGAGGGCTTACAGTGTGCTGGCGCCACCAAAACCAAAGGCCCAATTTTTCTGCCCCTGTTTAACAGGGGCATGTAATTACAATTTTTGATATAATATTTCACAGCAGGGCCCGTTTCTGCGCCTAACAAGAGTAACTGTGAGAACTTACAGTGTTCTGGCGCCACCAAAACCAAAGGCCAAATTTTTATGCCCCTCTTTAACAGAGGTCTTTAATTACTATTTTTGAAATAATAGCTAAGCAGGGCCCGTTCCTGTGCTCAACAAGTTTAACTGAGGGGATACAGTGTGCTGGCACCACCAAAATCGAAGGCCCAATTTTTATGCCCCTGTTTAACAGGGCCATGTAATTTCAATTTTTGATAAAATATTTCACAGCAGGGCCCGTTCCTGCCCCCAACAAGAGTAATGCCCCGTACACATGGTCGGACATTGATCGGACATTCCGACAACAAAATCCTAGGATTTTTTCCGATGGATGTTGGCTCAAACTTGTTTTGCGTACACACGGTCGCACAAAGTTGTCGGAATTTCCGATCGCCAACAACGCGGTGACGTCAACCACGTACGACGAGACTAGAAAAGGCCAGTTCAGAACCAAGTGCGGCACCCTTTGGGCTCCTTTTGCTAATCTCATGTTAGTAAAAGTTTGGTGAGAGACGATTCGCGCTTTTTCAGCGGTTTTCAGATCTTTTTCTGCAGTTCAGTTTGTGCTTGTGAGTTTGTATCTGCTCTTCAGTGCGTGCAGCGAGTACCATTGACTTGTCATTGTGTTCTTGTTCATTCGTTGCTGTTTTTCAGGTCGCTCTTCACAGGCCTTGCTGTTCTTCAGTGCGTTCTGTTACTTCGTTCTGAGCAGCCGACCGTTTTCTAGCCATGTTGCGTATACGTACTCCTCGTAGAGTTCGTGCTGTGCGGGGGCTTGGTGTTAGGGTCCTGACCTTGACACAAGTCCAGTCCATGAACAGGGTGGGGAGGAGTTCATGGACCAAGAATTGGTTGCTTCAGCGTGACCAGTTCTCTCATATGCCTTTGCTCCGTGAGATCCGTGAGAATAATCCTGATGATTTCAGGAACTTTCTCAGGATGACGGACCCCGTATTTCACCGTTTGTTGGCTTTGCTCACCCCCTATATCAGCAGGCAGGATACCTGCATGAGACAATCCATCACTCCAGAGCAGAGGCTCGTCGCTACCCTGCGGTACTTGGCGACAGGGAGAAGTCTGCAGGACTTGAAGTTCTCGACAGGCATCTCCCCCCAGGCTCTGGGTATCATTATCCCAGAGACCTGTTCTGCCATCATCCAGGTCCTGCAGAAGGAGTATATTAAGGTAAGATTTTTATCCTTTAATATCACATTTTATTGTATTGAATGTTTGATAATATATTGTATTTCTTTACTCATTCCCTAATTACCATGATTGTAATATGCTGTGAATGTCCCCTTTGTCCTCATGCATGCTTGAATTTTATGGGGTTTTTTTGTCCTTCATACATATTTGCCTTCACTTACCTCACCAGCATGCTCTCCTGCCCTATATTCACATCATGTAGTCACTTAACAATGTATTTTATCAGCTCCATAGTAGTGCTTTACCCCAAACACCCCCTAAAATGTTTATAAATGTGATTTGTGCTTTAAATTCAGGCAGAGTGCCAGAGGCTTTTTTGTAGTGTCCCCAAATCATTTTTATTAACTCTCCCTCCCCCCAACTGCTAAGTCAGCTGATAACAATTCTCTATCTATCCTCAATCATCTATCTGCTGACTTTGCCAAACCCATACACACTATACCCACCTCTTTTGTGGTCAGATGTATGGATGAATTCCCCAAAGCATGTAGTGCAAGGGCCTGCCTGTATACTTTCAAATGGTACTGTTTCAAGTTTTTGTATCCTATTATTATCTTGATAGGTAATAGCAGAATGTTCAAATGTGCTCAAATGTGTACAGTGTGTATTTATATCTTTGTATTATGACACTTCTTACCTGTCCAGTGGGCTGCAAGTAATGCCCATTAGTTAGGCATTCATCTCTCAATAAAGTGAAGAGGGTTACCTGTCCAAGATACCCCCCTATAATGTTAGAAATGGCCCATGAGAGGGGGGAGGGGGAATATGATAGGTGTACCTTATACTTTGATGTTGTAAAATTCCCCTTAATAAATGTTATCTGGATGTTGGTCAAGAATGTTTGTGTCTAATCTGCTTTCCATGTTTATGTGCAAAAATACAAAAAAAAAACTTTTTTTTGTTTTCCTCAACAGTTTCCTTCCACGCCACAGGAATGACAGACTGTGGCCTCACACTTTGCCCAGCGGTGGGACTTTCCTAACTGCGAAGGGCAATTGATGGGAAACACATCCACATCGTCCCACCACCCAGCTCGAGGTCGTACTATTATAATTACAAGGAGTTCAATAGTATTGTGATGTTGGCGGTGGTGTCGGCTAATTACGACTTCCTGTATGTGGACATGGGGAAGAATGGCTGGATGTCCGATGGTGGAGCCATCGCCCAGGCGGAGTTTTACAGGCGTCTCCAGAATGGCAGCTTGGACTTGCCACCTCCAGAGGACAATGTGGAAGGACTCCCATTCGTCTTAATTGCGAATGAAGCATTTGCGCTGGGGGACCATCTTATGCAGCCATTCCCTCACCCCGGAACAGAGGGTTTTTAATTACCGGCTGGCCAGAGCCAGAAGAGTGGTGGAGAACACATTTGGAATCATGGCCAGCCGGTTCCACATATTTCTTACAACCATCCATATGGTGGAGTATAAACTTAATCATATAATCCTGGCATGCTGTGCTCTACATAACTTTTTATGGCAACATTTGGCCAACTATGCTGGCTCAGTTGGGCCTGAGGCAGGAATTATAAATGAAACAACCCTGACGGCGCTTGAAAGTGGCCGTCCTGGCTTGCCCTCCCTGAGTGCCCGTGATGTCCGGTTAAGATACCTTGAGTTTTTTGCGGGTAGGGGGGCCATCAATATGCCAGACAATTTGTGAAGCCTTTATCAAATAAAAAAAAAAAGCAAATCTTTAGTGACATTTACTGCTTGTGTTTGTTTTAGCTGACCCTGACAGCAATGTGGGGAGTCCTGAAAATGGCGTGATTGTGTAACCTTATACAAAGCACTGTTGGGTGTTATTTACTAAAGGCGTAGACACTTTACACTACCAGTGCACTTGAAACTGCACTGAAACTGCACTTGTAGTGCAAAGAGGATTTGCCCTTAGGAAATAACCCCCATTTTCACAGAAAGCAGCAATTACATCACCACAAAAGTGTTCTAGCGTTGAGACAATAATCCACACATTCTTGATTAACAATCTTTTTAATACCTGCACAATCACATGTGCATATCAAACTGTGTTTGATATTGCATTCAGATGGGGTGAAGTCACCCCAGGAAAAGCCAAATTTTGAAGATGCACACCAATTTACGAATGTCAACATGTGCTAGCTGCCATCACGGGGGATCAAGGGACGTGTTTTGGGGGAGCAACCCCTTCCTCTCAGCTACTTTATTATTGAGGAAGGGGTTGCACCCCCAAAACGCGTCCATTGATCTCCCGTGATGGCAGATAGCACATGTTGGCACACTGTGTGCATCCTCAAAATTTGGCTTTTCTAAAAATCACTAAAACATTTTTAACATTGTAGCACACAAAAAAACAAAGTGATTTGGAGGGGTTTTAAACTCTCCCCAAAACATCAATGATGTTATTATTTTTTTGAATAACATCATTGATGTTTTTCTTGATGTTTTCCAAAGCTAAATTACACCCCATGATCTCCCGATCAGGATCTGTGCACTTTCCGAGGTGAAATGCCCTGGATCCACAACATCACGATCACCTAAAAAGAGAGAAAACCACAAAAAAACAGGTATTATAAATATGCCGGCATCCATCTCTTACCTGAGTCTGTGGTCGCAGACACTCACCTGTTGTGGTGCCAATTTCCACCACGTCTTCTTCCTCCTCCTGCTCTGCTTGGGTTGGGGGTATTTCCCCTTCTTCCCGAGGTGGGGGGTCTGTGGTCTCCTCGGATGAGGGGTGTCCTCCGAGTCTTTTCTCCCCTATGTAAAACAAAAATGGTATAATTAGCACACAGATATTTGATGGCCGAAATATAAAGATGAAACATTGCTTGGAAGTGTGGTACAATTGTCTATTTTGGCAGAGTTCCAAGATGTAGCATACTTTACCTGTCTTGTACAAGCTTCACAGATGGAGACCCCCCCTATAGTATACACTGGAGCACCTGTGTGGGCCCCCTAATAAAAAGGGTGTACTGGTGTCCCACACTAGTGCTCCAGCGTCCAGATGTGTAAACAGCTGCTGAGTGTCCTCTCCTTACACAGAATCTAGTTTGCATTTCATTCTAGTCACAAACCCATCTACACAACCAAATATTTTTCATACAAGTAGGCCCTAAAAAATGTTGGCAAATGCATATGGCCTAAACAATGGTGTTTTATAGGCCGAAAGAAAAATGTTTGATACGAACGAATAATGGGCCCATGAACATGAAAGTTGCCATTTTAAACTGTACAACACTTAAGAAAAGCACATGGAGCAGCAGGAACGTAATAAAGACAAAAAGAATAGGAACACAGCACAACTACTTACATTTTTGCAGCACTCTCTGGATCTTTCTGTACTGCTCGGGCTCTCTTAATTTCAGGTCCGACCACCGCTTCCTGAGCTGATCTTTCGATCGTCGTACCCCGAAATTCCGGTGCAGACTTTTGACCACTTTCGCCATGATCTTGGCCTTTCTGATATTGGGGTTGGGGTAAGGTCCATACTTTCCATCATAGTCGGCCTTCTTCAGGATGTCCACCATTAGGCATGAGCTTCGTGTTCGAGTCGAACCCATGTTCGACTCGAACATCGGCTGTTCACCCGTTCGCCGAATTGCGAACGATATGGGCCGTTTGCGCTAAATTCGTGTGGCACGTCACGGCCCATAATTCACTGCGGCATCGCAGTGCATTGCTGGCTGATGATTGGCCAAGCATGCACTATGACCCGCATGCTTGGCCAATCACAGCGCCACCTGAACAGAGAGCCGTAATTGGTTAAAGCCAAGGAGGCTTTGGCCAATTATGGCTCAGGGGATTTAGTACACGCCCCACACTATATAAGGCCGCCTGCACGTTGGTCCTGTGTAGTGTGTGTTCCGGCGTTCATTGAGAGAGAGAGAGAGACAGACAGTGACATTTGATTTGAGTTAGATAGATTAGGCAGAACAGTCAGTCAGTTATCTGCACTTACAGTGTATTGTGTATATATATATATATATATGCATCCCAAGTGTTGCATATATATATATATATATATATATATATATATATATATATATATACACACTGTATTCAGTTTAGCTAGATCCATTCTTGTTATCTTCCTACTGACAGGCAGGCTTGTCTTGTTACAGTATTTATAGCTACCTGAAGAAAATTACTGGTGTTCTTTTGATCCTATTAGTACCACAGTCAGGCAGCTAGACTATGTACAGTTAGTGCAGTGCGTCCTGCTCACAGTGTTCAGCTAGATCCGTTCCTGTTATCTTCTTACTGACAGGCAGGTTTGTCTTGTTACAGTATATACAGCTACCTGAAGAAAATTGCTGGTGTTCTTTTGATCCTATTAGTACCACAGTCAGGCAGCTAGACTATTTACAGTTAGTGCAGTGCGTCCTGCTCACAGTGTTCAGCTAAAACTACAAGTTAGTGGGGTGCGTCCTGCTCACAGTGTTCAGCTAAACCTACAAGTTAGTGGGGTGCGTCCTGCTCACAGTGTTCAGCTAAACCTACAAGTTAGTGCGGTGCGTCCTGCTCACAGTGTTCAGCTAAACCTACAAGTTAGTGTGGTGCGTCCACCTCACAGTGTTCAGCTAAACCTACAAGTTAGTGGGGTGCGTCCACCTCACAGTGTTCAGCTAAACCTACAAGTTAGTGCAGTGCGTCCTGCTCACAGTGTTCAGCTAGATCCGTTCCTGTTATCTTCTTACTGACAGGCAGGCTTGTCTTGTTACAGTATATACAGCTACCTAAAGAAAATTACTGGTGTTTTTCTGATCCTATTAGTACCACAGTCAGGCAGCTAGACTATTTACAGTTAGTGCAGTGCATCCTGCTCACAGTGTTCAGCTAAACCTACAAGTTAGTGGGGTGCGTCCACCTCACAGTGTTCAGCTAAACCTACAAGTTAGTGCAGTGCGTCCTGCTCACAGTGTTCAGCTAGATCCGTTCCTGTTATCTTCTTACTGACAGGCAGGCTTGTCTTGTTACAGTATATACAGCTACCTGAAGAAAATTACTGGTGTTTTTTTGATCCTATTAGTACCACAGTCAAGCAGCTAGACTATTTACAGTTAGTGCAGTGCGTCCTGCTCACAGTGTTCAGCTAAACCTACAAGTTAGTGGGGTGCGTCCACCTCACAGTGTTCAGCTAAACCTACAAGTTAGTGGGGTGCGTCCACCTCACAGTGTTCAGCTAAACCTACAAGTTAGTGCAGTGCGTCCTGCTCACAGTGTTCAGCTAGATCCGTTCCTGTTATCTTCTTACTGACAGGCAGGCTGTCTTGTTACAGTATATACAGCTACCTAAAGAAAATTACTGGTGTTTTTCTGATCCTATTAGTACCACAGTCAGGCAGCTAGACTATTTACAGTTAGTGCAGTGCGTCCTGCTCACAGTGTTCAGCTAAACCTACAAGTTAGTGGGGTGCGTCCACCTCACAGTGTTCAGCTAAACCTACAAGTTAGTGCAGTGCGTCCTGCTCACAGTGTTCAGCTAGATCCGTTCCTGTTATCTTCTTACTGACAGGCAGGCTTGTCTTGTTACAGTATATACAGCTACCTGAAGAAAATTACTGGTGTTTTTTTGATCCTATTAGTACCACAGTCAAGCAGCTAGACTATTTACAGTTAGTGCAGTGCGTCCTGCTCACAGTGTTCAGCTAAACCTACAAGTTAGTGGGGTGCGTCCACCTCACAGTGTTCAGCTAAACCTACAAGTTAGTGGGGTGCGTCCTGCTCACAGTGTTCAGCTAAACCTACAAGTTAGTGCGGTGCGTCCTGCTCACAGTGTTCAGCTAGATCCGTTCCTGTTATCTTCTTACTGACAGGCAGGCTTGTCTTGTTACAGTATATACAGCTACCTGAAGAAAATTACTGGTGTTTTTTTATCCTATTAGTACCACAGTCAGGCAGCTAGACTATTTACAGTTGGTGGAGTGCATCCTGCTCACAGTGTTCAGCTAAACCTACAAGTTAGTGGGGTGCGTCCACCTCACAGTGTTCAGCTAAACCTACAAGTTAGTACAGTGCGACCTGCTCACAGTGTTCAGCTAGATTCGTTCCTGTTATCTTCTTACTGACAGGCAGGCTTGTCTTGTTACAGTATATACAGCAACCTGAAGAAAATTACTGGTGTTCTTTTGATCCTATTAGTACCACAGTCAGGCAGCTAGACTATTTACAGTTAGTGCAGTGCGTCCTGCTCACAGTGTTCAGCTAAACCTACAAGTTAGTGGGGTGCGTCCTGCTCACAGTGTTCAGCTAAACCTACAAATTAGTGTGGTGCGTCCACCTCACAGTGTTCAGCTAAACCTACAAGTTAGTGGGGTGCGTCCTGCTCAGAGTGTTCAGCTAAACCTACAAGTTAGTGCAGTGCAGCCTGCTCACAGTGTTCAGCTAGATCCGTTCCTGTTATCTTCTTACTGACAGGCAGGCTTGTCTTGTTACAGTATATACAGCTACCTGAAGAAAATTACTGGTGTTTTTCTGATCCTATTAGTACCACAGTCAGGCAGCTAGACTATTTACAGTTAGTGCAGTGCGTCCTGCTCACAGTGTTCAGCTAAACCTACAAGCTAGTGGGGTGCGTCCACCTCACAGTGTTCAGCTAAACCTACAAGTTAGTGCAGTGCATCCTGCTCACAGTGTTCAGCTAGATCCTTTCCTGTTATCTTCTTACTGACAGGCAGGCTCGTCTTGTTACAGTATATACAGCTACCTGAAGAAAATTACTGGTGTTTTTTTGATCCTATTAGTACCACAGTCAGGCAGCTAGACTATTTACAGTTAGTGCAGTGCATCCTGCTCACAGTGTTCAGCTAAACCTACAAGTTAGTGGGGTGCGTCCACCTCACAGTGTTCAGCTAAACCTACAAGTTAGTGGGGTGCGTCCTGCTCAGAGTGTTCAGCTAAACCTACAAGTTAGTGGGGTGCGGCCTGCTCACAGTGTTCAGCTAGTTCCGTTCCTGTTATCTTCTTACTGACAGGCAGGCTTGTCTTGTTACAGTATATACAGCTACCTGAAGAAAATTACTGGTGTTTTTTTATCCTATTAGTACCACAGTCAGGCAGCTAGACTATTTACAGTTGGTGCAGTGCATCCTGCTCACAGTGTTCAGCTAAACCTACAAGTTAGTGGGGTGCGTCCACCTCACAGTGTTCAGCTAAACCTACAAGTTAGTGCAGTGCGTCCTGCTCACAGTGTTCAGCTAGATCCGTTCCTGTTATCTTCTTACTGACAGGCAGGCTTGTCTTGTTACAGTATATACAGCTACCTGAAGAAAATTACTGGTGTTCTTTTGATCCTATTAGTACCACAGTCAGGCAGCTAGACTATTTACAGTTAGTGCAGTGCGTCCTGCTCACAGTGTTCAGCTAAACCTACAAGTTAGTGGGGTGCGTCCTGCTCACAGTGTTCAGCTAAACCTACAAGTTAGTGTGGTGCGTCCACCTCACAGTGTTCAGCTAAACCTACAAGTTAGTGGGGTGCGTCCTGCTCAGAGTGTTCAGCTAAACCTACAAGTTAGTGGGGTGCGGCCTGCTCACAGTGTTCAGCTAGATCCGTTCCTGTTATCTTCTTACTGACAGGCAGGCTTGTCTTGTTACAGTTTTTACAGCTACCTGAAGAAAATTACTGGTGTTTTTTTATCCTATTAGTACCACAGTCAGGCAGCTAGACTATTTACAGTTGGTGCAGTGCATCCTGCTCACAGTGTTCAGCTAAACCTACAAGTTAGTGGGGTGCGTCCACCTCACAGTGTTCAGCTAAACCTACAAGTTAGTGCAGTGCGTGCTGCTCACAGTGTTCAGCTAGATCCGTTCCTGTTATCTTCTTACTGACAGGCAGGCTTGTCTTGTTACAGTATATACAGCTACCTGAAGAAAATTACTGGTGTTCTTTTGATCCTATTAGTACCACAGTCAGGCAGCTAGACTATTTACAGTTAGTGCAGTGCATCCTGCTCACAGTGTTCAGCTAAACCTACAAGTTAGTGGGCTGCGTCCTGCTCACAGTGTTCAGCTAAACCTACAAGATAGTGTGGTGCGTCCACCTCACAGTGTTCAGCTAAACCTACAAGTTAGTGGGGTGCGTCCTGCTCACAGTGTTTAGCTAAACCTACAAGTTAGTGGGGTGCGTCCTGTTCACAGTGTTCAGCTAAACCTACAAGTTAGTGGGGTGCGTCCTGTTCACAGTGTTCAGCTAAACCTACAAGTTAGTGGGGTGCGTCCACCTCACAGTGTTCAGCTAAAGCTTAGTGCAGCTTAGTGCAGCTACAGGCCATTAGTATCTCTGGAAGGCCAAGAAGGAGAGGCAGACAATCACAAGCCAATAAGAGAGGGCAAGCAGGCTCTGTGTCTAGTGCTGGTCGTGGAGACGGTGCATCCTCATCAGCACGTGGCCGTGGGACACGCTTGGCCTTTTTTTCGGCAGCTGGCCGTGTTGAGCCGCAACATGCGGAAGACTTGGTCGAGTGGATGACCAAGCCGTTCTCATCCTCCTCATCCTCTCTCACCCATGCCCAGGGTACTTTGTCTGGCAAAGCAGCGGCCTCTTCCCTCGGCTCAATGTCATCAGTGACTCCTTCCCTAGCCCCACCATGTCCTCCTGAGGAGTCCCTCGAACTGTTTGACCACAGTGTTGGTTATCAACCGCCAATCTGAAGCTGGCATGTCCATCTAAAAAACTAGGCCCTAAGTTCCTGGGGCCCTTCCTAGTAAGGAGGAAGATTAACAATGTCGCCTATGAGCTTGATCTGCCAAATTCTCTGAAGGTGCACCGGTCTTCCACGTATCTCTACACATGCTCCAGGAGGATGCCCAGCGTTTGGAAGGCTCTGATGATGATACTGAGCTCGATGAAGGCAGTAACATGAGCACGGACAGAGGGGGTGCCCAAGAAGGACAGCAATCTGGCAGTCATGCTCCCTCTGCTGCAGCATACTGTAGAGTTGCTCCAGTGATGAGGAGGGAGGGGATGATGAGGTCAAAGACTCAACGTGGGTGCCTGATAGGAGAGAGGAGGAGGAGGAGGAGGTGGCACATCATAAGGGCAGCACATTGACTGCATCACACCCCAAAGCTCCACATGTGCAGGGCGCTGCAGTCTCTGCGCGTTATTCAAAAAGTTCTTTGGTGTGGGCCTTTTTTGAGACCAGTGCATCAGATCGCACCGCTGCTATTTGCAACATATGTCTCTCGCGTGGCCAAAACATCTCCCGCTTGGGTACCACATGCTTGACCAGACATATGTTGACCTGCCATGCAGTTCGTTGGCAAGCGTATCTAAAAGACCCACACCAAAGAACAAAGAGGACCTCTCCTTGCTCCTCATCAGCTGAGATCTCCAACCCCACTATACCTTCAGTCCACTCTGAGACCTGCACTGCGAGGAATGAAGGTGTAGAATTAGGTTTGTCACAGCCAAGTACTTGTGGTGCACCGACGTCAGATTGTACCAGACAAATTTACCTGCCCCAGCTGCTGCACCGCCAAAAGAAGTTCGCTCCCAGCCATCCACATGCCCAGCGGTTAAATGCTAGCTTGGCAAAATTGCTAGCACTTCAACTGCTGCCTTTTCAGTTGGTAGACTCTGCCACCTTCCATGAGTTTGTGGAATGTGCGGTTCCTCAGTGGCAGGTACCCAAACGCCACTTTTTCTCATGGAAGGCGATTCCGTCTCTCTACCGGCATGTGGAAGGCAATGTCCATGCCTTGCTGGACAGGGCGGTCAGTGGTAAGGTGCATATTACCGCTGACTCATGGTCCAGCAGGCATGGACAGGGACGTTACCTAAGTTTCACGGCGCATTGGGTGACTCTGCTGGCAGCTGGGAAGGATGCAGGACAAGGTGCAGTAGTGTTGGAGGTTGTCCCGCCACCACGCCTCCAAAATGCTAATGATTGTGACACACCTCTCTCTTCCACCTCCTCCTCTTCTTCTTCCTCCATGGCCTCTTCCTGTGCTTTGTCCTCGGAACCAGCGGTGCTCCGTAGCCGTTCAAGGGGCTACGCAAGTACGCAGGCCAAAAGATGCCATGCGGTGCTTGAGCTGGTGTGCTTGGGGGGCTAGGTGTGCTGGGGCAGAGGTTCTGTCAGCTCTGCAGGGGCAGGTTCAGAGGTGGTTGACGCCACGCCAACTTAAGGCAGGAATGGTGGTTTGCGACAATGGCACCAACCTCCTCTCTGCCCTCCAACAAATGACCCATGTGCCCTGTTTGGCTCACGTCCTTAACTTGGTGGTGCAGCGGTTCTTGGGCAGGTACCCGGGCTTACAGGATGTCCTCAGGCAGGCCAGGAAAGTCTGTGTGCATTTCCGCCGGTCATATAATGCCAGTGCTCGGCTGACGGACCTCCAAAAGGAGTTTAACCTGCCCAAGAACCGCCTAATCTGTGACATGCCCACCAGGTGGAACTCAACGTTGGCCATGCTGCAGCGGCTGCACACGCAGCAGAGGGCCATCAATGAGTACCTGTGCGACTATGGCACCAGGACAGGGTCAGGGGAGCTTGTTTTTTTTTCCCCATGCCAGTGGGCCATGATCAGGGATGCATGCACTATCCTGTCACCAATTGAGGAGGCCACGAGGATGGTGAGCAGTGACAGTGCATGCATCAGTGACACTGTCCCCCTTGTTCACCTGTTGGAGCACACGCTGCGTGGAATAATGGAAAGGGCACTTGAGGCAGAACAGAGGCAGGAAGAGGAGGACTTCCTTAGCTCTCAAGGCCCCCTTTATCCAGACAGTGTTCCTGCGTGCCCGCCGATCACACAGGAAGAGGAGGAGGAGGAGGAGGAGGAGGAAGATTGTGTCAGTATGGAGGTGGAGCCTGGCACTCAGCATCAGCAGCAGTCTTTAAGGGATCAGTCCCAAGAAACACATGGACTTGTACGTGGCTGGGAGGAGGTGGCTGCGGACCATGTCGTCCTTAGTGACCCAGAGGACTCCGGACCGAATGCCTCAGCAAACCTACGCTGCATGGCCTCCCTGATCCTGCAAAGCCTGCGTAAGGATCCTCGTATTCGTGGTATCAAGGAGAAGGACCAATACTGGCTGGCAACCCTCCTTGATCCACGTTACAAGGGTAAGGTTGCGGACCTTATCTTGCCATCGCAGAGGGAGCAGAGGATGAAACATCTTCGGGAGGCCTTGCAGAAAGGTCTGTGCAACGCGTTCCCAGAGACTGGGAGGTTACAAACTCCTGTTTCTGGACAACGTGTTGCTGAGGCTTCGGTCAGTCAAAGAAGGAGCGGTGGAGAAGGTGGCCATCTGACCGATGCGTTCAGACAATTTTTTGGTCCGCAGCCCCAAGGTATGATCGGTTCCAGCAACCATCGCCAGCGTCTGTTTTACATGGTGCAGGAATACCTAGGGGCAAGATCAGATTTGGATGCCTTTCCCACCGAAAATCCTCTGGGTTACTGGGTCTTGAGGATGGATCACTGGCCAGAGCTTGCACAGTATGCAATTGAGCTACTGGCCTGTCCTGCATCCAGCGTTCTTTCGGAACGCACATTCAGTGCTGCTGGAGGCGTGGTAACCGATCACAGGGTGCGTCTGTCCACCGACTCGGTCGATCGACTGACCTTCATAAAAATGAATCAGTCTTGGATCACCACCAGCTACCAAGCACCTGATGCTGATGTAACCGAATTATTTTTTTTGAAATCTCAGATCCCTTCAAAGACTGCCTATGCTGATGCTGAGTGACTATCCCTGAGTAATTATCCTCTTCCTCCTCAATCATCACGCTGATAGCTTGTAAGAACATTTTTGGTTCTGGGCGCCACCACCAGTGCCTAAGGCACAATTTTTCTGCCCCTGTTTAACAGGGGCGTGTAATTACAATTTTTGATGCAATACTTTGCAGCAGGGCTCGTTCCTGCGTTCCAACTAGAGTGTCAATGAGGGGTTGCAGTGTTGTGGCACCAGCACCAGTGCCTAAGGCCCAATTTTTCTGCCCCTGTTTAACAGGGGCGTGTAATTACAATTTTTGATGCAATACTTTGCAGCAGGGCTCGTTCCTGCGTTCCAACTAAAGTGTCTGTGAGGGGTTGCAGTGTTGTGGCACCAGCACCACCACCACCACAGGCCCAATTTTTCTGCCCCTGTTCAACAGGGGCATGTAATTACAATTCTTGATCTAATATTTCACAGCAGGGCCCATTTCTGCACCCACCAAGAGCGAGTGAGGACTTACAGTGTTGTGGCACCAGCACCACCACCACCACCACCAAAGGCCCAGTTTTTCTGCCCCTGTTCAACAGGGGCATGTAATTACAATTCTTGATCTAATATTTCACAGCAGGGCCCTGTGAGGGCTTACGTTGTTGTGGCCACAACAACACCTAAGGCCCAAATTTCTGCTGAGTATATAGGGCAGGCCCCTACTTTCAAGCATCTAACTTACAAACGACTCCTACTTGCAAACGGAAGGAGACAACAGGAAGTGAGATGAAATCTACCCCTAGGAAGGGAAATTCTCTCCTGTAAGAGTTAATATGGGAAAAACATTTCTCCTTTCCACTGATGCTTTCCAATCCTTGTTCCACAAAAGACCCCAAATTCTCAAAAAACATTTGTCATTGGGACAAAAAGTGAGGTGAAATCTTCTAAAGAGGAGGAAAGACAGCAAAACAAATGTCACAGGGGTGATAACCCTTCCCTATGTTTTCCAAAAAGCTTAAAAAAGATATTTTGGCTGGAGCTAAACACGTTAAAAATGTACCCGTTCAATATGACAAACAGATTCTACTTAACAACAAACCTACAGTCCCTGTCTTGTTTGCACCGCCTGTATACTGCTGTTCAGAGTATATAGGGCCTGGTGGCCCCACACCTTTCCTTATTTTAATTTGGGTGCGGGGTTCCCCTTAATATCCATACAAGACCCAAAGGGCCTGGTAATAGACTGGGGGGTACCGTTTGTCTCACTGATTTTCATCCATATTGCCAGGACCCGACATTACATTAAACCCGCAAGCAGTTTTAAATGAGATTTTTTCCCTTTAAAAATGACATTTGGTGCAGGGACTGTTCTAAACACGGGAAACACGCGCCACTTTACAGGCATACTATAGACACCCCCCAGGTACGATATTTAAAGGAATATTTCACTTTTTTTTTTTTTTTTACTTTAAGCATCATTAAAATCGCTGCTCCTGAAAAAACGGCCATTTTTAAAAGTTTTTTTTGCATTGATACATGTCCCTTGGGGTAGGACCCGGGTCCCCAAACCCTTTTTAGGACAATACCATGCAAATTAGCCTTTAAAATGAGCACTTTTGATTTCGAACGTTCGAGTCCCATAGACGTCAATGGGGTTCTAACGTTCGTGCAAACTTTCGGTCCGTTCGCAGGTTCTGGTGCGAACCGAACCGGGGGGTGTTCGGCCCATCCCTATCCACCATCTCCAACATCTCCCCAAAGGACATATTTGAGGCCTTAAATCGTCTCCTTCTGGATCGGGACGTTTCTGGATCCGGGCTTTCCTCCTCCTCCTCCTCGTTGCTATAATTAGCACGCACCTGCTCTGACTCTGCCATGTGCTCTTCACCCACTGCGGCGAATGAAAAGGGGCGGGGAATAGACTAGAAAGAATGTCAGGGGCGGGCGGAGTTACACGCATGCGCAGTGTGTATAAAGCGTAACACACGTGCGTAGTACGTACGATCTGTGAGCAGAGAAAGGAGTTTCGGAGGCGCTGATCATGATAACGAAGGTAAGAGCCAAACTTGGGCCTATACTGCTTCTAGATTGAGGCCTATATTGTAAATAAATTAGGAGAGTTTTGCCTGACATTAGGGTTTGTCTTGTGTTGTGTCTTGCAGTGAAAATGGATATCTTGAACGATACCGACTTTATGGCAATCTTCATTGACATGTTCAGGGAGCTGCCTTGTCTGTGGGAGATCAACCACCCACATTATAAGAACCAAACAAAGAGGAAGGCAGCGCTGGATCAATTGCTGGAAATTGTGAAGCAGGTGATCCCCACGGCAGGCATCACCTATTTGAAGATCCTAATTGGTGGCCTGAGGAGCACATATGTAAGGGAGCGCAAGAAAGTCCAGGATTCGCAGCGATCCGGAGCAGCAGATGACATCTATGTCCCCAGGATGTGGTACTATGACAGGCTGCATTTTCTGGCAGGTCAGACTGAACCCAGGTCATCACTCTCCAGTCTTCCTTCCACACTTCCTTCCCCCCCAGCTGAGGCTTCTGACACCCAACCTGGGCCTTCCAGGCAGCAACATGTGGAGGAGCCCAGCTTGAGCCAGGTATAGGATTCCTCTTAGTTTGGAGTAGTAATTTAGGATTGTGATTGATGATGCAAAACATTACAACCATGTCCCTTTTTTATACACAGGGAAGTCTCAGCCAGGAGGTGGCCGGGCCGAGCAGGCTGCCTGATATGCAGGTCCCTCCCCTACACCTGCAAAGAGAAAGTGGCAGGAAGAGGAGTACCCTAGAGGAGGCTGCCATAGGCCTCTTTTGGAAGGCTACAGAGGCCCTGGGAGCACCACACACTGTGTAGGAGAACTTTGCTGGCATAATTGTGTGTAAAATGCAGCGGATGGAGGAGGGACAAAAACTCATGTGTGAGTCATTAATGTTGGAAGCTATCAATAAGGGGTTGAAGGGCCAAATAACATCTGATACCCACATTTGTGACCTCACACATGGTCCTCCTCCTCCTCCTCCAGGTCCTACTCCTCCTCCTCCTCCTCCAGGTCCTACTAGTCCTCCTCCTCCTCCAAGTCATACTCCTCCTCCTGCCACATCTCCAACAGCAGAGCCACAGCCAGGAAGGAAGCGTGGAAGGTAGACCAGAAAGTGATGACCCTGGATCCAGTCTGGTCTGGCAAAAGATGCAGCCTCTTGTGGTACCACAGCCTGGGGACACAGATGTCATCTGCTGCTTTCCGGATCTCTGGGACTTCTGGACCAGACTGCACTCCCTTACATATGGATTCCTCAGGCCACCAATTTTGATGTTCAAGAATTGATGTCTGGCCTGGGGGTCCAAGGCTTCGCTAATTTCTGCTGTTTCTCCAGTGTTTCCTCCCTCTTTGTTTGGTTCTGAGCCCTTAATAAAGTATTTTTGGTTTCAGTTATACTCTCCTATGTGTGTTTTCCTTCAAAAAGGACAGTTTGTGAGGATTCAGGTACATTTCTAAAGTACAATGTGAAATTAACAAGGGACACCAACACCAAACAATCTCCTTGAGATTAAATAATATAAGATATCAATGGTGTTGTGGTAACTTGACAAACAAAACACACACAAAAATATTCTGGAGTAAAACTAAAACTAAAATAAAACAAAGATGAGCCTTGGAAAAAACACAAACCTAAAATAAAAAAAATCTGCCTTAAAAAAAATAAATAAATAAATAATAATTTTGTCAGTTGTGACAAATCAAAATATATTAACCACTTGACGACCGCCTCACGCTGATATACGTCAGCAGAATGGCACGGGCAGGCAAAATCACGTACCTGGTAGAGATGAGGGGGAGGCCATCCGATCGTGGCCCCCCAAGCACCCAGCCAATGAGATGCTTCCCCTGCCTCTGTGTAGTACACAGAGGCAGAGGATGTGATATCATCTCTCTCGGCGGTTTCCGTTCCGATGCAGAGGAGAGAAGACTGAAATGTGAGTGCACAACACACACACATCACAGTAGAACATGCCAGGCACACATAACACCCCCCTTTACCCCCTGACCCCCCCCCGATCACCCCCTAATCACCCCCCCGTCACACTGACACCAAGCAGTTTTTTTTTTTTATTACTGCATGGTGTCAGTTTGTGACAGTTACTGTGTTAGGGCAGTTAGTATTAGCCCCCTGTAGGTCTAGGGTACCCCCCTAATCCCCCCTGATAAAGTTTTAACCCCTTGATCACCCCCTGTCGCCAGTGTCGCTAAGCGATCATTTTTCTGATCGCTGTATTAGTGTCACTGGTGACGCTAGTTAGGGACGTAAATATTTAGGTTCGCCGTCAGCGTTTTATAGCAACAGGGACCCCCCATATACTATCTTATAAATGTTTTAACCCCTTGATTGCCCCCTAGTTAACCCTTTCACCACTGATCACCATATAACTGTTACGGGTGACGCTGGTTAGTTTGTTTATTTTTTATAGTGTCAGGGCACCCGTCGTTTATTACCGAATAAAGGTTTAGCCCCCTGATCACCCGGCAGTGATATGCGTCGCCCCAGGCAGCGTCAGATTAGCGCCAGTACCACTAACACCCATACACGCAGCATACGCCTCCCTTAGTGGTATAGTATCTGATAGGGTTGTCCCGATACCACTTTTTTAGGACCGAGTACAAGTACCGATACTTTTTTTCAAGTACTCGCCGATACCGATTACCGATACTTTTTTTTAATGTCACGTGACAGTGTTTTTTTTTTTTTTTTTTTTTTTAACAGTGCTTTCTTTTTTTGGGGGGGGGAGGGGGTGAATGTGTATGTGTGTGTGTTTTTTTTTTATTTACGATTTTTATTTTTTACAATATTTTTTTTATTCTTTATTGCAATATGTGTGTTTTTTTTTTTTTTTTAATCAGCCCTGTTGGGGGGCTTTGGTGAGATATCAGGGGTCTTAACAGACCTCTGATATCTCCCCCTTGAGACAGAGAGACAGAGGATAGAGATTCCCCAGTCTCTTTCTCTGCAGCCTCAGCTGCACTGAAAATGAATGGAGAGAAGACAGCGGCTCCTCTCCATTCATAAACTGAGACATCGTAATCACAGGAGATTACCATGTTTCAGTTATGTGAATGGACAGAGTCAGCTGACTCTATCCATACACAAAGGAAGGAGGGGGAGGACGGCGGAACGGAGGGGGAGAACGGAGGGGGACAGAGAAGGAGAGGGGAACAGAGGGGGACAGCGGAGAGGCACAGAAAAGGAGAGAGGAACGGAGGGGACAGCGGAGAGACACAGAAAAGGAGAGAGGAACGGAGGGGGACAGCGGAGAGACACAGGGAAGGAGAGAGGAATGGAGGGGACAGCGGAGAGACACAGAAAAGGAGAGAGGAACAGAGGGGGACAGCGGAGAGACACAGGGAAGGAGAGAGGAACGGAGGGGGACAGCGGAGAGGCACAGAGGAACGGAGGGGGCATGGAGGAGGATGCAGTGACAGTCAGCGGTGACCGATCACCGCTGTATGTCACTAAGCAGCTGAAAGCCGGCGGGGGGGGAGAATCTTGTAACTCCCCCACGCGCCAATCACAGCTGTCTTCTAGGTATCGGCGGAAGCATCGGGAGCATTTGTCCGAGTACAAGTACTTGGGCAAATGCTCGGTATCGATGCCGATACCGATACTAGTATCGGTATCGGGACAACCCTTGTATCTGAACGCATCAATATCTGATCCGATCAGATCTATACTAGCGTCCCCATCAGTTTAGGGTTCCCAAAAACGCAGTGTTAGCGGGATCAGCCCAGATACCTGCTAGCACCTGCGTTTTGCCCCCTCCGCTCAGCCCAGCCCAGCCCACTCAAGTGCAGTATCGATCGATCACTGTCACTTACAAAACACTAAACACATAACTGCAGCATTCGCAGAGTCAGGCCTGATCCCTGCGATCGCGAACAGTTTTTTTGGTAGCGTTTTGGTGAACTGGTAAGCACCAGCCCCAAGCAGCTTCAGGTTAGCGCCAGTAGCGCTAACACCCACACACGCACCGTACACCTCCCTTAGTGGTATAGTATCTGAACGGATCAATATCTGATTCGATCAGATCTATACTAGCGTCCCCAGCAGTTTAGGGTTCCCAAAAACTCAGTGTTAGCGGGATCAGCCCAGATACCTGCTAGCACCTGCGTTTTGCCCCTCCACCCGGCCCAGCCCAGCCCACCCAAGTGCAGTATCGATCGATCACTGTCACTTACAAAACACTAAAGGCATAACTGCAGCGTTCGCAGAGTCAGGCCTGATCCCTGTGATCGCTAACAGTTTTTTTGGTAGCATTTTGGTGAACTGGTAAGCACCAGCCCCAAGCAGCGCCAGGTTAGCGCCAGTAACGCTAACACCCACGCACGCAGCGTACACCTCCCTTAGTGGTATAGTATCTGAACGGATCAATATCTGATCCGATCAGATCTATACTAGCGTCCCCAGCAGTTTAGGGTTCCCAAAAATGCAGTGTTAGCGGAATCAGCCCAGATACCTGCTAGCACCTGCGTTTTGCCCCTCCGCACGGCCCAGCACAGCCCACCCAAGTGCAGTATCGATCGATCACTGTCACTTACAAAACACTAAATGCATAACTGCAGCGTTCGCAGAGTCAGGCCTGATCCCTGCGATCGCTAACAGTTTTTTTGGTAGCGTTTTGGTGAACTGGCAAGCGCCAGCGGCCTAGTACACCCCGGTCGTAGTCAAACCAGCACTGCAGTAACACTTGGTGACGTGGTGAGTCCCATAAGTGCAGTTCAAGCTGGTGAGGTGGCAAGCACAAGTAGTGTCCCGCTGCCACCAAGAAGAAGACAAACACAGGCCCGTCGTGCCCATAATGCCCTTCCTGCTGCATTCGCCAATCCTAATTTGGAACCCACCACTTCTGCAGCGCCCGTACTTCCCCCATTCACATCCCCAACCAAATGCAGTCGGCTGCATGAGAGGCATTTTCTTTATGTCCTCCCGAGTACCCCTACCCAACGAACCCCCCCAAAAAGATGTTGTGTCTGCAGCAAGCGCGGATATAGGCGTGACACCCGCTATTATTGTCCCTCCTGTCCTGACAATCCTGGTCTTTGCATTGGTGAATGTTTTGAACGCTACCATTCACTAGTTGAGTATTAGCGTAGGGTACAGCATTGCACAGACTAGGCACACTTTCACAGGGTCTCCCAAGATGCCATCGCATTTTGAGAGACCCGAACCTGGAACCGGTTACAGTTATAAAAGTTAGTTACAAAAAAAGTGTAAAAAAAAAAATATATAAAATAAAAAAAAATAGTTGTCGTTTTATTGTTCTCTCTCTCTCTCTATTGTTCTGCTCTTTTTTACTGTATTCTATTCTGCAATGTTTTATTGTTATTATGTTTTATCATGTTTGCTTTTCAGGTATGCAATTTTTTATACTTTACCATTTACTGTGTTTTATTGTTAACCATTTTTTTGTCTTCGGGTACGCCATTTACAACTTTGAGTGGTTATACCAGAATGATGCCTGCAGGTTTAGGTATCATCTTGGTATCATTCTTTTCAGCCAGCGGTCGGCTTTCATGTAAAAGCAATCCTAGTGGCTAATTAGCCCCTAGACTGCTTTTACAGCAGAAACCGGAAGCTACGAGCATTTCATGACTTAGATTTCGCCGGATGTAAACAGCGCCATTGGGAAATTGGGAAAGCATTTTATCACACCGATCTTGGTGTGGTCAGATGCTTTGAGGGCAGAGGAGAGATCTAGGGTCTAATAGACCCCAATTTTTTCAAAAAAGAGTACCTGTCACTACCTATTGCTATCATAGGGGATATTTACATTCCCTGAGATAACAATAAAAATGATTAAAAAAAAAATGAAAGGAACAGTTTTAAAAATAAGATAAAAAAGCTATCGCGCAAAGGCGAACGCAAGCTTCGGTCTGGGGTCAAATGTAAACAGCAATTGCACCATGCATGTGAGGTGTCACCGCGAACGTCAGATCGAGGGCAGTAATTTTAGCAGTAGACCTCCTCTGTAAATCTAAAGTGGTAACCTGTAAAGGCTTTTAAAGGCTTTTAAAAATGTATTTAGTTTGTCGCCACTGCACGTTTGTGCGCAATTTTAAAGCATGTCATGTTTGGTATCCATGTACTCACCCTAAGATCATCTTTTTTATTTCATCAAACATTTGGGCAATATAGTGTGTTTTAGTGAATTAAAATTTAAAAAAGTGTGTTTTTTCCCCAAAAAATGCTTTTGAAAAATCGCTGCGTAAATACTGTGTGAAAAAAAAAGAAACACCCACCATTTTAATCTGTAGGGCATTTGCTTTTAAAAAAATATATAATGTTTGGGGGTTCAAAGTAATTTTCTTGCAAAAAAAATATTTTTTTCATGTAAACAAAAAGTGTCAGAAAGGGCTTTGTCTTCAAGTGGTTAGAAGAGTGGGTGATGTGTGACATAAGCTTCTAAATGTTGTGCATAAAATGCCAGGACAGTTCAAAACCCCCCCAAATGACCCCATTTTGGAAAGTAGACACCCCAAGCTATTTGCTGAGAGTCTTGTCGAGTCCATGGAATATTTTATATTGTGACACAAGTTGCGGGAAAGAGACAAATTTTTTTTTTTTTTGCACAAAGTTGTCACTAAATGATATATTGCTCAAACATGCCATGGGAATATGTGAAATTACACCCCAAAATACATTCTGTTGCTTCTTCTGAGTATGGGGATACCACATGTGTGAGACTTTTTGGGAGCCTACCCGCGTACGGGACCCCGAAAACCAAGCACCGCCTTCAGGCTTTCTAAGGGCGTAAATTTTTGATTTCACTCTTCACTGCCTATCACAGTTTCGGAGGCAATGGAATGCCCAGGTGGCACAAAACTCCCCCAAATGACCCCATTTTGGAAAGTAGACACCCCAAGCTATTTGCTGAGAGGTATAGTGAGTATTTTGCAGACCTCACTTTTTGTCACAAAGTTTTGAAAATTGAAAAAAGAAAAAAAAAATGTTTTTTCTTGTCTTTCTTCATTTTCAAAAACAAATGAGAGCTGCAAAATACTCACCATGCCTCTCAGCAAATAGCTTGGGGTGTCTACTTTCCAAAAATGGGGTCATTTGGGGGGGGTTTGTGCCACCTGGGCATTCCATGGCCTCCGAAACTGTGATAGGCAGTGAAGAGTGAAATCAAAAATGTACACCCTTAGAAATCCTGAAGGCGGTGATTGGTTTTCGGGGCCCTGTAGGCAGCTAGGCTCCCAAAAAGTCCCACACATGTGGTATCCCCATACTCAGGAGTATGTATTTTGGGGTGCTTGGTTTTCGGGGCCCCGTACGCGGCTAGGCTCCCAAAAAGCACACATGTGGTATTCCCGTACTCAGGAGAAGAAGCTGAATGTATTTTGGGGTGCAATTCCACATAGACCCATGGCCTGTGTGAGCAATATATCATTTAGTGACAACTTTTTGTAAATATTTTTTTTTTTGTCATTATTCAATCACTTGGGACAAAAAAAATAAATATTCAATGGGTTCAACATGCCTCTCAGCAATGTCCTTGGGGTGTCTACTTTCCAAAATGGGGTCATTTGGGGGGGGGTTTGTACTGCCCTGCCATTTTAGCACCTCAAGAAATGACATAGGCAGTCATAAACTAAAAGCTGTGTAAATTCCAGAAAATGTACCCTAGTTTGTAGACGCTATAACTTTTGCGCAAACCAATAAATATATGCTTATTGACATTTTTTTTACCAAAGACATGTGGCCGAATACATTTTGGCCTAAATGTATGACTAAAATTGAGTTTATTGGATTTTTTTATAACAAACAGTAGAAAATATCATTTTTTTTTCAAAATTTTTGGTCTTTTTCCATTTATAGCGCAAAAAATAAAAACGGCAGAGGTGATCAAAAATTCATCAAAAGAAGAAAAGGAAGAAAAGGACACAAATTTCGTTTGGGTACAGCATTGCATGACCGCGCAATTTGCAGTTAAAGCGACGCAGTGCCAAATTGGAAAAAGTCCTCTGGTCCTTAAGCAGCATAATGGTCCGGTCCTTAAGTGGTTAAGGGAATCCCGATAAATAATAAACAAATAAGTTTGTGAGAAGTCTGTGTGAATATGAGCAGCAAAACTACTTCATTCTTCTCACATTATAAAGAAGAAGAGAGTGCGCTGTATTAAACCATTTTTAACATTGCACCATGACGAAAGTGTTGCATCCATTGCGAACGCTAAGTTTACCAGACCGAGCTGTTCTGTCTCGGAATTTCTTCTGAGCATGCATGGCACTTTGTGCGTCGGAACAGGCTACACATGGTCGGAATTGACACGATCGGATTTTGTTGTCGGAAAATTTTATAGCCTGCTCTCAAACTTTGTGTGTCGGAAAATCCGATGGAAAATGTCCGATGGAGCCCACACACGGTCGGTATGTCCGACAACACGCTCCGATCGGACATTTTCCATCGGAAACTCCGACTGTGTGTACGGGGCATAACTGTGAGGGCTTTACAGTATTCTGGTACCACCAACACCTAAGGCCCAGTTTTTCTGCAGAGTATATAAGGCAGGCCGTATAGTATATATACTGCTGTTCAGAGTGCATAGCGCCTGGGGGCCCCCCACGCCATTTTAAAAAAAAAATGTTGGTGCGGGGTTCCCCTTAATATCCATACCAGACCTAAAGGGATTGGTATGGATTTTGGAGGGGGACATCTATGCCATTTTTTTTTGTATTTCTGGTATTTTTATCTATATTGCCAGGATCCGACAATACATACTGTTATAAACATGCGAAAGATGCTCTACCCATGCACGATATATAAAGGAATATTTCATTTTTATTGTTTCACTTTAAGCATTATTAAAAATCACTGCTCCCGAAAAAGTCAGTTTTTAACGCTTTTTTTGCATTGATAGATGTCCCCTTGGGCAGGACCCGAGCCCCCAAACACTTTTTATGGCAATAACTTGCATATAAGCCTTTAAAATGAGCACTTTTGATTTTTTACGTCCACGTCCCATAGACTTTAATGATGTTTGCGTGTTTGCACTAAGTTTTTGCCTGTTTCCATGTTCTGCTGCGAACCGAACCGGGGGGTGTTCGGCTTATCCCTATTTAAGAGCATGGACAGGATAAATGTGGTCTGAGACCTTTTGTGTCTCTCTCCACTTCCTCCTTCTAGGTCCATAGTACATAGTACATAGTTCTATAGAAAACTGTGATATTAGCAGCTAATAGTAGAGAGTGGTAGACCCCTAGTAGAGATGGGCTGAACACCCCCCCCCCCCGTTTTGGTTCATGCCAGAACGCTCAAACAGCACAAAAGTTCAGACCCAAACTCCGAACCCTATTGAACTCTATGAGACCCAAATGTCCCCATTTTGAAGGCTTTATATGCAAGTTATTGCCCATAAAAAGGGTATGAGGGCCTGGTTACTGCCCTAGGAGACATGTACCAATGCAAAAAAATACTCTTAAAAAAGATCGTTTCTACTTACGGACCACCTGCTGTCAAAATACGGTGGCACTTTGAAGAGGAATATCGTTGTTATGGCAGCAGCTACCTGCCATAAACCTGGTATCCTCTTCTTCAGCGGGCGGTCTGCTTTCAGATAAAAGTGGTCTCTGCAGCGGATTCGCCAGCTGAGATTACTTTAATCAGCTGTGGGTGAGGGCCCCCCCTTCCGCCTCGCTCCGGTGCCCTCCGCTGATTACCGGAGCCCTCAGAAGCAGCGGAGGCGATTGGGTCCTCTGACGTGTTAGGTATGGAGCTGAGTGAGAGGAAGATGACCCATACCCGGCTCCATACCACTGGAAGCGACGTGACTTCCGCCCAAAGCTCTTAAAGAGGTTTTTTTTTTTCCAAACTAAATTTTTTTTTATTATTGTATTTAAGTGTAAATAAATTGACCCCAGATCTCATATTTAAGAGGTCCTTCCATGCTTTTTTTCTATTACAAGGAATGCTTACATAGACCTCCTCTGTAACTCAAAAGATGCAACCTATAGAATTTTTTAAACGTCACCTATGGAGATTCTTAAGGGTAAAATTTTGTTGTCATTCCACGAGCGGGCGCAATTTTGAAGCATGACATGTTGGGTATCAATTTACTCGGCATAACATCATCTTTCACAATATAAAAAAAAAATTGGACTAATTCTACTGTTGTCTTATTTTTTAATTCAAAAAAGTGTATTTTTTCAAAAAAAATATGCTTGTAAGACCGCTATGCAAATACGGTGTGACAGTATTATATATAATATATATATAATATAATGTTTGGGGGTAATTTTCTAGCAAAAAAAATAAATACAAATGTAACTTGTAAACAACAAGTTTGAAAAATAGGCCGATCTTAAAGTGGTTAACCACTTGCCTACTGGGCACTTATACCCCCCTCCTGCCCAGACCAATTTTCAGCATTCAGTGCTTTCACACTTTAAATAACAATTAATCAGTCATGCAACACTGTACCCATATGCATTTTTTTCCTTTTTTTTAAATAGTATTTAATCATAGTTACATAGTTACATAGTAGGTGAGGTTGAAAAAAGACACAAGTCCATCCAATCTATGTGTGTGATTATGTGTCAGTATTACATTACATATCCCTGTATGTTGCGGTCATTCAGGTGATTATCTAATAGTTTCTTGAAGCTATCAATGCTCCCCGCTGAGACCACCGCCTGTGGAAGGGAATTCCACATCCTTGCCGCTCTTACAGTAAAGAACCCTCTACGTAGTTTAAGGTTAAACCTCTTTTCTTCTAATTGTAATGAGTGGCCACGAGTCTTATTAAACTCTCTTCTGCGAAAAAGTTTTATCCCTATTGTGGGGTCACCAGTACAGTATTTGTAAATTGAAATCATATCCCCTCTCAAGCGTCTCTTCTCCAGAGAGAATAAGTTCAGTGCTCGCAACCTTTCCTCATAACTAAGATCCTCCAGACCCTTTATTAGCTTTGTTGCCCTTCTTTGTACTCGCTCCATTTCCAGTACGTCCCTCCTGAGGACTGGTGCCCAGAACTGGACAGCATACTCCAGGTGCGGCCGGACCAGAGTCTTGTAGAGCGGGAGAATTATCGTTTTATCTCTGGAGTTGATCCCCCTTTTAATGCGTGCCAATATTCTGTTTGCTTTATTAGCAGCAGCTTGGCATTGCATGCCATTGCTGAGCCTATCATCTACTAGGACCCCCAGGTCCTTTTCCATCCTAGATTCCCCCAGAGGTTCTCCCCCCAGTGTATAGATTGCATTCATATTTTTGACACCCAAATGCATTATTTTACATTTTTCTACATTTAACCTCATTTGCCATGTAGTCGCCCACCCCATTAATTTGTTCAGGTCTTTTTGCAAGATTTCCATATCCTGCGGAGAAGTTATTGCCCTGCTTAGCTTAGTATCGTCTGCAAATACAGAGATTGAACTGTTTATCCCATCCTCCAGGTCGTTTATGAACAAATTAAATAGGATTGGTCCCAGCACAGAACCCTGGGGAACCCCACTACCCACCCCTGACCATTCTGAGTACTCCCCATTTATCACCACCCTCTGAACACGCCCTTGTAGCCAGTTTTCAATCCATGTACTCACCCTATGGTCCATGCCAACGCACCTTATTTTGTACAGTAAACGTTTATGGGGAACTGTGTCAAATGCTTTTGCAAAATCCAGATACACCACGTCTACGGGCCTTCCTTTATCTAGATGGCAACTCACCTCCTCATAGAAGGTTAATAGATTGGTTTGGCAAGAACGATTCTTCATGAATCCATGCTGATTACTGCTAATGATATCATTCTTATTACTAAAATCTTGTATATAGTCCCTTATCATCCCCTCCAAGAGTTTACATACTATTGATGTTAGGCTAACTGGTCTGTAATTCCCAGGGATGTTTTTTGGGCCCTTTTTAAATATTGGTGCTACATTGGCTTTTCTCCAATCAGCTGGTACCATTCCAGTCAATAGACTGTCTGTAAAAATTAGGAACAACGGTCTGGCAATCACCTGACTGAGTTCCCTAAGTACCCTCGGATGCAAGCCATCTGGTCCCGGTGATTTATTAATGTTAAGTTTCTCAAGTCTAATTTTAATTCCGTCCTCTGTTAACCATGTAGGTGCTTCCTGTGTTGTGTCATGAGGATAAACACTGCAGTTTTGGTTACTGAAGCCCCCCGATTCACTCGTGAAGACTGAGGAGAAGAATAAATTCAATACATTTGCCATCTCCCCATCCTTTGTAACCAGATGTCCTTCCTCATTCTTTATGGGGCCAATATGGTCTGTCCTCCTTTTTTACTGTTTACATACTTAAAGAATTTCTTTCATGTGTCTTTCATGTTCTATCTTAGCCGTCCTAATTGCAATCTTACATTTCTTATTGCATTCTTTATAAATTCTGAATGCTGAGGATGATCCCTCAACCTTGTATTTTTTGAAGGCCTTCTCCTTTGCTTTTACATGCATTTTTACATTGGAGTTAAGCCATCCAGGATGTTTGTTCGCTCTTTTAAATTTATTACCCAATGGGATACATTGGCTAATGCCCTTATTTAATATGCTCTTAAAGCAAACCCATCTCTCCTCCGTATTCTTTGTTCCTAATATTTTATCCCAATTTATGCCTTTTAGCAAGGTTTGTAGTTTAGGGAAGTTGGCTCTTTTGAAATTCAGTGTCTTTGTGTTCCCTTCATGTTTCCTATTTGTGTGATTTATACTGAAAGTAATTGACCTGTGATCGCTGTTACCTAAATTGCCCCGTATTTCCACATCTGTGATCAGGTCTGTATTGTTGGTAATCAGTAGATCTAGTAATGTTTTATGTCTAGTTGGTACGTCTACCATCTGACCCATAAAATTGTCCTGCAAGACATTAAGGAACTGGCGAGCCTTAAATGAATGCGCGGTTCCCTCCGCCCAGTCTATGTCTGGATAATTAAAATCCCCCATTATGATAACACTTCCCATCCTTGCTGCTAATCCAATTTGTGATAGGAGATCCGTCTCCACTTCCTCCCTCAGGTTAGGGGGCCTATAGCATACTCCCAGTATTATTTTCCCCTTAGCTTCATCCCTTTGGAGCTCTACCCATAAAGATTCCACCTCCTCCCTAGCCCCCTCAGTGATGTCATCTCTCACATTCACTTGTACATTATTCTTGATATATAGGCATACCCCTCCCCCTTTTTTACCCTCTCTATCCTTGCGGTATAGGGTATACCCTTGAATGTTTGCCAGCCAATCATGAGAGCTGTTGAACCAGGTCTCTGAAATTCCCACAAAATCCAAATCCTCCTTGTACAACAGTATCTCTAGTTCACCCATGCTCCTGGCATTAGTGAACATGCCACATAGTTTAGACCGGTCGCATATTGTCCTCGTATTGGGTGTTTCAAGATTGCAACTAGGACTTGCTACTATACTCACCTTGTGTTTTTGTGCTTTGGTTAACCTACCACTAATGCCCCCAATACTACCCTCTGGAATATCTTCCGCGCTGGCTATCACTGTCTCTGGACCCTCCCCCCCATCGCCTAGTTTAAAAACCCCTCTAACTTTTTGGCCATCTTCATTCCCAGCAACCACCGGGTTTTTATTTTTTGCGCTATAAATGAAAAAAGACCAAAACTTTTGGAGAAAAAAACTAATTTTTCTTTGTTTCTGTTATAAAATTTTGCAAATTAGTAAGTTTTCCTCATAAATGTTGGCCAAAATGTATACTGCTACATTGCTTTGGTAAAAATAACCCAAATCAGTGTGTATTATTTGATCTGTGTGAAAGTTATAGAGTCTTCAAGCTATCGTGCCAATCGTTGAAAATTTATCACACCTGATGTATTGATGGCCTATCTCATTTCATGAGACACTAACAAGCCAGGACAGTACAAATACCCCCCAAATGACCCCTTTTTGAAAAGTAGACATTCCAAGCTATTTAGTAAGAGGTATGGTGAGTTCTTTGAAGAGAAATAAACTGTTACCACTTGCCGTCCAGCCACCGCAGATATTGGAATTTCCTTTCAAATTTGGCTGTTTATGAACGTAATGAATATGAATTTATCCACAGTTACAAATTATAAGAAATAACGAAAGCCACATCTAAATGAATGGAACGTAACAAATTAATAACAATAAATAATAATAAAACCTTTTTATTATCATTATTTATTATTATTAATTCGTTATGTTCCGTTCGTTTAGATGCAGCATTTGTTATTTCAGATAATTTGTAACTTCAGATAAATTTGGATTAGTTACATTCACTAGCAGCCAAATTTGAAAGGAAATTCCAATACCTATAATTTAATAGTTAGTAATAGTTATTATTATTAGTTAGTTATTTCGGATTTTCAAATTTTCGGATTTTTATTCTTATTTTTGGATTTTTGAATTTTCAAATTTTCAAATTTACGAATTTATGAAATTTCAAATTGATGAACTCTTGGAAAAATTCAGAACGAATTTAATTGCACACGTCTACCATTTATTACGTTTGGTGTGACTAGCAAACATGCTTTTTTACAAAGTATTTAAAACCCTGTTTAATATCATACCAGTGAGTCTGTTTATATATCACACCAACAAAAGGAATACAAGAATCTGATATGACTAAAAAAAGTACTACTCCCATGATTACCTACTGTACATAATCAAATTAAATGACATTTAATAGCTGATTGCACACTATAAGTGAAAGTAATATGGACAGCGTTGGATCTAATCTTTTACTCAGATTACCCTGTAATTCATATCTGAAGGGTATACAACTAGTTAAGATTGAGCACTCAATATATTTTTGTCTTGTGGCACTTATAATATAAAGTATATTACAATAAAAGGAAGCTAGCAGCGTGCCATTAGCTTGTTTTATTTTTTGTTTAACTTAGTTCTTCCTCTTGTGTCCCATTTTACATTTGTTTGCTAAAGCTGAACTCTGCAATATTAATAGAAAAAAAAATACCCATGCAAAGCAGTGCGTCCATTAGGGGCACTTGGGCGCCCCCCCCCACTCTCCAGCCACCCCCCTGTGTACTATGGAAAGATTCATGCATTGCATGAATCTATCCGTGGCCACTGTAGCCACCCTCTATTCATCCTTTTTGAGCACCGGGCACCTGAATTACAGCGGTGGGGGTGTTTTTGAAGCACCTGATTAGAGCCATAGGCTCTAATAGATGTCAAAAAAGGTGCACTGCGAGCGCAAACCATTGCGCTCGCAGTGCACCCAGGTGTGGGTGAATATTTGCTTTGCTAACACAGAACCGCCTGTCAGCCAATCAGGAGGCCCAGATGTAATACCGGTCACCTGATTGGCTGAAGGCAGAGGCGATCCCATTGGTGCCAAGGAATACAGGAAGAAGACATGCACGGAGGAGGACACAGCATCCATCGCCACGCTACCGTCCCACAGGTCACCGCCTGACAAGCTGATTGTCACGCCAGCACGATGGGGTAATTGCCAGCAGGTGGGCTGGCGGACACAGTGGCTGCATATTATGGGCACAAAGGCTGCAATTGATGGAGCACAGTTGGCTGCATTTGATCAGCACAGAGTCTGCATATTATGGGCACAGAGTCTGCATATGATGGGCACAGTGGCTGCATATGATGGGACACAGTTGGCTGCATTTGATGAGCACAGAGGCTGCATATTATGGGCACAGTTGGCTGCATATAAGGCTTAATGTACATGGGCTGTTTTTACAACTTCTCCTGAACGATTTAATTTGACAGATAAAAATCCACGTTGAAAAGGTCCGTTTTGACGTGTTTACATGCCGCATTTAGCGGCATTTTGCTACGTTTTGCCGTGTTTGCGCTTAGAAGCGTTTGAAAAAAAATTTTTATTTTTTATTTTAAATAGCCATAAAATAAAAAACACCTGTAAACAAAATGCAGCTAAATGCCAGTACCGCATTTTGCTGTGTTTAGCGGCATTTGGCGCCTGAAACCTCGGAGACTTCGGCATCTGAACTCATTTTTTGCCTTCAAAGAAAAGCCTCTAAAGGCAACTGCTGAAAAAAGCAGCCAACTGCCTCTGAACGTCCGTTTACCAGCAGCAGTGTACATGAGGCCTTATAGGCACAGAGTCTGCATATGATGAGCACAGAGTCTGCATATGATGGGCACAGTGGCTGCATATTATGGGGCACAGTTGGCTGCATTTGATGAGCACAGAGACTGCATATTATGGGCACAGTTGGCTGCATATGATGGGCACAGAGTCTGCATATGATGGGCACAGAGTCTGCATATGATGGGCACACTGGCTGCATATTATGGGGCACAGTTGGCTGCATATTATGGGCACAGTTGGCTGCATATGATGGGCACAGGTAGCTACATATGATGGGCACAGGTGGCTGCATTTGCTGGGCACAGAGTCCATATATGATGGGCACAGTTGGCTGCATATGATGACACAGTGGCTGCATATGATGGGCACAGTTGGCTGCATTTTCTAGGCACAGAGTCTGCATATGATGGGCACAGTTGGCTGCATTTGATGGCACAGTGGCTGCATATGATGGGCACAGTGGCTGCATATGATGGGCACAGTGGCTGCATATGATGGGTACAATGGCTGCGATTGATGGCACAATGAGGCTGTAATTGATGTTTTTGTTTCAGGATTTTCAAAATTTTTCAGTTCATTTGCGCCCCCCCAAAAATTTTGAGCACCAGCCGCCACTGATGCAAAGCCCTTCTCTCCCAGAGGTATAGGGTCCCCTAAAGACTTAAAAGGTTAAATTTTTATATCATCCTGTACAATGCAGGACCTGCAGTTGTGCACTGTATGTGATTGTGGAGAGTGTTGGAAACCTGCCACAGCAAGTAATACAGTAAAGTTGAAATCTAAATTGGAAGCAAATTGCCACTGATTGTTTGTACCTATAGGTAATGCTATAATAAGGCTTACCTATAGGTATTTAAACATCTCCTAAACGTGCACGTTTAGGATATATATGCTGTATATGCAGCCAGTGGTGTCATTGGCGCATGCGCTCTAAAGAACGGCCATTTGTGCCGTTTCTTCAGAGCCCTGTGCCGTGACCTGGGGGTTCCCACATGTATGTGCGGTATTGACTTCACGTGGCTCCGGCCAGTCAGACAGCCAAAGTCCGCAGACCCCGAAGGAAGATGGGCGAAGATGGATGAAGCCTCCAGCAGTGACAACGAGGGCTTCGTTTGCAGGTAAGTTTCACATAATGCGCTAGTATGCATTGCATACTAGCACGTTATGCCTTTACTTTGCAGGTCAGAAAAAAGAAAAAAAAAAAAGGTAGCGGTTTACTTCCGCTTAAAGACAAAGAAAAAATGCTCTGGATGCCCAAGAAGTCTTAACAAGATGAATAGTGGCTGTCTCAGTATCCTTATACAAGGCACATATCCAAATAAACACAAAAGTGCAGTGCTTAATATGTGTCACCAATATTGTACAATATGAAAAAAAATCTGTGCTATAAGTTAAAATAATATGTATCACAATAATAAATTATAAAGTCCCTTGTGTTTAATACAGTAAAGTTGACCATACACTAGTAGAATTTTGCTTGACATTTTAAAGCAGTAGTAAATCACTGGGTGCTTTTTTTTCTAAGCTGCAAGGTAATGTCATAATTTGCTAGTATGCAACACATACTAGCACATTATGTTAAACCTACCTGAAAATGAAGCATTCCAGCGCCGCACTGTCACCGCTGCAGGCGCTTCCATCTTCACCTGGTCTTCCTTCTGGGTTTGCGGACTCTGGCTGTGTGACTGGCCAGGGCCGTGATAACATCACTCCTTTGCATGCGTGCGGGAGCCACCATTTACGGCACAAGACTCTGGACGGGTGGCCATTCCTTCAGAGCACATGTGCCTCCGCAGATATTGGAATTTGCTTTCAAATTTGGCTGTTTATGAATGTAATGAATGCGAATTTATCCGCAGTTACAAATTATCCAAAATAACGAATGCCGCATCTAAATGAATGGAACGTAACAAATTAATAATAATAAAATGTTTTTATTATTATTATTTATTATTATTAATTTGTTATGTTCTATTCGTTTAGATGCGGCATTCATTATTTTGGATAATTTGTATCTTCAGATAAATTTGTATTCTTTACATTTACTGACAGACAAATTTGAAAGGAAATTCCAATACCTATAATTTAATAGTTAGTAATAGTTATTATTATTATTATTAGTTAGTTAGTTATTTTGGATTTTCAAATTTTTGCGTTTTGGTTCTTATTTTCAGATTTTTGGATTTTTGAATTTTCAATTTTTCAAATTTACAAATTTACGAACTTTCGAATTTATGAATTCTTGGAAAAATTTGTTAAACAGGTTTTCGTTAGTTTGAATATTTACGAATCAATGAATTTGTCGAATTTCGTCAAAAAACGAATTCGGAATGAAACGAATTGCACATGTCTACCATTTATTATGTTTGGTGTGACTGGTGTGATACTAAACTAAGCAGGGCAATAACTTCTCTGCAGGATGTGGAAACCTTGCAAGAAGATCTGAACAAAGTTATGGGGTGGGCAACTACATGGCAAACGAGGTTTAATGTGGAAAAATGTAAAATAATGCATTTGGGTGGCTAAAATATGAATGCAATCTACTCATTGGGGGGGAGAACCTCTGGGGGAATCAAAGACGGAAAAGGACCTGGGGGTCCTTGTAGATGATAGGCTCAGCAATGGCATGCAATGCCAAGCTGCTGTTAACAAACAGAATATTGGCATGCATTAAAAAGGGGATTAACTCCATAGATAAAATGATAATTCTCCCACTCTACAAGTTTCTGATCAGGCCTCACCTGGAGTATGCTGTCCAGTTCTGGGGACCAGTCCTCAGGAAGGATGTACTGGAAATGGAGCGAGTACAGAGAAGGGCTACAAAGCTAATAAAGGGACTGGAGGATATTAGTTATGAAGAAAGGTTATGAGCACTGGACTTATTCTCTCTGGAGAAGAGACGCCTGAGAGGGGATATGATTTCCATTTACAAATACCATACTGGTGACCCCACAATAGGGATAAAACTTTTCAGTGGAAGGGAGTTTAATAGGAGACGTGGCCACTCATTAAAATTAGAAGAAAAGAGGTTCAACCTTAAACTGCGTAGAGCAAGGGTCTCAAACTGGCGGCCCTCCAGCTGTTGTGAAACTACAAGTCCCATGAGGCATTGCAAGGCTGGCAGTTACAAGCATGACTCCCACAGGCAGAGGCATGGTGGGACTTGTAGTTTTGCAACAGCTGGAGGGCCACCAGTTTGAGACCTCTGGTGTAGAGGGTTCTTTACTGTAATGCTGCGTACACATGATCGCACATTCCAACAACAAAATCCATGTTTTTTTTCTGACGGATTAGGGTCAAACTTGTCTTGCATACACACGGTCACACAATGTTGTCGGAAATTCGGAACGTCAAGAACGTGGTGACGTACGACGGCACTAGAAAAGGGAGGTTCACTACCAAGTACACCACCCTTTGGGCTCCTTCTGCTAATCTCGTGTTAGTAGAAGTTTGGTGAGAGATGATTCGCACTTTTCAGCCTCATGCTTTTCAGATCGTTACTGCTCTTCAGTTTGTGCTTGTGGGTTTATATCTGTTCTTCAGTGCGTGAAGTCAGTTCGCATTAGTTTGTCAGTGTGTATTATTATTATTATAGTACGTATTTGATTTCCAGTATGTTCTTGTCCACTCGTTTCTGATTTTCAGCTCGCTCTTCTCAGGCCTTTCTGTTTTTCAGTGCTTTCTGTTAGTTTGTTCTGACCAGCCGACCGTTTTGAAGCCAAGTTGCGGTTATATACTCACCGTAGAGTTCATGCTGTGCGGGGGCTTGGTGTTGGGGTTCTTGCTTTGACCCAAGCCCAGTCCATGAACAGGGTGGGGAGGAGTTCATGGACGAAGAATTGGTTTCTCCAGCATGACCAATTCTCTCACATGCCTTTGTTGCAGGAGATCCGTGAGAATAATCCTGATGATTTCAGGAATTATCTCCGGATGACAGACTCCATTTTTCACTGTTTGTTGAAACAAAGATAGGAGAGTGCCTCTGAGTTAAAGTGTTTTAATCAATAATAAAAAGGAAGTAATATACACTTACATGCCAAAATGCAAGGAAGCTCTATACGGGTCAACATTAACAGGGAGCCGTTGTCAGAGGCATATTTCCAGGAGTTTACAATTCCATGCTGCAAAAGCCACTTTCCCCATCCTTACACTTGAGAAAGAAGTGCGCATGCGCCTTACTGACTTTGCGCATGCTCTGAAATGCGTTGTGTTACCCCTACTTGCTGACATCACACGCTGTTTGTTACTTTCCTCTGTGAGATACAGCCAGTTTCCTCCCCTTCTCCCTGTGGCTTTCACAGCATGGAATTGTAAACTTCTGGAAACATGCCTCTGACAACGGCTACATCCCCCTGTTAATATTGACCCGTGTAGAGCTTCCTTGCATTTTGACACGTAAGTGTCTATTACTTCGTTTTTATTATTGATTAAAACACTTTAACTCAGAGGCGCTCTACTATCTTTGTCTTTCCTTTGATGATTTCGAGTCAGCTTCACTGCAGAGAAGAGCAGCCCTTTGTGACAGTGAATAAACCTTCCTGATTCATCGTCTTAGTTTGCATATCTAGCACTAATTACCGCTGATTGGACATCTCCTATATATTAATCATTTTGGACTTTTTCTATACATCAATTAACCATTGTGGATTTATCCTATTGCTATTATTGCTTTTTTTTAAATTATTATTAATCATTTGGTTGTGTGACACTACATCGGTGTTCTGAGCGCCAGCATTTGTGTTTTTTTTCACCGTTTGTTGGCTTTGCTGTCCCCTTATATTAGCAGGCGGGACACCTGCATGTGGCAAGTCATCACTCCCGAGCAGAGGGTAATTGCCACGTTGCAGTACTTGGCGACGGGGAGAAGTTTGCAGGACATCAAGTTCTCGACAGGCATCTCCCCCCAGGCTCTGGGGATCATTATTCCAGAGACCTGTTCTGCCATCATTCAGGTCCTGCAGAAGGACTATATTAAGGTAAGATTTCTCCTTTAACATCACATTCTATGTATTTAATGTTTGCTAATGTATTGTATTTCTTTCATCATTCCCTAATTACCATGATTGTAATATGCTGTGAATGTCCCCTTTGTTCTCATTTAAGCTTCCTTTTTTGTCCTTCATGCATATTTGCCTTCACTAACCTAATCACTTAACAATGTATTTTATCAGCTCCATAGTAGTGCTTTGCCCTAAACAGCCCCTAAAATGTGTACAAATGTTATTTGTGTCCTTAAATTCATGCAGAGTGCCAGAGGCTTTTTTTGGGGGTCCCAAAATCATTTCAAACCCTCCCTCCCCCCAACCGCTAAGTCAACTGATACCAATCCTCTACCTGCTGACTTTGCCAAACCCATACACACTATACCTACCTCTTTTGTGTTCATATTTATGGATGAGTTAACCAAAGCATGTAGTGAAAGGGCCTGCCTGAATACTTTCATATGGTACTGTTTAAAGTTTTGTTCTCCTATTATCGGGATAGATAATTGCATAATGTAAAAAAGTGCTTCAATTTGTACAATGTGTATTCATATTTTTGTATTATGACACTTCTTAATCTGCCAACAGTGTAAGTAAGGAGGGGCTGGCCAAAGTAAAACATATTATATATGCATTCATCTCTCAAGGAAGTTGAGAGGGTTACCTGTCCAAAACATCTCCCCCCCTAAAAGTTTTACAATGGGCCATCAGAGGGGGTGATGCATCTGATAAGTGGACCTTCTCTTTTTGTCTTTAAATACTCCTTAAAATACATCTTAATACTGATTTTGGCCAAGAAAGTTTGTGTCTAATCTGCTTGCAATGTTATGTGCAAAATGACAAATTTTTTTTTCTTGTTTGACTCCAAAGTTTCGTTCAATGCCACAGGAATGGCAGACTGTGGCGTTCCAGTTTGCCCAGCAGTGGGACTTTCCCAACTGCGGAGGGGCAATAGATGGGAAGCACGTCCACATCGTCCCACCCCCCAACTCGGGGTCATACTATTATAACTATAAGGGGTTTAATAGTATTGTGATGTTGGCAGTGGTGTCGGCGACATATGAGTTCCTGTATGTGGACGTGGGGAAGAATGGCCAGATGTCAGATGGTGGAGTCATCGCCCAGACCAAATTTTACAGATGGCTCCAGAGTGGTGGCTTGGGATTGCCACCTGCTGAAGAGAACGTGTAAGGACTCCCGTTCGTCTTTGTTGCTGACAAAGCATTTGGTCTGGGTGAACACCTGATGCGGCCGTTCCCAATGAGGACCCTCACCGCGGACCAGAGGGTTTTTAACTACCGGCTGGCCAGAGCCAGAAGAGTGGTGAAAAATGCCTTTGGAATAATGGCCAGCCAGTTCCGCCTATTCCTCACTGCAATAAACATGGCGAAATATAAAATCAATCATATCGTTATGGAATGCATATTGCACAACCTTTTAAGAAAAAATGCATCAAACTACGTGGCCTCAGTTGGGACTGAGGCCAGTTTATTACCGGATACAACAACCCTGATGGCTCTTGAAGCTGGATGTCCTGGCTTGCCCCTCCCCAAAGCACCTGCGAAGTTCGTGAAAAGTATATAGAGTACTTTGCGGGTAGGGGGTCCATTGATATGCCAGAAAATGGTTAAGAAACATGTTAAAAATTATTTTTTTATTCAAACCTAAATAATATTTACTTTGATTTACTGCTTGTGTTTCTTTTAGCTGGCTCCTAGGTTATCCAATGGGCTTTTCTTTTTTGCCTTTTTGTTCAATAGTGCAAACGTAATTTTTTTGATACATGAGGTGACAATCTCTTCTTCAGCGAACTATTATGTTGTGAGGCTGCTACACACACACACACACCTTTATTTATGTTAATGTATGTAATGCATTACTGATAAAAATATTCATCATTTTCAGCACCATGACTGAAATTTGTGGAGTCATGAAAATGGCATGATTGTGGCAAATTTTAAAGCACTGTGGGTGTTATTTACTAAAGGAAATTCAACTTTTCACTCCAAGTGCACTGCAAAAGTGCACTTGAAACTGCACTAAAACTGCACTTGTAGTGCAAAGTGGATTTGCCTTTAGTAAATAACCCCCATTGTCACTGTAAACACCAACTTACTACAAAAATTGCTATTGAGCATTGAAAGAAGAAGCCACACATTGTTGAGTAGAAAACATTTTACTCAAAGCACATTCATATGTGCGTTAGAGAAGGGTTTTTGAACAAACCAACATCTTTGGTGTATAACATTTTTTTTTCACATTAGAAATATAATTTTTTTGGTTAAACAGGCATGTTTCAAACCATAACATACACAACTCAGGAACTTACAAAGTTTAACTTTGATAAAGTGAAGGCAATATCAGACATTAGTATGTCCAAACTGTGTTCATCATGCCTTCATCAGATGGGGTGATGTCACCCCTGTAAAAGCCAAATTTTGAAGATGCACACAAATTGTGATTCAAACTGGGGATTTTTCTCCTGATCCCATGCCTAATGTCAACATGTGCTAGCTCCCATCATGGGGGATCAATGGACGTGTTTTGGGGGTGCAACCGCTTCCTCTCACCTACTTGAGTTGCGAGGAAGGGGTTGCACCCACAAAACGTGTACATTGATATCCCGTGATGGCAGATAGCACATGTTGACACACTGTGTGCATCTTCAAAATTTGTTTTTTAAAATACTTTAAAACTTGTTTTTAAAAGCAAAAATACACGATAAAACGGTACAATTTTTGTGTGTTTCATATTCTGCCTAAAACATCAATGATGTTCTTCATTTTTTGTTGAACATTATTGATGTTTTCCTATGTATTTTCTAAATCAAGATTGCACCCCATTATCTCCCTGATGAGAATTTGGGCACTTTCACTTGTGAAATGAGATTCTTCTTCCACAACATCCACATCACCTAAAATAAAAATAACACACCATGTATTATAAATATGCAGGCCTATATCTATTACCTGAAGCTGTGGTCTCAGACACTCACCTGTTGTGGTGACTATTTTGCCCACTTCATAAACCTCTCCTTCCTCCACATCCTCTGCTTGTGGTTTTTGGATTTCCCCTTCTTTCAGAGGTTGGGGGTCCCTGGTGTCCTCTGATGTCCCGAGTCTTTTCTCCCCTATGTGGATAAAAAAAAGGTATACTTAGCACAAAGATATTTGGTGTCAGAAATAGGAATATGAAACATTGCTTGGAAGTGTCGTACAATTGTCTGTTTTGGCAGAGTTCCAAGCTGAAGAAATTTTTATTTCCTTTCTAAAGCTGGAATACTTACCTTTTTTGTTAAAGTTTCACACATGGAGACATCCCTAGTATCCATTGGAGCACCTGTGTGGGACACCCTAAAAAGTTTGTTCTGGTGTCCCACACTAGTGCTCCTGTGTCCAGATGTGTAAACAGCTGCTGAGTGTCCTCTCCTTTACACTGAATCAATTTTCCATTTCATTCTAGTTACAAACCCATCTAGACAACAAACTTATTTTAATACAAATAGGACTGAACAAATGTAGTTAAGCTGTATCTGCCAAAAACATCTTATAAGTGGGCGAATGAACGATGTTTCCTACGACCGATTACTGTGCCCATGAACATGAAAGTGTACATGTTAAACTGTACAACAGTAAAGAAAAGCACATGGAGCAGCATGCAAGTAATAATAATAGGAGCACACTACAACTAATTACTTTTTTGAAGAACTCTCTTGATCTTTCTGTACTGATCCTGCTCCCTCAATTTCAGGTCTGACCAGCGTTTCCTCAGTTGCTCCTTGGATCGTCGTACCCCAAAATTTCTGTGCAGACTTTTCACAACTTTAGTCATGATCTTGGCCTTTCTCACATTAGGGTTTAGGTAAGGTCCATACTTCCCATCATAGTCGGCCCTCTTCAAGATGTCCACCATCTCTACAAAGACATTCGTGGCTCCAGGCTTTCGTCGTTGCTTCTGCTATCTGCATGCACCTGCTGTGTCTCCGCCATGTGGTCTCCCCACTGAGTTGAAAGACAAGAGACGGGGAATAAGCTATAAAGAACATCAGGGGCGGGCGGAGTTTCACGCATGCACAGTGTATATAAAGCGTAACTCGCGTGCGTCGTACGTATGATCTGTAAGCGGAGGAAGGAGTAGCAGAAGCAACGATCATGATAACGAAGGTACAATTTTAATTTGGTGCATCAGTGGCCTATACTGTTTATAGATTGAGGCCTATATTGGGTCAAGATTATGAGAGTTTCACCTGACATTAGGGTTTGTCTTGTGTAGTGTCTTGCAGAGAAAATGGATCCCTTCAATGATAGGGAATTTCTAGCAATATTCATTGCTATGTTCAGGGAGCTGCCCTGTCTGTGGCAGGTGAACCACCTGTTTTTTAATAAGCATACAAAGTGGCAGTCAGTGCTGGAGAAACTGCTTGAATTTGTGAAGCCAGTGATCTCCACAGCAGACATCAAGTATTTAAAGTCCAAAATTGGTGGCATGAGGAGCACTTATAATAGGGAGCACGGGAGCCCAGGGAGGGAGACGTCTCTCTCTTAACCTATGAAGATCAGTGGTCAATTCACCCCTGTAAGAGGATCCGTCTTGAAGGCAGGTTGAATCCCGGTTGACACTGGATACTGGTAAGCCGGGAAATAAAAGGAGGTATGGACCAACAGCTTTGAAGGGGAGAAAAGGTAATACCTGTATTAGCTACTATATACAAAGTCACTTGTTGGTTACCTGGTGCCCAGTCAGCATATGTGAAATAAAAATCCTGGAAAAATGATGGGGAGCACTTAAGTAAAAGAGAATATATTAGATAAGCTCACTGAATGTATGGAATAGACTGTGGTAAACTTACAGTGGAGTTGTGAAGTGTCTGAAACGTATATGGGTTTTCTGAGGATTAAAAGAAGCCAATAAGCTCAGAAGCGCGAAAACTCAGAGGACAGTTGAACATATTAATCAGGGCTGTGTGACTAACGCCTGAGTGTTTAATATGTGGAGGACTGACTGACTGGTCAGGAGTTGTAATGCATACACACTACACTGAACTCTGATAAGCATACGACATCAGTGTGGTTTGATTTTTTTTAAGCCACTCCAAGTTGATCTATCTATCAAAGAGTAGCCCCTTTGGAGTTGGAATAGGGGCTGTACAGAGCCCGGACAGGACACAAGATATAAACAAATGCCTCAGTGTGGCTAAATTAGCTCTGCCTGAGTAGAATTGGATCATAAAGCCAAATCCACTACAAATACAGAAAGTCTGGGAATTCCCGCCCAGCCCCTGTCTATTTTTTCTCTTTCATTGTCTGCATTTGTTTCCCTCCGCATCTTCCCCCCCACCCCTTTTTTTTTTTCTCTCCCAGCTGGTTGAGAGGGGACCCTCCTGAAGTAACAGTTGTATTTTTGACACATAAGTAGCAAACAAAGGATCTATAACACATATCAATATGTGCTACTCTGTTTGGCTTGTCTCGTCAGGAGAGGGGGGAGATTAGAAGGTATTAAAACTGGGGAGGTGGAGAGGAGGGGGAGAGAAGAGAGGCACCATGAGTAAAGCTACAACTAAATCCAGAAGGGGGGTGCCCCTAGAACCCCAAAAGACAAAGTAACGGTCAACTCGATTAAACAGTACATGTCTCAAGGAGCCAGCCCTATGAATACAGACCTGGAGAGACAGGGGCCAGGAAAAGTGGAAAAGAAAAAGGGATCAGGAGAAACATCAGATCTATCTAGAGATGATTTAACAACAGAGAGTGAATTGGAAATAAGTAGAGCGGATGAACAAAGAGTCGACGCCCAAATTCTCACAAAAGGGGAAATGATGGAGATGTTTCTGAGGCTGGAAAATTCAATAAAGGCTGACATAAATAAGCTGAGGGATGACCTGGGAAACCTGCTAGCAAGAGTGGAGATGACTGAAAAGAGAACAGATAAACAAGTGCAGGATCTTCGTAACCTAAAGGAACAAGAGAAAATAACACAACAAAACCAGAAAAAATCCTCTACAGATTAGAAGACCAAGAAAACCGAAACAGGAGGCAAAATGTGAGAATCCGCTCGGTCCCAGAGAAAAAGGGAGAAGACTTGAAAAGAGTTATAAGTTTAATATTTGGCCCTTAACTGGATAAAGGAGAAGATGAGTTTCCAAAGATAGAGAGGGTTCACCGAGTTGGAAAATCAAGCAACACAGAGGCAGACAGGCCGCTGGACATAATAGTTAGATTTAGATGTTATGAAGAAAAAGCTGAAATCTGGACGAAGTTGAGAGGAAAAGCTCCCTTACAATACGAGGGATCTGAGTTACAAATTTTCGCCGACCTAGCACCAGAAACTCTGGCAAGAAGGCGACTTTTGAAACCCCTGCTGGAGCAGATGAGAACACAGAATATTAAGTATAGCTGGGGTTTTCCAGCATGTTTTTGGGCTTTAAAGAAGGAAGATCAGTCAGGTTAAGATTCCCTGAAGAACTGGTGGAATTTTGTAACAAATTAGATCTACAGGTGCTGGAGCTGCCGGGCTGGACTGATGAAGGACCGGAAATATAATAGGAAGAGGACAATGAGCAGGAGACAGCTTAATATAATAACAGTAGAGTTGCTCAAGAGGGTGGTTTGGGAAATGGGGGGAGGGGGGAGTGGGCGGAGGGAGGGATGGTCAAAGAGGGTCGAGATGGGCCGACCCAGGCGTGGTGTTCTGTGAGTGACCGGCCTACCATCCCAACACCCCCCACTTCTAATTAGGGGGGAGGCGGGATGGCACACTCAGAGCCTCACCTCTGGACAAGGAGAGGGCTATGATTTCCAGAGCCTTCAATGATCTAGAGGCCTGTTTGGGGCCGGGGAAGGAGGGGGAGGGGGGAGGGAAGGGAGAGGAAAGGGGGGGAGAGAGAAGGGGGAGGGAAATGGAAGGGGGGGTCACCTCAAACAGTATATATGAAAGAATGGAAAAACCCCGCTATAGACAGGAGAAGTCAGGTCCGCATAGGAAATTAGGAAAAAAGAGATGACAACAATAAATTTTATTACTTACAACATAAGGGGTTTAAACACACCCACTAAGAGACATAAGATACTAAAAGAATTAAAATGGTACGGGGCAGAGGTGGTCTTTCTCCAAGAGACCCATTTATCACAGGAATCGAACATGAAATTGTACTCTAATCATTTCCCAACATGGTACTATGGTGATACAATCATAAAGAGAGCAAGGAGGGTGGCAATAGGGTTTGCGAAAGGAACTCAGTTTAGATTATAGGAAAGGATGACAGACCCAGACGGAAGATTTCTCTTCCTAAAAGGTAAATTAAACAAAATGGAATGTACACTGGCAAACATTTATGTACCAAATAGGAACCCGATAAAATATCTTAAAAATATTTTGGAGAAGTTAATGGATTTTAAGGGTGGAAATGTAATTCTGATGGGGGATATGAATTTCTGTATGGAACCAGGTATTGACAGTACGTCCCGGGCACAGGGGGCGAATAACATACAGCTAAAAATGATAAAACATAAATTGTATACATGTCAATTAGTTGACATATGGAGATACATCATCCTAAAGTACAAGATTATACGTTCTACTCCCCTGTGCACGGGAAACACTCAAGGATAGATTATATACTGGTTGACCATAGAGCCCTAGAATGGATAGCGGATACTAGGATAGAAATAAAATTCTATAAAGGGGGAATTGGCGCTGTTCAACCACATGTGCAATGGATGTTAATCATAAATATGAAGATAAATAAAAAGTATAAAAGTTATATATAAGTGAAATTATCCCAAAACAATACACTATATAATAAAGTGCAAGGTGCTATACCATATGTAGCCTAACATATATCAAAAAATATTAATCCACAAACAGTCTGAACAATGGTAAAAAACAATATAAAACCACTCTGAACCACTATAATGGAGTGTCCAACAGTGGCGTGCAAAGTGTCCAATTATTGTGCGAAGTGATGAAAAAACAACGTCCTAAAAACTCAGTATAGTCTGAAAAAACTGTGATGTATCACTCCAATGAAATGACAAGATTCTTGATGTGGCAAGTGCTCTCAATCTTCCACTACACCCTCAATCGTGCCCTCACTCACCAGAATGCCCAACCCCTGCAGGGGTAACAGGTGTGTAGGTTAAGATCCAGCAATGATGTTCCTTGGCGATAATCCTCAGCCCGGTTGCCGTCCTTCCCTTCTCCAATGCCGCAATGTCCTCTTATCAATCCCCACCGTTAAGCATCCATATGTTTTTTTAAGTTCTCTAAGGGGTGTGTTTAGTTTTTAGGACACTGTTTTTTCATCTTTTACCACTGAAGCGAAAGCCTACAGAGGAGTTAAACATTATTTAAGCCATCACCATTAATCACTTGAAGACCAGGCTTTTCTCTGATAATTCTCACATGTATGTAAAAATCTGTAATTTTTGCTATAAAATTGTTTAGAATACCCAAACATTAAATATTTGTTTAAAGCACTAGAGAATAATATTGTGGATGTTGCAATTTTTTATGCCACATGGTATTTGCGCAGCGGTTTTTTAAACATGAATTTTTTTGGGAAAAAATACACTTTCATGAATTTTTATGCATAAAAACAAAATGTAATACCCAGTTGTTTGGTAAGATATAAAAGATGATGCTATGTCTAGCACAGAGAGACTAAACCGAGGACTAATGAACATAAATATATCTAAGAAAAATATATAAAGTGGTTATATTGTCTAAAAGTCGCTAGTATGATGGAATGAAAGAAATGGAAGAGAATGAAAGGAAGAATAAAAAGAAAGAATGAAAGAAGGAGGGACACGGTGTGTAATGAATGTGAGGAAAGTAAGGGGAGGGAAAAAAGGGGGGGGAGAGAGAAAGGGGTAAAGGGGGAGGGGGAACACCAGGGAGGAAGGAAGGAGGGGGAGAGGAAAAATGGGGAGCGGAAGGAAGGGAATATAGATAAGAAGAGCTAAGAAAGTTGGCCAAGAAGAAATGTAGGAACAATTAGATGAGGAAATGTGAAAAAAAACAGTGAAAAAGTGAAAAGTGTATGTAGTGAAAGTTGACAGTTAAATCTGTGTGTATGTGGGAGTGCCATGGGAGTGAAATAAATGAGGAGGCAGGACAAAACCAAGCAACAATTTTAGTCAACACAAAACCAAAGCCAAACAGGGAGAGGGGGAGTGGTGTGAGTGGTGGGACGTGTGTGTTGGTGCAAGCAAAAATAGATTAGAAAGGGATTTTACCTTGTGTGTTCAAAGGAAAATTGTTCCAACAATAGGAGAAAAATCGCACTGTAGATATTCCAACTGATTATATAAGCGGTATGAGCAAATCTACAATATCAAGAAATGTATCAATAAATAAATTAAATTGTATATGATGATAAGATGTGAGGGGGCACCCATAGTGCCGAGTATGCACCCGTAAAAATATGAGGGTATTTTTACCTGTCCTCAGACTGCGTGCAGATCTGTGGCCGTCCTGATGGAACAATCTGGGGTCGAGGCAAGATCCCCAAAATGTTCTAACACCATATATAAGGAAACTCACCATTGGTTGATTACCCCAACAGTGTGGTGTGCAGGTGCTAAGAGTCCACCCCCCGTCTTCCCCTCCCTGGCGAGGATAGTGCCGCATGGCGGCACTCCACATGTGGCTCCCCCACCATTCCGGAAGACGAAGGTCCCGGAGCCGCCGTCACTTCTGCCGCAATTGCATGACGCCGTGATGTCACGCGTACGCACAAAGGTTCGCGCGTGCACGGGCATAGACACGGCATTCGGAAGTGATCCAGAACGCTGCTGGCAGGAGATAGCTACACCCAGGGTGGTCACGCCACCTAAGGTGTATAGGGAAGTACAGGGCCCTTGTGCCTCCCTACCCTGCCAGGATGACAAGCTGTGGTAAAGGCTCCACACCAAATCAACCAGCGGACCGGAGGACAAGGGTCAAGCCTAACAGGGGGAAAAAGGAGGAGAGAAAACAACAACCAAGAATATATAAAAACATCAATACCGCTACACTATACATTTATACCTAATGCATTATCAATTACAATAATTCATAAGTGTTCTAATAGGAAAAAGTCTTTGGAAAAAAGTATTTCGAAACTGTGAGCTGTTAAGGTGAAAATGGGCATCCACATATTACCATCACCAGGGATAATTGGATGTATATCAATGCTGGTGTTCAGAATAGATTGATAATGTAATAAAAACGAACATATGCAACATTTGTAATATCTCATCCCGATTACCTACTTGGAGAGAAATACAGAGACACCCAAACAGATGAAAAGAAGAAAATCTTATTGTAAAAAAATATCATGTAAAAAGAATATCTTATAAAAAGCAGACAGGAGCATAAGGAAAACCAGAAAAACAAAGAGTGAAACATTAATTAAGATGGCAGATATAAAAATGGGACTAGGCAATAGCCACCAGCTCTAGAGATGTAAAAGTATAAATGTAATTTTCAATGCATTTTGCCTGAGAAAAATCCTCTTAGGAAAGGGGCGAACAAAATAGATTCATTGAGGCTGGGAGGTGACATGGTCTGTAACTGGAAGATCCATTCCTGTGCATTCCGAAAGAACACTGGATGCAGGACAGGCCAGTAGCTCAATTGCATACTGTGCAAGCTCTGGCCAGTGATTCATCCTCAAGACCAAGTAACCCAGAGGATTTTCGGTGGGAAAGGTGTCCAAGTCAGATCTTGCCCCTAGGTATTCCTGCACCATGTAAAACAGACGCTGGCGATGGTTGCTGGAACCGATCATACCTTGGGGCTGCGGACTAAAAAATTGTCTGAACGCATCAGTCAGACGGCCACCTTCTCCACCACTCCTTCTTTGACTGACCGAAGCCTCAGCAACACGTTGTCCAGAAACAGGAGTTTATAACCTCCCAGTCTCTGGGAACGCGTTGCACAGACCTTTCTGCAAGGCCTCCCGAAGATGTTTCATCCTCTGCTCCCTCTGCGATGGCAAGATAAGGTCCGCAACCTTACCCTTGTAACGTGGATCAAGGAGGGTTGCCAGCCAGTATTGGTCCTTCTCCTTGATACCACGAATACGAGGATCCTTATGCAGGCTTTGCAGGATCAGGGAGGCCATGCAGCGTAGGTTTGCTGAGGCATTCGGAGTCCTCTGGGTCACTAAGGACGACATGGTCCGCAGCCATCTCCTCCCAGCCATGTACAAGTCCATGTGTTTCTTGGGACTGATCCCTTAAAGACTGCTGCTGATGCTGAGTGCCAGGCTCCACCTCCATACTGACACAATCTTCCTCCTCCTCCTCCTCCTCTTCCTGTGTGATCGGCGGGCACGCAGGAACACTGTCTGGATAAAGGGGGCCTTGAGAGCTAAGGAAGTCCTCCTCTTCCTGCCTCTGTTCTGCCTCAAGTGCCCTGTCCATTATTCCATGCAGCGTGTGCTCCAACAGGTGGACAAGGGGGACAGTGTCACTGATGCATGCACTGTCACTGCTCACCATCCTCGTGGCCTCCTCAAATGGTGACAGGACAGTGCATGCATCCCTGATCATGGCCCACTGGCGTGGGGAAAAAAACAAGCTCCCCTGACCTGTCCTTGTGCCATAGTCGCACAGGTACTCATTGATGGCCCTCTGCTGCATGTGCAGCTGCTGCAGCATGGCCAATGTTGAGTTCCACCTGGTGGGCATGTCACAGATTAGGCAGTTCTTGGGCAGGTTAAACTCCTTCTTGAGGTCCGCCAGCCAAGCACTGGCATTATATGACCGGCGGAAATGCACAGACTTTCCTGGCCTGCCTCAGGACATCCTGTAAGCTTGGGTACCTGCCCAAGAACCGCTGCACCATCAAGTTAAGGATGTGAGCCAAACAGGGCGCATGGGTCAGTTGTCCCTGTCAGAGGGCAGAGAGGAGGTTGGTGCCATTGTCGCAAACCACCATTCCTGCCTTAAGTTGGCGTGGCATCAAACACCTCTGAACCTGCCCCTGCAGAGCTGACAGAACCTCTGCCCCAGTGTGGCGCCTGTCCCCCAAGCACACCAGCTCAAGCACCGCATGGCATCTTTTGGCCTGCGTACTTGCGTAGCCCCTTGAATGCCTACGGAGCACCGCTGGTTCTGAGGACAAAGCACAGGAAGAGGCCATGGAGGAAGAAGAAAAGGAGGGGGTGGAGGAGAGAGGTGTGTCCCAATCATTAATAGTGGCATTTTGGAGGCGTGGTGGCAGAACAACCTCCAACACTACTGCACCTTGTCCTGCATCCTTCCCAGCTGCCAGCAGAGTCACCCAATGTGCGGTGAAAGTTAGGTAACGTCCCTGTCCATGCCTGCTGGACCATGAGTCAGCGGTAATATGCACCTTACCACTGACCGCCCTGTCCAGCAAGGCATGGACATTGCCTTCCACATGCCGGTAGAGAGACAGAATCGCCTTCCTTGAGAAAAAGTGGCATTTGGGTACCTGCCACTGAGGAACCGCACATTCCAAAAACTCAAGGAAGGTGGCAGAGTCTACCAACTGAAAAGGCAGCAGTTGAAGTGCTAGCAATTTTGCCAAGCTAGCATTCAACCGCTGGGCATGTGGATGGCTGGGAGCGAACTTCTTTCGGCGGTGCAGCAGCTGGGGCAGGGAAATTTGCCTGGTACAATCTGACGTCGGTGTACCGAAAGCAGATTGCCCACAAGTACTTGGCTGTGACTAGGGATGAGCTTCGTGTTCGAGTCGAACCCATGTTCGACTCGAACATCGGCTGTTCGATCGTTCGCCGAATTGCGAACGATATGGGCCGTTCGCGCCAAATTCGTGTGGCGCGTCACGGCCCATAATTCACTGCGGCATTGCAGTGCATTGCTTGCTGATGATTGGCCAAGCATGCACTATGACCCGCATGCTTGGCCAATCACAGCGCCGCCTTAACAGAGAGCCATAATTGGCCAAAGCCAAGGAGGCTTTGGCCAATTATGGCTCAGGGGATTTAGTACACGCCCCACACTATATAAGGCCGCCTGCACGGCGGCCCTGTGCAGTGTGTTCCGGTGTGCTTAGAGAGAGAGAGAGACAGTGTCATTTCATTTGAGTTAGCTAGATTAGGCAGGACAGTCAGTCAGTTAGCTGCACTTAAAGTGTATTGTGTATATATATGCATCCCAGGTGTTGCATATATATATATATACACTGTATTCAGTTTAGCTAGATCCGTTCCTGTTATCTTCTAGACTATTTACATTTAGTGCAGTGCGTCCTGCTCACAGTGTTCAGCTAGATCCGTTCCTGTTATATTCCTACTGACAGGCAGGCTTGTCTTGTTACAGTATTTTGAAGAAAATTACTGGTGTTCTTTTGATCCTATTAGTACCACAGTCAGGCAGCTAGACTATTTACATTTAGTGCAGTGCGTCCTGCTCACAGTGTTCAGCTAGATCCATTTCTGTTATCTTCTTACTGACAGGCAGGCTTGTCTTGTTACAGTAAATACAGCTACCTGAAGAAAATTGCTGGTGTTCTTTTGATCCTATTAGTACCACAGTCAGGCAGCTAGACTATTTACAGTTAGTGCAGTGCGTCCTGCTCACAGTGTTCTGCTAAACCTACAAGTTAGTGGGGTGCGTCCTGCTCACAGTGTTCAGCTAAACCTACAAGTTAGTGGGGTGCGTCCACCTCACAGTGTTCAGCTAAACCTACAAGCTAGTGGGGTGCGTCCTGCTCACAGTGTTCAGCTAGATCCGTTCCTGTTATCTTCTTACTGACAGGCAGGCTTGTCTTGTTACAGTAAATACAGCTACCTGAAGAAAATTGCTGGTGTTCTTTTGATCCTATTAGTACCACAGTCAGGCAGCTAGACTATTTACAGTTAGTGCAGTGCGTCCTGCTCACAGTGTTCTGCTAAACCTACAAGTTAGTGGGGTGCGTCCACCTCACAGTGTTCAGCTAAACCTACAAGTTAGTGGGGTGCGTCCACCTCACAGTGTTCAGCTAAACCTACAAGTTAGTGGGGTGCGCCCTGCTCACAGTGTTCAGCTAAACCTACAAGTTAGTGGGGTGCGTCCACCTCACAGTGTTCAGCTAAAGCTACCTGTAAAAGGTTGGTGGTGTTCTCATACTACAGGCAGGCAGTTGATTTTGCTAGCTGCAGTATCAGTACATATATATATATATATATATATATATATATATATATATATCCCAGCTTAGTGCAGCTACAGGCCATTAGTATGTCTGGAAGGCCAAGAAGGAGAGGCAGACAGTCACAAGCCAATAAGAGAGGGCAAGCAGGCTCTGTGTCCAATGCTGATCGTGGAGACGGTGCATCCTCATCAGCACGTGGCCATGGGACACGCTTGGCCTTTTTTTCGGCAGCTGGCCATGTTGAGCCGCAACATGCGGAAGACTTGGTCGAGTGGATGACCAAGCCGTCCTCATCCTCCTCATCCTCTCTCACCCATGCCCAGGGTACTTTGTCTGGCAAAGCAGCGGCCTCTTCCCTTGGCTCAATGTCATCAGTGACTCCTTCCCTAGCCCCACCATGTCCTCCTGAGGAGTCCCTCGAACTGTTTGACCACAGTGTTGGGTACATGCTCCAGGAGGATGCCCAGCGTTTGGAAGGCTCTGATGATGATACTGAGCTCGATGAAGGCAGTAACACGAGCACGGACAGAGGGGGTGCCCAAGAAGGACAGCAATCTGGCAGTCATGCTCCCCCTGCTGCAGCATACTGCCAGGTTTGCTCCAGTGATGAGGAGGGAGGGGATGATGAGGTCACTGACTCAACGTGGGTGCCTGATAGTAGAGAGGAGGAGGAGGAGGAGGAGGAGGCGGCACATCACCAACGAGGCAGGATGCCTTCCAGGGGCCAGCCTAAGGGCAGCACATTGACTGCATCACACCCCAAAGCTCCACATGTGCAGGGCGCTGCAGTCTCTGCGCGTTATTCAAAAAGTTCTTTGGTGTGGGCCTTTTTTGAGACGAGTGCATCAGATCGCACCGCTGCTATTTGCAACATATGTCTCAAGCGTATCTCGCGTGGCCAAAACATCTCCCGCTTGGGTACCACATGCTTGACCAGACATATGTTGACCTGCCATGCAGTTCGTTGGCAAGCGTATCTAAAAGACCCACACCAAAGAACAAAGAGGACCTCTGCTTGCTCCTCATCAGCTGAGATTTCCAACCCCACTAGACCTTCAGTCCTCTCTGAGACCTGCACTGAGAGGAATGAAGGTGTAGAATTAGGTGTGTCACAGCCACGTACTTGTGGGCAATCTGATTTTGGTACACCAACGTCAGATTGTACCAGGCAAATTTCCCTGCCCCAGCTGCTGCACCGCCGAAAGAAGTTTGCTCTCAGCCATCCACATGCCCAACGGTTGAATGCTAGCTTGGCAAAATTGCTAGCACTTCAACTGCTGCCTTTTCAGTTGGTAGACTCTGCCCCCTTCCGTGAGTTTGTGGAATGTGCGGTTCCTCAGTGGCAGGTACCCAAACGCCACTTTTTCTCACGGAAGGCAATTCCGGCTCTCTACCAGCATGTGGAAGGCAATGTCCATGCCTCGCTGGACAGGGCGGTCAGCGGTAAGGTGCATATTACCGCTGACTCATGGTCCAGCAGGCATGGACAGGGACGTTACCTAAGTTTCACGGCGCATTGGGTGACTCTGCTGGCAGCTGGGAAGGATGCAGGACAAGGTGCAGTAGTGTTGGAGGTTGTTCCGCCACCACGCCTCCAAAATGCTAATGATTGTGACACACCTCTCTCCTCCACCCCCTCCTCTTCTTCTTCCTCCATGGCCTCTTCCTCGGAACCAGCGGTGCTCAGTAGTCGTTCAAGGGGCTACGCAAGTACGCAGGCCAAAAGATGCCATGCGGTGCTTGAGCTGGTGTGCTTGGGGGACAGGAGCCACACTGGGGCAGAGGTTCTGTCAACCTGCAGGGGCAGGTTCAGAGGTGGTTGACGCCACGCCAACTTAAGGCAGGAATGGTGGTTTGCGACAATGGCACCAACCTCCTCTCTGCCCTCCGACAGGGACAAATGACCCATGTGCCCTGTTTGGCTCACGTCCTTAACTTGGTGGTGCAGCGGTTCTTGGGCAGGTACCCGGGCTTACAGGATGTCCTGAGGCAGGCCAGGAAAGTCTGTGTGCATTTCCGCCGGTCATATAATGCCAGTGCTCGGCTGACGGACCTCCAAAAGGAGTTTAACCTGCCCAAGAACCGCCTAATCTGTGACATGCCCACCAGGTGGAACTCAACGTTGGCCATGCTGCAGCGGCTGCACACGCAGCAGAGGGCCATCAATGAGTACCTGTGCGACTATGGCACCAGGACAGGGTCAGGGGAGCTTGGTTTTTTTTCCCCACGCCAGTGGGCCATGATCAGGGATGCATGCACTGTCCTGTCACCATTTGAGGAGGCCACGAGGATGGTGAGCAGTGACAGTGCATGCATCAGTGACACTGTCCCCCTTGTCCACCTGTTGGAGCACACGCTGCGTGGAATAATGGACAGAGCACTTAAGGCAGAACAGAGGCAGGAAGAGGAGGACTTCCTTAGCTCTCAAGGCCCCCTTTATCCAGACAGTGTTCCTGCGTGCCCGCCGATCACACAGGAAGAGGACGAGGAGGAAGAGGAGGAGGAGGAGGAGGAAGATTGTGTCAGTATGGAGGTGGAGCCTGGCACTCAGCATCAGCAGCAGTCTTTAAGGGATCAGTCCCAAGAAACACATGGACTTGTACGTGGCTGGGAGGAGGTGGCTGCGGACCATGTCGTCCTTAGTGACCCAGAGGACTCCGGACCGAATGCCTCAGCAAACCTACGCTACATGGCCTCCCTGATCCTGCAAAGCCTGCGTAAGGATCCTCGTATTCGTGGTATCAAGGAGAAGGACCAATACTGGCTGGCAACCCTCCTTGATCCACGTTACAAGGGTAAGGTTGCGGACCTTATCTTGCCATCGCAGAGGGAGCAGAGGATGAAACATCTTCGGGAGGCCTTGCAGAAAGGTCTGTGCAACGCGTTCCCAGAGACTGGGAGGTTACAAACTCCTGTTTCTGGACAACGTGTTGCTGAGGCTTCGGTCAGTCAAAGAAGGAGCGGTGGAGAAGGTGGCCGTCTGACTGATGCGTTCAGACAATTTTTTGGTCCGCAGCCCCAAGGTATGATCGGTTCCAGCAACCATCACCAGCGTCTGTTTTACATGGTGCAGGAATACCTAGGGGCAAGATCAGACGTGGACACCTTTCCCACCGAAAATCCTCTGGGTTACTGGGTCTTGAGGATGGATCACTGGCCAGAGCTTGCACAGTATGCAATTGAGCTACTGGCCTGTCCTGCATCCAGCGTTCTTTCGGAACGCACATTCAGTGCTGCTGGAGGCGTGGTAACCGATCACAGGGTGCATCTGTCCACTGACTCGGTCGATCGACTGACCTTCATAAAAATGAATGAGTCTTGGATCACCACCAGCTACCAAGCACCTGATGCTGATATAACCGAATAATTTTTTTGGAAATCTCAGATCCCTTCAAAGACTGCCTATGCTGATGCTGAGTGACTATCCCTGAGTAATTATCCTCTTCCTCCTCAATCATCACGCTGATAGCTTGTAAGAACATTTTTGGTTCTGGGTGCCACCACCAGTGCCTAAGGCACAATTTTTCAGCCCCTGTTTAACAGGGGCGTGTAATTACGATTTTTGATGTAATACTTTGCAGCAGGGCTCGTTCCTGCATTCCAACTAGAGTGTCTGTGAGGGGTTGCAGTGTTGTGGCACCAGCACCAGTGCCTAAGGCCCAATTTTTCAGCCCTTGTTTAACAGGGGCGTGTAATTACAATTTTTGATGCAATACTTTGCAGCAGGGCTCGTTCCTGCATTCCAACTAGAGTGTCTGTGAGGGGTTGCAGTGTTGTGGCACCAGCACCAGTGCCTAAGGCCTAATTTTTCAGCTCCTGTTCAACAGGGGCATGTAATTACAATTCTTGATCTAATATTTCACAGCAGAGCCCTGTGAGGGCTTACAGTGTTGTGGCCACAGCAACACCTAAGGCCCAAATTTCTGCTGAGTATATAGGGCAGGACCCTACTTTCAAACAACTAACTTACAAACGACTTCTACTTGCAAACGGAAGGAGACAACAGGAAGTGAAATCTACCCCTAGGAAGGGAAATTCTCTCCTGTAAGAGTTAATATGGGAAAAACATTTCTCCTTTCCACTGATGCTTTCCAATCCATTGGGACAAAAAGTGAGGTGAAATCTTCTGAAGAGGAGGAAAGACAGCAAAACAAATGTCACAGGGGTGATAACCCTTCCCTATGTTTTCCAAAAAGCTTAAAAAAGATTTTTTGGCTGGAGCTAAACACGTTAAAAATGTACCCGTTCAAAATTACAAAGAGATTCTACTTAACAACAAACCTACAGCCTGTATACTGCTGTTCAAAATATAGGGCCTGGTGGCCCCACACCTTTCCTTATTTTAATTTGGGTGCGGGGTTCCCCTTAATATCCATACAAGACCCAAAGGGCCTGGTAATGGACTGGGGGGTACCCATGCCGTTTGTCTCACTGATTTTCATCCATATTGCCAGGACCCGACATTACATTAAACCCGCAAGCAGTTTTAAATGAGATTTTTTCCTTTAAAAATGACATTTGGTGCAGGGACTGTTCTAAACACGGGAAACACGCGTCACTTTACAGACATACTATAGACACCCCTCAGGTACGATATTTAAAGGAATATTTCACTTTTTTTTTTTTTTACTTTAAGCATCATTAAAATCGCTGCTCCCGAAAAAACGGCCGTTTTTAAAAGTTTTTTTTGCATTGATACATGTCCCCTGGGGTAGGACCCGGGTCCCCAAACCCTTTTTAGGACAATACCATGCAAATTAGCCTTTAAAATGAGCACTTTTGATTTCGAACGTTCGAGTCCCATAGACGTCAATGGGGTTCTAACGTTCGTGCAAACTTTCGGTCCGTTCGCAGGTTCTGGTGCGAACCGAACCGGGGGGTGTTCGGCTCATCCCTAGCTGTGACACACCTAATTCTACACCTTCATTCCTCTCAGTGCAGGTCTCAGAGAGGACTGAAGGTATAGTGGGTTTGGAGATCTCAGCTGATGAGGAGCAAGGAGAGGTACTCTTTGTTCTTTGGTGTGGGTCTTTTAGATACGCTTGCCAACTAACTGCATGGCAGGTCAACATATGTCTGGTCAAACATGTGGTGCCCAAGTGGGAGATGTTTTGGCGTGGGAGATGTTTTGGCCACGCGAGATACGCTTGAGACATATGTTGCAAATAGCAGCGGTGCGATCTGATGCACTCGTCTCAAAAAAGGCCCACAACAAAGAACTTTTTGAATAACGTGCAGAGGCTGCAGCGCCCTCCACATGGGGAGCTTTGGGGTTGATGCAGTCAGTGTGCTGCCCTTAGGCTGGCCCCTGGAGGGCATCCTGCCTCGTTGGTGATGTGCCTCCTCCTCCTCCTCCTCTCTCCTATCAGGCACCCATGTTGAGTCAGTGACCTCATCATCCCCTCCCTCCTCATCACTGGAGCAAACCTGGCAGTATGCTGCAGCAGGGGGAGCATGACTGCCAGATTGCTGTCCTTCTTGGGCACCCCCTCTGTCCGTGCTCACGTTACTGCCTTCATCTAGCTCAGTATCATCATCAGAGCCTTCCAAACGCTGGTCATCCTCCTGGAGCATGTACCCAACACTGTGGTCACACAGTTTGAGGGACTCCTCAGGAGGACATGGTGGGGCTAGGGAAGGAGTCACTGATGACATTGAGCTGAGGGAAGAGGCCACGTTGGCAGCTGCTTTGCCAGACAAAGTACCCTGAGCATGGGTGAGAGAGGATGAGGACGGCTTGGTCACCCACTCGACCAAGTCTTCCGCATGTTGCGGCTCAACACGGCCAGCTGCCGAAAAAAAGGACAAGCGTGTCCCACGGCCACGTGCTGATGAGGATGCACCGTCTCCATGACCAGCACTGTTGCCTCTAGACACAGAGCCTGCTTGCCCTCTTTTATTGGATTGTGACTGTCTGCCTCTGCTTGTTGGCCTTCCAGACATACTAATGGCCTGTAGTTGCACTAAGCTGGGATATACATATATATATATATATATATATATATATATATATATATATATATATATATATACTAATACTGCAGCTAGCAAAATCAACTGCCTGCCTGTAGTATGAGAACACCACCAACCTTCTACAGGTAGCTTTAGGTGAACACTGTGCAGAGCTCGCCAAAAAATAACTTGTAGCTTATTTAGCTGCCTGCGGTAGTGATAGGATCAGGAAAACACCACCAACCTTCTACAGGTAGCTTTAGGTGAACATTGTGCAGAGCTCGCACTACACTAACTTGTAGCTTATTTAGCTGCCTGCAGTAGTGATAGGATCAGGAAAACACCACCAACCTTCTACAGGTAGCTTTAGGTGAACACTGTGCAGAGCTCTCCAAAAAATAACTTGTAGCTTATTTAGCTGCCTGTGGTAGTGATAGGATCAGGAAAACACCACCAACCTTCTACAGGTAGCTTTAGGTGAACACTGTGCAGAGCTCGCACTACACTAACTTGTAGCTTGTGATTGGCCCAGCATGCGGGTCATAGTGCATGCTTGGCCAATCATCAGCCAGCAATGCCGCAGTGAATTATGGGCCGTGACGCGCCACGCGAATTTGGCGCGAACGGCCCATATCGTTTGCAATTCGACGAACGATCGAACAACCGATGTTCGAGTCGAACATGGGTTCGACTTGAACACAAAGCTCATCCCTAATGGCCAGATGTCGGATGGTGGAGTCATCGCCCAGACAGAGCTTTACAGACGGCTCCAGAATGGTGGCTTGGGCTTGCCACCTGCGGAAGACAATGTGGCTGCTCTTCTGTTCATGTTCGTCGCTGATATAGAGTTTCGGCTAGGTGAACATCTGATGAGTCAATTTCGAATGAGGACCCTCATGCCGGAGCAGAGGGTTTTTAACTACCGGCTGGCCAGAGTCAGAACAGTGGTGGAGAATGCTTTCGGCATAATGGCCAGCCGGTTCCGCCTATTCCTGATGCCAATCCACACTGCGGAATATAAACTCAACCATATAGTCCTTGCCTGCTGCATTATGCACAATTTTCCAAGGTAAAATGCTATTAACTATGTGGCCTCAGTTGGGCCTGAGGCCGGCTTTCCAGATCAACCAACCCTGATGGCACTTGAAGCTGGCCATCCTGGCTTGCCCCCCCAAAGTGCCCTCAAAGTAAAAAAAAAATATTTGGAGTACTTTGCGGGTAGGGGGACCATTGATATGCCAGCAAATGTTTGAGAAACATTTTTAAAATAAATTTTTATTTTAAACTGAAATAATATTTAATTTGATTTACTGCTTGTGTTTCTTTTAGTTGTCTCCTAGGGCTTTTCTTTTTGGCCATTTTCTTAAATAGTGCAAACGTAATTTATTTGATAGATGAGGTGACAATCTCTTCTTCAGCTAACTATTCTGCTGTGGGTCTGCTACACACACACATTGTTTTTGTTGTTAATGTATGTAATACATTAATGTTAAAAATAATCATCCTTTTCAGCACCATGAATTAATTGTTTTGAGTGCCTAAAATGGCCTGATTGGGGCCACTTTTAGAGCACTGTGTGGGTTATTTAATAAAAGCAAATCCACTTTGCACTACAAGTGCACTGCAAGTGCACTGAAACTGCACTGAAAGTGCACTTGTAGTGCAAAGTGGATTTGCCTTTACTAAATAACCCCCACTGTGACTGTAAACACCAACTTACTCCAAAAACTGGTATTGAGCATTGAAAGAAGAAGCCACACATTGTAGAGTATAAAACATTTTACTCAAAGCACATTCACATGTGCATTAGAAAAGGGTTCTTGAACAAACCAACATTTTTGTTTTTATGTTTGACATTAGAAATATAAATGTTTTGGTTAAACAGGCATGTTTCAAACCATAACATACACAACTCATGAACTTACAAAGTTCAACTTTGAAAAAGTGAAGGCAATATCAGACATTAGTATGTGTTGATATTGCCTTCATCAGATGGGGTGATGTCACCCCTGTAAAAGCCAAATTTTGAAGATGCACACAAATTGGGAGTCAAAATGTGGATTTCCCTCTTGATCCCATGTCTAATGTCAACAGGTGCTAGCACCCATCATGGGGGATCAATGGACGTGGTTCGGGGGTGCAACCCTTTCCTCTCATCTACTTTAGTTGCGAGGAAGGGGTTGCACCCCCAAAATGCGTACCTTGATATCCCGTGATGGCAGATAGCACATGTTGACACACTGTGTGCATCTTCAAAAATTGGCTTTTAAAATACTTTAAAACTAGAATTAAAATAAAAAAAGTCCTCAACAAAACGGTACAATTTTTGTGTGTTTTAGATTCTGCCTAAAACATCAATGATGTTCTTCATTTTTTGTTGAACATCATTGATGTTTTCCTTTATCTTTTCTAAATCACAATTGCACACCATGATCTCCCCGATGAGGACGTGTGCACTTGCACTTGTGAAATTAGTTTCTTCTTCCACATATCCAATATCTACATAACCTAAAATAAAAAAAGCACACCATGTATTATAAATACAGTGGTTTCCAACACTCACCTGTTGTGGTCACTATTTCAACCACGTCACGAACCTCTCCTCCCTCCACATCCTCAGATTGTGGCGTGGTGACTTCCCCTTCTTTAGGAGGTTGGGGGTCCCTGGTGTCCTCTGATGTCCAGTGTCTTTTCTCCTCTATGTGAATAAAAAAAAGGTATACTTAGCACACAGATATTTGAGGCAAGAAATAGGAATACGAAACATTGCTTGAAGTGTCGTACAATTGTCTGTTTTGGCAGAGTTCCAAGCTGAAGACATGCTTTTTTCCCTTTCTTTAAGCTGAATACTTACTTTTTTTGGTAAAGTTTCCCACATGGAGACACCCCTAGTATCCACTGGAGCACCTGTGTGGGACACCCTTAAAAGGCTGTTCTTGTGTCCCACACTTGTGCTCCTGCATCCAGATGTGTAAAGAGCTGCTGAGTGTCCTCTCCTTACAATGAATCAAGTTTGCATTTCATTCTAGTTACAAACCCATCTAGACATCAAACTTCTTTTAATACAAATAGGCCTGAACAAATGTAGTTAACCTGCACCTGCAATAAACATTGTATTAGTTGAGCGGACAAACAATGTTTACTATGAACGTTTACTGTGCCCAGGAACCTGAAACTTGCCATTTTAAACGAGATTTTAAACTGTACAACAGTAAAGAAAAGCACATGGAGCAGCACAAACATAATAATAATAATAGGAACACACGACAAAATGCAGCACTCTCTTGATTCTTCTGTACTGATCCTGCTCCCTCAATTTGAGGTCTGACCATCGTTTCCTCAGTTGATCCTTAGATCGCCACACCCCAAAATTCTTCTGCAGACTTTTCACAACTTTAGTCATGATTTTGGCCTTTCTCACATTTGGGTTGCTGTATGGTCCATATATTTTCCTTCATAGTCAGCCCTCTTTAAGATGTCCACCATCTCCACCATCTCACCAAAGGACATATTTGAGGCCTTAAATCTCCTGGATTGTGACGTTTGTGGCTCCGTCGTTGCCGCTCTTCTCTGCATGCACCTGCTCTCTCTCTGCCATATGCTCTCCCACTGTGCTGAAAGAGAAGGGGCGGGAAATATATTAGAAAGAAGGTCAGGGGTGGGCAGAGTTTGACGCATGCGCAGTGTATATAAAGCATAACACACGTGCGTCGTACGTACGATATGTGAGTGGAGGACGGAGTAGCGTAAACACCGATCGTGCTAGCGAAGGTACAATTTTAACTTGGGGCATCAGTGGCCTATACTGCTTATAGATTGAGGCCTATATTTGGACAAGATTAGGAGAGTTTAGCCTGACATTAGGGTTTGTCTTGTGTTGTGTCTTACAGAGAAAATGGATAGATTCAACGATCATGACTTCCTCCCTAGCTTCATTGATAAATACAGGGAGATGCCCTATCTGTGGCAGGTGAAACACCCTTTTTATAATAATAAAATACAGAGGAAGGCAGCGCTGGATCAATTGCTGGAATTGGTGAAGCCAATACAACAGACTGCGGTTTTTGTTAGAACAGACTGAAATCAGGCCATCACTCTCAACCCTTCCTTCCACTCTTCCTTCCACCTCAGATGAGGCTTCAGAAGTCCAACCTAGGCCTTCCACCCAGGAAGATGTGGAGGAGCCCAGCTTGAGCCAGGTATAGCATTGTTCAACATATTTCTTGACAAAAATTAATGATGTTAACTAGATGTTATTATTGATCACTAATTTCAGAATTAACAAAGTGGTTTACATATCAATAGACAGTAGCAGCTAAAAATTATTGGGACAAGAATGACAATTGCTGGGGTCAGAAGGATAGTCTTTTCTATTTGTTAGCATTCAATTTGCAACAGTCATGAGCTCTAAATTGTGTGTGATTGATGACTAAAAATCTAAAACTATGTCCTATTTTCATACACAGGAAAGTCTCAGCCAGGAGGAGGCCATGGAAAGTGGCAGCCAGGAGGTGGCCATGGAAAGTGGCAGCCAGAAGGTGGCCATGGAAAGTGGCAGGCAGGAGGTGGCTGTGCCCAGTAGCCTGACAGAAATGCAGGTTCCTCCCCTCTGCCTTCCAACAAAAAGGCCCAGGAAGGGGAGTAACATGAAGCAGTCAGCGCTTTCTTTGATTCAGCAGGCTACTGCGACCCTCAGAACCACCCCCAATCTTCAAGATGCCTATGTTTGCATGGAAGCCAGCAAATTGCAGGAAATGGAGGTGGGCCAATGCCTCATTTGTGAGGAAGTCATGCATCAGGCCCTAAATAAGGGGGTGATGAGCAAACTCACAAAAAAGGCACGTATGTGAGTTGGACCATATTCCTCCTCCACCTCCTGCCACAACTCCAACAACACAGCCACAGCCTGGAAGGAAGTGTGGAAGGAAGACAAGAGAGTGATGGCCTGGGTTCGGTCTGGTCTGGCAAAAGACGCAGGCTGTTGTAAGACCACAGCTTCAGGACATATATGTCATCTGCTGCTGCTCCCGATCTCTCGGAGTCCTGGACCGTATTGTGCTCCCTATTAAATGGACTCCTGAGGCTACCAATTTTGCGTCTCAAATAATTGATGTCTGCCCTGGGGTACAAAGGCTTCGCCAATTTCAACAGTTTATCCAGCGTTGCCTTCCTCTTTATTTTGTTATGACCCCTAACAAATGTCTGTTTTTTTTCACAAATACTTGGCTATGTGTTTTAGTTCAAAAAGGACAGTTTGTTTGTGAGTAGGTAGGTACATTTCAAAAAGACAATGTCAAATTAACAAGGGACACCAACACCAACCAATCTCCTTGAGGTTAAAAAATATAAGATAATAATGGTGTTACATAGTTAGTCAGGTTGAAAAAAGACACAAGCCCATCCAGTTCAACCTTAAACCGTGTTGTGGTAACTTGACACACAAAACGAAAAAAAATATTATGGAGATCACTATTAAAAAAAAAAATCAGGAGATCTTGATAAAAATAAATAAATAAAGGAGATCACTATAAAAAAAATAGAAACATTATTCTGGAGATCTGATGAAAAAAAAAAGATTATTCAGGAGATCACGAGAAAAAAAAGAAATCAGTTTGTCAGAAATCTGTGTGAATATTAGCAGCAAAACAACAACTTATTCTAGCAATCTAAAGAGAATGCACTGCATTAAAAAAATTAAAAAATGTGCAGCATGATGAATGTGCTATCTCCATTATGAACGCTAGATTTACCAGACTGAGCGCTTCCGTCTCGTACTTGATTCAGAGCATGCATGGAATTTGTTGCATCGGAATTGTCTACACACGCTCGGAATTTACGACAGCAGATTTTGTTGTCGGAAAATTTGAGATCCAGCTCTCAAATATCTGTTGTCAGAAATTCCGACTGGAAATGTCCGATGGAGCCTACACACGGTCGGAACTTTCAACAACAAGCTCACATTGAACATTTGTTGTCGGAAAATCTTGATCGCGTGTACGCGGCATAAGGCTGACGTTGAGTCAGCATTCCATCTGTTACCGATCCACCCATCTGCTTTTAATCCCTTAGGATTTTATTTTGAAGGTGGTTTTTACTTTAATGGCTGTCTTCCCATGGGGTATTCGGTTTCTTGTTATTATTTTGAGGCCTTTTCCTCTTTTTTAGAATGGACGGTTTCCCCTGTCACTGGTTCTGAGAATTTGATCCATTACCTCAATGATTTTCTTTTCATAGGCCCTGCCTCTTCAAACGATTGTTTATATATGTTTACAGTGTTTAGGATGGTTTGTAGGAAGTTCAGTGTCCCTTTGGCAGACGAAAAATCAGTTTGGCTGACTACTTCTCTTGAATTCCTCGGTATTACAATTGATACCGATTGCATGGAGTTTACCTTCCGATAAAGTAAGTCGTTTACGTTTTTTTGTGTCTTTTGTTATCAGTAGGCCTAAAGTTACTCTGCGCATGTTGCAATCTTTATTGGCTTTCGCAACCCGGGTTATAGCGGTTGGTAGAGTATTTTGTAAGCGTTTATACAAGGCACTGGCTGGTTTGAAGAATCCTTGCAATTTTGTTTGTATTTCTTCTGCTTTGAGAGAGGATTTAAGAGTTTGTAATTGTTTTTTAGCTTCTTTTAATGGCCGTATATTGGCAGTCTCCTTTTTGTGATGCTTCAGCCATTTCACTTTTCACCGATGCTTCTGGATCTTTTGGTTACGGTGTTTTCTGGAATAAATTTTGGATAAAAGTTTGAATTTGAACATTGTTTTTCCTTGAAATTTTTCCTATTTTAGTTGCCCTTGAATTGTGGGGTGACCGATTTCGTAATTCTCGGTTACTTTTTCATTCCGACAACAAGGGAGTGGTGTTCGCCATTAACTGTATGTCTTCTAAGTCCCTTCCAGTCCTTACTGTTATTTGCCATCTCGTTTTTAAGTGCCCTACTTTTAATATTTGGATTAAAGCTAAATATGTACCGGGTCTTTGTAATGCTATAGCTGACTCGTCTTGATTCTAGCTGGATCGTTTCCGAGAATTGGTTCCAGAAGCAGATCTTCGTGGTCTTCCATGCCCTGTCCAGCTTTGGTCGATAATCTAGGTTGCAGTTTGGAATTACAATGCCACGTGGGCATGTTGGTGCTTCTTTTTGCGTTCTGTTAATCAACATCCATCTGCTTATGACGAACACCTGCTTCTTTCTTTTCTTGATTTTTTTATGTCTTCTGCATATTCTTATTCACATATTGTCAAGGTCCTTGCTGGCGTTTCCTTTTTTATGAAGTGGCTGAACTTACCGTTCTGCTCAAGTTTTTTTTAGTCCAACAGGCTCTGAAAGGATATCACAGATGTACTTCTTCTATTGCCTCGAGAGTCCCAGTCACTATTAATATCCTGCTGGACTTGATTCTTGTGACTGATACTGTATGTTCTCCAGCTTTTGAAGCTTCCCTATTTAAGGTTTCCTTTAGTGTATGTTTCTTTGGAGCATTCCGCATTTCGGAATTGATATCAAAATCTTCCTCTGCTTCTAATGGTCTTTTTTATTCAGATTTAGTTTTGGAGGATGCTTGTCTTAAGTTCCTTCTGAGATTCAGTAAAACTGAACAAGTGGAGAAAGGCCAGTGGACTTTCTAAAATTTATGACAGTTCAATTTGTGCATTCCAATTGATGCATAAGTATTTGGTAATTCGTCCTGCTTATTTTTCTCATTAATTTATACATGATAATGGCCTTCCACTTACTCAGTATCAGTTTTCTGCAGTTCTGAAGAAATGTTTGATCAATTTACAGCTTGGACACTTACATATTACCTCGCATTAGTTCAGAATTGGGGCAGCTACCGAAGCGCCTGGGCTTGGTTTGTCTGCCCCTGCAATTAAGGGTCTAGGTGGCTGGAAGTCTAATGCCCTGTACACACGACCGGTTTTGCCATCGGAATAAACTCCGAAGGCTTCTCTGAGGGAACTCTGATGGAATTCCATTCAAGCGGTCTTGCCTACACATGGTCAAACCAAAGTACCACCAAAGTCCGACTGTCAAGAACGCAGTGACATACAACACTTATGACGGGACTAGAAAAAGGAAGTTCAATAGCCAGTAGCCAATAGCTTCCGTCTCGTACTTGCTTCAGAGCATGCGCCGTTTTTGGTCCGTCGGAACAGCATACAGACGAGCGGTTTTCCCGATAGGAATTGGTTCCATCAGAAATATTTAGAACATGTTCTATTTCTAGGCATGCAGAATTTTCTAAAAAAAAAAGTCTGATGAGGCATACACACGACCGGAATATACGATGAAAAGCTTCCGTCTGACTTTTTCTGTCGGACATTCCGCTCGTGTGTACGCGGCATGATTGTTTTAAGACTTATATTCGACCTAATCTTTGTCCTTTCTTAATTACAGGTACCAAGCATACTATTTGAATAATTGGACATTCCTAAATTTTTTGGGCAAAACATTGTGCTTCTGTTCGTATTTATGGTACTAATCTGGGGCTTCAGTGTGCCAAATTTTTTTACTTGTGTACGGCAGGCACATTAATTTATCTGACGTTACATTAGAATGATTTAATCTTGACTTACAATCTAGTATATAGTTGGCCGTGGCCCTGGTGGGGTGCCAGGCTCTTTAAGTTGAGCCTAGCGGGTAACACAATTTATTGTTATATTATAGTTTTATTAGTTCGAGCTGTGATGGCTGGACTACTTTATGTATAATAAATACAGGTATGGAGTATCAATATTAAAGATATGTATATGCAATTAATTTATTATTAATACGAACAATAAAATGGGCTGCGGCCAATTAATATCAAATTTGGTTTATAGTCTTATAGTCTTCATTTCAATATTAAAAATCTATTTCTGTATTTATTCCCATAAAAGAGGGGGAACGATTAAGTTGCCCCTCATATGAGAATGAGACAGAGTAGGGATAAAGCTGTTATAATAAAAAAAAGGAAAAAATGTTTAACTTTAAAATGATTGGTTACTTACCTGTATGCACAACCCCTTATCAGTTGGGTCAGGTGACCTGAATTACCTATACATGGGAGTGAAAAAGTTTGTTATTCAGCAGAGCAGCAGTGACAGCTTAAGAAGACACCCTCTCCGTCCTGCCCAGTTGTTGCAGCCCGATGTTGTGCGGTTTGGTTATGTCTCTTCATCAGAAGGGGTCAGTTTATTGTTATATTATAGTTTTATTAGTTTGAGCTGTGATGGCTGGACTACTTTATGTATAATAAATACAGGTATGGAGTATCAATATTAAAGATATGTGTATGCAATTCATTTATTATTAATACCAACAATAAAATGGGCTGCGGCCAATTACCAAATTTGGTTTATAGTCTTATAGTCTTCATTTCAATATTAAAAATCTATTTTTGTATTCATTCCCATAACAATTCATCTGCAATACCCTCTATTTTGGCAGACAAAAAATACATTGAATTGCATAAACATACAGAGGAGTATGACCATAGTATAGCTGAGTATGATACAAGTTTGTTATTTTGAAGATTCTCACTGTGTCATCACAGGACTCTTTTCCTCACTGTATTTTCAGTTTTAGTGGTGCTTCTGCTTTAGACTGAATGTCCAATTCCATATACTAGAAGAAATCATAAAACAAAAGCTGTCATTTATTGAAACCCTAACTACATTGAATCCTACTAACCTAAACCAAATGAATAAAGAAATACGTTGTAGAAGGTATCAAAGGAACTGCAAAAACTTGCCTAAACAATTACAGGGAATATACCAAGAAAATACTCTTTGGGTACTACCCAAAGAACATAAATCCAACATTAACACTTTCTACCCAAATGCCAAGCCAGAATCCCAATATATCCTGTGTGAAAATCCTGACTTTACTGAAAATGCGGATATAACAGAGAACCTGGAAATCATCAATTTGTCAAATCACAAACTTTAAGAACTGAAAATATTGTCTCTCTTCAAAGGACATTCTGCCCAACCACTAAACTGGATCATATATAGTTACCCCCAGGTATAGAGGGTTTCTTCAGGCACCTAATACTCCATGAACATTTCCAAGGAAACAAGTGCAATCCAATGGCAACTGAATATGAAAAAGAAAAAGAGCAGCAACACCTCCAGCAGGATGTAATCCTAAACAGGATATTTATAATACCAGACTGCAATTTACATCCTTGATATTTGCCCTACAAAACAAAATATTATACAGTCTTTCACCACTGAAACGAAAGGCTACAGAGGAGTTACACATTATTCGAAGGATCACCAATAATCACTTGGGGACCAGGCCTTTTTCTGATCATTCTCACATGCATGTAAAAATATGTATTTTTTGCTAGAAAATTGTTTAGAATTCCCAAACATATATATGTATTTAAAGCACTAGAGAATAAAATGGTAGATATTGCAATTTTTATGTCACACGGTATTTGCGCAGAGGTTTTTCAAACACATTTTTTTTGGAAAAAAATACACTTTATTGAATTTTATTGCACAAAAAAACAATATAACAAAGAGTCGTTTGGTAAAACATAAAAGATGATGTTATGTTGAGTAAAGGGAGACCAAACATGTCACATGCCTGTGGAACCACAAGAAACTATGTAAATTGGAAAAAAATACACTTTATTGAATTTTATTGCACAAAAAAACAGTATAATAAAGAGTCGTTTGGTAAAACATAAAAGATGATGTTATGTTGAGTAAAGGGAGACCAAACATGTCACATGCCTGTGGAACCACAAGAAACTGTGTAAATTGTATTATCCATAGGTGATGCTTTACCACTTCAGCCCCAGACGATTTGGCTGGCCAAAGACCAAAGCACTTTTTGCGATTCGGCACTGTGTTGCTTTAACTGACAATTGCGCGGTCGTGCGATGTGGCTTACAAACAAAATTGACGTCCTTTTTTCCCCACAAATAGAGCTTTCTTTTGGTGGTATTGGATCGCCTCTGCGGTTTTGATTTTTTGTGCTATAAACAAAAATGAGCAACAATTTTGAAAAAAACACAATATTTTTTACTTTTTGCTATAATAAATATCCCCCAAAAATATATTAAAAAAAATGTTATTCCTCAGTTTAGGCCGATATGTATTCTTCTACATATTTTTGGTAAAAAATCGCAATATATTGATTGGTTTGCGCAAAAGTTATAGCGTCTACAAAATAGGGGATAGTTTTATGGCTTTTTTATTTTTTTTTTTTTACTAGTAATGGTGGTGATCTGTGATTTTTATTGGGACTCTGACATAATGAGGGGCACGTCGGACAATTTTGATACATTTTTGGGACCATTGGCATTTTTACAGCGATCAGTGCGATTAAATTCTATTGATTACTGTAAAAATGTCACTGGCAGTGAAGGGGTTAACCACTAGGGGGCAGTGAAGGGGTTTAGTGTGTCCTAGTGTGTGTTCTAACTGAAGGGGGGATGGGACTGTGCAGGGGAGATGACGATCTGTCTGTTCTCCCCTCAGAGAACCAGAAACTGTGTGTTTAGACACACAGATCCCGGTTCTCGTGTGCCCCGAGCGATCGCGGGAGTCCGGCGGTGATCGCGACCGCCGGGCACTCGCATCGGCTCCATGGGCGAGTAGGGGGCACGTGTGCGCCTCCGGCGGCGCGCATGCGCACCCTAGTGTCCGTCTATGTTACCGATGTAACATGACGGCGATTCTCGCAGCCGAGCCATGTTGCCACAGTACAACTGCGGCACCTAGTTGGCATGCAGTTAAAAGCATTTAAATGTTACCACTTTATATTTACATAGTTACATAGTTAGTCAGGTTGAAAAAAGACACAAGCCCATCTAGTTCAACTATAGAAAAAAAAATATCATACAATCCCATATACACAGTCCTATACCCACAGTTGATCCAGAGGAAGGCAAAAAAAACCTCAGAAAAGTAGGATCCAATTTGCTACAGCAGGGGAAAAAAGTCTTTCCTAATCCCAGAGAGGCAATCAGACTTTCCCTGGATCAACTTTACCTATAGATGTTAGTAAACAGTTATATTATGTACATTTAGGAAAGAATCCAGGCCTTTCCTAAAGCAATCTACTGAGGTGGCCAGAACCACCTCTGGAGGGAGTCTATTTCACATTTTCACAGCTCTTACTGTGAAGAAGCCTTTCCGTATTTGGAGATGAAATTTCTTTTCCTCTAGATGTAAAGAGTGCCCCCTTGTCCTCAGTATTGACCGTAAAGTGAATAACTCAACACCAAGTTCACTATATGGACCCCTTATATAAGTACATGGTGATCATATCCCCCTTAATCTCCTCTTCTCAAGAGTGAATACATTCAGTTCCTCTAATCTTTCCTCATAGCTGAGCTCATCCATGCCTCTTATTAGTTTGGTTGCCCTTCTCTGCACTTTCTCCAGTTCCCCGATATCCTTTTTGAGAACTGGTGCCCAAAACTGAACTACATATTCCAAATAAGGTCTTACTAATGATTTGTACAGGTGCAAAATGATATCTCTCTCTCTGGAGTCCATACCTCTCTTAATACAAGAAAGGACTTTGCTCGCTTTGGAAACTGAAGCTTGGCATTGCATGCTATTATTGAGCTTATGATCTACCAAAACCCCTAGTATATATGATGCATGCATATTCTTAGCCCCTAAGTGCATAACTTTACATTTATCAACATTAAACCTCATCTGCCACAGTCACCCAATTAGACAGTGCATTGAGGTCAGCTGGTAAATTGAAGACATCCTGTAAGGATGTTATTCCACTGCATAGCTTAGTGTCATCTGCAAAGACAGAAATGTTACACATTTACTCAGGAGGTCTGATGCTAGAATTACTGCTCTCAAACTGAGGTTGGCGGTGATACTTCACATGTGTGATGCCATAGATGTTTACATATGACGCGGGATTAATGCGTGCGTTCGCTCTTGCGTGAGAGCATGGGGGGGTGGGGCGCTTTAAAAATTATTTTATTTTACTTTTTTTTTCTACACTGTAGAGTAGGCAGTGACAGGCCAGGTCTTCTTTACTGAGACATCTGGGGTCTATTAGATGTCTCCTCTGTCCTTAAAAGCTTTGGATTATACCAAGAAAATTGCCAGTCTAGTAATTGCCAGACCATTGTTCCTAATTTTTACTGACAGTCTACTAACTGTAATGGTACCAGCAGATTGGAGAAAAGCCAATGTAGCACCAATATTTAAAAAGGGCCTAAAATACATCCCTGGGAATTACAGACCAGTTACCCTAACATCAATAAGGGACTATATAAAAGATTTTAGTAATGAAAACTGTATCATTAGCAGTAGGGATGAGCTTTCTGTTCGGGTCCAACATGAGTTTGACTCGAACATTGGCTGTTGAATGAGCGGCGCATAATGGCCCATAATGCACTGCGGGAGTGCAGGGCATTGCTGTATGATGATTGGCCAAAGCATGCACCATGTCCTGCATGCTTTGGCCAATCCCAGTGCCCTCAGCTAAGAGAGCCATAATTGGCCAAAGGCAGGGTACCTTTTGCCAATCATGGCTCAGGAGGACTAAGTCCACGCCCCACACTATATAAGGCTGCCTGCATGTCGGCCCCATGTAGTGTGTTGTTGGCGTGGACGGAGAGAGAGTGTCATTTAGATTGAGCAGGCAGGCAGGTTATTCAGTTAGCTGCAGTGTATTTAATATATATATTCAGACAGTCTTGTATATATATATATATATATCCACTGTATCCAGTTTAGCTATATCTGACTGCAGGCCATTCCTGGTGTACTTTTTCTAATATACTTCAGGCAGGCAGGTTATCAGTTAGCTGCAATTTATTTAATATATATATATATATATATATGTCTACTGTATCCAGTTTAGCTATATCTGACTGCAGGCCGTTCCTGGTGTACTTTTTCTAATATACTTCAGGCGGTGTACACAGTACACAGTACTGTGCACCCATAGTGCAGTTGCTACTACTTTTCTGGTGGTGTACACAGTACACCCATAGTTATTAAACTTCTGTTGGTGTACACAGTACCGTTCACCCCTAGTGCAGTTGCTACTACTTTTCTGGTGGTGTACACAATACAGTACACCCATAGTTGTTATTACACTTCTGTTAGTGTACACTGTAGCGTGCACCCCTAGTGCAGTTGCTACTACTTTTCTGGTGGTGTACACAATACAGTACACCCATAGTTGTTATTACACTTCTGTTGGTGTACACAGTACCATGAACCCCTAGTGTAGTTGCTACTACTTTTCTGGTGTTGTACACAGTACGCAATACATAGTTGTTGTTACACTTCTGTTGCTGTACACAGTACCGTGAACCCGTAGTGCAGTTGCTTGTGTTACTACTCTTCTGGTGATGTACACAGTGCACAATACATACAGTGCACCCATAGTTGTTATTACACTTCTGTTGGTGTATACAGTACCGTGCACCCCTAGTGCAGTTGCTACTACTTTTCTGGTGGTGTACACAGTACACAATACATACAGTGCACCCATAGTTCTTATTACACTTCTGTTGGTGTACACAGTACCGTGCACCCGTAGTGTGGTTGCTAGTGTTACTACTTTTCTGGTGGTGTACACAGAACACAATTAGGGATGAGCCGAACACCCTCCGGTTCGGTTCGCACCCGAACCTGCGAACGGACCGAAAGTTTGCGCAAACTTTAGAACCCCATTATAGTCTATGGGACTCGAATGTTCGAAATCAAAAGTGCTGATTTTAAAGGCTAATATGCAAGTTATTGTCCTAAAAAGAGTTTGGGGACCCGGGTCCTGCCCCAGGAGACATGTATCAATGCAAAATTTTTTTTAAAAAACTGACTTTTTTTGGGAGCAGTGATTTTAATGATGCTTAAAGTAAAAAACGTGAAATATTCCTTTAAATATCGTACCTGGGGGAAGTCTATAGTATGCCTGTAAAGTGGCGCGTGTTTCCCGTGCTTAGAACAGTCCCTGCACAAAATGACACTTTTAAAGGAATAAAAGTCATTTAAAACTGCTTGCAGCTTTAATGTAATGTCCGGCAATATGGATGAAAATCAGTGAGACAAACGGCATGGGTACCCCCCCTAGTCCATTACCAGGCCCTTTGGGTCTTGTATGAATATTAAGGGGAACCCCGCACCCAAATTAAAAAAAGGAAAGGCGTGGGGCCCCTAGGCCCTATATACTCTGAACAGCAGTATACATTTTTAAAGTGTTTAGCTCCAGCCAAAAAATCTATTTTTAAGCTTTTTGGAAAACATAGGGAAGGGTTATCACCCCTGTAACATTTGTTTTGCTGTCTGTGCACCTCTTCATAAGATTTCACCTCACTTTCTGTCTCAATGACAAATGTTTTTTGAAAATTTGGGGTTTTTAGTGAAACAAGGATTGGTGATAAAGCATCAGTGAAGAGGAGACACGTTTTTCCTATATTAACACTTACAGGAGAGAATATCCCTTCCTAGGGGTAGATTTCATCTCACTTCCTGTTGTCTCCTTTCGTTTGTAAGTAGGAGTCCTTTGTAAATTGGATGTTTGAAAGTAGGGGCCTGCCCTATATACTCTGCAGAAATTGGGGCCTTAGGTGTTGGTGTTGCCACAACACTGTAAGCCCTCACAGTTACTCTTGCTGGGCGCAGGAACAGGCCTTGCTGTGAAATATTAGATCAATAATTGTAATTACATGTCCCTGTTGAATAGGGGCTGAAAATTTGAACACTGCAACCCCTCACAGATTCTATAGTTGGAGCACAGAAATGAGCCCTGCTGCAAAATATTGCATAAAAAATTGTAATTATAAGCCCCTGTTAAACAGGGGCTGAAAATTTGGGCCTTAGGCACTGGTGCTGGTGCCACAACACTGCAACCCCTCACAGATACTCTATTTGGAGCGCAGGAATTAGCCCTGCTGCAAAGTATTGCATCAAAAATTGTAATCACATGCCCCTGTTAAACAGGGGGTGAAAAATTGGGCCTTGGGCACTGGTGCTGGTGCCACAACACTGCAACCCCTCACAGATACTCTAGTTGGAGCGCAGGAATGAGCCCTGCTGCAAAGTATTGCATCAAAAATTGTAATTACATGCCCCTGCTAAACAGGGGCAGAAAAATTGCCACAACACTGCAACCCCTCACAGATGCTATAGTTGGAGCGCAGGAATGAGCCCTGCTGCAAAGTATTGCATCAAAAATTGTAATTATACGCCCCTGTAAAACAGGGGCTGAAAAATTGGGCTTTGGCCACTGGTGCTGGTGCCACAACACTGCAACCCCTCAAAGATACTATAGTTGGAGCGCAGGATTGAGCCCTGCTGCAAAGTATTGCATCAAAATTTGCATCTACATGCCCCTGTTAAACAGGGGCAGAAAAATTGGGCCTTGGCTACTGGTGGTGGTTCCCAGAACCAAAAATGTACTTACAAGCTATCAGCATGAAAATTGAGGAGGAAGAGGATTGTCACTCAGCATAACAGGATAGTCACTCAGCATCAGCATAGGCAGTCTTGAAGGGATCTCACATAAAAAAAATCAATCCGTTACATCAGCATCAAATGCTTGGTAGCTGGTGATCCAAGACTGATTTATTTTTACGAAGGTCAGCCGATCGACCCTGTGATCGGTTACAAAGCCTCCAGCAGCACTGAATGTGCATTCCGAAAGAACACTGGATGCAGGACAGGCCAGTAGCTCAATTGCATACTGTGCAAGCTCTGGCCAGTGATCCATCCTCAAGACCCAGTAACCCAGAGGATTTTCAGGTGGGAAAGTTGTCCAAGTCTGATCTTGCCCCTAGGTAATCCTGCACCATGTGAATCAGACGCTGGCGATGGTTGCTGGAACCGATCAGACCTTGGGACTGCGGACTAAAAAATTGTCTGAACACATCGGTCAGACAGCCACCTTCTCCACCGCTCCTTCTGTGACTGACCGAAGCCTCAGCAACACGTTGTCCAGGAGGACCAGGTGTCAGTAATAGGATCCCTTTAGGACCCAGCACAACTCACCTGACAGCCTTTGCCTGGGAAACAACAGTGATTGGCCAGCTCACCTTTAAATCACCTGTATCAGCATTCAGTCAGTGCTCGTGTTAGAGTTTACCTTGTGTTTGATCCAGCTGATATCTGCTCTGTGTATTTCGTGTATGACCCGGCTCGTTTGACCCTGTTTGCTTGCTTCTGATTCGGTACCGTTTGGACTCTGATGTTCCTGTGTATGACCCAGCTTGCCTAGACTATGCTTTGCCTGATTCTACTGTAGTACCTTCATCTGCAGCGGTGAACTACAATCACCAGACAACATCTATCCTCACCTGCAGCGGTGAACTACAACCACCAGTTAACATCTATCCTCATCTGCAGCAGTGAACTACAAGCTCCAGCAAACATCTACCTTCATGTACAGCAGTGAACTATTCCACGCAGCGTGTGCTCCAACAGGTGGACAAGACAGACAGTGTCACTGATGCATGCACTGTCACTGCTCACCATCCTCGTGGCCTCCTCAAATGGTGACAGGACAGTGCATGCATCCATGATCATAGCGCACTGAAGTGGGGAAAAAAAAACAAGGTCCCCTGACCCTGTCCTGGTGCCATAGTCAAATAGATACTCATTGATGGCCCTCTGCTGTGTGTGCAGCCGCTGCAGTATGGCCAACGTTGAGTTCCACCTGGTGGGCATGTCACAGATTGGGCGGTTCTTGGGCAGGTTAAATTCCTTTTGGAGGTCAGCAAGCCGAGCACTGGCATTATATACCCCGCAGAAATGCACACAGACTTTCCTTGAATGCCTCAGGACATCCTGTAAGCCCGAGTACCTGCCCAAGAACCGCTGCACCACCAAGTTAAGGACGTGATCCAAATAGGGCACATGGAACAGTTGTCCCTGTTCAAGAGTGGAGAGGAGGTTGGTGCCATTGTGGAAAAAACTATCCATACCTGGCTTAAGCTGGCGTGGCGTCAGCCACCTCTGAACCTGCCCCTGCAGAGCTAACAGAATCTCTGCCCCAGCATGGCTCCTGTCCCCCAAGCACACCAGCTCAAGCACCGCATGGCATCTTTTTGCCTGCATGCTTGCGTAGCCCCTTGAACGCCTATGGATCACCGCTGTTCCGAGAAGAAATCAGCACAGGAAGAGGCCATGGAGGAAGAAGAAGAGCAGGGAGTGGAGGAGAGAGGTGTGGCAGAATAACCACTAGTAGAATTTTGGAGGCGTGGCGGCGGAACAACCTCCAACACTACTGCACCCTGTCCTGCATCCTTCCCAGCTGCCAGAAGAGTCACCCAGTGCGCGGTGAAGGATAGGTAACGTCCCTGTCCATGCCTGCTGGACCATGAGTCAGCGGTAATATGCACCTTACCGCTGACCGCCCTGTCCAGAGAGGCCAAGACATTGCCTTCCACATGCCGGTAGAGAGCCGGAATCGCCTTCCGTGAGAAAAAGTGGCGTTTGGAAACCTGCCACTGAGGAACCGCACATTCCACAAACTCATGGAAGGGGGTAGAGTCTACCAACTGAAAAGGCAGCAGTTGAAGTGCTATCAATTTAGCCAAGCTAGCATTTAACCGCTGGGCATGTGGATGGCTGGGAGCGAACTTCTTTTGGCGGTGCAGCAGCTGGGGCAGGGAAATTTGCCTGGTACAATCTGACGTCAGTGTACCGATAGCAGATTGCCTGAAAGTACTTGGCTGTGACACACCTAATTCTATACCTTCATTCCTCTCAGTGCAAGTTTAAGAGAGGACTGAAGGTATAGTGGGGTTGGAGATCCCAGCTGATGAGGAGCAAGGAGAGGTCCGCTTTGTTCTTTGGTGTGGGTCTTTTAGGTACGCTTGCCAACAAACTGCATGGCAGGTCGACATATGTCTGGTCAAGCATGTGGTGCCCAAGCGGGTGATATTTTGGCCACGCGTGATACCCTTGAGACATGTGTTGCAAATAGCAGTGGTGGGATCTGATGCACTTGTCTCAAAAATGGCCCACACCAAAGAACTTTTGGAATAAAGAGCAGAGACAGCAGTGCCCTGCACATGCAGAGCTCTGCGGTGTGATGCAGTCGGTGTGCTGTCCTCAAGCTGGCCCCTGGAGGGCATCCTGCCTTGTTGGAGATGTGCCTCCTCCTCCTCCTTCTCTCTCCTATCAGGCACGTGAAGTCAGTGACCTCATCATCCCTGGCAGTATGCTGCAGCTGGGGGAACATGACTGCCAGATTGCTGTCCTTCTTGGGCACCCCCTCTCCCAGGGCTCACGTTACTGCCTTCCTCTAGCTGGGTACCATCATCGGAGCCTTCAAAACGCTGGGCATCCTCCTGGAGCATGTACCCAACACTGTGGTCAAACAGTTCGTGGGACTCCTCAGGATGACATGGTGGGGCTAGGGAAGGAGAAACTGATGCCATTGAGCCGAGGGAAGAGGCCGCATTGTCAGCGGCTTTGCTAGACAAATTACCCTGAGCCTGGGTGAGAGAGGATGAGGAGGATGAGGACAGTACACAATACATACAGTGTACCCATAGTTGTTATTACACCTCTGTTGGTGTATACAGTACCGTGCACCCCTAGTGCAGTTGCTACTACTTTTCTGGTGGTGTACATATTACACAATACATACAGTACACCCATAGTTGTTATTACACTTCTGTTGGTGTACACAGTACCGTGCACCCATAGTGCAGTTGCTAGTGCTATTACTTTTATGGTGGTGTACACAATACATACAGTGCACCCATAGTTGTTATTATACTTCTGTTGGTGTACACAGTACCGTACACCCCTAGTGCAGTTGCTACTACTTTTCTGGTGGTGTACATAGTGCACAATACATACAGTGCACCCATAGTTGTTATTAAACTTCTGTTGGTGTACACAGTACCGTGCACCCCTAGTGCAGTTGCTACTACTTTCCTTGTGGTGTACACAATACATACAGTGCACCCATAGTTGTTATTACACTTCTGTTGGTCTACACAGTACCGTGTACCCCTAGTGCAGTTGCTACTACTTTCCTGGTGGTGTACACAATACACACAGTGCACCCATAGTTGTTATTACACTTCTGTTGGTGTACACAGTACCATGCACCCGTAGTGCAGTTGCTAGTGCTACTACTTTTCTGGTGTTGTGCACAGTACACAATACATACAGTGCACCCATAGTTGTTATTAAACTTCTGTAGGTGTACACAGTACTGTGCACCCCAAGTGCAGTTGCTACTACTTTCCTGGGGGTGTACACAATACATACAGTGCACTCATAGTTCTTATTACACTTCTGTTGGTGTACACAGTACTGTGCACCCCTAGTGCAGTTAATACTACTTTTCTGGTGGTTTACACAGTAAACAATACATACAGTACACCCATAGTTGTTATTACACTTCTTTTGGTGTACACAGTACCGTGCACCCATAGTGCAGTTGCTAGTGCTACTACTTTTCTGGTGGTGTACACAGTACACAATACATACGGTGTACCAATAGTTGTTATTACACTTCTGTTGGTGTACACAGTACCGTGCACCACTAGTGCAGTTGCTACTACTTTTCTGGTGGTGTACACAGTACACAATGCATACAGTGCACCCATAGTTGTTATTACACTCCTGTAGGTGAACACAGTACCGTGCACCCCTAGTGCAGTTGCTACTACTTTCCTGGTGGTGTACACAATACATACAGTGCACCCATAGTTGTTATTACACTTCTGTTGACGTACACAGTACCGTGCACCCCTAGTGCAGTTGCTACTACTTTTCTGGTGGTGTACACAATACATACAGTGCACCCATAGTTGTTATTACACTTCTGTTGGTGTACACAGTACCGTGCACCCCTAGTGCAGTTGCTACTACTTTCCTGGTGGTGTACACAATACACACAGTGCACCCATAGTTGTTGTTACACTTCTGTTGGTGTACACAGTACCATGCACCCGTAGTGCAGTTGCTAGTGCTACTACTTTTCTGGTGGTGTGCACAGTACACAATACATACAGTGCACCCATAGTTGTTATTAAACTTCTGTTGGTGTACACAGTACGGTGCACCCCTAGTGCACTTGCTACTACTTTCCTGGTGGTGTACACAATACATACAGTGCACCCATAGTTCTTATTACACTTCTGTTGGTGTACACAGTACTGTGCACCCCTAGTGCAGTTAATACTACTTTCCTGGTGGTTTACACAGTACACAATACATACAGTACACCCATAGTTGTTATTACAGTTCTTTTGGTGTACACAGTACAGTGCACCCATAGTGCAGTTGCTGGTGCTACTACTTTTCTGGTGGTGTACACAGTACACAATACATACGGTGTACCAATAGTTGTTATTACACTTCTGTTGGTGTACACAGTACTGTGCACCCTTAGTGCAGTTGCTACTACTTTTCTGGTGGTGTACACAGTACACAATACATACAGTGCACCCATAGTTGTTATTACACTCCTGTAGGTGTACACAGTACCGTGCACCCCTAGTGCAGTTGCTACTACTTTCCTGATGGTGTACACAATACATACAGTGCACCCATAGTTGTTATTACACTTCTGTTGATGTACACAGTACCGTGCACCCCTAGTGCAGTTTCTACTACTTTTCTGCTTGTGTACACAGTACACAATACATACAGTGCACCCATAGTTGTTATTAAACTTCTGTTGTTGTACACAGTACCGTGCACCCCTTGTGCAGTTAATACTACTTTTCTGGTGGTGTACACAATACAATACATCCATAGTTGTTATTACACTTCTGCTGGTGTACACAGTACCGTGCACCCCTAGTGCAGTTTCTATTACTTTTATGGTGGTGTACACAGTACACAATACATACAGTACACCCATAGTTGTTATTACACTTCTGTTGGTGTACACAGTACCGTGCACCCCTAGTGCACTTGCTACTACTTTTCTGGTGGTGTACACAGTACACAATACAGTGTAGTGTGGTTTTGCTAAACAAAATTTACAGCATGTCTGGAAGGCCACCAAGGAGAGGCAGATGCTCACAGGCCACTAAAAGAGGGTAAGCAGGCTCTGTGTCTACAGTCGACAGTGCTGGTCATGGACATGGTGCATCCTCAGCATGTGGCCGTGGGGCACGCTTGTCCTTTTTTTCTGCAGCTGGCCGTGTTATTGAGCCACAACATGCAGAAGAGTCGGTGGAATGGATAACAAACCCCTCCTCATCCTCCTCATCCTCTGTCACCCAGGCTCAGAGTAGTTTGCTTGCCAATGCAGCTGCCAAAGCGGCCTATTCCATCGGCTCCATGTCAACAGTCACTCCTTCCCTAGCCCCACCATCATGCACGGAGGAGTCCCCCGAGCTATTCGACCACAGTGTCGGGTACATGCTGCAGGGGGATGCGCAGCGATTTGAAGGCTCTGATGATGGTACCCAGGTTGAGGAAGGGAGTAACATGAGCCTAGAGAAAGCGGGTGCCCAAGAAGGTCAAGAAACTGGCAGTCATGTTCCCCCAGCTGCAGCATACTGCCAAGTTTGCTCCAATGACAAGGAGGGAGGGGATGATGAGGTCAATGACTCTACTTGGGTGCCTGATAGAAGAGAGGAGGAGGAGGCACATCTCCAACAAGGCATGATGCCCTCCAGGGGGCAGCTTAAGGGCAGCCACCCTATTGCATCGCACCGCAGAGCTAAGCAGGTGCAGGGCACTGCTGACTCCCCACATATTTTGAAAAGTTATTTGGTGTGGGCCTTTTTTGACACGTGTGCAGCAGATTGCACCGTTGCTGTTTGCAACATATGTCTGAAGCGTATCAAGCACCTCATGCTTGACCAGACATATGACGACCTCCCATGCAGTCCATTGGAAACAGCACTTAAAAGACCCACATTAAATAACAAGGCGGACCTCTCCTTGCTCCTCATCAGCTGGGATCTCCAACCCCACTATACCTCCAGTCCTCCCAGAAACCTGTACTGAGAGGAATGAAGGTATAGAAATAGGTGTCCCAAGTACTTGCAGCCAATCTGCTAGTGGTACACCAACATCCGATTTTAGCAGGCAAATTTCCATACCCCAGTTGCTAAACCGTCGAAATAAATTCAGTCCCAGCCATCCACATGCTCAGCGTCTGAATGCTAGCTTGGCCAATTTGCTAGCACTGCAACTGCTGCCTTTTCAGTTGGTAGACTCTGCCCCCTTTCATGAATTTGTGGAATGTGTGGTACCTCAGTGGCAGTTTCCCAAACGCCATTTATTTTCACGGAAGGCTCTCTACCAGCATGTGGAAAGCAATGTCTTGGTCTCGTTGGACAGGGCGGTCAGCAGTAAGATGCATATTACTGCTGACTCATGGTCCAGCAGGCATGGACAGGGACGTTACCTTTCTTTCATGGCACACTGGGTAACTGTTGGCAGCTGGGCAGGATGCAGGACAGGGTTCAGTATTGTTGGAGCTTGTTCCGCCACCACACCTCCAAAATGCTAGTGGTGATTCTGCCACAGCTCTCTCCTCCACCCCTCCTCTTCTTCTTCCTCTGTGGCCTCTTCCTCTGCAGATTTCTCCTCTGAACCAGTGGTGCTCCATAGGCGTTCAAGGGGCTATGCAAGCACTCAGGCAAAAAGATGCTATGTGGTTCTTGAGTTGGTTTGCTTAGGGGACAGGAGCCACACTGGGGCAGAGATTCTGTCAACTCTGCAGGGGCAGGCTCAGAGGTGGTTAGCACCACGCCAGCTTCAGTCAGGAATGGTTGTATGCGACAATGGCACCAACCTCCTCTCCGCCCTCCAACAGGGACCAGGAAAGTCTGTGGTCATTTCCGCCGGTCATATAATGCCAGTGCTCGGCTGGCTGACATTCAAAGAGACACAAAAGAAAAGTTCGGGACTTTAAATGAAACATATGACAGACCATAAAATGTGTAAAAGTATCAAAGTATTTATTATCAAAAAGTACATCTAGCACATAATATATACATGCAGAATTGATATATGTACAAAACACGATTACATTGAATATATATACACGCATACATTGCATTTGTGCCGAGGCGCATGCTAGTGGCCGTATGTAAGGCTCCATGTAGTTAGTAGGAGATAATAAGAGTAAAAACTATAAACATATGTAAAAGGAACATGATGGATTGAAGTCATGACTGCATCCTAAATAGGCCCGATGCGTTTCATAGTAAAAACCACTCATCGGAGGCAGATGCATCGACATGTCTGAAAAAGACCAGTAAATTTGATAAAAACTTCAAGGAGTAATATAGATGTATACAATAGCAAGGAAAGGAAGTATCCAATCCTATAGGACTTACATGAGGCTAATAGGCAAAACATACAGTATAGTCCGTCCAGGGACCCAAGAAATATGCTAAATTACCTTGAGTAAGTGTGTAGTTAGATATTAATAGTGTCCGCCGCATGATATACAACATACACGGATGTGTAGGTAAGAGACTGTGACAGTGAGGGATACTTATGTGCGCCCAATGCGCCCAATGCACGCAGGGCCTTTACTCCTATTGGAGATGGGACTTGAGGGACTGGGTGGGTGGATCCCTGCACATCGGCGTCACGCCTTGATGCTCACGTGTGACGTCACTATTTGGTGCCGTCAAGTGGGCGTCTATTCCATCTCACTGACTCACGTGGAGAGATGTTTCTGGGGCCACTCATTGGAGGCATTCGCTGCCCACATCTGACTGCCCCTCCATCACGGTCACGCCCCCATGATGCTAGTTGGGCCCTGCATGCATTGGGCGCACGCACACATAAGTATCCCTCACTGTCACAGTCTTACCTGCACATCCGTGTATGTTGTATATCACGCGGCAGACACTATTAATCTATCTATCTGCACACTTACTCAAGGTAATTTCTGTTGGCACTGTCACTATTTCACATATTAGACTCTCACTATATATATATATATATATATATATATATATATATGTAGCGCAGTACCCCCGTAGTAGCTGCTGGGTAGTTCATTCTTTTCTGTAGTGTGATTCCATTACCCCCTTCCCTTCATAGATTCACACAGCAAACAGTCCAAGCCGATTAAACATTTAACTTTATTCTTTTCTGGCACTCATTGCGGTACTGCATTACAGAGTCACTCTGAATAACTCTTATAGATTCAGCATTAAGTGAAACAAATCCTGTGAATACATAGTCCAGATCATGTAGGGCCACTGTAAATAACTCTTAACCTGCACTTGTTTCAATTGTATTAGGCAGCTCTCCTTCCTCCTGTTTGTTACTACTTCCCAACCTACAGCACTTCCAAGTGTACCCAAAGAACAATAGTCTGAATAAAGTTCTTTGGGCTGACTGATTGGATTTCTCCCAGGTATTAATTCTTTGAGGCCCAACTCCCTTTGCATAGACTTCTGTAATGACCCGCACACCAATGCTCTTTGCGAGGTATTGATTCTCTAAGGCTAAAGATCTGTACCTCCTCCTCCAAGACCTGCACTTTAACACCTTTAAAGTCTCTTAGAAGCACTGTTTCCCTGGGTTTCCACTCACTTGTACTCCTGAGCAACCGTCCATGCTTGCCATAGAGGGTCCTCTCCCTGTCTTTGTTTCTGTCAGTAGTAGCAACTTCCTCCCGATGTCTCCTCCTGATGTCTCCTCCATTTCTCCTCTCCACATGGCACGTTCCCCACCCCCAAAGGGGAGAGCACCCGAGCTGAACCAGCCTCTACATGCTGTTTTCTTCTTCTCCAAAATCCAGACTCCCAGAAGCATGTGACCTTTGCTTTTTTATAGCAGTCCCGCCTCTGCCCAAGCAAAACAATGATTGGTTCAGAGAGGTCTCCATAACTACCTGCCACTCTTCTCCTTCAGTCCACCAACTTTCCAGAACATTTCAGGGAAAATGATGGAGATCTTACAGGACAGAGTGTAGGTGGCCACACCTTCCTCTAGTCTAACAAACCTCCCAACACATTAACCATCCAGCTTACACCAACAGGGTAAAACACTTGAAATTTTACCTAGCATTAATCCTAACTGCCTACTCTAGCGCACACCTAAGTAGGTGGGCACTACATATATATATATATATATATATATATATATATATATATATATATATATATATATATATATATATACATACAGACTCTGGGTTGCACCTTTACCCAGCACCTATGGAGGTTTCTAATTTGTGGGACGCTTTGTGCGTGCGTGCTTTGCCCGTGGGTCTCCTACCTCAGCTCCCATTTCTTGGGTCCCTGGACGGACTATACCATATGTTTTGCCTAGCTAGAGAACCAACATGATGGACTATAGCGGTACCAGAGAGGAACTTTTTCACAAAATAATTTAGAATAGATTTATTGTAACAAAATTTATACATAGAAAAAACACATGGTAAAAACATCCAATTAGTTATAAGGTTTGACACAAATAGTTACAAAAGATATCACAGAGATGGTTGACGCGTTTCATTTATTAGCTTCCTCAGAACCGATTTCTCAGTGATTTGCAACAACAGAACCTTATATTAAAGACCTGGAGAAAAAACACATAACATTGAGGATAGTATCATGTCAGACAGGTATGGTGCACATATCTCATTTTAGGAAATTATAATAATAATCAAAATATACTCAAAAAGGAAAGAAAAGAAATCTGTACTTTATTTGGCATATAAACTTATACAAGATAGCTTCACCTACTCCACGTATAAAAGAATCAATATGCCCGTGTCAAAAGGGGAGGATATATGGCTGAACAGATGCGGTGATGCCCGTTCACTGTAGTCCCTGGATGAGAACAATAACCAATATAATATTCCAAGATATTTTCAATTCATCCAAAGGTGTATTAATAGCACAAAATACTTGAGTACTTAATACTAACCTCTGCTACACAAAACATAGTGGTTCAATGTAATTAGCTGGCAGGGTTCCAACCCCAAGAGGATAACATTTGTATGACACCTAAAGAATCCACAAGGTGGCTCATATTAGATAATTAAACCTACATTCCCAAACTTCATAAGAGAGAGGAATGGATAGACAACAAAAAATGAATGTACCTGATTAGATTATCAAATGGGCCAACTCATATCATTCAAAAGAGATGTCCCGCACATAAACAGAGCTGATCTACTTCAAAGGAAGTCATGCAGATAGTGCTTATGGGTTCAACGGGGACATTACCAGATTATTACTGCTAGCAATATCCAGCTATAAGAGAGCATAAATATATATACACAATAGGTCAGGCAAATGAAGACTCAACATAGATAGCTCCAATTAATAACAACTATTATAATATTAACCCATAGAGATAGACTTACCATTCATATCTTTACACAGCAGGAGAGGTGCAGTTCACCAGACCACAATGCCAATACTGACTATATAATCAGTTTGGCGCCAAAAAACAGCAGCATACCAGCTGATTGCCAATATCCACATCAGCTGGAGCTGTGCAGAAACACAGACCGTTCCGTTCAGCAAAAACGAAACCGAAACCAAATACAGACACCAGCGGCAAAGCCACCACACCATATAACAGGTTCATAGGCAGCAATGCACATATGTATACTGGCCCATAATCACTGATATTACATCAATCAACGCTGGATCTCCATTACATTTATGCATTTCCTCACTAAATTAACAATAGTAAATGACAGATGCTGGAACTCTATTACATCAAAGCATGTCCTCACCATATTAACGGTAATGAACGGCAGGGAGCCTCCACCTCTACTCCACCACCATGGTGTGGCCAAGGAAGCAAATTGGCCACCTTGTCCACAGATGATTATCATGCCAGGTGGGACCCGCCTTATCATAACTACAGTGATAATAGCCCCGCACCAGATCTCATCCAAATCATTCCTTGAACCCAGCTTGAAGGCTGGAAAAGGAATCCCCAATAGTGTGAAAATGAATCATAGGTAAAGATTCCTTAGACACTCCACATTACGCAATAATACTTACTTCCTCCAGATTTTATTTACATTAAAAAGAATATATTTACAATATATACATTCCAGTTTCGATCTATATACATTGTCTCAGGTTAGGCATACAAACAGGTGGAAATAAGGGGTATCCATAATAGAGAGTGATATAAGAGTAGAGGATTCACCTATACCCTCCATAATTCTAATTATTCTTACAGAAATGGTCTGAAGTTCAAGGAATCATTTCGGCCTGGAGCGTGTGTAGCATTTAACCTAAAGATCCATTTAGCTTCACGCTGAAGCAATTTCTGGTCAATATTTCCACTCCGTGGATCTTCTCTGATCTTTTCAAGAACAGTGAAGCAGACCATTGAAGTATAATTTTTATGCTACAATGCAACATGCTGACCAATAGGTGTATACAATAGATTTTTTCTAAAATAATATATGTGGTCGTACATTCTCCTCCAGAAATTTCTGAAGGTTTTACCGATGTAAAACGAACCACATTTGCAAAATTATATATATATATAACCCCCTTGGTTTGACAATCTGCGTAAAATTGCATGTTATGGATTTCTCCATTAGGTAGAGCATATGAGGAACTCTCAAGTATCGAATCATAGTATTCACATTTATTGCATTTGTGCCTCCCTTGCCTCTCTTCCAGGCTACCCAGATTCTCCTGAAAGTGGCTGTGGACTAACTTGTCCTTAAGGGACCGACATTTTCTATAAGTAATTTGTGGGAATCTCCTGACATACTTCTTAAGAATGCGATCACCCGTCAACAGGTGCCAATGTTTACAGATGGCTTGTCTGACACATTCATGGTTACTCGAGTAAGTTGTTATCATCCGTACAGTATCAATTTGTTTTTCCACCGAACAGTAAATCCTTTCTATCTTTGTCGAGGGCCTTTTTAAAAGCCTTTTTTAGAATTGTCTTGCTATACCCTCTCTTAGCTAGCCTTGATCTTAGCAGATTGGACTCCAATCTGAAAGATTCCTCTGTAGAGCAGTTTCGTCTCAAACGCAAATACTGCGAATAGGGGATGCTTCTAATCAACGGTAGGGGATGAGAACTAGAAGCATGGAGTATAGTGTTCCCTGCAGTCTCTTTTCTAAATAATGTGGTTTAACATTCCATCATTCTGCTTTAGAATGGTCACATCCAAAAAAGCCAGAGACCATTTGTCATGGTTCATAGTGAACTTGAGGTTGAAAGTGTTCTCGGATAGCCTACTCATAAACCTCTCCAACTCCTTAACAGTTCCCTTCCATAGCATAAAAATATTGTCGATGTATCTGTGCCAACATATTATGTTGGCCAGTTACATCGACATGGAGTTATCTGAAAATACAGTATGCTCCCACTCCCCCAGGTACAGGTTGGCGTACGATGGGGCACAACATGCCCCCATCGCCACCTCCTGCACCTGGTGGTAGTGGGTGCCGTCAAAGGAGAACACATTTTTGGTCAAAATATGTTGTAATAACTGTACAATGAAGGCATTGTACGGTCTGGCCGATATATCCCCTTCATTCAGAAAACCTTCCACAACAGAAAGCCCCAAAGACTGAGGTATGCTACAATAGAGCGCCTCTACATCTATCAAAATGAAAAGGCTCTCTGAAAAGGATTGGATACTTCCTTTCTTTGCTATTGTATATATCTATATTGCTCCTTGAAATTTTTATCAAATTTACTGGTCTTTTTCAGACATGTCGACGCATCCGCCCCTGATGAGTGGTTTTTACCATGAAACGCATTGGACCTATTTAGAATGCAGTCATGACTTCAATCTATCATGTTCCTTTTACATATGTTTATAGTTTTTACTCTTATTATCTCCTACTAACTACATGGGGCCTTACATACCGGCCACTAGCATGTGCCTTGACACTAATGCAATGTATGCGTGTATACATATTCAATGTAATCGTGTTTTGCACATATATCAATTCTGCATGTATATATTATGTGCTAGATATACTTTTTGATAATATATACTTTGATACCTTTACTCATTTTATGGTCTGTCATATGCTTCATTTAAAGTCCCAAACTTTTCGTTTTGTAACCAATATAGGGATGGAGACACGTCTTTTGTGTCTCATATAAAGTCCTGCCCCCTTTTTCTTTTCATGCATATATAATTGGGATGGAGGCATATGACACACAGATGTCATGATCTCCATGCATCTGACAACTATGGAGTCCTGTAGATGTTATGGCCGTTGGGGATGAGCCGAACACCCCCTGGTTCAGTTCACACCAGAACCTGCGAACAGAACGAAAATTCGCACGAACGTTAGAACCCCATTGACGTCTATGGGACTCGAACGTTCAAAATCAAAAGTGCTCATTTTAAAGGCTAATTTGCATGGTATTGTCCTAAAAAGGGTTTGGGGACCCGGGTCCTGCCCCAGGGGACATGTATCAATGCAAAAAAAAGTTTTTAAAACGGCCGTTTTTTCGGGAGCAGTGATTTTAATGATGCTTAAAGTAAAAAAAAAAGTGAAATATTCTTTAAATATCGTACCTGGGGGATGTTTATAGTATGCCTATAAAGTGGCGTGTGTTTCCCGTGCTTAAAACAGTCCCTGCACAAAATGTCATTTTTAAAGGAAAAAAAGTCATTTAAAACTGCTTACGGCTTTAATGTAATGTCGGGTCCTGGCAATTTGGATGAAAATCAGTAAAACAAATGGCATGGGTACCCCCCAGTCCATTACCAGGCCCTTTGGGTCTTGTATGGATATTAAGGGGAACCCCACACCCAAATTAAAAAAGGAAAGGTGTGGGGGCCCCCAGGCCCTATATACTCTGAACAGCAGTATACAGGCGGTGCAAACAAGACAGGAACTGTAGGTTTGTCGTTAAGTATAATCTGTTTGCAATTTTGAACTGGTACATTTTTAACGTGTTTAGCTCCAGCCAAAAAATCTATTTTAAGCTTTTTGGAAAACCTAGGGAAGGGTTATCACCACTGTGACATTTGTTTTGCTGTCTGTGCTCCTCTTCAGAAGATTTCACCTCACTTTTTGTCCCAATGACAAATGTTTTTTGAAAATTTGTTTTTTTTTGTGAAACAAGGATTGGTGATAAAGCATCAGTGGAAAGGAGAAAAGTTTTTCCCATATTAACTCTTACAGGAGAGAATTTCCCTTCCTAGGGGCAGATTTCATCTCACTTCCTGTTGTCTCCTTCCGTTTGCAAGTAGGAGTCGTTTGTAAGTTGGATGTTTGAAAGTAGGGGCCTGACCTATATACTCAGCAGAAATTTGGGCCTTAGGTGTTGTTGTGGCCACAACACTGTAAGCCCTCACAGGGCCCTGCTGTGAAACATTAGATCAAGAATTGTAATTACATGCCCCTGTTGAACAGGGGCAGCAAAATTGGGCCTTTGGTGGTGGTGCTGGTGCCACAACACTGTAAGTCCTCACAGATACTCTTGGTGGGTGCAGAAACGGGCCCTGCTGTGAAATATTAGATCAAGAATTGTAATTACATGTCCCTGTTGAACAGGGGCAGAAAAATTGGGCCTTTGGTGGTGGTGGTGGTGCTGGTGCCACAACACTGTAAGTCCTTACAGATACTCTTGGTGGGCACAGAAACGGGCCCTGCTGTGAAATATTAGATCAAGAATTGTAATTACATGTCCCTGTTGAACAGGGGCAGAAAAATTGGGCCTTTGGTGGTGGTGCCACAACACTGGAACCCCTCACAGATGCTCTAGTTGGAGCGCAGGAACTAGCCCTGCTGAAAAGAATTGCATCAAAAATTGTAATTACATGCCCCTGTTAAACAAGGGCTGAAAAATTAGGCCTTAGGCACTGGTGCCAAAACACTGCAACACCTCACAGATACTCTAGTTGGAGCGCAAGAACTAGCCCTGCTGCAAAGAATTGCATCAAAAATTGTAATTACACACCCCTGTTAAACAGGGGCTGAAAAATTGGGCCTTAGGCACTGGTGCTGGTGACACAACACTGCAACCCCTCACAGATACTCTAGTTGGAGCGCAGGAACTAGCCCTGCTGCAAAGAATTGCATCAAAAAGTGTAATTACATGCCCCTGTTAAACAGGGGCTGAAAAAGTGGGCCTTAGGCACTGGTGCTGGTGCCACAACACTGCAACCCCTCACAGATACTCTAGTTGGAGTGCAGGAACTAGCCCTGCTGCAAAGAATTGCATGAAAAATTGTAATTACATGCCCCCGTTAAACAGGGGCTGAAAAATTGGACCTTAGGCACTGGTGGCGGGACTGGCGGCGCCCAGAACCAAAAATGTTCTTAGAAGCTATCATCATGATCATTGAGGAGGAAGAGGATAATTACTCAGTATAACAGGATAGTCACTCAGCATCAGCATAGGCAGTCTTTGAAGGGATCTGACATTTCAAAAAAATTTATTCGGTTACATCAGCATCAGGTGCTTGGTAGCTGGTGGTGATCCAAGACTGATTCATTTTTATGAAGGTCAGTCGATCGACCGAGTCAGTGAACAGATGTACCCTGTGATCGGTTACAAAGCCTCCAGCAGCACTGAATGTGTGTTCCGAAAGAATGCTGGATGCAGGACAGGCCAGTATCTCAATTGCATACTGTGCAAGCTCTGGCCAGTGATCCATCCTCAAGACCCAGTAACCCAGAGGATTTTCGGTGGGAAAGGCATCCAAGTCAGATCTTGTCCCTAGGTATTCCTGCACCATGTAAAATAGACGCTGGCGATGGTTGCTGGAACCGATCATACCTTGGGGCTGCGGACTAAAAAATTGTATTGTTTGAACGCATCGGTCAGAGGGCCACCTTCTCCACCGCTCCTTCTTTGACTGACCGAAGCCTCAGCAACACGTTGTCCAGAAACAGGAGTTTGTAACCTCCCAGTCTCTGGGAACGCGTTGCACAGACCTTTCTGCAAGGCCTCCCAAAGATGTTTCATCTTCTGCTCCCTCTGCGACGGCAAGATAAGGTCCGCAACATTACCCTTGTAACGTGGATCAAGGAGGGTTGCCAGCCAGTATTGTTCCTTCTCCTTGATACCACGAATACGAGGATCCTTCCACAGGCTTTGCAGGATCAGGGAGGCCATGCAGCGTAGGTTTGCTGAGGCATTCGGTCCGGAGTCCTCTGGGTCACTAAGGACAACATGATCCGCAGTCACCTCCTCCCAGCCACGTGCAAGTCCATGTGTTTCTTGGGACTGTAAATGATTCCTTAAAGACTGCTGCTGATGCCATTGAGTGCCAGGCTCCACCTCCATACTGACACAATCCTCCTCCTCCTCCTCGTCCTCTTCCTGTGTGATCGGCGGGCACGCAGGAACACTGTCTGGATAAAGGGGGCCTTGAGAGCTAAGGAAGTCCTCCTCTTCCTGCCTCTGTTCTGGTTCAAGTGCCCTGTCCATTATTCCACGCAGTGTGTGCTCCAACAGGTGGACAAGGGGGACAGTGTCACTGATGCATGCACTGTCACTGCTCACCATCCTCGTGGCCTCCTCAAATGGTGACAGGACAATGCATGCACCCCTGATCATGGCCCACTGGCGTGGGGAAAAAAAACAAGCTCCCCTGACCCTGTCCTGGTGCCATCGTCGCACAGGTACTCATAGCTTGCCCTCAGCTGCATGTGCAGCTGCTACAGCATGGCCAACGTTGAGTTCCACCTGGTGGGCATGTCACAGATTAGGCGGTTCATGGGCAGGTTAAATTCCTTTTGGAGGTCTGCCAGCCGAGCACTGGCATTATATGACCGGCGGAAATGCACACAGACTTTCCTGGCCTGCCTCAGGACATCCTGTAAGCCCGGGTACTTGCCCAAGAACCGCTGCACCACCAAGTTGTGGTCAAACAGTTCGAGGGACTCCTCAGGAGGACATGGTGGGGCTAGGGAAGGAGTCACTGATGCCATTGAGCTGAGGGAAGAGGCCACATTGGCAGCTGCTTTGTCAGACAAAGTACCCTGACCATGGGTGAGAGAGGATGAGGAGGATGAGGACAGCTTGGTCATCCACTGGACCAAGTCTTCCGCATGTTGCGGCTCAACACGGCCAGCTGCGGAAAAAAAGGACAAGCGTGTCCCACGGCCACGTGCTGATGAGGATGCACTGTCTCCACGACCAGCACTGTTGCCTATAGACACAGAGCCTGCTTTCCCTCTTTTATTGGCTTGTGACTGTCTGCCTCTCCTTGTTGGCCTTCCAGACATACTAATGGCCTGCAGTGATATGTAGCTGCACTAAGCTATATATATACTGATACTGCAGCTAGCAAAATCAACTGCCTGCCTGTAGTATGAGAACACCACCAATCTTCTACAGGTAGCTTTAGCTGAACACTGTGAGGAGGACGCACTACACTAACTTGTAGCTTTAGCTGAACACTGTGAAGAGGACGCATTAAACTAACGTTAAAATAATGTAGCTGCCTGCGGTAGTGATAGGATCAGGAAAACACCACCAACCTTCTACAGGTAGCTTTAGCTGAACACTGTGCAGAGGTCGCACTAGACTAATGTGTAAATAATGTAGCTGCCTGCGGTAGTGATAGGATCAGGCTAAACACCATCAACCTTCTACAGATAGCTTTAGCTGAACACTGTGCAGAGGTCACACTAGACTAACGTGTAAATAATGTAGCTGTCTGCGGTAGTGATAGGATCAGGAAAACACCACCGATCTTCTACAGATAGCTTTAGCTGAACACTGTGAAGAGGATGCACTACACTAACATTAAAATAATGTAGCTGCCTGCGGTAGTGATAGGGTCAGGAAAACACCACCAACCTTCTACAGGTAGCTTTAGCTGAACACTGTGCAGAGGTCGCACTACATTAACTTGTAGCTTTAGCTGAACACTGTTCAGAGGACGCACTACACTTACTTGTAGCTTTAGCTGAATACTGTGCAGAGGTCGCATTACACTAACTTGCAACTTTAGCTGAACACTGTGAGGAGGACGCACTACACTAACTTGTAGCTTTAGCTGAACACTGTGAGGAGGACACACTACACTAACTTGTAGCTTTAGCTGAACACTGTGAGGAGGACGCACTACACTAACTTGTAGCTTTAGCTGAACACTGTGAGGAGGATGCACTACACTAACTTGTAGCTTTAGCTGAACACTGTGCAGAGGTCGCACTACACTAACTTGTAGCTTTAGCTGAACACTGTGAGGAGGACGCACTACTCTAACTTGTAGCTTTAGCTGAACACTGTGCAGAGGTCGCACTACACTAACTTGTAGCTTTAGCTGAACACTGTGAGGAGGAGGCACTACAATAACTTGTAGCTTTAGCTGTACACTGTGAGGAGGACACACTACACTAACTTGTAGCTTTAGCTGAACACTGTGAGGAGGACGCACTACACTAACTTGTAGCTTTAGCTGAACACTGTGCACTACACTAAGTTGTAGCTTTAGCTGAACACTGTGCACTACACTAACTTGTAGCTTTAGATGAACACTGTTCAGAGGATGCACTACACTAACTTGTAGCTTTAGTTGAACACTGTGAGGAGGATGCACTACACTAACTTATAGCTTTAGCTGAACACTGTGCAGTGGTCGCACTACACTAACTTGTAGCTTTAGCTGAACACTGTGAGGAGGGCGCACTACACTAACTTGTAGCTTTAGCTGAACACTGTGAGGAGGATGCACTACACTAACTTGTAGCTTTAGCTGTACACTGTGAGGAGGTCACACTACACTAACTTGTAGCTTTAGCTGAACACTGTGAGGAGGATGCACTACACTGACTTGTAGCTTTAGCTGAACACTGTGAGGAGGATGCACTACACTAACTTGTAGCTTTAGCTGAACACTGTGCAGAGGTCACACTAAACTAACTTGTAGCTTTAGCTGAACACTGTGAGGAGGACGCACTACACTAACTGTAAATAGTCTAGCTGCCTGACTGTGGTACTAATAGGATCAAAAGAACACCAGCAATTTTCTTCAGGTAGCTGTAAATACTGTAACAACACAAGCCTGGCTGTCAGTAAGAAGATAATAACAGGAACGGATCTAGCTAAACTGAATACATTGTATATATATATGTAACGAGCCCCTGCTCACTCGGTTCCACTCTCCCGACACTCCTCTGCGGCTATTGAATCAGATTGCAGATCGCAACGTCTGATGATTCAGTCATCCGATGCTCCAGGATTTGAACTACAGCTATGTACCATTCGAATCCAGTTGTGATAGCTCAGAACAAACACCAGGCAGGCTGTATGTAAGTTCAAACAGGGATCTCCTTTATTGAAAGGAATACAGGCTCTTTTATACAGTAAAAGAGGAGGTGCATACCTCCTGCTCATATTACTCTGAACATACCCCTTTGACCAGAAACTTAATTAACATGGGCTAATTAACTAATCCCTTTAGACAGCCTAGATGACTCAGTCATGACCTTTAGGCCAGACTGGCCGTCTTATAGCTCAGAAAACACAATCAACATTATCACAAATCATCACAGAACTCTTCTTCACACAATAGCAGAGTTAATTAACACAAACAACAATGGGGATCTAATGCCTCTTAGATCCCATACTAGACTTATTTACAATAAACACATTCAAACAGGCAACAGACAGACAGGTGGCTGGAATTGAAATCAGCATCTCCTAACAGTATTTGTCCCAGCATTATGAATAAGCCACTATTTCTAATATGGCAAATCCAGGGTCCCCAGAGTCTGTGTCTCTTGGGGGGATATGGACCTGAATCCAAAGTAACACCACCTCAAGGGTCCTCAGGCATACAGCTCACAAAGACCACCATTCCCCCAAATGCCAGGGCCCACGATTGATCGGCAAGAGGCTAGCATTCAGTCCCCTCCAAAAGTCTCTCTACTGGCTAGGTCTGTCACATTTCTCCCCTTTCGGCAGGAGACTAAAACAGGAGGAGACCCCAGATGGGTTGACTCCAAAGTTAGTCCATAGTTCCAGTCCCCCAATGCTGATATCCACACAGTACCCCAAATAAATTGTCCCAAACAGAGCATTACTTACCCAGCAAACCTCTGCCTCTCTCAGAGAACATGCCCGCTGCTGGGGAGAGGCCTGGACTGGCCCTTCTCCCTGGAGTCTTTTCAGCCGCTGGAGAGAAGACAGGGTGACTGGGCTCACTCTGTCATACCTTTGGGGATCTGGGCCGACCGCCCAGCATTCCTGGGGTATACAAGTGGAGACTAAAGTCCCATCCACTACCACAGAAACTCCCTCTTCTGTTAGTTGAGGGCAGAGGCCAGCAGCACTCTGCCCGGTTGCCAGCCCTTCTGCTGGGGACTCCACATCCTCTGCTCTGGCTAACCATTGGGGCAGGAGGCTGGCTTCCTCCACTCCCAAACTGTGTAACTGCCATTGGGGAGGTGAGCCGGCTGCTTCCTTTTCCATTCCCTCATCTGGCTGTTGGGACAATATGTCTGTGGTACTGTCTCCCAAGTGCACGGATCTTTGCTGGGGAGAAAAGACCACTTCCTCCACCCTGGCCAACTGTTGGGGAGGGACGACAAACACCTCCTCTCCCTTCTCCCCCTGTATCCTGATCTGCTGCTGGGAAGTGACCACCTCCTTCTCATCCCTGTGTTCATATACAAATAGAAAAGGTTTTTCCTCTTAGTTGGGATTTTAGAGGGTGGAGGTCTCCAAAAAGTATAACAAAAAGTATATAAAAAATGTCAAATTTTATTATATCAAGAGAATAAAAACATAACACATACTAAATAGGGGATCACAAATGGCAAAAAAAAAAAAAATTATTGTGGATGCCAGAATGTACAAATGATAATAATACAACGAGAATATACAAAACAGGTTGACGGAACTACACTTAACCCGTAGAGGCTGTTTAAGCAAGGAGCTAATTGACAGTGCAGGCCCAACGCGTTTCGAGGTATTTTATAATGATTGCGACCTCTTCTTCAGGGGCTGGGGGTAAGGTGTATATCCGTCTGAGGAACATTTTTGTAAAGAAAAAGAGAAACAAAAAGAGACACACAATAGAACATGTTATATATCAAGCATATTGCATATATACAACTATTTACATATTAAAGATATTGTAAAATGATGACAAGAACAAATTCTAACCATAATATTATAAGATCAACATCACATGGCATCCGATTCAGGAGAGGGGGAGGGATAAAATGGTTAGCCACCGGGGTCCAGAACCGAATATCGGCACCACCGCCACGAGACCGAGATCGTCAGCAGACCGGGACCGGACACAAAGGGCGTCACGTCCGTCAGCTAAATAATAAATCATCTTATTAGCTAAAAGTTGAACAGGATATGTATAAAGAAGGATTGTCCCAAAGGGTGTCCTCATAATCTACTGGGCATCCCCTCTAATGGTAAAATTAAAAATTACAGCAAAGGGCTCTGATAGGTGTTTACTCATACATACCTATTGCTGTGTGGAGACTAGAGTTATCTCTTACTCTGGCTCCAAAAGATGGATAGCCAACAGCTAATAACACCCCGGGTGATTGAAGTTATGGAGATGTTATGGACTGAAGACAGGGAGAAAAGAGGGAGCAGTATGGTGAAAAGTATTGCTCAGTTGAGTATTTTTCACTTAATATGCAAACATCTGCAAGAATAGAGTAAGCATACCTAAAAATGCATAGTAAATAGTAAGTCCCTGTATTGGCTCACATGAGAGTGTTGTCTATAGTGGCTAATGGGTCTCAAGGCTATAATCCAGGAGGAGATAACAAATGAGCTCATATAGTCAGCAGCTACAATAAGAAAAGAGGAGAGCATAAATGATAGATACAGGCTCCTACATAAATTGAAGAGCACATAATTTATCATAAAACTACAGGGACAGTGATTGTGCTCAAGATGTATATGCATCCTGCAGCTCTAAGTAACATTTAGAGTACACCTTGAGTGGATAAAAAAGGGACTAAGCTTATTTACCTTACAAGATCAACAGCAACTGCACATTCAGTTCAGTGTCTCCCCAGCGAGTGAGCTGGCAGCTTTGTGTGCAGCTTAAATAGTGCTGTTTGTTAATGGCACATTCAAGACAGCTGACTCCACAGGGAGCAGCATCATCGCTGACAGGAGGGGCCGCCCTCCGAGTCCCCGGCACGCAGACCAGCCCCCCGCCCCACACACGGGTCCAATCCAGGAGCGGAGTGCATCGCATCCTGGAGGGGGAGGAGGACCCGTGCTGGGAGGGGACTGACGTCCGCGTCAGGCACCCGTGGCGCGCTGATCGCCATGACAATGGGATAAACATATCCCTGTCATGGGCGATCATGTGGGGGTGGCCAAGCATTGCCAGACTCAGAGTGGCAGCTTTGGCCCCCGTGCGCTGAGTGCCGGATCCGAGCGCAGACTCACACGGCTCCCTCGGAGCATAGCGCCGCCGATCCCGGGCCCCGGCGGCACAGACACTCAACCCCTGAGATGAAAAGGGTACATGTGATGTCTAGCCCACAGATGGTCATATGGGAATATGGAAAGAGTAGAGAGAGGGGGCAAAAAAGAGAAGCAGGCAGACAAGTTGGCTAAAAGTACTACTGCAGAGGGGAAGGGAATAGAAATATTTTGAAGAGTGGATACAAATACCGACATGTTGGCAAGAAAAGTCCATATAAACATTGTATTCTTAAGGAGACATAAAAAGTAAAAAGAAACAACAGAAATCCTTTACTCATATCTAATGCCCCAATCCTTATTTGAACCGCAAATGGCTAATGACTAGTCAGATTTGTCTAGATGCTTCTAGTACTACAGAAAGAGGGGGGTATTGGCACCGGGGGGTTCCCACTCTGACCCCCCTGAGGTGAAACCCTCAAGGAAGGGTCTGAAAGGGGTGGTATCATTTAAGTCTGGTGCCTTAGTGGCCTGGAGACGAAAAATCCACTTTTGTTCTTTTTGCAGCAGGATTTTGTTCCAGTCTCCCCCGCGTAAACCTGGATGGACGCGGTCCAGAATCAGGAAGGACAGCTTGGGGAATATCCCAGAATGGAAGGTGGAGACGTGTCTGCCTAGTGGTAAACTGGGATTGCACGTTTTCATAGAAATTATATGGCGGTAAGCTCTCCGCCAGAACTCCTGGTTCGTTTTGCCAACGTAATAGCATGCGCAGTCACACATAAGTAGATATACTACGCCGATTGTTTTGCAGTTAGCAAAGTGTTTTGGTGTGTACTTACTGCCATCAGGTAGTTTGATGTCTGATTTGGTATTCATAAATTGGTAATATGAGCACCCTCCGCACCGGAAGGTTCCCAAGCATTTGCAGGGGTCCCATTTCCCTGCCCCGCCCCCCACATATTTGCTGGATACTAAGTTGTCTTTAATGGACCTGGCACGTTTGAAAGTGAAAGACGGTTTGTCTTGTATGAATGGACCAATGGTAGGGTCTAATTTTAAAACGTACCAATAACGTTCAATGATGTTTTTAACAGTTTTGTGTTGGTTTGAAAACTTAGTGATTATCCGAATAGGATTAGTTTTTTTCCTATTTATTTTGGTACTAGTTCATGTCTTGTCTTCAGACATGCACGTTTATACGCCCTCTTCAGGCATTTTTTTTTTTTCCTCAGCAGAAAAGTCTATCAAATCCCCTGTCTCTGCAACTGGTGTCTGGGGATAAAGGTTCACCATCTCCTCTCCGTGGAACCCAGAAGATGCTATCAGTGCTGGGCAGAGGTTAGCAGAGCTCTGCCCTGTTGTCAGCAGTTCAGTTTGGGGATAGCAATCTCCAGATTTTCCACTGCTGATTCTCTGGCATTCTGCTGGACAGGCATATTCCTCCATCCAAGATCATCCAATGCAGAAAGAGGTTCATCAAGGTCAGTCAGCACTTGCTCCATCCGCCATAAGACCTCCATGTCCATAGCTGCGGGGGCAGGTTGGCAAAGCACACAGTTACTCTGCCACATTGTCGACTCTTCAGCCAGGATTTCAGAGTTGTCAACTGGTATTTCCTGATAGTCCCAGGCAAAGGGAGCCCCACCCTGCTGCTGAGCAGAGTCTAGCAGCTGTCTGTAGACCATCTCAAGCTCCCATTCCTGAACGGCCAGAAACTCCAAATCTTCCTGTGCTCAATGCACTTCCGAGACATTCAGTCTTCGCTCTCTTCCATTATTTCCTCCAAACGCCACTCCCAATCACTCCCAAAGTCAGGGTCCCTGGACAGCCTCCAGTACAACAATCCCAGGCAATCGTAGTCAAAGCCTTCCGTGGGGCTGTCATCCGCTGTCCACAGGCACACTTGGGCTACATACCACTGGAGGGCTCTGTAGCTCTCGTCCAACCGCATTTCTGCCCAGATCAGCCTGCTTAACTCAGCTGTCCACTCCTGGTTCGGCTGTTCCCCCAATAACAGCATTCTCACTTCATACTGCGACCAGTACCTTACATGGATGGAGGAGAGAACTTTTCCCTGGTTTCCCTGCTCACGGGCTAGCGCTTCCTTCCAGAGTTCGCAGCGGATAGAATCAAACCATCCTAGCAGGACCTGCTCTGATACTGGTCCTCTGTGCTGTATCTGCATCTCTCGCAACCTCCTTCTGAATTCCTCTTCCATGGTGGCTGGTATCTGTACCTCTCCTCTCCTGCTATCTGGACCTTGGATCCAGGTGATGGTTTGGATGTGTTCACGGCAAGGTAGCGCAATCCCACCATTCCCTCCACGGCTCTCAAGTAAGTCTTTCAGCATGGCTCTCCTGCAGGCTGGTTTGGAGTGTCCCAGTAACTGGAGAGCAAATCCCACCGCTGCCAACCAATGTAACGAGCCCCTGCTTGATCGGTTCCACTCTCCCGACACTCCTCTGCGGCTATTGAATCAGATTGCAGGTCGCAACGTCTGATGGTTCAGTCATCCGATGCTCCGGGATTTGAACAGCTATGTGCCATTCGAATCCAGTTGTGATAGCTCAGAACAAACACCAGGCAGGCTGTATGTAAGTTCAAACGGGGATCTCCTTTATTGAAAGGAATACAGGCTCTTTTATACAGTAAAAGAGGAGGTGCATACCTCCTGCTCATATTACTCTGAACATACACCTGTGACCAGAAACCTAATTAACATGGGCTAATTAACTAATCCCTTTAGACAGCCTAGATGACTCAGTCATGACCTTTAGGCCAGACTGGCCATCTTGTAGCTCGGAAAACACAATCAACATTATCACAAATCATCACAGAACTCTTCTTCACACAATAGCAGAGTAATTAACACAAACAACAATGGGAATCTAATGACTCTTAGATCCCATACTAGACTTATTTACAATAAACACATTCTAGCAGGCAACAGACAGACAGGTGGCTGGAATTGACATCAGCATCTCCTAACAGTATTTGTCCCAGCATTATGAATCAGCCACTATTTCTAATATGGCAAATCCAGGGTCCCCAGAGTCTGTGTCTCTTGGGGGGATATGGACCTGAATCCAAAGTAACACTACCTCAAGGGTCCTCAGGCATACAGCTCACAAAGAGCACCATTCCCCCAAATGCCAGGGCCCACGATCGATCGGCAAGAGGCTAGCATTCAGTCCCCTCCAAAAGTCTCTCTCTCCCGGCTAGGTCTGTCACTATATATATATATATATATATATATACACAATACACTGTAAGTGCAGCTAACTCACTGACTGTCCTGCCTAATCTATCTAACTTAAATCAAATGACACTGTCTCTCTGTCTCTGTCTCTCAACGCCGGAACACACACTACACAGGGCCGCTGTGCCGGTGGCATTATATAGTGTGGGGCGTGTACTAAACCCCCTTAGCCATAATTGGCCAAAGCCACCCTGGTTTTGGCCAATTACAGCTCTCTCTACAGACGGCGCTGTGATTGGCCAAGCATGCGGGTCATAGTGCATGCTTGGCCAATCATCATCATCATGCTGCAGTGAATTGTGGGCTGTGACGCGCTAAATTCGTGACGGCCTATATCGTTCGCAATTCGGCGAACGGGCGAACAGACGATGTTCGAGTCGAACATGGGTTCGACTCGAACACGAAGCTCATCCCTAATGGCCATATATCTGTATGTATTAACATGTAGATCTCTTTGCTGTTTCAGCACTTGCTCTTGGTTTTTTCCAGTGGTTGATATGCTACAGCTTTACTCGGTTGTTCCACCAGGGCCCCTTTTTTCGTCCAATCCCGGGAGCTGCGATGTGCACTGCGTGCCTCCCCCTTTCTCCTTCCTGTACTTCTATTGGAGATGGGACTTGAGGGACTGGGTGGGTGGATCGCTGCACATCGGCGTCACGCCTTGATGCTCACGTGTGACATCACTATTTGGCGCCGTCACGTGGGCGTCTATTCCATCTTGGCTGACTCATGTGGAGAGATATTTCTGGTGCCACTCGTTGGCGGCATTTACCACCCACGTCTGACTGCCCCTCCTTCACGGTCATGCCCCCGTGACGCTGGTCGGGCCCTGCGTGCATTGGGCGCACGCGCACATAAGTATCCCTCACTGTCACAGTCTCTTACCTGCACATCCATGTATGTTGTATATCATGCAGCAGACACTATTAATATCTATCTACACACTTACTCAAGGTAATTTCTGTTGGCACTGTCATGGGGGTCTCTGCACTTATTCAGTATACCCCTTCTTTTCACATCTATCCCTATGGGTATCCACCTTAGGGACCCCTACAATATCCTGGACACTCTTGGGGTTTCTCAGTCCACTACTCAACCTTTCCTCACAGCACCTTACCTATTCACATATCCTCACTCTTTATCCTTATCTTTACTATCCCCTACAGTGCAATATGCTTATCCCCAACTCTCCTTAGTACTATTTCACATGTGAGACTCTCACTATATATATATATTTTTTTTACAGACTCTGGGGTCATGCACCTTTACCCAGCACTTATGGAGGTTTTCTAATTTGTGGGATGCTTTGTGCGTGCGTGCTTTGCTCGTGGGTCTCCTACCTCAGCTCCCGGGACGGGCTATTTCTTGGGTCCCTGGATGGACTATACCATATGCTTTGCCTATTAGCCTCATGTAAGTCCTATAGGATTGGACACTTCCTTTCCTTGCTATTGTATACATTTATATTACTCCTTGAAGTTTTTATCAAATTTACTGGTCTTTTTCAGACATGTTGACGCATCCGCCCCTGATGAGTGGTTTTTACCATGTGCCTCTGTGCCTCGACACCAATGCAATGTATGTATATATATATATATATATATATATATATATATATATATATATTCAATGTAATCGTGTTTTGTACATATATCAATTCTGCATGTATATATTATGTGCTAGATATACTTTTACCCATTTTATGGTCTGTCATATGCTTCATTTAAAGTCCCGAACTTTTCGTTTTGTAACCAATATAGGGATGGAGACACGTCTTTTGTGTCTCATATAAAGTCCCGCCCCCCTTTTTCTTTTCAGACATTCAAAGAGAATGCAACCTGCCCAAGAACTGCCTCATTTGTGACATGCCCACCAGGTGGAACTCAATGTTGGCAATGCTGCAGTAGCTGCACACGCAGTAGAGGGCCATCAATGAGTACCTGTGCGAGTATGGCACCAGGACAGGGTCAGGGGAGCTTAACAGTGCATGCATCAGTGATACTGTCCCTCTTGTCTTCCTGTTGGAGCACATGCTTCGTGGAATAATGGACAGGGCACTTAAGGCAGAACAGCGGGAGGAAGAGGAGGACTTCCTTACCTCTCAAGGCCCCATTTATCCAGATACTAGTATTCCTGCAGGCCCGCCAATCACACAGGAAGAAGAAGAGGAGGATTGTGTCAGCATGGAAGTGGAGGATAACACTCAGCATCAGCAGCAGTCTTCAAGGGATCGTTTGCAGTCCCAAGAAACCCATGGAGTTGTACATGGCTGGTAGGAGGTGGTTGAGGATCATGTGATTCTTAGTGACCCAGAGGACTCAGGATCGAATGCCTCTGAAAACTTACGCTGCATGGCCTCCCTGATCCTGCAAAGCCTGCAAAAGGACCCTAGGATTTGTGGTATCAAGGAGAGGGATCATTACTGACTGGCAAACCTTCATGATCCACGTTACAAGCTAAAGTTATTAGTCGGCTTGTTAACTGCAAAATGTGCCACGTCCAATAATTAAATCATCGAGCAAGAAGAAAGTTCCCCTACTGGTGGACTTTAAAGGCACGTATATATGAATATGAGAGAAGATTTGTAGTATATAGAAAAAACATGTATTCATTTCAGAAACATTTAAAAAAATATATATATATGTCAACAGCAATGTGACTGTAGCAAACAACAAAAGGAACGTGGTTATGCATATATACATAAGTTAGACATTGATACCAATATATTTTTGCACCCGACGCGTTTCGGAGAAAATTGAGCCTCCTTCTTCAGGGGTGGGTGTGGGTTAAATCAAGGATTTCTAAATTGGAGATAATGTATTTGACAAAGAGATCATGAATGTGTATACATCTCAAGTTTTTACAGATAACGATACATATCATATATACATTACACTCACATTGGTAATATGTAGCTTGGCTTCGCATTCCAAACACAGAGTTAAAAACAGAAGCGCAGGTGCTGTCAGCCCAACCGGTGTGTTGCCCAATTGCGATCAATACGGGTTGATTATCATACCCAAGGTCTTAATGTTGCATATGTAGCAAGTATAGATGTCTAAGTAAGGGGTATTTGAATAGGTTTACTTCCTCATATACTGGAGGAGAAGGCCCGTATAGGTAGGGCATAGAGAGGTGTTGGATCTAAGGTTCCACTGAGGCCAGATGTGAGTCCTGTAAAGTGTAAAAATGTAAAAGTGTGTAGTGACTGATGAACAATTTCGGGTGTAGTTTATTTGTAGAAAAATAGGGGGTACAACATACCTAATCCCACCAATGTAGAAAATTCAAAAGAGAGTCAGAAGAGTAGTTAGTATACGTTATGTATACCAGGTGACTGGAAAATAATGGTATAGAGGAAAAAAAAAAAAAAAAAAGGAAAAAAGAAAAAAGAAAAAAAGAAGAAAAAAGAAGAAAAAAGAAAAAAGAAAAACGGGGGGAAAAAAGGGGGAAGGGATAATTCAAGAAAAGGGTGAAAATTGGAGGGAGAGGGGAAGGAAGGGGAAGAGGGGGGGGAAGAAAGGAGAGAAAAGGGAGAAAGGGGGAAGGGAAGTATGTAGGAAGGGAGTGGGAAAAGAGAGGGGAGAGAATGGGGAAGGGAGAGGGAAGGGGAGAGAGGGAAAAAGGGGGGAGTAAAGGAGAGAAAAAAAAAAAGAAGAAACAGGGGCAAAGAGAAAGAAAGGAAGAAAGAAAAAGAAAGAGAACCAGAGAGAAATATAAAGGAGGGAGAGCAGCTATAGGAAGTCTCTCACAGCTGCAACAATGTACTTGTGTAAACAGAGCAGCATAGAAGTAGAAATAAAAACATGGATGGTGTATTTAAAAATGGCAGAGGCAACATGTGGGATAGATGAAAGTAGTAAATAATATAATGGGGTACTCACTTTTAATATAGTGTCTACTCTTTTGACATCAGGCCAGACCGACAGCGTCCTGCACCCAAGAGCGGACGCTCGGTCTGGGCTGTGTGAGAGCATATAAAACCCTCCCTACCAATCAGCTGCTGATATGATTGCCAACAGCTGATTGTGGCAGGGGAGGGACAGACACGCTGAGAATGGCCCCCCGGGTGGAGCGAACGCCGCCAGGCCCCCACCGCGCATGCGCAGGCATCCGTGATGGGGCGCGGCCACGCCCACTACACCCGCCGGCACGTCGCAAGATGGAGGGCAGTGTCAGCAACACTGTATCCTCGCACAGCGCCGCCAAGAGCCAGGAACGCTCAGGCTGCTTTGTTTGCCGGGTAAACCGCAGATCAATAATAAGAATAATGCAGGCATAAAATGCCATATAATGGTAAAAGGTGTATAGATCACAATTCTGGGGAAAAAGCCACAACGCTGGCTGACAGTGTTACAGGCTGGGATTTCTCATGTAATAGGAAACAAATTACAAGAAGTTAATGTTATGGATACATATATAGATTACATTATATAATAAAAAATATATATATTATTATTATATTTGTATTTTACAGGCTGGAATAATTCATATAATGAAAAACAGATTATGTAGCAGAATATATACCGTTACGTCTATAAGTTGTATCAATCCAAAGACAATTATATAGGTAAAGGTGGTCACAACATAGCCATTAATCATGTATTTTAACCATATATATGTACAGTAAAAATTCTGTAAAAGTATCACAGTCTTCAAGACATATCCCTTATATTTAGCATATGGAAAAGCAAGTTACAGACTGAAATTGTATATATATATATTGAAAGCTTTAAGTATGTTGAATAGTGATAGAAATAAATATGTATAGGAGTCACATAACTCAGAAAAATGTTATATGTTATTTTTTGTACATATTTCTATATATATATTCTATTAGTGGCAGTTGTAAGGAGAGGGTATGGGTGCTAGAAAGATGTTTATGAGAGTCGTCATTTTCCTCATTGCTCCCTACCACCTGACGAGAAGCCTTCAAGAAAAGGCTTAAACCAGATGGTTTCGTTCAAACCTGGGGGCTGGGTAGCCTTTAAGTTGTATATCCAGCGGGATTCTAACTGTAACAATGCCTTGTTCCAGTCACCTCCTCTGGGTTCCGGATGTATCCGGTCTAGAATAAGAAATTTGATTCTTGGAAATTTGCCCCCATGTACTATTGTAGTGTGTCTCCCAAGTGGGAGATCAGGGTCACAAGTTTGCATACTCAAGATGTGTCTACATGCTCTCTTCCGAAATTCTGTTTTAGTTTTTCCTATGTAAAAGCATGTACATTCGCACAGGAGCATATAGATCACACCGTATGTTTTACAATTAGCAAAGTGTTTGGGGTGGAAAAGCTGGCCATTAGGGAGGGTTGGATTTCTGTCTGTGAACATATACTTGCAGTAACTACAGTCTCCGCATCTAAAGGTTCCCTTGTATTTACAGTGTTTGTCTACTTCCCCCCTAAATTCGCTCGTAGTAACTTTATCTCTTAAAGAGGAAGTATGTTTAAAAGTGAAAAGGGGTTTCTGAGGAACAAAAGGCCCCAAAGTCGGGTCGTATTGTAGCATGTGCCAGTATTTTCCCACAATGTTCCGGACTTGTCTATGTTGATTACTGTATTTTGTGATGATCCTAATAGTGTCTGTATCTTTTTCGCCAGTTTTATTTACTTTTTCAGGGTACAATAGCTTATTTCTTGGTTGCATAAGGGCTTTTTTGAAAGAGCGTTTGAGTAACGCATGAGGATAGCCCCGTATTAATAGTCTGTCACGTAACTTGTTTGCTTCCATCTTAAAGGTGTCATCATTAGAGCAGTTGCGTCTTACTCTAAGATACTGGCTATATGGGATTGAATCAAGGAGGGGTTTAGGGTGGAAACTCGTCGCATGTAAAATTGCGTTACTTGCAGTAGGTTTTCTATATAATTTACTCATAATGTTACCTCCCTTTCCTCTAGAGATCTCCACATCCAAAAACGTAACACATTGCTTGTCAAATGACATTGTAAAGTTAAGGTTAAATTCATTCCGATTCATTCTCAGTAGGCATTGTTGGAGGAGATCAATCGATCCATCCCATATAATGAACAGGTCATCGATGTATCGGTACCATCCGCGTACGTGGTCCGTATATAACGATAGACTTTCGTCGCTCAAAAACATGGCCTCCCACTCCCCCAGGTACAGGTTGGCATACGATGGGGCACAACATGTCCCCATCGCAACCCCCTGCACCTGGAGGTAGTGGGAGCCATTAAAGGTAAACACATTATGACTCAGAATAAATTCTAATAATGAGGTGACGAACTCTCCATATGCGGGATCTATGTCTCTAGCTGTGCGAAGAACATGTTTAATGGCTGCTACACCCTTCTCATGGGGGATGGAGCTATATAAGGACTCGACATCAATTGTCACAAAGATTGCATATTCAGGAATTTCCAATTTATCAATAATTTGCAGAAAGTGCACTGTATCTTTAACAAAAGAAGGTAAAGAATAAACAAATGGTTTCAAAACTTCGTCTATCAGTCTGCTGGCATTCTCGCTAATCGCCCCTATCCCGGAGATGATGGGTCTTCCAGGGGGTTTTTTTTTATGTCTTTATGGACCTTCGGTAATGAATAGAAAACCGGTGTACGGGGAAAATTGTTCCTAATGAATGTCCATAGAGACTTTGTGATTGTCGAGTTGGAGTAGGCCGTATCTATTAGTGTATAGAAGTCCTGATTGTATTTTTTGACCAGACTTGCCAGTATTTGGCGATACCACTCTGCTTTGTTTAGTATTCTATTGCACATCTTGATGTAGTCCTCCTTATTTTGCACCACAATATTCCCACCCTTGTCCGCATTTTTTATTATAATTTGGTCGTTATTTGACAATGTTTTAAGTGCTGCTGTTTCACTTCTAGTTAAGTTCCTAGGGAGTTTGGTATCAGTTTTTATCTTGTCTAGTTCTTTATCGACTAATTTTAGGAAGGCTACTGCGTTCGGATGGGTACTGGGTGTCGGACAAAAGTCCGATTTCTTTTTTAGTGTGGATTTATTTCCCTTACAGCGTTCGTTGGGGGTTTCGATGGATTCTAGAATTTGAAAGAGATTGATCTCATCAATGAGATCAGTTGGATCATTCTCATCAAGGAGGGACACCAGTTGATTTAGTGCTTGGTGTTCTTGTGGAGTAAAGTCATTTGGCCCTTCCTGTTTATGGTAGAGTTTTTTTAAAATCAGTTTGCGTATAAAGAGTTGAAGGTCTTTGTAGATCTCGAATTTATCCAAATCTTGATTGGGGCAAAAGTTTAGACCTTTTCTAAGAACGGCAGTTTCATCATCAGAAAGTTTGTAGGATGAAAGGTTAATTATATTTAAATCATTCGGCCCCTGTTCTTGACCAGCAATTGGGACAGTTACAGTGCTATTTGGGTGTAAGTATTGGGGTTGGATTGTGTAGGTTGTACACCCATCAAGATTTTTTCTAAAAAAGATGGGTCGTTGGAAATAGTGTCTAGTGATATGACAGTTGAAGGATTTGACTGGGGAGTGGGTTCACATTCTGGAGTGGATGTATTAATTTGTGTATTTGGTGCTTTCTTGGTTAGCTCGTGTGTGGGTATAAGGGATTTGGGTTTCATAGGGATATCAAGGGTTGGTTTCTTTGCCTGTTGACCCTCCTTGGGGTCTCCACGAAAAGTGCGTTTAGTGCTCTGTCCTATATTTGGTTTTTGAGAGGTTTGGGTGTGGATATGGGGTAAATTGGAGGTGGATTGTGAAGGAGTGCTTTGGTGTCCCTGTTGTTGGTAGTTTTTATTCTGGTTTGGACTAGTTTGGGCCCATTTGTATGCCTTCCCATCTCTGAAGGCGTTTCTATCTCGAGTGAGTTTCTGTCGTTTTTTTATAAGTATATCCTTGTTGAATGTTTCTAAGTGTAATTTGAGTCTGTCCTCTTTATTGGTGAGGGGTCTCTGGGTTTTCAGCTGTTGTAGTTTGTTGCAGAGAGCTACAATATCTGTATCTAGGGTATTGGATCTCTTTCTGTATTCTACAATCAATATTTCCATTAAACTTTGTGAACATGCCCGCAGGGCTTGCTCCCATTTGGTTTTAAACTCCGAGTCCAGACCTTCTATTGTCGCAGAGGGAGCAGAGGATGAAACATCTTTGGGAGGCCTAGCAGAAAGGTTTGTGCAATGCGTTTCCAGAGCCTGGGAGGTTACAGTTTCCTGGTGCTGAACAACGTGTTGTTGAGGCATCGTTCAGTCACAGAAAGAGCGGTGGAGAAGGTGGCCGGCTAACTGATGCCTTCCGACAATTCTTCAGTCCCCAGCACCCAGTTCTGATCGGTTCCAGCAACCATTACCAGTGTCTGAATTACATGGTGCAGGAATATCTAGGGGCAAGATCAGACTTGGAGACCTTTCCACCAGAACATCCACTGGGTTACTGAGTCTTGAGGATGGACCAACTGGCCAGAGCTTGCTCAATATGCAATTGAGCTACTGGCCTGTCCTGCATCCAGTGTTATTTCTGAACGCACATTCAGTGCTGCTAGAGGCTTTGTAACTGATCACAGAGTGCACCTGTCCACAGACTCTCTTGATCGGCTCACATTCATAAAAATGAATCCGTCTTGGATCACCAGTTACCACGCACCTGATGCTGATGTAAATGATTGATTTTTCTATGGATGTGGGATCCCTTGAAGACTGCATATGCTGAGTGACTATCCTATTATGCTGACTATTCTATTCCTCCCCAATCTTCATGATGATAGCTTTTAGGAATATTTTCAGTTCAGGGCACCACCATCACTGCCTATGGCCCAATTTTTCTGCCCCTGTTTAACAGGGGCATTTAATCACAATTTTTGATCTAATATTTCACAGCAGGGCCTGTTTCTGTGCTCAACAAAAGTATTTGTGAGGCTTTACAGTGTTGTACCACCACCACCACTGCCTAAGGCCCAATTTTTAAGCCCCTGTTTAACAGGGGCACGTAATTACAATTTTTGATCTAATATTTCACAGCAAGGCCTGTTCCTGCACTCCACAAAAGTATCTGTGAGGCTTTACAGTGTTGTGCATCCACCACCGCCTAAGGCCCCATTTTTATGCCCTTCTTTAACAGGGGCGCGTAATTACAATTCTTGATAATATTTCACAGCAGGGCCCATTCCAGTGCCCACCAATAGTAACTGTGAGGGCTTGCAGTGTTCTGGTACCACCAACACCTAAGGCCTAATTTTTCGCAGAGTGTATAGGGCAGGCCGTATAGTATATACAGGCGGCCCCCTATTTTCAAACATCCGATTTACAAATGACTCCTACTTAGAAACGGAAGGAGACAACAGGAAGTGAGAGGAAATCTACCCCTAGGGAAGGGAAATTCTCTCCTGTAAGAGTTAATATGGGAAAAAGGTGTCTCTACTGATGCTTTATCACCAATCCTTGTTTCCCTACTAACCCAACATTTTCAAAATCCAATTGTCATTGGAACAGAAAGTGAGGTGAAATCTTCTGAACAGGGGCACAGACAGCAAAACAAATGTTACAGGGGTGATAACCCTTCCCTATGTTATCCAAAAAGCTTAAAAATAAATTTTTTGGCTGGAGCTACACTTAAAAAATGTACCTGTTCCAAATTACAAACAGATTCAACTTAACAACAAACCTACAGTATCTATCTTGTTTGTAACTTGGGGACCGCTTGTATACTGCTGTTCAGAGTATATAGGGCCTGGGGGCCCCTCATTTTTTTTTTAATTTAGGTGTGGGGTTCCCCTTAATATCCATACCAGACCCAAAGGGCCCGGTAATGGGCTGGGGGTGGTGCAACATTACATTACAGCCACAAGCAGTTTTAAATGACTTTTTTTCCTTTAGAAATGTAATTTTGTGCAGCGACTGTTCTAAACACAGGAAAGATGTGCCACTTTACAGGCATACTATAGACACCCCCCAGGCACGATATTTAAAGGAATATTTCACTTTTATTGTTTCACTTTAAGCATTCTTAAAATCACTGTTCCCGAAAAAACGGACGTTTTTAAAACTTTTTTTTGCATTGATACATGTCCCCTGGGGCAGGACCCGGGTCTCCAAACACTTTTTATGACAATAACTTGCATATTAGCCTTTAAAATTAGCACTTTTGATTTTTCACGTTCGAGTCCCATAGACTTAAACAGTGTTCGCGTGTTCGCACAAATTTTTTGCCTGTTCGCATGTTCTGCCGCAAACTGAACTGGGGGGTGTTTGGCTCATCCCTAATTAGCAGTAATCAGCATGGATTCATGAAGAATCGTTCTTGCCAAACAAATCTTTTAACCTTCTATGAGGAGGTGAGTTGCCATCTAGATAAAGGAAGGCCTGTAGACGTGGTGTATCTAGATTTTGTAAAAGCATTTGACACAGTTCCGTAACCATAAACATTTACTGTACAAAATAAGGTCCGTTGGCATGGACCATAGGGTGAGTACATGGATTGAAAACTGGCTACAAGGGTGAGTTCCGAGGGTGGTGATAAATGGGGAATAATCGGAATGGTCAGGGGTGGGTAGCGGGGTCCCACAGGGTTCTGTGCTGGGACCAATCCTATTTAATTTGTTTATAAAGGACCCGGAGGATAGGGTAAACAGTTCAATCTCTGTATTTGCGAGCGATACTAAGCTAAGCAGGGCAATAACTTCTGCACAGGATGAGGAAACTTTGCAAGAAGATCTGAGCAAATTAATGGGGTGAGCAGCTACATGGCAAATGAGGTTTAATGTAGAAAAATGTATAATAATGCATTTGGGTGGGAAAAAAATGAATGCAATCTATACACTAGGGGGAGAACCTCTGGTGGAATCGAGGATGGAAAAGGACCTGGGGGTCCTAGTAGATGAAATTCTTACCACATACCTGTTACAGTTAATAATAATTTACATCCATCAGTAATCTATTAATAATAACCATAGGACATATTATGTGAACTGTATGGATAATATAAAATAAAAAAATATATATTGTAGAATCAAAAACATAGGAGTAAATAAAAACGTATGTGTTTATATAAAAAAGAAAGTCCAAGTGTTTCTCTTCAAAGATGGATAATCAAATCCCACGTGCACAAATCTACATCCATGTTGAAGAAACTTCCACCGATCCGTGATGCACCACCACCTTCTACAATGGACACTCATCAGAAACCAATAATAAAAAAGCCTTGATTTATGCCTGGATCACCCACGTCCTCATTAGAGTATATCTGGGGCTTTCCAATTGATATGCCAGTAATTATTCCATATATCTCCACATTAGATGATTTTAGGATCTCATAAAAAACAAACGGCCATCATTGCGCAGCATACTTTATTTCATCAGTAAAAAAGGTAAAAAATTATTGCACTCACAAGTAAAGTGTATGGTACCGGCACTGGGTCCTTCCAGCAATGCGTTTGGCTCATTGGCTCATCCTGAAGCTTCCTGAAGACGCATGATTGGATGCGAAATGTGTAGAGGCTTCTGGGTAACACCGATGTCACTTCCTGTCCCTAACACAAATTATGGCTTGGACTGCACGCTGGCCTTGGGAGACAAAATGGCGAATACTAGCTCCAAACGCAATGCTGGAAAGACCCAGTGCCGGTCCCAAGGCACTTTACTTGTGAGTGCAATAATTTATACCTATTTTACTGATGAAATAAATTAAAGTATGTTGCGCAATGATAGCCGTTTGCTTTTTATGAGATCCTAAGATCATCTAATGTGGAGATATATGGAATAATTACTGGCATATCAATTAGAAATCCCAGATATACTCTAATGAGTGGAGTGGCTGATCCAGTCAAAAATCAAGGCTTTTTTATTATTGGTTTCTAGTGAGTGTCCATTGTAGAAGGTGGTGGTGCATCACAGATGGGTGGAATTTTCTTCAACACGGATGTAGATTTGTGCACGTGGGATTTGATTATCTATCTTTGAAGAGAAACACTGGGACTTTCTTTTTTATATAAACACATAAGTTTTTATTTACTCCTACATTTTGTATTCTACAATATATTATTTTTGATTTTATATTATCTATACAGTTCACATAATATGTCCTATGGTTATTATTATTATTATTATTAATGCATTACTGATGAAGAAAATTATTATTCACTGTTACAGGTATGTGGTAAGAATTATTTTTAGGGTTAGTGCAGTTATCCAATACATTGAAACACTGTTTATCCCACACCTATGGTAGGGAACCCATGACTGCAGCAGATCTGCTATTTAAATTTAAAGACACATTAAACACGTATTTATATGTAATTTTTTTTGTGCTCGTGACACACATATAGTTACATAGTTACATCGTAGGTGAGGTTGAAAAAAGACACAAGTCCATCAAGCCCAACCTATGTGTGTGATTATGTGTCAGTATTACATTGTATATCCCTGTATGTTGCGGTCATTCAGGTGATTATCTAATAGTTTCTTGAAGCTATCAATGCTCCCCGCTGAGACCACCGCCTGTGGAAGGGAATTCCACATCCTTGCAGCTCTTACAGTAAAGAACCCTCTACGTAGTTTAAGGTTAAACCTCTTTTCTTCTAATTGTAATGAGTGGCCACGAGTCTTATTAAACTCTCTTCTGCGAAAAAGTTTTATCCCTATTGTGGGGTCACCAGTACAGTATTTGTAAATTGAAATGATATCCCCTCTCAAGTGTCTTCTCCAGAGAGAATAAGTTCAGTGCTCGCAACCTTTCCTCATAACTAAGATCCTCCAGACTCTTTATTAGCTTTGTTGCCCTTCTTTGTACTCACTCCATTTCCAGTACATCCTTCCTGAGGACTGGTGCCCAGAACTAGACAGCATACTCCAGGTGCGGCCGGACCAGAGCCTTGTAGAGTAGGAGAATTATCGTTTTATCTCTGGCGTTGATCCCCCTTTTAATGCATGCCAATATTCTGTTTGCTTTGTTAGCAGCAGCTTGGCATTGCATGCCATTGCTGAGCCTATCATCTACTAGGACCCCCAGGTCATTTTCCATCCTATCCTATATTTTGCACCTAGTAGATAATAGGCTCAGCAATGGCATGCAATGCCAAGCTGCTGCTAACAAAGCAAACAGAATAATGGCATGCACTAAAAAAGGGATTAACTCCATGGATAAAGCGAAAATTCTGCCACTCTTTAAGACTCTGGTCCGGCCGCACCTGGAGTATGCTGTCCAGTTCTAGGCACCAGTCCTCAGGAAGGATGTACTGGAAATGGAGCGAGTACAAACAAGGGCACCTAAGCTAATAAAGGGACTGGAGGATATTAGTTATGAAGAAAGGTTGCGAGCACTGAACTTATACTCTCTGGAGAAGAGACGCTTGAGAGGGGACATGATTTCTATTTACAAATACCATACCCCGCAATAGGGATAAAGCTTTTTTGCAAAAGGGTGTTCAACAAGACACGTGGCCACTCATTAAGATTAGAAGAAAAGAGGTTCTTTACTGTAACAACGGCAAGGATGAGCGTAGTAGAACAGGAAACAAGATCTGGAGCCAGAAGGAATGTCAGCCAAGCAAGTCTTTAACAGGAACACAGGAGAGTGTCTCTAGAGATGTGACCAAGGCAAAGGCAGAGATCATCTGGGCTGGATGGCTTAAGTAGCCAGGACTGATGAGCAGGATATCATCAACAGGTGAGTCACTGTGGAGAGAAAGGAGCTGGCAATTAGCCAACAGCTGAGCGGCCAGCTTTGAGAAGGAAGGGCTGACCCCAGCCCTGACAGTACCCCCTCCTCAATGACCTCTCCCCCTCGGAGGACCACCAGGCTTGAGGGGAAAATGACTATGGAAATCACGGAGGAGGACAGGGGCATGTACGACCGAGGATGAGACCCAAGATCGTTCCTCCGGACCGTACCCTTTCCAATGCACCAGGTACTGTATGCGCCTGCGGAACCTACGGGAGTCAACAATGGACTGTACCTCATACTCCTCATGGTTCTCAACCTGTACAGGGTGAGGACGAGGCACCGAGGTGGTAAAGTGGTTGCAGACCAAAGGTTTTAATAAGGAGACATAAAATACATTTGAGATACGCATATTAGAAGGAAAGTCTAATGCGTAAACCACTGGGTTAATCCTGCAAAGAATATGGAAAGGCCCAAATAACCGAGGTGCGAACTTCAGAGAGGGAACACGAAGTCAGAGGTTGTGAGATGACAACCAGACCCTGTCCCCAAGCTGGTAGGAAGGCACAGGCAGGCATCTGCGGTCAGCATGGAGTCTGTAGCATGTCGCAAAACCTCCTGGATTGTGCCCAAGTGGAACGAAGGCCACGGAGATACTCCTCTAATGCAGGAATACTCTTCGGAACAAATGAGTCAGGCAACATGGAAGGTTGGAAACCATAGTTCGCCATAAACGGGAGAATCGGGAAGCAGAATTCAAGGCACTATTGTGAGCAAACTCCGCCCATGGTAAGAGGTCTGACCAGTTGTTACGATGGTCAAAAATATAGCAACGTAGGAACTTCTCCAAGGACTGATTGGCTTGTTCTGTGGCCCCATTAGACTGTGAGTGATACGCAAGCAAGCTGAATTCCCAACTGTGCACAAAAGGCTCACCAGGACTCAAACTGAATACCCCTGTCCGAGACAATCACCTTGGGTAGCCCATGTAAGCGAAAGATCTCCAGAACAAATACGGAAGCCAGTTCCATAGAAGTGGGCAACTTCTTAAGTGGAATGCAATGGGACATTTTCGAGAACTGGTCAACAACCATAAGGATAACTGTGTTGCCCTGGGATTTGGGTAACTCCACAATGAAATCCATAGACAGGTGGGTCCAGGGCCTCTCTCCATTGGGTATGGGTTGTAGGAGGCCCACTGGAAGGTGTCATGGAATCTTACTCTGAGCATGCACGGAACAGGCAGCTACGAAGGCGGTTACATCAGCACATAGACTAGGCCAACAGAATTGTTGGGAAATCGCCCAAAAGAGTTGATTCTTCCCAGGGTGGCCAGCAGCCTTGGGATAATGGTAAGTCTGGAGCACAGAGGTATGGAGACTCTGTGGGACAAAGCAGTGGTTACAAGGTTTCTCAGGAGGAGTATGGACCTGAGCGGCAAGAATTTTGTCACCCAAAGGAGTAGTGAGACTGGTGCGAACCATAACCATTCTTATTACCAGGTAAGAATGAGACAATGTAATTGAAACTAGACAAGAAAAGAGCCCATTGTGCCCTTCTGGGAGACAGGCGTTTAGCCTCAGACAAGAATGTGAAAATCTTATGGGCCTTCGAGGAGATGTCTCCATTCTTTCAGGGCTAAAATGATCGCTAACATCTCTCAGTCACCAATCTCATAATTGCACATCGCAGGTAACAACTTCTTGGAAAAGTAGCCACAAGGATGCATAGCACTCTCAGAGGTAGGACGTTAAGACAGAAGGGTGCCAACTCCAGTCTCAGAAGCATCAACCTCAAGTATAAAAGGTAACGTAGGATCAGGATGTGCCAACACAGGAGCAGAAACAAAGGCAGCCTTGAAACTCTCAAAGGCCTTAATGGACTCCGGAGACCAACTCTGTGGGTTACCGTCCTTTCTGGTCATATGAGTCAGGGGCTTGACCAGAGATGAGAAGTTATGAATAAACTTCTGATAATAGTTGGCAAAGCCAAGAAAACACAGCAGAGGACATAAACCCACGGGTCGGGGCCACTATAGGACTGCTGAAAGTTTCTCTGGGTCCATCGAAAAACCAGCAGTGGAAATGACATAACCCATGAATTTAACCTGTTCACGATTTAATTTGCACTTCTCCAATTTACAATAGAGATTGTTCTCTCTTGGTTTCTGAAGCACACGACAGACATCTGTGTGGTGGCTCTACAGGGACTTGGAAAATATGAGGATATCATTGAGATAAACCGCCACACATAACTGCAACAAATCTCGGAGGATATTGTTAATAAATTCCTGGAAAACTGCCGGGGCCTTACAAAGGCCAAAAGGCATTACGAGGTACTCATAATGGCCTGTTCTGGTATTAAACACAGTTTTCCACTTGCAAAGAAAGTAGTAAATTGGGCTTTGGACTTTCTGGGCACAAAAATCACTATATATGATTGTATTAAAAATATGATTTATTGAAAATTATTAAAAGGTAAGAATAAAAAGGACAGAGCCAGAAATCAGTTCATAGCGATACAATTTACAGTTATGCACTCCATACATAGCTCTACAATAAAAATAAATCATAGAAAAATTGGGGATACCAATCCTTAATTCATGTAGTTATATTGTAGTACACTGGGAGCTATGCAATGATAACAATTGATGTCTATAGCTTGCTCAACATGTTGCACGCCAAAGCGCTTCTTCAGGAGCACAGAACAGATTACTGAAATATATAAAACATCCAATAAGTACAGCTTTAGTGAACTCACTATAACAAAAGACTATAGCCAGATAATAAACATATTGCGAACTTGGTGTCATTGCCACCGGGAACCATCAGATGATGCCATTCCCATAAAGCCCAAAGTAACATTCAAACACTATGGGGACGTGTGTAACATGATAGTAATAAGTATAATGATTCATGGAGAGGAGAGAAGGTTTGGCTGCCAGTAGAAGATTAGAAGAGGGAGGGAGGAGGGGGGGGGGGGGGAGAGGGAGAGGGAAGAGAGGGGGAAAGAGAGGGGAAAGGGAAAAATGGGGAAAAGGGACGGGAAAAGAAAAGGGGAAAAAAAAAAGATATAGAGATAAAGAATTGATCCATTGATATGGAAAGGGGAGATGAAAATCTCATTCCAAATAGATGACCAGGTGTGTGTCTATATAGAGGTATAGAGATATATATACACGATCTCCATAATTTTCTAGTTGTACTACTGCTAATTGTAACTAATGGGACCAATAGTTATTTTTATATAACTGCGGTATTACTGAAACAATATTAATTTATTTGTAACCATTGGGACCAACAGTAATTTATTTATTTTTTTTTATTCCATAATATTTTATTGGTAGAATAAAAATAGGGTTTACATTGCCTTTGGTTACAGAAATTGAGTCATAACAGAGTATTCGGCAACACTGACATTCAAAGTTAACAGACAATAACTCTTGTAATAAAGATAGAAACAAACGAAAAGGGGACCTTTCTACCGCTGACTTTGGTAAGGTGTACCCTTATAAAAAACAATGAAATATAGTTGTGAAAGGTCACTTATATAAATGCATATGTTCCACTGCTATTAATTCTGTCTGGTGTTTACGGATGTTTGGGTGTATTTCTTCAATAAAATCGAAACTGTGCTTTCATACAGTGGTTAATGTTAAGTGTCTATTTCCGTTCAGTATTTGATCAGCTAAGGATGATTGAACATCAGTGTATACAAAGAAAAGATTCTGTCTGCAGGGGATCTAGCTTATGGTGTAGACCTAGATTTATAGGAAAAGAAAGATAAAGAGGGGTAGGGAGCGAGGGAGGAAGAGAAGACAGAGAGTGGAGGGGGGGGAGGGCGGAGGGAGTGGGGGGGAGAGGATAGGGTCAGTAGTATCTTGCAGTCTCCGCCACCATATTTAAGGGTTTGTATTCTCGCAGGGAGGATTGCCCAACTGACGGGTCTTTAGGTGGGTACGTGTAAAATGTGTCAGGTGACCTCCCCCATTCAACCCTTGTTTAGGTGGGGGAGGTCGGCCACCACGAACCTTCATAGATTTAGCTTCTGAATGATATAAAGAAGTTAATAATGGTTGCCAGCTTTTTAGGGATCGCGATTTGTGTGAGTTTGGTTGGTCAACTGTTTATATTGATCAGTGGTACAAAAGTGGGACCAGCATGCCCATGTGAATGAGAATTTGGTTGGGCAGTCTTTGGCTATGGCGATCAATTCCTCCATTTCCGCAATTTTTTCTACTCGTTTGAGCCATTCCGGGATAGTGGGCGCATTTGTTGTTCCCCAGTGGAGAGGGATACACAACTTGGCTGCATTTAGTAAGGGTGGTATTAGCGTTTTGCGATATTGATGTACCGGAATGTCCGAGTGATGAAGGAGGCATTGTGCTGAGGTGTGTTCTAGAGTATATGTGGATATTTGTGAGGTCAGCTCCCTGACTTGGGTCCAAAAGGGCTGGATTAAGGGACAGGACCACCATATATGTTCTAGTGTACCCACTTCATTGGCGCATCTCCAGCATTTGTCAGATAGGGTAGGATAGTATTTGTGAATAGTTGCGGGGGTTCTGTACCAACGCATTAAAATTTTATAATTATTCTCTTGAATCGAGACATTAAGGGAGCCTTTATGTGCTATCATAGAAATGTGTTCCCATTGTGCCTCAGTTAATTCTGTTTGTAGGTCTCTTTCCCAGTTTACGCACGCTTTGATAGTTTTCATTGAGCCTCCTGCGGAGAGCAGGTTGTAAACGTTTGAGATCATATGTTGCTGGGGTGTAGAGTGAGCACATAGTTGCTCAAAAGTCGTGAGTGGACGGGAGACCGAGGAGCCACTGTCTATTTCTTTTAAAAAATGTCTGATCTGGAAGTATGTCCAGAGTGGGAGGGGAGTACTATTTGCATTAATCGGTAGGGAGGAGCGCTCTAGAAGAGTGCCCGAGCGAAAGAAGTGATGGGCTACAACTGTTGAGTGTTGCCATGTACCCATCAGGAAGTTAGTGAACATGCCGGGAGGGAATGCTGGGTTGTGTTTTACCGGAGTGAGGGGTCCCGGATTGGAGGAAATGTGTAGCTTCCGACAGGCATCCTTAAAGCATTGGAGTGTCGGGGCGATGAGAGGATGACTATTTAGTATTTTCGGGGTGTGTTTGGATAAAGTCCAAGGCAAGGATCGTAGTGGTAATGGGGAGAATGTATGTTCAAGGGTGACCCAGTCTTTACATTTGTCGTGTACTGACCAATCTATAATTCTAGAGAGGTGACACGCCCAATAATATTTCTTGAGATCCGGGAGGCCGATGCCCCCTTTTGTCTTAGGGTGCGTTAGTTGGTCGTAGGCTATTCTAGGTCTTTTCTGTCTCCATAGAAATTTAGTGCATAGTCGTTTGTAGAGTTGGAAGAAAGTCGGGGGGAGTTTAATAGGTATAGTTTGTAAGATATAGAGGATGCGGGGAAGGATATTCATCTTTAGGATTGCTGCCCTACCAAACCAGGAAAAATGGGGATTGTTCCATTTGCTTAAGTCGTTCGTAATGGTTTTGAGGATGGGTTGATAGTTTTTGGAGTATAGGTCTGAAAGCTTTGACGTTAGTTGTATCCCAAGGTATTTAATCTGGTCATGCCTCCAATGGAAGGGAAAATTGCTTTTGCATTGTGTTACCTGTTCCTGTGGGAGTGAGATATTTAGGGCCTGGGATTTTGTGAAGTTGATCTTAAAATTGGAAATGGTGTGAAAGGTATTTGCTTCTTTTAAGAGGCTTGGGATCGATATGTGTGGTTCTCTCAGGAATAGTAATATGTCGTCAGCGAATGCAGCGATCTTGTAGGTACGATCGGCAATGCAGAAACCTTTGATGTTGTCGTTGGATCTGAGACATTGGAGAAAGGGTTCTAGGGTTAAGACAAATAATATTGGGGAAAGTGGACATCCCTGTCTTGTTCCATTATTAATAGAGAAGGCGTTCGACAGGTGGCCGTTGACACTCACCCTAGCGGTTGGAGTGGTATAGAGGGACATGATAGCATTAAACATCCGATCTTGGAGACCAATGCGTCTCAGAACTGCTCCAAGGTAGTCCCATGCCAACCTGTCGAACGCCTTCTCTGCATCCAGGGACAGGAAGAATCCCTTGTGTTTTTGGTTCGTGATCCAGTGATGTATATTCAGCGCTTTGATTGTGTTGTCTCTAGCCTCTCTTCCAGGGATGAACCCCACCTGGTCCCTCCCTATCAGGGAAGGCAGGAGAGGCAAGAGACGGGAGGCCAGAATCTTGGCATAAAGTTTTACGTCAACGTTTAATAAGGATATCGGCCTATAGTTACTTACTGAGGTGGGGTCTTTTTCATCTTTCGGGATCACTGTGATGTGTGCTTCAAGGAATCTATGGAAGGGGAGAGTGGATGATGTTAAGGAGTTGAAGGTCCTAATTAAATGTGGGGCCAGTGTATCTGTGAAGGTTTTGAAGTAAGTGGCTGTAAACCCGTCTGGGCCTGGGCTTTTCCCATTTTTAATTTGTTTAATAGCCGCTTTTAGCTCTTCTTCTGATATAGGATTTTCAAGGTGTGCTGCATCTTCTTTATCTATGGGTTTGGGGGCAAATTTGCTGAGAAACGACTTGATTATCTTACGTCTGTTCTCAGATCCATACTGGCTTGTATCTTGTTTCGGGAGATTGTATAATTTAGAGTAGTAGGTCTCAAATTGGGCTGCTATGTCTGTCGAGGTGATGTGCGATTTACCCTGATGATCTTTAATAGTATGAATGGTTGCCTGTGCTTTCCTGGTCTGGAGGGCTTTAGCAAGGTATTTACCACCTTTATTGCCATATTCATAGAAAATCTTTTGATGTAACAGAAATTTACGTTGCGTCTTACGGTTTAGTTTATCTCGTAGCATCTTCCTAGTTTGGGTGAGTTCGTGATAAGTTTGCTGTACTTGTGATTGTTTGTGGGCAAGTTCAAGCCTTTTAATCTTGTCAAGGAGCTCTGTGATTTTCTGTTGTTGGGCCTTTTGACGCGAAGCTTTAAGAGCAATGAGTTTGCCTCTGACTACGCACTTGTGGGCTTCCCATTGTGAGAGAGGGGCAGTGTCTGGTGTGTCGTTTTCTAAGAAGAAGGTGTGTATGCAGTTATTGATATCATTGGTTACTTCTTCCGAAGTAAGCAGAGACGCATCTAGGCGCCAAATTTTTTGTTTGGGGACGTGATTGTCAGGGAACGTCAGGGTCATTGTGATTGGATGGTGGTCTGACAGCACCATTGGTTCAATGGTGGCAGTCGAGAGAAAGGGAATATCTTTCTGGGACAGGAACAGATAGTCGATCCTCGAATATTTGTTGTGTGGGGCCGAGAAAAAAGTAAAGTCCTTCTCATCGGGGTGAAGGGCACGCCACGTATCATGTAAAAGAAGGTCTTGGATTTGTAGTTTAATTTGTCGGATAGCTTTGTATGGTAGAGATGTCGTGCCTGTGGAGGTGTCTAAGATTGGGGAAAGAGGGATATTGAAGTCTCCCCCTAGAATGGTCAGTCCGGCATGGAAATCTGAGAGTAGTCGCGAGATTGATCTAAAGAAACTTACTTGTGCAGAATTGGGGCTATATATGTTGGCCAGGGTCACTGGTCGTCCCTGGAGTCGTCCTTTCAAAAAGAGGTATCTGCCTTCGGTATCTATGAGTGAGTCCTCGAGTTGCCAGTCTAGGTTTTTGGATAAGAGAATTGAAACCCCTTTGAACTTTGCAAGAGAATTGGTGGCATGGTATACTGTTGGGAACATGCGGTTCAAGAGTTTGGGTATTTTGTTTGTGTGAAAGTGTGTCTCTTGTAGGAACACTATATTAGCCTTAAGTTTAGACATCATATCAAGAACTTGACTACGCTTCTCCGGGATGTTTAATCCCTTTACATTTAGCGAGACTATTTTGAGTAAAGAGGGTTTTGTTGTGGAGCGTATGTGTGCCATAGCGGGTAGTTGTTCAGTTAGAATGCTAGCGAGTGAGCGAGAAACAGGTAATAGCTCAACCTTCCCGTGGGAATTTAGAAGGGTTCGGAGGAAAGGTCTGTTTGCAAGTTTTGCCTTAGCCGGGATGTGGAGGTGGCGGAGACTGCAAGGAAGGAAAAGGAGGGAGAAAGGAGAAAGAGAAAAAAAACAAAAAAGGGGGGGGGGGAGGTGGGGGGAAGACGAGTAGAGGAAGAGGGGAAGGAAGGGGAGGAAGCGAGAGAGGGAAAGAAAGAGAGAGGGAGCGCGAGAGAGAGATGGGGAGAAAGAGGGAGAAGTTAACTGGGATTTAGAAAAAAGTAAGATGAATGGTATTCTGGAGTGAGGGAGGTTATGTAAAACCTACCCTACAGATCGAAAAGTGTCCGGTTTGTTTTGACAGGAATACCTACTTTCCTGTCTTGTGAGGGGGTGGAAAGTGTCGGATCGAGACCGTCGAGATTTAGTATCGCCCGTCCACCGAGGCTCGTGTCTGTGAGTATAGGCGGGAGCCAACGGAGTTTTAAGAGCTAAATAAGATACCCTTGGGTCTAAACTCATGGGGGTCAAACATGCGACAAACTAGACAGGTGATTTAACAGATATATTGAATCAACATTGTATAAACAGAATTTGCACTACATTGTATACCACGTAGGGTGGTGCTAAAACCAGGACCTTAACGGGGGTCCTCTAAACTTAAACGTAACAGTAAGCCCCATTGTGTCATCAAGGGAATGGGGATGAGGAGGGACTCTAGCAGTTAAACATATCAGCCCTGGGGGGCGTGGCCTGCAACGGAGCTGAATGGACGTCTGACTCCAGAGCTCCGGTACTCCGGCGGACAATAGCGGCTGAAAACGGCTAAACTCAACCGGATTTCACCCCCACCGGCTGGCGAAACAATCCGGGCACACCCTGAGGCTATGATGGGCAAAAGAAAAGGCACATCCAAACCCCAAAGGCTGACGGACTACTTCTCACAGGAGCCGCATGCAGGTAGGCAAGATGGCGCTGCCCATCCACATGCATCAGCACACAATAATAAGCCTGCACAGCCCACGGCCACATCATCCCCTAATCAAAACGATACCTATGGCAGCCAAAGGTCTCTCCCTTCGTTCTCCCCATCAGGGAGCCCAGCTAAGACCAAGCAAAAGATGGATGGAGCTGGATGCAGTCCCGCAATGAGCCCGGGAACGGACTCAGGAGATGACACAAGGGAGCTCCCTGACTCCATCACTACCTTCCCCACCATGAATCAACCGATTCTGGACACTGTCCTTAAGGATATGTTAGTATCTCTGAGGAGCACTTTGCAGGCTGATATGATGCAGTGTGTGCACAGATTCAGTGGGGAATTGAACGCAGTAGCGGCCCGGGTGGAGCATGTTGAAAACAAAATGGGGGATTATGCCTCCACCATTAATGCACTGGTGGACGCAAATGAGGAAAGAGAAGAAGAATCTGTATGGATTAAAAATAAAATCGCAGATATTGAGGATAGATCCAGACGGAACAACCTCAAGATCAGGGGGATCCCTGAATCAGTACAATCCTCTGAATTGAGACCATATGTTATAGATCTTTTCACTGCCCTCTTACCAGACCTCTCTGAAATAGACATTACCATTGATAGAATACATCGCCTACCAAAGCCATCCTACCTCCCGGACACTGTCCCCAGAGATGTGATTTTACGCCTACATTTTTTCCATATCAAAGAACAACTAATGCAAACAATGCGGAGACAGGAGAATATCCCACCCCGCTTCCAACAAATACAGTTCTACGCTGACCTCTCTCAGCACACACTGCAAAAGAGAAGAAACTTAAACACTATCACAAAGGTGCTTAGGAATCACAACATACCCTACAAATGGGGGTACCCTACTAAAATAACAATTACTAATCAAGATAAAACGTTCATTGTAGACTCAATTGAAAAAGGCATCGCCTTACTGAAATCGTGGAACATCCTTCCTGATTCCGAGAGCGAGGGAGGCCCCAAAAACAACCGACAATCAGTGATACCTGACTGGAAGAAAGTAACAACAAAGAATGCCAAGACGCATAAGTAACACTCTTTGGAAATCCAAAAAAAATATTTCTTGTCCGCTTACAATGCCGGAGTAGCCGATAGGCTAGAACTTAACCCCTCAAGTTTTCTTGAGCAGCAATTTGCTGCACACGGGTGATTCCCACTAAACCCCATGAGAAGGAAATTTCCCTTATGGGTCACCCAGAAGTTTCTGGAAAGTTGCACTGTTGCTTTACCTACTATGTTAACTTTGATTTGTTATATTCCTTTCTTTTCTTTTTTTTTTCTTTTTTTCTCCCGCAAATGGAGCACTACAATAACCCATCCAGCATCCAGCTCTTCGCGACACAGTATCATCATTCATCTGAAAATAGCCAGCAAAAAGTTACAAGGACACAGGCCTTACCAAGATCGCAGTGAGTACTTACACCTTAAGAAAGTATATGCATGTACTACACACTTCACCAGAGGAGACGTTCAGATACCTCGGATCGGAACGCAAACCACAACCAACATACATAACAAACCAACCTAATGGCCATCCAATTTTTATCTATTAATACCAAAGGGCTTAACCACCCAGCAAAGAGAAGCTCCCTATGGAAAGAAGCATTACTGAATAAATCCGATATACTATGTGCACAAGAAACACATTTTAGTAGCAAAGCTGCCCCACTATGTCAACATAAGAATTTTCCACACATCTTTTTTGCAAATGCGGACTCGAAATCCAAGGGTGTAATGACTGCTATAAGAGATACCGTTGCATTTACTCTTCATACGAAGTATATAGACCCGCAGGGGCGCTACTTGGCGTTAGTGTGCGATATCAATCAAGTAACCTACACCATTGTAAACGTCTACGCCCCAAACAAACATCAGATTCGTTTTTTTCATAAACTTATCCACAAGATTAACTCCCTAAGAAAAGGTTCTTTAATACTATGTGGGGACTTCAACATAATACCTGACCCATCTATAGATACAACAAGAACAGCGAAGCGAGCAATGGCATCTCTGCAAGAGTTTATACATAAAGAGGGCCTATATGATGTATGGAGGTGTCTTCATGCGGGAGAAAGGGACTTCACTTTTTTCTCCGCCCCACACCACACATACACCAGGATCGATCTCTTTTTAGTAGACCAGCATACCCTGATTAAGGCAGCTTCTTCAACCATCAACAACATCACGTGGTCGGATCACGCTTCAATTACCCTATCCATCAAAGATGTCTCAGTAGTCAATACCACTCCAATATGGAGAGCCAACTCTTTCCTTATGCAACAACCAGAAGCAAAAAAAATCATTGAAGAACACCTGTTGGAATTTTTTCATATTAATGAGTCTTCTGTTCAGAGTCCCTTTACTCTTTGGAATGCCCATAAAGCGTTCATCAGAGGAATATTTATTAAATTGGGGGCCAGGGCGAGGAGGCAGCGGCAAAAGAAAATACAGGATATCACAGATGAAATATTTAGTATAGAATCTAAAAATAAACAACAATTCTCCCCTACACTATATAAAAGATTAAACCAACTCAGATATGACCTCAGACTCCTTTTACTAGATGAATTTGAAAAAAACACGAAACGACTTAAAATGAACTACTACGCACATGGCAATAGGGCAGGAAAACTTTTAGCACAACAAATTAAAGGCCATAGAAGTAAAACTAAAATTCCATATATATTACACCACACGAATAAAACCAAACTACAACATCCACAGGATATAGCAAACGCCTTTAGTACTTACTATGGCGCACTGTATAACCTGAAAGATGATACAGCTACACCTCAACCAACAACAACAATGATCACTGACTTCTTAGAACACATCAAATTACCAACACTTTCTCCACAAGAAACGGAGTATCTAAACACACCATTCACTATTGACGAAATTCACAAAACTATAGAATCACTCCCAACTAATAAATCCCCAGGTCCAGACGGCTTTATAGGGGAATATTATCAAACATTTAAAAATTTATTATCCCCACATTTGAACAAAGTTTTCAATGCAGCGGCTGCCTCCTCCTCCTTCCCATCTGAAATGCTAACCGCACTTATAGTGACATTGCCCAAGCCAGGGAAAGACCCGGACACCCCAGCAAACTTCCGGCCTATATCATTATTAAACACTGATTTAAAAATTTACGCCAAAATTATAGCTAACCGACTCATAGACATCCTTCCTCACTTAATACACTCGGACCAGACCGGGTTCACTAGGGGACGTCAGACTTCTGACGCTACCAGGAGACTAACAAATATTATTCATATCGCTACGTCCCAACAAAGGCCTTCTCTGCTCCTAGCATTGGACGCAGAGAAGGCCTTTGACAGAGTACATTGGGGTTACTTGGAGTTGGCTCTGGGGAGATTTGGGTTTTCTGGACCTATCTTAAAGGCAATCATGGCATTGTATTCAAAACCCTCGGCCCGCGTGTATACATCGGGAGTACTCTCTAAACCGTTCAATATAACTAACGGTACCCGCCAAGGATGTCCCCTCTCTCCATTAATATTCAATTTAATTTTAGAACCCTTAGCAACGTACATCAGGCAACACCAGTCCATAACAGGCTTCCTGACCCATAAATCGGAACATGTCATTAGCTTATTTGCTGATGACATTATTTTAATGCTCACAAACCCAACAATCTCCCTGGCTTCGGTACATGACACATTACAATTATTTTCTAAGATTTCATACTATAAGGTTAATGAGAATAAATCTTATATATTAGGTATGGGTATAGAACCACAAGTGGAAAAGGTTCTCGGTTCACGGTTTCCATATTCATGGTGTAAAGAAGGGGTGAAATATTTAGGAATCACCCTAACAGCATCGTCGGACCATCTCTTTAGAGCTAATTATATCCCCTTTCTTGAATCCTTACCGGCAAAACTACAAAAATTAGCCAAAACAGAACTCCTATGGTCAGGACGCCTGGCCGCTTTTACAATGGTAATTTTACCCCAAATAATATATCTATTTAGATCACTCCCTATCCCTGTCCCTAACTCCTACTTTAATAGAATCCAATCTATGCTTAATAAGTTTCTATGGAAAGGGAAAAAAGCAAGATGGGCATTTAAAAATTCAACAACAGCCAGGAAAGTTGGGGGTGTGGGGAACATTGTAATCAAGGACTATTACATTGCATCCATACTAGCCCAATTAAGAACATGGTTCCCAGAATCACCCAACACTAGATGGCAGGAGTTGGAAGAGGATCAAATTCCCAACAAAAACCTATATGATTTCCTAATGATCCACTCATTTAATTCATCTCAAGCTCAGAATTTAGCCCCATCAATGATAGCATCACTCAGAGCATGGAACATACTGGTAAAAAAACAATCATTTACCCCCCCTGTATCCTTAATAAAGATACCTGTCACCAGTTTATCAGAACTCATCCCAGACCTTAGCATAAAACATTGGGCAAAACTAGGTATAGTAAACTTAGAGGACCTTAGAATAGGGCCCACGATGAAAACTTTTAGAGCTTTACAAATAGAATATAAATTAGAGAATTCTGAATATTACAGATATATACAGATTTACCATTTTATGAGAACCAACCCTCCTCTCTCAGTACAACTCCCCTGGAGAATAATGTTATATCTCACAAGACAAAACACCAACATCAAAGGAATATCATTATTTTACAATACTCTAAACAACAAGCTAACATTCGTTAAACACTCCTATATTGATGCTTGGGAGCGAGAACTAACACAATGTTTCACACCAGAACAATGGCAAAAGGCACTCCAAGCCACATATAACACTTCTAGGTGTGTTAATTTATGGGAATTAACACAAAAGATAATCATGCGTTGGTATTTAACACCGTACAGGATTTCCAAGTTTGACCACAATACTTCCCCATTGTGTTGGAGAAACTGCAATCGTATAGGTACTCTATACCATATACTTTGGGAATGTCCAAAAATCCGTACACTATGGGGAAAGGTATTTGACATGCTCACAAAAATAACGAATCAGAGAATCCACGCTACACCAGAGCTAGCTATTTTATCTATAGATATTGATCTATTCCCTAAAGCATATAGGAAAATTATCTCTCATGTCTTACTAAGTACTAGATTAACGATAACTAGACATTGGAAGTCACAAGAAACCCCCAAGCTAACAGAAATAATTCTAACCACCAACACGCACATCACATATGAAAAAATGTACGCATCATCCCAAGGTAAATTCCTGATATCAGACAAACAATGGAAACCGTGGACCGTGTGGTACAAACCTAAACTGGTATAGAAGCTACAAATAAAACTGATATATATACACTCACTGGATGAGCTTAAGTACAAACCTTACAAATCAGAATGCTCCAATCCTTATTATTTGGTACAATATGTTTTTGTTTTTGTTTTTATTTAATTAATTCTCTTTATCCTTAATCTGCTGCCTCTGTTCAGATCCACTTAACAACTGTTACAACTGGTTCCAAACTGTTACAGAACATGTGAAATTTGTACTGATTATAGACCCTTTTATTTGATTGATATAGTTTGATGGGGACTTCTCCTCTCAGGACACAGCAGGTACCCAACAGGGGTGTCGGGAGGAGGGGTATTCCCTAAAATATATGCGCTTCTTTTTGCCAACAATAATTTAAAGATCTGGAAAAACCAGGAGTTCTTTATTTACTTCTAATTACTCACAGTTCTTTTTAGAGTACATTGACACGTGAAAACTTGTAATGCCTAGTAACATAATTATCTAGTGAATACTTTAGAAATATCAAAAGTGTGGAACACTGTCTTCTATTGTAAACACTATTATTTGTATTTTCCCTTTTTCCTTTCTGTTTATGATTAAAATCAATAAAAAACTATTGAAATTAAAACATATCAGCCCTGATAATAATATTCTTCCGAAGTATTCTACACCATCGGGTTACCACTGACTCACTATCTGAAAATAACCCTTCTCATTTGTGTGTGTGTTCGGGCAGTCTACAGGTTATGGTCGGTATTTTAACAGAGTACACTCTAAGTTGAGCCGGGAAGTTGACCTCTCCAACCCAAATATGAATTAAATATCTCAGAGGAAACAGGTGAGCCACCTGCTCCCTCTGAGATGGTGATAGATAAGTAATCAGAACATGTTTGAATCGTATTGGAGATATTCCCTTTGGTTAGATATCTAGGATTTGAGGATATTGCCTGAGTGAGGAGCATGGACTTACTAACATACTGTAATTTTTAAACGTGAACAAACATATAACCTTAACTTTTTACCCACGTAAGGCGCCAGGAGGAAGGGTGAGGCCTCCACAGATGCCGCATTTCGGAGGTTCATTAGAGTGACTAATGCTGTCGAGTACTCTAGGGGCGATTGAAAATTTAGATTCGCCTCATTATAGGAGGGGTGAGAGATAGCAAAGCGGAATAGGTCCGTTGCTGGACCTGGAAGGGAGGTTGGCATCTGTGTGGCGTCACCCCCCACAAGTCCCCCCGACCAGAGTGTAAGAAACTACATTCATAAAAATTATTGAGCTTTGGCATCAGAAATTATTGCAAGCCGAGCGGACTATGAGGCTCACCTGTAGCATACCTTCTAGGGCAAATGAGATTGGGGGAGGGTGGCGAGGAAGGGGGGGGAATTGGGTAGGGAAAGGGGTATAGGAGGGTGAGGGAAGGGCATAGGGAGAGGAGCTGGACAGTATTTTAAGTGAAAGTCTCATTTGTAAAGCATAGATACCGTCAGCGCTTCTAGAGGGGTCATACATTATGCAAGGGTTTCCCAAGGGGAAGGTCTGACTCACAGTTTTGCTGGGGGTGGTTCTACCTGCTCGGGGACCAGTTTTCACGGTGGGTTCTCAGAAGCAATGTAGGATAATTGTTACTGAAAGGGAAAAAGAAAGGTTATCTGTCAGGAAACCGTTTTTGAGAAGCGCTTGCTGTCCTGGGTGTTGTTGATGGGTGTTGCGTGCAGGTTCCTATCTTGAGGAGACATATTCAGTCTTGAGAGATACAGGATGGAAGGGTTGAGGTTGTTCAGTTGGATCTGTCATGGCGGGCCCTTCTGTGGGCCGGGGAGGCCGTAGGGCTGTTGGGTGGAGCGTTCCGGGTATCTGGCATGGTAGGCTCCCTCGATGGGGTGTGTCTGCGACGTCTTATGTGGAAGTCATCACGGACTGGAATGGCGTCAGTAGAAGCTGACCTTCTCATGCGCGGTGGGCGAAGAGTGGTGTACCAATCCGGGATGTCGATGCGTGGAAGATTTAGTGCTTCACAAAAACCTGGCAAGTCTTCTGGTAGGCGTAGGTTTGCAGTGCGACCTTGGAATGAGGCAGAGAGGCAGAAGGGAAATTTCCACCGGTATTGAATGCCTTTGGTGCGCAGTAGGTCAAGAAGGGGGCGCAAGTCTCTCCTATTTTGAAGGGTAATGGGCGAGAGGTCTTGGAACAGCTTTATATCGGCTCCTTGGTAAAGTAAGGAGTGACGATCCCTGGCCCTATGAAGAATTTCCTCCTTCAGTTGAAAGTTAATGAGACAACATATCACGTCTCTGGGAGGATCAGATTCTCTGCCTCTGGGCCTCAGGGCTCTATGCAATCGTTCAAACTCAATGGGTGTTTCAGGAGGTCTGCCCAGGAGATCGTTAAATATGGCGATAGTAGCTTTCGTAATTTGCGCATTTTCAACTGATTCAGGGATACCTCTTACCCGTATGTTGTGGCGGCGGCCGCGGTTATCTAAATCTTCCATATGCCTCTGAATGTCTCTGAGCTGTGAAGATTGTGCCTGAGAAGAGGTCTGTAAGTGTTGAATGGAGGTGTCATGGCGGTTGGTTGCTTCCTCCAGATCATCCAGGCGTATTGTCATTACCTGGACATCTCTCCTGAGATCCGTGATGGCTGCAGAGAGTGTGGCTTTAATATCTTCTGCCACAGATCGCAGGTCTTGCATGGAGAGGGGCTGTGGGGTAGATGCTGCTTCAGCTGGAGGCTGAGTTTGTGTGTGGCTTCTCCCTGAGGGGCTGAGGCTGGATGAGCGCGCAGCGTTCGGGTAGGCCCGATTTGAAGCCGGGGCCTCGCGTGCCTGGGTCCGGAAGATATCCGGTATATTGCGGCCGATTTGCGTGCCGGACCCCCTGGGGGAGCGGGACCTGGCTGGGGATGGCTCCCTGGATGTTTTCCCCATGGTTGGGCTAGGATGGCTCCGAAGTGCTGATAAGTTTAGCCTCGGCGGACGGGAGCTCGGGATCTAGGCGGCCATTCAGCTCCGGCTCCAAGCCACGCCCCAGTAATTTTTATATACCTGCGTTATTATTGAAACAATAGTACAGTATCTAATATTAATAGGATATTTTACGAAATTGATTTAATCTATATGACATGAGAATTATTTTTGAATAAATTCTGGATACTAGGTATACAGTTAGTTAGCTATCAATATAGAAAAGGTACATTCCACTTACCATTATCATATTAGTAAAACAAAAAATGTATCTATGAACCGCAAGGATAAAAAGACTTTTATGTCTTCGCTCTATGTCATTGCATATAGCAGTGTGTTACTGGAGGTCTGAATTATGGCCAACAAGACTGTTACACCGACCAGACAGCGGAGAAACGATATGTCAAGCTTCTGATAAGTATCGCCAGTATATGGTGTTAGAAAATTGGTCAGTATCCAGATCATTGGATTGTAGCACTGAGAGGACAGTTCCAGAGAGAGAGAGAGAGATAATGGTAAACAGAAGGAAAAGTGTCAGAACAGCATGTTGTAACATACAGCCCAACCACAATAGCGCCAGTATCTTCTACTGTGCAATAGCATACCTGTTGGTGATTCAAGGTAGAACTCCTATAGCCAGGGAGGACGTCCACCCACCTGCTCGGGTAGAGAGCGACCGGCAGTCTGTAGCGTGGATAGAGAGACGTTACCGATGTCCCTTGTACACACGCCCCGCTCGTAGTCACCAATCAGCGGGGCTGATGTGACGTCATCCGAGCCGGCCGCCGGGTGCCTACCGCGCATGTCCCAGCTCGCGGCATCGGCAAGGGAACCGCCGACGCATGAGACAGGGAGAGAGCAGTTGCAGCCCAAGGTATCCTGGAACCCAGTGATACCTGTGTGCGCCTATCACCCTCGGGGGGGGGGTGTGGCACTGGGCGGCTGCATAGTGATGAATTTAGTACCAGGGCAACATGGAGTACACCTACCTGAGTGGTCATGACCGCAAGCACAGCAAATTCACAATTAAAAAGATTCTAGGATAGGTCAACATCACATAGTATTAGTATTGATACAATATTAATATTAGGAGCGGCTGTATTGGTAATGACAATAATCAGGATTATAAATGGAAAATATAATAGACAACTTAAAACAACCGGATGTAAAAGCAATATTAAGGAACAGTCTCTGCAATATTTTAGAATTACCCCAAATACGTTCATATATATTGCATTGAGATAAACCATTTTGAAGGAAGAAAAAACATGTGATAAAGGATTTTTAAAAAAAAAGTAGTTTAAACTTACATTATTGAGACGGCAGGAAATATACTATAAAAAAGGTTTATATGTATGAGCCTCATTAATACCAGGGGGCTAGGTAGCACCCAGGCGTTCTATCCACATGGTTTCCTTTTGACACACAACTTTGTCCCAGTCTCCACCTCTGGGATCTCTTGGGACCACTGTCAATACAATAAATGACATTAGGGATACATCAAACTTATGATATAAGTCCAAATGCCGGATAACTGCTGTAACCATTTTGCCTTCTGCTGAATAGTAGACGTGATCTTTTATTCTGCATCGTAGATGTCTAATAGTCTTGCCTACATAGAAGGCGCCACATTGGCATGACATAAGATACACTACTCCTTCAGTATCACAGTTTGCATGGAATTTTGGGGAAAAAGTTTTGCCATTCGGCAATATAAATGTTGTCCCTACTTTTACCCATGGGCAAAATGAACATTTGCCACATTGTGAGATCCCTTGTTTCGGTTGTTTGTGTTTGGGAGTCGTAATGTAATGGCTAGAAGTTAATGTGTCACCCAGAGATCTGGCCCGTCTAAAGGTAATCTGTGGGCAGGGGCCAATATATTTTTTAATGATGGGGTCCTCTTGGGGGATCGACAAATGATTACTTAGAATGCCACGTAGTTGCTCATGTTGTTGCGAGAATCTTGTAATGAATCTCACTGGGGGATCAGTAATGGTTGATTTCTTTTTATATAATAAGGAACTTCTCGACTGGCGTAAAGCTTTGTTGTAGGCGCTACGTAGTAACGTTTTTGTGTAGCCCCTCGCCAGCAACCTGACGCGGAGTGCATCCGCTTGAGATTTAAACTCCTCTAAATGTGTGCAATTACGGCGCAATCTCATGTATTGTGCGTATGGGATGCTCTTGATCAATGGTCTGGGGTGAGCACTGTTAGCGTGTAGCAGGGTATTCCCTGCTGTCTCCTTTCTGTAAAGAGTGGAAGCCAGACAGTTCTTACTATCTTTAAAAATAGTTAAGTCTAGAAACGTAATCCGTTGGGAATTGGCAGAGACTGTAAACTTCAAGTTGAAAGAATTTTGATTAATAGTTTGAATGAATCTATCAAGTAGATCCTGAGTGCCTGTCCAAACCAAAAATAAATCATCGATATAACGTCGCCAAATAAGGGCGTGGTCAATGAAAAGGGTAAGTGAGTCATCTGAAAAGATATGGCATTCCCACCCCCCCAGGTACAAGTTGGCGTAGGCCGGTGCACAACAAGTGCCCATAGCCACGCCTTGTACCTGGAGGAAGTGGGAACCTTAAAAGCAAAAGTAATTACGGGTAAGTACAAATTTCAGTAGTTCCAGGACGAACTCACAATAATCCCAGCTGTAATGATCCTGTTCTCGTAGAAAGGTAGAGCCATCCCGATGCCCTGCTCGTGAGGGATGCTAGAGTACAATGACTCAACATCCAGAGTCACGAGGAGGGCATCGGGAGGGACAGGTAACCCCTCTATTTGTTTCAACAAGTCCAGTGTATCACAAGTATAGGAAGGTAGACCCAGTACATGTGGCATAAGGACAAAGTCCGCCAGACGACTGGCGTTCTCTGTCAGGGAACCGATCCCGGATACAATCGGGCAACCTGGGGGGGTCGTACCGTGCTTTTGTATCTTTGGTAAGGCGTAGAATGTAGCCTCAGTGACCACTATGTGTCGATACTTTGACAAATTCAACAGTTTTCCACTTGTCGCCCTCCTTAATTCTCATGAGATTGTATGCCTCTCTCAAATCAAGCTTTGTGAAAACCGTTGCTCCCTTGAGGCAGTTAAAAAACTCCGTAATCAACAGAATCGGAAAGGCATTATTAATCATGAAACGATTGAGACCTCTATAATCAATACCAGGTCTCAGTTCACCACTCTTCTTCACAAAGAAGAAACCAGCACCAGCAGGAGATGAGGATTTGCAGATGAAACCTCAAGAAAGTGCGTCTGCAACATAATCCTCCGTGATCCTATCCTCCAAGTCCGACAAAGGGTAAACCCGGCCACGAGGGGGTATGGCACCAGGTTGAATGTCAATTGCGCAATCATATGACCGGTGTGGAAGCAAACTACTGGCTTGACCTTTGTCAAAGATATCGTTAAAATTGCGGTACTCCTGGGGGGCGTCGCCTGACACAGCATGGAGTAGGACGTGTGGACTCAGAGCTCCGTCCATTACTCCTGTTAAGCTATTAATCCTGGACTTATTATAATAATTAACTGGCTGGATTGCCTCTCTGAGACACCTGGAACTGCTGGGCCTGATTCCTGGAGTAATAGGACGCACGGCGGCCCGAACGGAGCGGCGATCTCCCGCTCGGCGGCAAAAAACTAATCGAGAACGCGGCTTCGGCCTACAACCGGAGGCCGCGGCCATCTTGGTCCTCCTCAATTTCGGCCCTGCCTGAAACCAGCTTCACAACACAGGTACCTGACTATTAGACAACTTCCTAGAGGAGCCGGACTGTACTCATCCCCTTGTTCCTGGCCTGTTTACCCATCTGAGACCCAGGGAGACTGACGCTCACAACCGGCCTAGATTGCGGCCTGGGCCTACATGTGCTGACCGGCGGCCATTTTGGCACACCTGCCTCCTCTGATTGTGCTGTACACATGGACTGTGGCCCTGTTATCCCCCTCTAAAAGCGGTTTCTCCTGGGGACATGGCCTGACAGTGGAATAGGACGCATTCCCGAGAAGATCCGTCCATTGCTCCTGCTCTTACCTCATCCTGTGCCCGCAGATCCCTCTGGACAGGCTCAGTGGCTTCCCTCTTGTGACTGCTGAAGAGTCCAGTCACAATGTCTCCCACAAAGGCTCAGAAAGCAGCGACGGCGGCGAAACTAGCTCAGTACCGCCGGCAGGAGGGAGAGGAGATGGAGGAAAATGACGCTGCGGAGAAGCCTGAGGAGGAACGTGCGACGGGAGACACAGAGCGGCTTCTCGAGGCAATCACATTCTGCAGAACCTCACTAACAGCCCAGATAGAGGAGGTAAAGGTAGATATATCTCTCATCCGGCAAGATTTACATAAACTCCGGGACCGGGTTAAAACTACAGAAAACCGAATCAGTAATGTGGAAGACGCCATCCTGCCCCTGCAAGAGGGGACAGAACGTATGCAGCGCCAAATTCAGCAACTGTTCTCCAAGCAGGATGAAATGGAGAACAGACTGAGGTGCCTCCCTGAAGGCGCTGAGGGTAAGGATCCCACCACATTTCTGGAGCAGCTGCTCATCACACACTATGGCAGAGAGGCCTTCTCCCCACTGCTAGCTGTGGAAAGGGCCCACTGAATGCCTGCCAGACCACCTCTGCAGGGAGCACCCCCGCGTACCTTTATAGCCAAGCTCCTTAACTATAAGGATCGGGATGCGGCCATGAGAATGGCACGAGAAAAAGGCAACATTCAACTAGGGAACAGTAAAATCGCCATATTCCCCGACTTTTTGACAGAAGTACAGCGCCGCAGACAAGGGTTCACAGAGGCCAAACGTAGGCTGAGATTAAAGCAAATTAAATATGCTATGCTATTTCCAGCCTGACTTCGAGTAGAGCAAGATGGCAGAGTCCACTTCTTTGAGGACCCCGAGGAGGTGATAGCCTGGTTGGAACGCCAAGGGGCACCGGAGAGAGCACACTGATACCGCTGTAAGTACACTTTTTGCTACCACTTACCACAATCAATGCAGCATACAACCCCTGACACTTATTGCAGACTTGATTAGAACTTAACAGATATGCGCTGGGCACTGACGTGGACATATACTGATCAATCTGCTAGATTTAAACGTTCTTCACACTAGCCCATTTATTTGTTCAGTGAGCCGGATGGAAGACCCGCCAAGGAACTGTGAGTTGTATCCTTACTACGAGAGTCAAGTTTAGACTAAACAGTCAACAAGCTGATTTTTCCCTTACCCACATTTTTTTACTTTAATTTGTTTTCCCCTGACATCTTATGTGGCTCATGTTTTTTGAGAGGACGGAGCCCCAGAGAGGACATAGTCCTGCCCCTTTATTGCAAAGTGCAGCGAGACTTTACCCCACTTAACACCAGAGAATATGATAGTAAGTTTGGGCGTCACTGCAATGAACAATTAAATACCGTTCTTCCAACACGGAGTGTATCCCGTCATCACTCTCTAGTGCGGTGGTCCCAATTACTCACATGTTTATGGCTTTACCATGCAAAGTTTTTTATTTTCTTGTTGGGGATTTTCAGTTGGTTTGAGGATGATGCCTGCAACAGTTGGGTAGGTTGTAAGGCGGGGTGGGGGGTGGTGGGGGGGATAGTTCAACCGTTGAACAGATTTGTATATGTTGTAACCAGACTGTACACCAACCAAAGTTTGGCACTGTTGCTGCCGATATTAACGCTATGCTATACCTAGTAAAGTGTACACTAAATATACAGTACAGACATATGAGAAGACTAACCAAAAAACTAGACGCGCACATGATAGCTGAAATACGTAACTGTATAGAAGGGAACACATGGGGACTTTAAAATTTCTTACCTGGAACGTGCGGGGCTTGCGTGAGAAGATAAAACGCTCGGCGACCCTCACATTCCTTAAAAAACAACACGCTGACATCTTAGTCTTAGTAGAGACCCACGTGGAGGGGAGATTGGAAATGGCTCTTCGCCGACCTTGGGTCGGATGGGCATTTCATTCGACCTACACATCACACGCACGTGGAGTATCAGTTTTGGTGGCCAAATCGGTACAATTTGAACTTATAGAGGTTTCCACGGACCCGCAGGGACGGTACGTCTTTTTATCTGTTAAGTTATATGGGGAACCTTTTCTTATTTTGGCTTTCTATGTCCCCCCCCCCCCATTCTCCATACCCATAATCTTAGAGGGGTTTACATTCATGACCAAACACCCCACAGTCCAGGCGGTCTGGCTGGGGGATTTTAACACTACACTAAACCCCTCGGTAGATAGACTTCAACCAACAGAGAAACCAAATTTGCCAAGCTAATTTCTCCCTTTCACCTTGTGGATTCTTGGAGATACAAAAACCCACACAAACAATCATTCTCTTGCTTCTCTTCTTCCCACAACTCTATGTCTAGAATTGACATGATATTGCTATCACAAAGTCTCACACCTCGATTACTAGAGACAGTTTTTTCTCCCAGGTTGTTGTCTGACCACAGCCCATACTGGATTACACTAAGCGTGGCCACTGACAAACCAAAACGGAACTGGCGATTAAACCCATTCTGGCTCCCACTACTCCCTGAGGATGATGAACTTATGAATAAATGGAAGTTGTTCTTCAGGAACAATGACCGTTCAGCTTCCATGACAACAATCTGGGAGTCTTTTAAATCTCACGTTCGTATGATACTCTCAACCCGCATTAACAGAATTAAAATAGATTCTTCTAGGGAGCTTGATAGAGCGGTAACGGTACTATCCCAATCTGAACAAAATTATATGGATGATCCCTCTCCCGCAAATGCAGACTTACTTAAACTTCAGGCCAGAGTAGTAGCCCAACTCCAATATGGGAAGGAATGGCACAAAATGTTCTTTGCTAAACAAAAGCTGTTTGAGCACGGGGAAAAGGCTGGCAAGCTTCTAGCATACCTGGTACACAATGAAGATAGACCCCCGGTGGTAATATCTTTACACAGTCCTGGCGCTCAATCCATTACTGATCCCCTCACAGTGACCTCTATGTTTAGGGGTTTTTTATTGACCTTTACACCTCAAAAAGTCCTGTGGACAAGGGCCCAATGAACTCCTTTTTGGAGAAGACAACACTTCCCCAGTTAACAGAAGACCAAGTTAACCTCCTTGAGGCACCACTCACCGAGGAAGAAATAGCGATAGCTATTGCTGGATTTGCCAGGTCCAGATCCCCGGGCTTGGACGGCCTACCTATAGAATTCTACTCTCAATTCAGCGAGTTTTTGATCCCAAAACTGCTCACCTTATATAATCACTTATTCGAGACATTTATACTTCCCACTTCTATGAGAGAGGCAACAATAGTCCTCATACCCAAACCGGGAAAAGATCCAGGATACCCCGAATCCTACCGCCCAATTTCCTTATTACAAGTAGATATCAAGCTATTAGCCAAGGTACTCTCCCTCTGACTTAATCAAGTTATTCTTTCTCTGATCCATACAGATCAGGTGGGGTTCATGCCTGGTCGCAACACCTCGTTCAACCTACGGAAATTGTTTATAAATTTACAGGCCACACATGAAAATGTAGGATCCCGGGTGATTGTGATGCTTGACACGGCCAAGGCGTTTGACTCTGTGGAGTGGGGATACTTATGGCAATGCTTGGGAAGATATGGCTTTGGCCCCTGATTCCTTAAGTGGATCAAACTACTTTATCAAAATCCCACAGCTAGAGTGGTGGCGAACGGATGGCCGTCTCAAGAGTTTGACCTCAGTCGAGGCACGAGACAGGGCTGCCCTCTTTCCCCACTTCTCTATGCCCTAGCTGCAGAGCCTCTGGCTGTGTCTATCCGTGCAAACCCCGAGATCGTGGGTCTACAAATGGGAACCTTAACCGAAAAAATTAGCTTATACGCGGACTATACCCTATTATATCTTGCTGACTCAGGCCCTTCCCTTCAAAAAGCATTACAGTTGATCGAACACTTCGGAACCTTTTCCGGTTTAAAGATGAATTGGGAAAAGTCCCAGATACTACCTATAGACAGTTTCCCACCACCTGAATCATGGACAGAGACCCCACTAAAAAGAGCAGATACAATTAAATACCTAGGAATTCATATATCCAGAGATCCGGCTGATTATATTCCCCTCAACATTGAACCCCTCTTTTCACTAGTCAAAACCAAAATACGTACTTGGGCCCGTCTACCACTAGGAGTATGGGGTCGCATAAATCTGATAAAAATGGTCTTTCTCCCAAAAATCCTTTACATATTGTGGCATACTCCAATCTATCTCCCATTAAAACACTTTAAGTCTCTTGAAGCTTTACTCAAACCCTTTGTGTGGGGGACTAGCAGACATGGTCAGCGCTTAAAAACCCAACAGACATGGGGGGTATGGCCCTACCGGATCTGAACTTTTATTACATTGCATCACAATTATCACAACTATTCCACATAGACAAGACAGATAACGTACGCTTCCTGACCCTTCTTTGCTCCAAAAGAGTGCAACTTACAGGTGATTCCCTCTACGCAATATCGGCGGGATCTAGGAATACTGAAATGGGGGGAGACAAGAAGTCCTTGCTACACCATTACAGACGTATTTGGGACCTTGCCTCCACTAAATTAGGAATACCAAGACTGCACGACCATACACCGATATGGCACAATAGAGATATGTCAGAATTTATAAATATACCGGACCCGGAGTTGTGGGAGTCTAGGGGAATTTACTATATACACCATCTGCTATTCAATGGAACCCTCAAAACTTACAACATACTCAAAGAGGAATTTTCTCTTCCAAATTTCATGTTCTTCAGATACCTGCAAGTAAGACATGCGACCCAAACACAATTCTTACAGACAGAGGCTTCGCCCACTCTTCATCCCGTTATGGCTATTGTTAAAAGTACAGACCCACGGGGACTAATATCCACATTTTATAATATGCTTCTAACTCCCACTTTGTCAAAAATAGCGTTTGATTTGAAGCCTCGCTGGGAGAGAGAGGTGGGCCTGATGGAAGATGGGGAGTGGGAGGAAGCCCTCGAGACATGCAAAGCAGTATCACCAAAACTCTCGGACAGACTCTCTCAGATTTACATAACACATAGAACATACCTTACCCCAATTCGAGTAGCCAGATATAAGCGTAATCAGTCTACTCTATGCCCGTTGTGTGGCCAAGAAACAGGCACGTTCTTTCATTTAATATGGACATGCTCCAAGGTTCAACAACTTTGGAAACAGGTCATAACATTTCTACACGACACCATGGGCTCCCCAATAGCGTTAGAACCAAAACAATGTCTTCTAGGGATATTTCCAGATACAGTTGACAAATTTACCAAGGTATTCCTACATGAAACTCTATTCTCTGTCAGAAAAATTATTGCAAGAAAGTGGATGAGACCATCCCCCCCCAGTGTTGCGGAGTGGAAAACAGAAGTTAACGCAACCTTGCCATACAAAAACATATTTACATTAATAGAGGTTGTCCGGCACAATACAACAAAATATGGGATCGATGGTTGCAAGAACCTGAAACTTGTACATAATTATAAACTCGCTCAGTAATACAACACTTGGATATCTGTAATTAAAGCCCTATTCCAGATACATACAGAGAAAGTATAAATCAAAAGACACCATGGTTCATGTTTTTCTCCCACAATGGTCATGTCTGTACTGTACACAATACATCCCATATAGACTTAAAGGTATGTAACACATATGAGAACGTCACATTATGCATATATATACCACGTGTACTAAAATAAAATGAAATTAAATCAAATATGTTCAATGGGGGTGGGGGGAGGGGGGGGAGGGGGGGAGGGAGATAATATTACACGTTATAATGATAGTATTTCATAGTTGTATACATTTATTTCAACATTAGCATATATTACTCCTAATATTGACTATATTAACAATGTATACTTTTCTTGTTTAATACGCATCTTCTGTATATATATATTAGTATTACTATGTATTTATATGCACCATCTTTGCTTAATAAAACTTTGTTTGATGAAAAAAATTGCGGTACTCCTCCGGCAGGAAGGAGGTTGAAGAGGTGAACAGGACCTTGGCTACCTTCTGGAAGCATGTCTTACTGCATTGTGGCGACCAGGAGAGAAACTCAGTACGGAGCCAATCAAAAGAGGGGTTGTGCCTCTGTAACCAAGGATAGCCAGTAACCAGCAGAAACTTAGGTGAGGAAATAACTTGGAATTGGATTATCTCATGGTAAAGAGCCCCTACTGTCATGGACAATGGAACAGTCTCATGATTCACATGGGCAGACTGTAGAGGTCTCCTGTCAAGAGCCTCAATGGCAAGTGGAGTTTCACGCAGCTGCAGCAGAATTGAGTGCTTCGATACAAAGGCAGCATCAATGAACAGGCCTGCAGCCCCAGAGTAGATTAAAGCATGTATCTCGACGGACGACTCAGCCCAAGAAAGGGTAGCCAAAACCAGGGGCTTATCCTTCTGGATAACTGGGGATGAAACAAGGCCACCTAAGGTCTGTCCGTGACAGGACCTCAAAGTCCGAGCGTTCCCTGGACGGGTAGGACAAGACTTCAAAAAGTGACCTGCCTTGCCACAATAAAGGCACAATCTCTCCCTCCTTCTAATGCCGCGTACACGCGAGCGGAATTTCCGACAGAAAGAGTCTGATGGAAGCTTTTCATCGTATATTCTGACCGTGTGTATGCGCCATCGGACTTTTTCTGTCGAAAACTCAGACGGACTTAGATAGAGAACATGTTCTATATTTTTCCGACGGAACAAATTACTATCGGAAAAACCGCTCGGCTGTATGCTGTTCCGACGTACCAAAAATGAGGCATGCTCTGAAGCAAGTATGAGATGGAAGCTATTGGCTACTGGCTATTGAACTTCCATTTTCTAGCCCTGTCGTAGGTGTTGTACACCACCGCATTCTGGACGGTCAGAATTTGGTGTGCCGCGTGTATGCAAGACAGCTTGAGCGGAATTCCATCGGAACTCCATTGTAAAAACCTTCAGAGTTTATTACGCTGCCAAAACCGGTCGTGTGTACAGGGCATTAGGGTTCTCTCATCCACAGAGAAGTCCAAGTGCATGGGTTGATCTTTACAGACCGACTCAGTGCCAGAAGGCATGGGAGGTAAGGAAGGCAAGTGTGGGACTGCAAAGTTCGGAGACAAATGTACTGGAGGCTTCCGCAAGCGCTCCTTAAAAGGATGTCTTTCTCTGAGTCTGGAGTCAATGGGGATGGCAAATATGATCAACTTCTCCAGCTCAGTGGGTATATCTTGGGCTGCTATCTCATCCTTGATGGTATCCGAGAGGCCATGAGAAAAATCAGCCACGAGGGCCTCATTGTTCCAAGCAACCTCTGCTGCCAGAGTACGGAATTCAATGGCGTAATCGGCAACAGTTCTCCTACTCTGTTTGATTGACATGAGGCACTTGGCAGGAGAAGCAGAGCATGCGGGAACGTCAAATACCCTTTTAAAAGAAGCCACACACTCTGGGTAACTCAAGACAACAGGTTTTTGCGTCTCCCATAGAGGGTTTGCCCAGGCCAAGGCTTTCTCAGAAAGCAAAGATATCATGAAACCGACTTTTCTTCTGTCCGTGGGAAACGCCTGGGGCAGCATCTCAAAGTATATCTCAACCTGCTTGAGAAACCCTCTACATTGGACTGGATTGCCCCCAAATCACTGGGGAAGCGGAGCAGAACCAGACATAACTCTTATTGAGGTAATACTCGAGGCGGGTGCCTGCACAGAGACTGGAGCAGCAGCAAGGACGGCCTGCAACACAGGTTGTACCAGAGCAGCCAGTGGGAGATTCCAGGTGAGCTGTGTGACTCAGGAGCATTTGTAACACCATGGCAAACTGATCCATGCAGTGATCCTGCTCATCCAATCTGGAAAAAATATTACCAACAAGTGGATTGACGGCATCTTCTGAATTCATGGCCTTCGCCTACTGTCAGAAACCATGAATCAGACTGAGACAGAAGTACAGTTAAATCACACTTGTTTAATAATAATAATAATAAAAAGGTAAACAGAGTAAACGCAGTCAAAACATAGCCAGAGTTCAGGAACCGGAACGGATAGTCAGACAAGCCAAAACGTCAGGGAGCCAGGGATGAGTGTAGTAGAACAGCAAGCAGGATCTGGAGCCAGAAGGAATGTCAGCCAAGCAAGTTTTTAACAGTAACACAGGAGAGCATCTCTAGAGATGTGACCAAGGCAAAGGCCGAGATCATCTGGGCTGGACGACTTAAGTAGGCAGGACTGACGAGCAGGATATCATCAACAGGTGGGTCACTGTGGAGAGAAAGTAGCTGGCAATTAGCCGACAGCTGAGCGGCCAGCTTTGAGAAGGAAGGGCTGAGCCCAGCCCTGACACACAACCTCACCTTTTATGTAGTAAAACAAAGACTTCGCCCTGGGACTTTGAATGAAGTGGGTACCGTTTCCACCAGTAAACATAACAGTAGTAAATACAGTATATGGTTTATTCAAGTAAAATTGTTTACATGTATAGATAACACCAACAGTTGCCAATCAAAAAAAAGGATATATAAACAAGAAATATTGGTACAGTACATGGATGTAATAGCAGTCATAGTACACAGGCATCATACTACCCGACTAGTTTTGCGAGATCCAGCTCGCTCTTCAGGGGTGGATGTGTATAACAATGTACATAGGATGAAAAAAGTATATATTTGGCAAAATGGCACAGTATTAGTTATAAAGGCACAGGGTAGGAGGGGTTAGGAGGGGAACCCACAAAATGCATATATTGATATCCCATGATGGGAGATAGCACATGTTGACACTCTGTGTGTTTTGTGGCTTTATCAAAATAGATGTTGGAAAAATACACACATTTTAGGCATGGGATCATGAGGGAAATCCAAATTTTGAGTCCCAATTTGTGTGCATCTTCAAAATTTGGCTTTTAGAGGGGTGAGATCACCACATCTGATGAAGGCAAAATCAACACAGTTTTGAGATACTCATGTCTCATATGGCCTTCACTTTAGCAAAGTTGAACTTTGTAATTTCCTGAGTTGGGGATGTGTATGTTATGTTTTTAAACATGCCTGTTTAGCCCCAAAAAAGGCAAATTTATGTCAAACATACATGTTATACACCAAGATGTTGGTTTGTTCCAAAACCGTTTATAATGTGAATGTGCTTGGAGTAAAATGTTTTATACTCAACAATGTGTGGCTTCTTATTTCAATGCTCAATACAAGTTTATTTTTTAAGTTGGTGTAGTTACAGTGACAATGGGGGTTATTTACTAAAGGCAAATCCACTTTGTACTACAAGTGCACTCTCAGTGCCAGTGCACTTGCAGTGCACTTGTAGTGCAAAGTGGATTTGCCTTTAGTTAATAACCCCCACTGTGCTGTAAAATTTGCCAAAATTAGGCCATTTTAGGGACTACAAGCAATTAATTTATGGAGCTGAAAAGGATGGTTACTTTTATCATGAATTCATTACATACATTAACAACAAAAACATTGTGTGTGTGTGTAGCAGGCCCACAGCACAACATAATAGTTAGCTGAAGAAGAGATTGTCACCTCATGTATCAAATAAGTTACGTTTGCACTATTGAAGAAAATGGCCAAAAATAAAAGGCCATTTGAGAACCTAGGAGACAGATAAGAAACACAAACAGTAATTCAAATGAAATATGAGTTTAGTTTTTCCAAAAAAAATTACACAGCTTCCAGATTTGCTTGTAAATCAATTTCCCCCCTACCCACGAAGTACTCGACATAGTTTTGCCATACTTTGCGGGCGTTTTGGGGTGGCAGGCCAGGACAGCCACATTCAAGCGCCGTCATTGTTATTTGTTCCGGTGAAAAGTCTGCCTCGGTCGCAACTGAGGCCAGATAGTTGGCAGCATTCTTCCAAAGGTAATTGTGATGAATGCAGCAGCTCAAGACAATGTGATTTAGTTTGTATTCGGCCATGTTGATGGCCCTAAGGCTGGCCATTATGCCAAAGGCATTCTTGACCACTCTTCTGGCACGGGCCAGCTGGTAATTAAAAACCCTCTGCTCAGGGGTCAGGGTCCTCATGGGGAATGGCCTCAATAGATGTTCCCCCAGAGAAAAGGCCTCATCCACCACAAAAACAAACTTGAAGCCTGCCACATTATCCTCCGGAGGTGGCAACCCCAAGGTGCCATTTTGGAGACACCAGTAAAATTCAGTCTGGGCAATCACTACTTCATCAGACATACGGCCATTCCTCCCTATGTCCAGGTATAGGAATTCATAATTCGCTGTCACCACAGCCAACATTACGATACTACTGAACCCCTTATAGCTGAAGTAGTATGACCCCGAGTTGGGTGGTGGGATGATCCGGATGTGCTTCCCATCGATCGCACCACCACAATTGGGAAAGTCCCGCTGGTGGTGGAATTGGGAGGCCACAGTCTGCCATTCCTGTGGGTTGGAAGGAAACTGTGAAGTCAAACAAGAAAAAAAATTTGTACTTTTGCACATAACTTGCAAGCAGATGGGGGTGTGACTTCCGCTGATATGACCGGATGTGAGCGACGGAAGCTCTGAGTCAGCCTGAGTCTCCAACAGTATCCTGAGCAGTACTTACTACAACCGAGACCCAAGACCCCGAAAAACAAACGAACGAACCCGGCAGCGAGATGAGCTCTAAACAATCGGCAGCCGATCACCTTAAAGAGTATGCGAGGACAGAGAAAACAGAGGGCATGCGGAGCCCTCTGCAGACAAGGAGTGGCGGACCATCAGCGCTGGAAGCCCAGAAAACCAGCACACCTCCTTCCCAAGCTGAGAAGCCAGAGAAAGCTATGAAGCTAACACTGGAGCAGGTGAGCGGGCAATTAATGGTGGCCATCCAAGCAAGCAGTGCGGGACTGACAGGTAAAATGGATGAGATCAGAATGGACATTGGATTGATTAGGCAAGATATGTAAAGTATCAGAGATAGGATGGCCGAGGTTGAAAACAGGATATCTCAATTGGAAGATACAGTAATTCATATATCCAAAAAGATAGCAACAGTAGAAAAGCAGATTGGCACATGGCAGCAGAAAACTGACGATTTTGAGAATCGGATGCGCCGCAATAATATAAGGATAATAGGTCTTCCGGAGAAAGTGGAGGGGTTTAACCCGGGGGACTTTTTTGAAAAATGGCTGATAAAAACATTTCCAGAGATGGAGGTATCAAAGGCATTTGCGGTGGAACGGGCCCATAGGGTCCCTGCAGTAATACCAAAGCCTGGGCTTCCCCCTAGACCTCTGCTGGTGCGACTTTTGAATTGTAGAGACAGAGACACAATTCTGCGGAATGCAAGACAAAAAAGAGAGATCCACTATGAGAACAGTAAAGTGTCAATATTCCCAGAGTTCTCTCTAGAGCTACAAAAGCAGCGGGCAACCTTTTATGAGGTTAAAAAAAGATTGAGAGAAGCAGGAATAGAATACTCTATGGCATACCCAGCCCGGTTGAGAGTGGATGAAGGAGGAAAGACTGTGTTTTTTAATACACCGGAGCAAGTTAAAGAGTGGATTCGGTCAATTAAAACTGTATCTAAATAACATGAAATGGAAAATCGTGAGAAAATCCAAAGAAAAAAGACTGCCAGGATAAAAATATTATAGGAGAAGGGGGGGGACTATGCTTGATTGATGGTGGGAGGGGGGTGGGGGAGGGAGAGGAGAAATGGTGGGGGTGTTTCACTGTTTGGTGTCCTTTTTTTTTCCCCTTCTCCCCCCTGTGGCCCCTGCCGGAGGTTGAAGCAGAGGTCATGGGGCAGATGCGGGAGAATAGAGTGCACCCCGCTCATTAGAGAGTGGGATTAATGGTGTGCCTCCCGGAGGGGGATGGATTGGTGGGATGTTGTGAGTTGAAAAAAAAAATTTTTTTTTTTGGAGTGAATAAGAATGGGAGGTGGGGTTTTGCCTTTTTTTTTTTTTTATTGTGTGTTTTTAAAAATCACAAAGTCAGTCACAAAAAACACTTGGGGGGAATAGTAGAGGTGTTATATTAATGAAGTGAATGCATTCAGATGGGATAGAATAAAGTGGGGGAGGGGTGGGAGTAACAAAGGGTGTGATTAAGAACAAAAGGGAAAAAAGGGATAGAGGGGTAAGGGAATTAATGGGGAGAATGAAAGTTGGTTACACAACATAATTTAAACACGAAACACAGAAGGAAGGGAAGGGATAATTGAAATTTTTTTTTTTGGCTTTTTTCCCCCCTCCCCCCTGTGGCCCCTGCCGGAGGTTGAAGCAGGGGTCATGGGAGAGATGCGGGAGAATATAGTGTACCCCGCTCACTACAGAGTGGGAGTAATGGTGTGGTTTTTTTTTTTGTTTTTTTTTTTCTCTTTTTTTTTCCTCGCCCTCTCCCTCTTCCTCCCCCTACCACCTTCCTTCTTTCCCTAATAATAGGGAGGGATATATAAATGAGTGCACCCTTCTTTTCTTTTTATATGGAGGGGGGGGTGGAGGAGTAGACAGGCTGAAACAAGACGAATTACCTATATAAAAGCTGATGCGATATGTTGGTAATGCCCTAAATTTAAGTATGTGTTTGATGTATGAATGGATGAATGTAGGGAAAATGAAAATATGGTTACTAAGTAGTGGTCAGGTTTCCTGGTAACAAAAAATGACTAAAAATGGGTAAAAATTACTAGTAATTGCACTTTTTTATCTTGGAATGTGAGAGGTATGGGTATGCGAGTAAAACGGGCACAGGTATTTTCAGAAGTTAGGAAAACTCAGGCCAAAATAATTTGCATTCAAGAAACACATATGGTTAAAGAGAGACTTGATCACTTAAAAAAACCATGGATACAATGGTCTTACCACTCATGTCACACAACTTTTTCGAGAGGGGTTTCTTTAATGGTGCACCAATCGGTGGCGTGGGAGTGCATCAGGGTAAGGAGAGATCCAGAGGGGCGTTATGTTTTTGTCTTTGCCCTGGTGCACTCACTCCCAGTGGTCATTATGAGGATACATAATCCACCTCCAGCCACATTAGGAGTGCTGAAGGAAGCAATGTTATTTATGTCAGAATATCCAGAGGCATATGTTATATGTATGGGAGACTTTAATGTGGTTGGACCCAAAGATGGATAGATTTGGAAAAAAAGTCTTGGGAGAGGTGAAGGGTCTAAAATATTGGAGAACTTCCTGAAAGAGGTGGGATGGTTTGATATCTGGAGGACTAGAAACCCAGGGGGTCAGGGCCTATTCGTGGCATGCTCCGGGTAGGGGGAGCATGTCTAGGATAGACCTGGCTCTAGGGAATGAGAAAATACTCCCAATGGTGCATACAGTCGCATATATGCTTAAAGGGGTGTCTGGCCACTCTGGACTTATCTTTGAGTTGAAGATGGGTCCCAGAGGAAGGCGGCTAGGATATAGAATACAGCCCCATTGGCTAGCCCAGACTGGGTCAAACGACTGGATACTAGAGCAAATGGAAATGTTTCTGGAGGCCCATGGGGATAGTATAATGGAGGGGGTAACATGGGATGCCTTTAAGGCATACTTAAGAGGGATAGTAAGATCTACAATATCATATATTAAACGTACCAATAGGCAAGAGGAAGAGGAAATGGAAGATGAATGTAGAAAGGCTGAAACAGAATTTATTAAGAACCCCTCAATCATGAACCAGATAAAATGGGTAGGAGCGGTGCGCCAATATAAAAATCAATTAATATTCAAAAATAAACGCAAGAGGCTCCAGTTAAAACAAAAAAACTTTGACCAAGGATACCATGCCAATAAAATAGTAAACTATCTGATAAAACAACAAGTATCTACACTAGCAATAACAGAGGTGAGGGGTGAGAAGGGGGAAATGGTCAAAACAGTGGAGGACATTGGGAAAACCTTCTTTAGATATTATGAGAAAATGTATACATCAACACTGACGTGCACAGGAGAGGAGATAGAAAAATACCTATAGGAGTTGGAGTTCCTGAAATTATCAGAAGAGCAAAAAGGGGACCTGGAGAAAGATATTGAAGTAGAGGAAGTAAAAGAAGCCATAGAGTCTATGGGAAAGGGGAAATCACCAGGACCCGATGGTATCCCATTGGAAATGTGTCAGAGGTATGTGGAGATTATTGCTCCGATACTGACTAAGATGTATAGGGGGACATTTGATCAATGGGAAATGCGTGCATCCATGTATGAGGCAACAGTAATACTGATACCAAAACCTGAAAAAGACAGGAAGGATTGTGCATCCTACAGACCAATATCTTTGTTAAATATTGATTATAAGTTACTGGCAAGGATATTGGCTAAGAGGCTTAATGGGGTAATTCTATCCATTGTATCAGAGGATCAAACAGGATTTATGCCGGGGAAGTCCACCACAAATAATATTAGAAGAACTCAGCTGATGGTTCAGCTGAAGGAGTACTTCCCAGAGTCAAGTGCCTTGGCATCGTTGGATACGGCCAAGGCATTCGACTCCATAGAATGGGAATTCCTACAGGCAGTGTTGAAAAAAAAGTGGATTTGGGGAAGGATTTAGAAAATGGGTGAGGATACTGTATAAACAACCATGCTCTAACCTTTTGATAAATGGAATTTTGTCCCCCACAGTGAAACTGCAAAGGGGAACGAGACAGGGGTGCCCGCTGTCCCCCCAATTGTTTGCGCTTGCTATAGAAGTACTAGCTAAAAGATTTAGACAATCTAAAATATATAAAGGGATTAGAGTGGGGGATAGGATTGAACATATAGGACTATATGCAGATGATATCATATTATATACGGAGGATGCACATAGTTCATTAGGGGAGGCAATGAAGATAATAGAAGCATATGGGATACTATCGGGACTTAAAATAAATTGGCAGAAATCCGCATTGATGTTATTAAGACCAGGTAAGGAGAGGAATTTTCAGACCCCATTAAAAATTGTGGAAACTTTTAAATATTTAGGAATAAACATCACTTTGGAAGCAGAAGAAGCCCTTAAAGCAAATATAGACCCCTTGGTAGAATATGTAAAGAACAAAGTGGGAGTATGGAAAAAATTACCGCTATCAATGGCGGGGAGAATACAGTTGATTAAATCTATTATACTACCGAAGTGTCTCTATGTGATGGCGCATTCGGAGGTAAAAATACCAAAATATATATTTAAAAAATTAAACTCCCAGCTAACCAGGTTAATTTGGGCAAATGGGCGATGTAAATTAAAGCTCTCCACGTTACAAAGACCTAATACTGCAGCAGGCCTAGCAATACCAGATTTATATTTATATTACCTGGCGGGGCAATTAAAACATCTAAGAACCTGGGTAGCTCAGGAACGAGAAACGAGGGTGGAGAAATATTTGCTAAATAAAATGCAGATAGGAGACCTTCTGGTAGGATTAGAAATAGCAGAATTAAGAAAGATTGGAGTAAAAATTCCTCTTCTAAAGCTGGCTAGGTCAGTTTGGAAGGTGGTAAAAAAACTGTCGGGATTTAAGGACACTCCACCTGAAAGGGCATTATGGAGCAACCCAATGTTTGAAAAATTAGAAATATTTGAAGATAGTAGTTATTGGAAACAGAAAAAAGTAAAAACTATTGGCCAGATGTATAATAACAATGTAATAGTGACATATGAGAACCTGTGTAAACAATATAACCTCCAGAGTAAACAATTCTATAAATACTTACAGTTAAGACACTTACTACGGGAACAGTTTGAAAGAAAAGAACCAAAAATCTCTAGATATCCCCTTATAGGCATATTAAAATCTCAAGGACCAAAGGGATTGATATCTAAGTTGTATTCATACTTATTACAGAGTAAAATAAAGGGGGACCCGGTGGACGTGAAGGATAAGTGGCAGGGAGTCGCTCTGGGAATGAGTGACCAAGACTGGGATGAAGTCTGCTCCTCGCACCTGAAAGTATCGCCGGCAATGAACAACAGGATAATTCAATTAAATATAATACATCAGACATATTTGGCGCCAAGTAGACTGTACAGGATGGGGAGGATACAGGTGCCAGATTGTACAAGATGTGGGGAGGGGGGAGCGGACTTCATCCATGTGATGTGGCAGTGTGGATGTATAGGAAGGTACTGGCAACAGGTAGTCAAGAAATTAGGAAAAATTATAAATAAACCTATGGTGGCCACGGTGGAATTATGCGTCCTGGGCGTGGTAAAAGATAGGGTGTGTGGATACACTAGGATACTTTTGCAAGAAGTATTATTCCTGGCCCGAAAACAAATAGTGGAAAAATGGATCCAGCCAAATCCACCTATAGTAAATCAGTGGGTGAGAGCAGTAAATCAAGTGGTCCCATGTGAGAAAATAATGTATGAACAAAGAGGAAATATGCAGAAATATGATAAGATTTGGGCAAGATGGAATAAATCACACTTGACGACAGATACAGGAAGACCAGAAAATACAGTATAAAATAAGTAAAAGAGGAAAGAATTAGTGACCATAAGATGAATGAGAGGGACGAATGAGTGTAAGAGTGGGATTGATAAATGATATATATATAAAATTTGTGGAAGAAAAGATATAGAAATGATAATGTAAGTTGTGTTAAATAACTTGTAAAGTAAAATTTTGTAATAAAGAGTTTTGAAAAAAAAAAAAAAACTTGCAAGCAGATTAGACACAAACATTCTTGGCCAACATAAGTATAACATTTATTGAAATGAGTATTTAAAGACAAAAGTATAAGGTCCACTTATCGGATTCCTCACCCCCTCTGATGGCCCATTGTAAAAATGTTATGGTGTGGGGGAGATGTTTTGGACAGGTAACCCTCTCCACTTCATTGAGAGCTGACTGCATAAATAATGTGTGTTACTTTGGCCAGACCCTCCTTACTTACACTATTAGTAGCCCACTGGACAGGTAAGAAGTGTCATAATCCAAAAATATGAATACACACTGTCCAAATTAAAGCACATTTTTACATACTGCAATTACCTATCAAGATAATAGGAAAACAAAACTTTAAACAGTTCTTTTTGAAAGTATTCAGGTAGGCACTTGCACTACATGCTTTGGTGAATTCATCCATAAATATGACCACAAAAGAGGTAGGTATAGTGTGTATGGGTTTGGCAAAGTCTGCAGAGTATTGGTATTGGTTGACTTAGCGGTTGGGGGGGAGGGAGGGTTCCAAATGAGTTTGGGCCCCCCAAAAAAAGCCTCTTGCACTCTGCCTGAATTTAAGGACAACAATAAGATTTGGATACATTTTAGGGGGGTGTTTAGGGTAAGCACTACAATGGAGCTGACAAAATACATTGTTAAGTGACTAGTAGGGATGAGCCGAACAACCCCCAGTTCGGTTCGCACCAGAACCTGGGAACGGACCGAAAATTCGCACAAACTTTAGAACCCCATTGAAGTCTATAGGACTCAAACGTTCGAAATCAAAAGTGCTAATTTTAAAGGCTAATTTGCATGGTATTGTCTTAAAAAGGGTTTGGGGACCCGGGTCCTGCCCCAGGGGACATGTATCAATGCAAAAAAAAACTTTAAAAACGACCATTTTTTCAGGAGCAGTGATTTTAATGATGCTTAAAGTGAATAAAAAAGTGAAATATTCCTTTAAATATCGTACCTGGGGGGTGTCTATAGTATGCCTGTAAAGTGGCGTGTGTTTCCCATGCTTAGAACAGTCCCTGCACAAAATGACATTTTTAAAGTAATAAAAGTCATTTAAAACTACTTAAGGCTTTAATGTAATGTCCGGTCCCGGTTATATGGATGAAAATAAGTGAGACAAACGGCATGGGTACCCCCCCCAGTCCATTACCAGGCCCTTTGGGTATTGTATGGATATTAAGGGGAACCCCGCACCCAAATTAAAAAAAGGAAAGGCGTGGTGCCCCAGACCCTCTGAACAGCAGTATACAGGTGGTGCAAACAAGACAGGGACTGTAGGTATGTTAAGTAGAATCTGTTTGTAATTTTGAACTGGTACATTTTTAAAGTGTAGCTCCAGTCAAAAAATCTATTTTTAAGCTTTTTGGAAAACATAGGGAAGGGTTATCACCCCTGTGACATTTGTTTTGCTGTCTGTGCACCTCTTCAGAAGATTTTACCCCACTTTCTGTCCCAATGACAAATGTTTTTTGACAATTTGGGGTTTTTAGTGAAACAAGGATTGGTGATAAAGCATCAGTGGAGAGGAGACACGTTTTATCCATATTAACTCTTACAGGAGAGAATTTCCCTTCCTAGGGGTAGATTTCATCTCACTTCCTGTTGTCTCCTTCTGTTTGCTAGTAGGAGTCGTTTGTAAGTTGGATGTTTGAAAGTAGGGGCCTGCCCTATATACTCTGCAGAAATTGCGGCCTTAGGTGTTGGTGTTGCCACAACACTGTTAGTCCTCACAGTTACTCTTGGTGGGCGCAGGAACGGGCTCTGCTGTGAAATATTAGATGAAGAATTGTAATTACATGCACCTGTTGAACAGGGGCAAAAAAATTGGGCCTTTGGTGGTGGTGGTGCTGGTGCCACAACACCGTAAGTCCTCACAGTTACTCTTGGTGGGCGCAGAAACGAGCCCTCCTGTAAAATATTGCATCAAAAATTGTAATTACACGCCCCTGTTAAACAGGGGCTGAAAAATTGGGCCTTAGCCACTGGTGGCGGTGCCCAGAACCAAAAATATTCTTACAAGCTATCAGCATGATCATTGAGGAGGAAGAGGCACTGGTGCTGGTGCCACAACACTGCAACCCCTCACAGATACTCTAGTTGGAGCGCAGGAACGAGCCCTGTTGCAAAGTATTGCATCAAAAATTGTAATTACACGCCCCTGTTAAACAGGGGCTGAAAAATTGGGCCTTAGGCACTGGTGCTGGTGCCGCAACGCTGCAACCCCTCACAAATACTCTAGTTGAGTGCAGCAACGAACCCTCCTTGCAAAATATTGCATCACAAATTGTAATTACAGGCACCTGTTAAACAGGGGCTGAAAAATTGGGCCTTAGGCACTGGTGCTGGTGCCATAACACTGCAACCCCTCACAGATACTCTAGTTGGAGCGCAGGAACAAGCCCTGCTGCAAAGTATTGCATCAAAAATTGTAATTACACGCCCCTGTTAAACAGGGGCTGAAAAATTGGGCCTTAGGCACTGGTGCTGGTGCCACAACACTGCAACCCCTCACAAATACTCTAGTTGAGTGCAGCAACGAACCCTCCTTGCAAAATATTGCATCAAAAATTGTAATTACAGGCCCCTGTTGAACAGGGGCTGAAAAATTCGGCCTTAGGCACTGGTGCTGGTGCCACAACACTGCAACCCCTCACAAATACTCTAGTTGAGTGCAGCAACGAACCCTCCTTGCAAAATATTGCACCAAAAATTGTAATTACAGGCCCCTGTTAAACAGGGGCTGAAAAATTGGGCCTTAGGCACTGGTGCTGGTGCCACAACACTGCAACCCCTCACAGATACTCTAGTTGGAGTGCAGGAACAAGCCCTGCTGCAAAGTATTGCATCAAAAATTGTAATTACACGCCCCTGTTAAACAGGGGCTGAAAAATTGGGCCTTAGGTACTGGTGCTGGTGCCACAACACTGCAACCCCTCACAAATACTCTAGTTGAGTGCAGCAACGAACCCTCCTTGCAAAATATTGCATCAAAAATTGTATTTACACGCTCCTGTTAAACAGAGGCTGAAAAATTGGGCCTTAGCCACTGGTGGCGTCTCCCAGAACCAAAAATATTCTTACAAGCTATCAGCATGATCATTGAGGAGGAAGAGGATAGTCACTCAGCATGACAGGATAGTCACTCAGCATCAGCATAGACAGTCTTGAAGGGATCTGACTTTTCAAAAAAAATTATTCGGTTACATCAGCATCAGGTGCTTGGTTGCTTGGTAGCTGGTGGTGATCCAAGACTAATTCATTTTTATGAAGGTCAGTCGATCGACCGAGTTGGTGGACAGGCGCACCCTGTGATTGGTTACAAAGCCTCCAGCAGCACTGAATGTGCATTCCGAAAGAACGCTGGATGCAGGACAGGCCAGTAGCTCAATTGCATACTGTGCAAGCTCTGGCCAGTGATCCATCCTCAAGACCCAGTAACCCAGCGGATTTTCGGTGGCAAAGGTGTCCAAGTCAGATCTTGCCCCTAGGTATTCCTGCACCATGTAAAACAGACGCTGGCGATGGTTGCTGGAACCGATCATACCTTGGGGCTGCGGACCAAAAAATTGTCTGAACGCATCGGTCAGACGGCCACCTTCTTCACCGCTCCTTCTTTGACTGACCGAAGCCTCAGCAACACGTTGTCCAGAAACAGGAGTTTGTAACCTCCCAGTCTCTGGGAACGCGTTGCACAGGCCTTTCTACAAGGCCTCCCGAAGATGTTTCATCCTCTGCTCCCTCTGTGACGGCAAGATAAGGTCCGCAACCTTACCCTTGTAACGTGGATCAAGGAGGGTTGCCAGCCAGTATTGATCCCTCTCCTTGATACCACGAATACGAGGATCCTTCTGCAGGATTTGCAGGATCAGGGAGGCCATGCAGCGTATGTTTGCTGAGGCATTTGGTCCGGAGTCCTCTGGGTCACTAAGGATGACATGATCCGCAGCCACCTCCTCCCAGCCACGTACAAGTCCATGGGTTTCTTGGGACTGTAAGTGATCCCTTAAAGACTGCTGCTGAAGCTGAGTGCCAGGCTCCACCTCCATGCTGACACAATCCTCCTCTTCCTCCTCCTCTTCCTCATCCTCCTCCTGTGTGATTGGCTGGCACGCAGGAACACTGTCTGGATAAAGGGGGCCTTGAGAGCTAAGGAAGTCCTCCTCTTTCTGCCTCAAGTGCCCTGTCCATTATTCCATGCAGCATGTGCACCAACAGGTGGACAAGGGGGACAGCGTCACTGATGCATGCACTGTCACTGCTCACCATCTTCGTGGCCTGGTGACAGGACAGTGCATGCATCCCTGATCATGGCCTACTGGCGTGGGGAAAAAAAACTAAGCTCCCCTGACCCTGTCTTGGTGCCATAGTCGCACAGGTACTCATTGATGGCCATCTGCTGCTTGTGCAGCCGCTGCAGCATGGCCAACGTTGAGTTCCACCTGGTGGGCATGTCACAGATTAGGTGGTTCTTGGACAGGTTAAATTCCTTTTGGAGGTCAGCCAGCCGAGCATTGACATCTGCGGAAATGCACACAGACTTTCCTGGCCTGCCTCAGAACATCCTGTAAGCCCGGGTACCTGCCCAAGAACTGCTGCACCACCAAGTTAAGGATGTGAGCTAAACAGGGCACATGGGTCAGTTGTCCCTGTCGGAGGGCGGAGAGGAGGTTGGTGCCATTGTCACAAACCACCATACCTGCCTTAAACTGGCATGGCGTCAACCACCTCTGAACCTGCCCCTGCAGAGCTGACAGAATCTCTGCCCCAGTGTGGCTCCTGTCCCCCAAGCACACCAGCTCAAGCACCGCATGGCATCTTTTGGCCTGCGTGCTTGCGTAGCCCCTTGAACGCCTACGGAGCACCGCTGGTTCCAAAGTCAAATCATAGGAAGAGGCCATGGAGGAAGAAGAAGAGGAGGGGGTGGAGGAGAGAGGTGTGGTAGAATCACCACTAGCAGTATTTTGGAGGCTGACCGCCCTGTCCAGCGAGGCCAAGACATTGCCTTCCACATGCCGGTAGAGAGCCGGAATTGCCTTCCGTGAGAAAAAGTGGCGTTTGGGAACCTGCCACTGAGGAACTGCACATTCCACAAACTCACGGAAGGGGGCAGAGTCTACCAACTGAAAAGACGGCAGTTGAAGTGCTAGCAATTTTGCCAAGCTAGTATTCAACCGCTGGGCATGTGGATGACTGGGAGCGAACTTCTTTCGGCGGTGCAGCAGCTGGGGCAGGGAAATTTGCCTGGTACAATCTGACGTCGGTGTACCGATAGCAGATTGCCCCCAAGTACTTGGCTGTGACACACCTAATCCTACACCTTCATTCCTCTCAGTGCAGATCTCAGAGAGGACTGAAGGTATAGTGGGGTTGGAGATCCCAGCTGATGAGGAGCAAGGAGAGGTCCTCTTTGTTCTTTGGTGTGGGTCTTTTAGGTACGCTTGCCAACGAACTGCATGGCAGGTCAACATATGTCTGGTCAAGCATGTGGTGCCCAAGCGGGAGATGTTTTGGCCACGAGAGATACGCTCGAGACATATGTTGCAAATAGCAGCAGTGGGATCTGATGCACTCGTCTCAAAAAAGGCCCACACCAAAGAACTTTTGGAATAACATGCAGAGACAGCAGTGCCCTGCACATGCGGAGCTCTGCGGTGTGATGCAGTCGGTGTGCTGCCCTTAAGTTGGTCCCTGGAGGGCATCCTGCCTTGTTGGTGATGTGCCTCCTCCTCCTCCTCTCTCCTATCAGGCACCCACGTGGAGTCAGTGACCTCATCATCCCCTCCCTCCTGTTCAATGGAGCCAAGCTGGCAGTATGCATGCTTCTGGGGGAACATGACTGCCAGATTGCTGTCCTTCTTGGGCACCCCCTCTCTCTGGGCTCACGTTACTGCCTTCCTCTAGCTGGTACCATCATCGGAGCCTTCAAAACGCTCTGCATCCTTCTGGAGCATGTACCCAACACTGTGGTCAAACAGTTCGGGGGACTCCTCAGGAGGACATGGTAGGGCTAGGGAAGGAGTGACTGATGCCATTGAGCCGAGGGAAGAGGCCGCGTTGGCAGCTGCTTTGCCAAACAAAGTACCCTGAGCCTGGGTGAGAGAGGATGAGCAGGATGAGAACGGATTGGTCATCCACTCTACCAAGTCTTCCGCATGTTGCGGCTCAATGCGGACAGCTGCCAAAAAAAAGGACAAGCGTGTCCCATGGCCACATGCTGATGAGGATGCACCGTCTCCACGACCAGCATTGTTGCCTCTAGACAGAGAGCCTGCTTGCCCTCTTTTATTGGCTTGTGACTCTCTGCCTCTCCTTGTTGGCCTTCCAGACATACTAATGGCCTGCAGTGAGATGTACAAAGCTGGGATGTATATATATATACTGATACTGCAGCTAGCAGAATCAACTGCCTGCCTGTAGTATTATTAGTATGAGAATGCCAGCAATTGTCTTCAGGTAGATTTAGGTGCACACTGTGCAGAGGATGCAGTACACTAACTGTAAAAACTGTAGCTGCCTGCCTGTGGTATTAATAGGAGCAGAACAACAGCAATTGTCTCCAGGTAGCTTTAGGTGCACACTGTGCAGAGGACACACTACACTAACTGTAAATACTGTAGCTGCCTGCCTGTGGTATTAATAGGATCAGAAGAACACCACTAATTTTTTTCAGGTAGCTTTAGGTGCACACTATGCAGAGGACACAGTGCACTAAATGTAAGTTCTGAAGCTGCCTGTCTGTGGTATTAATAGGAGCAGAACAACAACAATTGTCTCCAGGTAGCTTTAGGTGCACACTGTGCAGAGGACGCACTACACTAACTGTAAATGCTGTAGCTGCCTGCCTGTGGTATTAATAGGATCAGAAGAACACCACTAATTTTCTTCAGGTAGCTTTAGGTGCATACTGTGCAGAGGACACAGTGCACTAACTGTAAATACTGTAGCTGCCAGCCTGTGGTATTAATAGGAGCAGAACAACAGCAATTGTCTCCAGGTAGCTTTAGGTGCACACTGTGCAGAGGACGCACTACACTAACTGTAAATACTGTAGCTGCCTGCCTGTGGTATTTAATAGGATCAGAAGAACACCACTAATTTTCTTCAGTTAGCTTTAGGTGCATACTGTGCAGAGGACACAGTGCACTAACTGTAAATACTGTAGCTGCCTGCCTGTGGTATTAATAGGAGCAGAACAACAGCAATTGTCTCCAGGTAGCTTTAGGTGCACACTGTGCAGAGGATGCACTACACTAACTGTAAATACTGTAGCTGCCTGCCTGTGGTATTTAATAGGATCAGAAGAACACCACTAATTTTCTTCAGTTAGCTTTAGGTGCATACTGTGCAGAGGACACAGTGCACTAACTGTAAATACTGTAGCTGCCTGCCTGTGGTATTAATAGGAGCAGAACAACAGCAATTGTCTCCAGGTAGCTTTAGGTGCACACTGTGCAGAGGATGCACTACACTAACTGTAAATACTGTAGCTGCCTGCCTGTGGTATTAATAGGATCAGAAGAACAAAACTAATTTTCTTCAGGTAGCTTTAGGTGCACAGTGTGCAGGGGACGGACTAAACTAAATTGTAAATACTGCAGCTGCCTGTGGTACTGTACTAATAGGATCAGAAGAACACCACTAATTTTCTTCAGGTAGCTTTAGGTGCACAGTGTGCAGGGGATGCACTAAACTAACTTGTAAATATTGCAGCTGCCTGTGGTACTGTACTAATAGGATCAGAAGAACATCACTAATTTTCTTCAGGTAGCTTTAGGTGCACAGTGTGCAGGGGACGCACTAAACTAAATTGTAAATACTGCAGCTGCCTGCGGTACTGTACTAATAGGATCAGAAGAACACCACTAATTTTCTTCAGGTAGCTTTAGGTGCACACTGTGCAGAGGATGCACTACACTAATTTGTAAATACTGCAGCTGCCTGCGGTATTGTACTAATAGGATCAGAAGAACACCACTAATTTTCTTCAGGTAGCTTTAGGTGCACACTGTGCAGAGGACGCACTACACTAACTTGTAAATACTACAGCTACCTGTGGTACTGTACTAATAGGATCAGAAGAACACCACTAATTTTCTTCCGGTAGCTTTAGGTGCACACTGTGCAGAGGACGCACTACACTAACTTGTAAATACTATAGCTGCCTGTGCTACTGTACTAATAGGATCAGAAAAACACCACTAATTTTCTTCAGGTAGCTTTAGGTGCACACCGTGCAGAGCACGCACTACACTAACTTGTAAATACTGCAGCTGCCTGCTGTACTGTACTAATAGGATCAGAAGAACACGGGTAGCTTTAGGTGCACACTGTGTAGAGGACGCACTACACTAAGTGTAAATACTGTATCTAATAGGACTAATAGGATCAGAAGAACACCAGCAATTTTCTTCAGGTAGCTGTAAATACTGTAAAAACACCTGCCTGCCTGTTAGTAGTAGGAAGAGAATAACAGGAACGGATCTAGCTAAACCGAATACAGTATATATATATATATATATATATATATATATATATATATATATATATATATATATATATATATACACAACACCTAGGATATATATATATATATATATATATATATATATATATATATATACACAATACACTGTAAGTGCAGCTAACTGACTCGCCTGCCTACTCTAACTTAAATAAAATGACACTGTCTCTCTGTCTATCTATCTCTCTCTCAACGCTGGAACACACTACACAGGGCCACTGTGCAGGCAGCCTTATATAGTGTGGGACTTGTACTAAACCCCCTGAGCCATAATTGGCCAATGCCACCCTGGCTTTGGCCAGTTATGGCTCTCTGTACAGATGGCGCTGTGATTGGCCAAGCATGCGGGTCATAGTGCATGCTTGGCCAATCATCAGCCAGCTATGCACTGCGATGCCGCAGTGAATTATGGGCCGTGACGCGCCACTCGAATTTGGCGCGAACGGTCCATATCGTTCGGAATTCGGCGAAAGACCGAACAGGCAATGTTTGAGTTGAACATGTGTTCGATTCGAATACGAAGCTCATCCCTAGTGACTAGGCTAGGTGTGTATGGGCCCAGGATAGCATGCTGGGGAGGTTAGTGAAGGCAAATATGCATGAAGGACAAAAAAGGAGAAGTAAAAGCTTACAGTATGCATGAGGACAAAGAGGACATTCACAGCATATTACAATCATGGTAATTACGGAATGATGAAATAAATACAATATATTAGCAAACATTAAATACATAGAATGTGATGTTAAACAATAAATCTTACGTTAATATAGTCCTTCTGCAGGACCTGAATTATGGCAGAACAGGTCTCTGGAATAATGATCCCAGGGGGGAGATCCCAGTCATGAACTTCAGGTCCTGGAGACTTCTCCCCGTGGCCAAGTACCGCAAGGTGGCGACAAGCCTTAGCTTGAGAGAGATGGCTTGCCACATCCAGGTGTCCTGCTTCGTAATATAAGGGGTCAGCAAAGTCAAGAGATGGTGAAAGACGGAGTCAGTCATCCGGACATAATTCCTGAATTTATCAGGATTATTCTCCTGGAGCTTACGCAACAAAGGCATATGATAGAATTGGTCACGATTAAGCAACCAATTGTTGGTCCAAGAACTCCTCCTCCCCCTGTTCATGGACTGGACTTTGGTCAAAGCAATAACTCCAACACCAAGCCTAACAACAGCACAAACTCTACGATGAGTACGTAACCGCAACATGGCTAATAAATGAACAGCTGCTCAGAACGAATTGACAGAACACACTGAAAATCAGAAAGGACCTGGCAAGAACGAGCTGAAAATCACAAACGACAGGACAAGCACACACAGAAAATCAGAAGCGAACTATAAATAGAACACGCTGAAAGACAGAAACGAACTGACAAGCACACATTGAAGAACAGATACGAACCGACAAGTACAACCTGAAAAGCAGAAATTAACTGAAAAGCACAAGGCTGAAAAGTGCGAATTGTCTCTCCCAAACATCTACTAACTCGAGATAAACACGAGATTAGCAGAAGGAGCCCAAAGGGTGGTGCACTGGCTATTGAACTTCCTTTTTATCGGCCGTTGTAGGTCTTGTACGTCACTACGTTCGTAACTGTTGGCCAACATTTGTGTGAATGTGTGTATGGAAGACAATTTGGAGCCAACACCCTTCGAACAAAAATCCACGGTTTTGTTGTCGGAAAGTCCGATCATGTGTATGGGGCATAAGATTGCCCTGTATTTGGCTCCATCCATCTTCCCTTCAAGTCTGACCAGCTTCCCTGTCCCTGCTGAAGAAAAGCATCCCCACAACATGATGCTGCCACCATCACGTTTCACGGCGGGGATGGTGTGTTCAAGGTGATGTGCAGTGTTAGTTTTGCGCTACACATAGTGTTCTGCTTTAGGCCAAAAAGTTCAATTTTGGTCTCATCTGACCAGAGTACCTTTTTCCACATGTTTGCTGTGTCCCCCACATGGCTTCTCGCAAACTGCAAATGGGACTTCTTATGGCTTTGTTTCAATAATGGCTTTCTTCTTGCCACTCTTCATAAAGGCCAGATCTGTGGGGTGCATGACTAATAGTTGTCCTGTGGACAGATTTTTCTTTGCCCAGCCTGTCAGTTTAGGTGGACGGCCATGTCTTGGTAGGTTTTCAGTTGTGCCATACTCTTCCATTTTCAGAAGATGGATTGAAATGTGCTCCATGAGATGTTCAACGCTTGGGATATTTTTTTATAACCTAACCCTGCTTTAAACTTCTCCACAACTTTATCCCTGACCTGTGTGGTGTGTTCCTTGGAATTGATGATGCTATTTGTTCACTAGGGTTCTGTAACAAAACCCTCAGGGCTTCATAGAACAGCTGTATTTATACTGAGATTAAATTACACACGGGGGGGGGGGGCTCTGTTTACCAATTAGGTGACTTCTGAAGACAATTGGTACCACTAGAGTAAGGGGGGCTGAATATAAATATGCACCACACTTTTCAGATACTTATTTGTAAAAAAAACATTTATAATTTTCCTTCCACCTCAACATTATGTGCCACTTTGTGTTGCTCTATTCCATAAAATCCCAATAAAATACATTAAAATTTTTGGTTGTAAAATGACAGAATTTGGAACGTTTCAAGAAGTATGAATACTTTTTCAGGGCACTGTATTTTAGAAAATCATTGTTTTATTCAATAACTTTAATTGTAAAAATGACATATACATGTCAAAATATGAAAAAAATGGATACAAATAAAAGTGAGGCAACAGCAAGAGATCTTCTAAATGCCAACCTAGGTTCGCTACCAACATTTTTTTACAATGCTTTTATACAGTTTTAATCCATCTTAGTATTTTGTTTTAAATATGCAAAACTTTTTAAATAGGCAAATTACTTAGAGCACATGTGTCAGACACAAGGCCCACAGGCTGAATACAGCCCACCAGGCCTTGTCATGCGGCCCTCGTACACACAGCTTTGCAGCAAGTATGTGGCGGAACTCCATTCCGCCACCTCTGGCTCTCATCCTCTTCTCCCGCTCCCTGCTGTCACTTGTCTGTCTTCTGTGCTTACAAGGGACAGCTTTGCTCTCAGTGGCTCACAGAATCTGAGTGTCAGGGACGTGTTGGTGGTCATCGGGCTAACATACGTGCACGCAGGTGCACGAGAGGCTTTCCCAGAGCAATTCAGCCAAATTTCCCACTGGGGGGGCGCTGGCGCGCTTCTGCGCGCGCCCCATCGCGCGTTCGCGCGTGCGCGCGCGCCCGTTCGCGCTAGCGCTGTTTGGCGCAAAAAACCCTTTAAATAGATGTCAGTTACTTCTATCAGGTGCTGTTCGTCTGCAGCTCTGCACCTGAGTTCTGTATCTGCCTGTTGTTACTATTGTGAATTGACCCGGCTCCGTCTGACTATTCTGCTATCTCCTACCCGACCCGGCCTGCCTGACCTTGCTGTATCCTGTTACCCGTTGCCGATTACCTGCCTGCCTGACTATTCTGTGATCATCCCTTCTGCCATATACCTGCCTGATCTCCTGCTGATACGGACTGTTTGACTCTGCTTTGCTTGTGTCCTGTGACGCTGCTCACCACCTGCTCTTCCAGCTCCAGGTTCTGCTGCTGCAACATCCTTCTCCTGCCTGCTAACGGATCCGCTTTTGCCTGCTCGCATCCGCTATACAGCCTCCCTGAAGGAAGTCTCATCAGCTCCTGCGCTGGTCATCGCAAGAAACTGCATCAGGCATTCCTACCCACTGTGCTCAGTAGACTGCTGTCCCCACTACAGTGGCTTCTGAACCAGTGCTTAAAAGAGGTCTCCTTTCATCAGTCGGGCTCAACTACCAGGTACCTAACAGTACGAACAGCCATGTCTGAGCCCGCAGGAGAAACCTCTCCTATCAAGGAAATCTGCACGCACTTAGCAGCACTCACGCAAGCCGTACAGACTTTGCAAGACAGTTATACCAGGTTGGAAGGTCAAGTTCTGAACCTCAGTAGCCCAGGAGGCGCATCTCCTGCTCCAGCAGCAGCTCCAGCCCAAGCCACTGTACCTCCCTATGTGGTTATGCTTCCACCTGAACCAAGGGTTCCCATCCCTGAGAGGTTCTCTGGGGACCGCACGAAGTTCCTGGCCTTCCGCAGTGCCTGTCAGTTATATTTTGCCTTACAGCCACAGACTTTCTCTTTGGAGGCTACCAAAGTAGGATTTGTGATATCCCTCCTGCAAGGAGAGCCGCAAACCTGGGCTCATCGCCTGCTAGGAAATAACTCAGCACAGACCCAGTCCTTGACCTCTTTCTTTGAGGCTATGGCCCAATTGTATGATGACCCGCAGCGTACTGCCACCGCTGAGTCAGCTTTGTTCGCGCTCCAGCAAGGCCGCAGACCGGCCGAGGACTATGTCACGGACTTTCGACGCTGGAGTGCGGACACACAATGGAATAATGCGGCATTACGCCATCAATTCCGTATGGGGTTGTCAGAGAGCCTCAAGGATGAGCTCGCACGGGTAGGAATGCCGGATACCCTTGAGGAACTTATTGCTTTAACCATCCAGATCGATCGGCGCCTTCGTGAACGCCGATCTGAACGCTCCTCCCAGCAAACGCGCCCCATGTGGATGACTGCAAAGGTTCCAATGCCTGCTTCCCGATACCTACCTTCTACCCCTTCTACCTGCTCCAACCCGGCCACTCCAACACCTGATGTTTCGGAACCGATGCAGTTAGGACTACTGCGTTCTACTCTATCTCCAGAAGAGCGGGCACGTAGACGTCAGCTGAACCTCTGCCTCTACTGTGGTGGGACAGGCCACTACGTGAACAACTGTCCGGTCAAGACCAGTAAGTGTGTTTTCTCTACCCCGGCCAGTCTTTCAGCATTAACCAATACCACTCAACTTGCTCTCCCTCTCTCGTTACAGCTCCAGGGAAGAACAATCCGGATCAACGCCATCATTGATTCTGGGGCTTGCAGCTGCTTTATTGACTCTGCCTTTGCTACTCAACAGAATCTTCCTCTGAAAGACAAAACACACAGACTTTCCGTTTTTCTGGCCGATGGGTCCCACATAAAATCAGGACAAGTCTCTCAGGAAACCCTTCCACTGCTTGTCACCTGTTCAGCTCAGCATAAAGAGTTCCTGATTCTGGACGTTATCTCCTCTCCTCTGTTTCCAATCATTTTGGGCATGCCTTGGCTTCAGGCCCATAATCCCCACGTTAATTGGTCTACTGGTGAAATCAAGTTTCTATCTCCCTATTGTCAGAGACATTGCTTACCTGAACCCTCCAAACCAGCTGCCACCTTACTCTGCATGGATGAAGATCCAGATCACCTCCAAGCCATACCAGAAGTTTATCACGAATTTGCAGATGTTTTCAGCAAGAAGGGAGCGGACTCCCTGCCACCCCATCGCCCCTATGATTGCCCAATTGAGTTGCTTCCGGGGGCTGAGATTCCCTTCGGGCGCATCTTCCCATTATCTGAGAAGGAACAAGAGGCTCTTAAGCTATACATTAATGAAAACCTCGAAAAGGGCTTTATTCGACCCTCTACCTCCCCAGCTGGAGCGGGTATATTCTTTGTTGCCAAAAAAGATCAGACTCTTTGTCCATGTGTGGACTATCGGGACTTAAATAAGATCACAGTCAAGAACCGCTACCCGTTGCCCCTGATACCTGAACTATTTCAGAAGTTGAGGTCTGCTGTTATCTTCACCAAGTTGGATTTAAGAGGGGCCTACAACCTGGTCTGCATTCGGGCCGGGGATGAATGGAAGACGGCTTTCCGGACCCGTTTCGGACACTACGAGTACTTGGTCATGCCCTTCGGCCTATGCAATGCCCCTGCCACATTCCAGCATCTGGTCAACGATATATTCAGAGATTTCCTGGACATCTTTATGATAGTTTACTTGGATGATATCTTGATCTTCTCCAATTCCTTTAACCAACATCGAGAACATGTTCGCAAGGTTTTGAGCCGTCTTCGTTTACACGGACTGTATGCCAAAGCAGAAAAATGCGAATTTGAACAAAGGGACATTCAGTTTTTGGGGCTAGTGATCTCTCCTACCGGCATTAAAATGGATCCTCAAAAAGTGTCCGCTGTGCTAGATTGGCCAGCCCCTCTGGACAAGAAGGGCGTACAGCGCTTTGTCGGATTCGCAAATTTTTACAGAAAATTTATTAAAGGATTCTCTGCCATCATTTCACCTATTACGCAGCTAACCAAGCAGAACTGTCGTTTTCACTGGAGCTCTGAGGCTCAGGAGGCCTTTGAAGAATTAAAAAGACGGTTCACCTCAGCTCCAATTCTCAGCCATCCTGACCCATCCCTACCTTTTATTCTGGAGGTAGATGCTTCTGAAGTGGCCGTGGGCGCAGTCATCTCTCAGCGACAGGGGAACAAGGATCTGATGCACCCGGTGGGTTTTTTCTCCAGGAAACTCTCGCCGGCTGAGCGAAATTATGATGTGGGTGATCGAGAGTTACTGGCCATTAAGGCAGCTCTAGAAGAATGGAGGTATTTGTTGGAGGGTGCGGTCCATCCGGTTCTAATATATACGGATCACAAGAACCTTGAATATTTAAGATCTGCTAAAAGACTGAAACCTCGAAAAGCCCGGTGGGCTTTATTTTTCACACGTTTCTGTTTTCATATTACTTATCGGCCAGGAACCAAGAACGTGAAACCAGACGCGCTGTCGCGCATGTTTGACCATTCCAAGGAACCCTCTGTACCTGACACCATCCTGCCAGCAAATAATTTCCTACTTCTCCAGACGGACATCCTGTCCTTGATCAGACAAGCATCACCAGAACCTTCAAGCCTTCAAGGACTTGCTGTAGTACCTCGAGATGGGTTATTATGGAAAGGAAGTCAGATATTTGTGCCAGAAGACATCCGAGTCAAAGTGCTGAGCTTGTTGCATGATCATCCACTTGCAGGACATTTTGGGGTCCGTAAGACCCTTGAACTCGTGCAACGCACGTTCTGGTGGCCTAACATGAAAGAATTCTGCAACAAGTACGTTAGCTCCTGTCCTGTTTGCATTCAAAATAAAACCTCTAGGAACCGAGCTTGGGGACTGTTGAGGCCATTACCCATACCAGATAGGCCCTGGAGGATGATAGCAATGGACTTTATTGTCGAATTGCCAAGCTCTGAAGGATGTTCGGCGATCTTCGTGGTCGTCGATCGTCTGTCCAAGATGGCCCACTTTTTGCCCCTAAAGGGGACACCTTCTGCTGCAGAGACTGCCCGTGTATTCATCAAGGAAATCGTCAGGCTGCATGGAGTCCCTGCAAATATAGTATCTGATAGGGGGGTGCAGTTTACGTCACGCTTCTGGAAAGCCCTATGTGAAATACTGAAAATTGAATTGGCACTGTCTTCAGCGTATCACCCCCAAACAAATGGGCAAACTGAACGGACAAATCAAACGCTAGAGCAGTACATTAGATGCTTTACCTCATTTGTACAGGATGACTGGGTGTCCCTGCTACCTTTAGCGGAATTCGCTTACAATAATGCTAGCCACTCTGCCACGGGTCAGTCCCCGTTTTTTGCCAATTATGGTTTTCATGTGTCTTTCTTACCAGATTTTCTTCCAGAATCCCCAGTTCCAGCGGTCCAGGACACAGTACAGTTTCTCAGTCACAACAACCGGATGCTACAGGAAGCGATATCCAGGGCACAAGCAGACAGTAAGAGGTTCTTCGATCAAAAGAGAAGAGGAGATCTGGACCTGCAGATTGGCGATAAGGTATGGCTGTCTACCAATAATATTAAACTAGCTTGTCCTTCCAAGAAGCTTGCTCCTAAGTTTATTGGACCTTTTCCGGTGAAAAAGAAGGTTAATGAGGTGTCTTACGAACTGTGTTTACCTGACTCACTTAAAATCCATCCTGTGTTCCATGTGTCATTATTGAAGCCTGCTGTAACCGATCCCTTCCCTAATAGGGGCACCAGGGTCCCCGAACCTGTCTTGGTGGACGGAAACGAGGAATATGAGGTGGAGGCTATCCTCGATTGCAGAAAAAGATTGGGGCAGGTACAGTTCTTGATCAAGTGGAAGGGGTATGGTCCAGAGAACAATTCATGGGAACCCAATAACAATATTCACGCTGAACGTTTGATCCAGGCCTATTTCTCTGCTCATCCTGAGAAGAGGAGTTATCTGGGCATCCGGAGGCTGCCCGTTGGGAGGGGGCAATGTCAGGGACGTGTTGGTGGTCATCGGGCTAACATACGTGCACGCAGGTGCACGAGAGGCTTTCCCAGAGCAATTCAGCCAAATTTCCCACTGGGGGGCGCTGGCGCGCTTCCGCGCGCGCCCGTTCGCGTGTGCGCGCGCGCCCGTGCGCGCGCCAGCGCTGTTTGGCACCAAAGTCTCTTTAAATAGATGTCAGTTACTTCTATCAGGTGCTGTTCGTCTGCAGCTCTGCACCTGAGTTCTGTATCTGCCTGTTGTTACTATTGTGAATTGACCCGGCTCCGTCTGACTATTCTGCTATCTCCTACCCGACCCGGCCTGCCTGACCTTGCTGTATCCTGTTACCCGTTGCCGATTACCTGCCTGCCTGACTATTCTGTGATCATCCCTTCTGCCATATACCTGCCTGATCTCCTGCTGATACGGACTGTTTGACTCTGCTTTGCTTGTGTCCTGTGACGCTGCTCACCACCTGCTCTTCCAGCTCCAGGTTCTGCTGCTGCAACATCCTTCTCCTGCCTGCTAACGGATCCGCTTCTGCCTGCTCGCATCCGCTATACAGCCTCCCTGAAGGAAGTCTCATCAGCTCCTGCGCTGGTCATCGCAAGAAACTGCATCAGGCACTCCTACCCACTGTGCTCAGTAGACTGCTGTCCCCACTCTAGTGGCTTCTGAACCAGTGCTTAAGAGAGGTCTCTTTTCATCAGTCGGGCTCAACTACCAGGTACCTAACACTGAGATTGAGAATGCGGGGCAGAGCCACCTATACAGAGAGCTACTAGAGCTGGGCCAGGTAGGAGAGGGTAGATAGATGTGAGGAATCTTTAGGGGGTGGGGGGCTTGCGAGTTGCACACTCTGCATAGCGTACCCCTAAACCCTGTACTCTGTACATAGCACACCGCTGAACTCTGCACTCTGTATGTAGCACACTCCTGAACGCTGCACATAGCACACTCCTGAACTCCTTACATAACATTGTTCTAAACTCTGCACTCTGTATGTACCGCACCTCAGATACAACTGTCCCTTTGATACAACCGTCCCATACTGCTGAATGTGTTTGACACCCCTGACTTAGAGGGTTAGGGCTGGAGAGATTATGGATGTGGCCACATACGTAGGTATTACAAATTCAACATATATATTCATTGACTCAAAGGTATATAGAATTTGACATGTAATATAAACGTTGTATGCTAATATATTCCAATATTGAGCCAACATTTTTTTCTTAAGTCTACTTAAAAACTGACCAAGATAACTCTCCCTAAACATCTCCCTGTGATGCATGTGTAAAACAGAAGATGATACAATAGAGCAAAACTGTAATGTAAGCATTGGAAAACAATGCTGAGAGTGAAACAGTATTTAGAGGATAATTGGCTACTGTAACTTATGTGTTTGTAACCATTTATCAAATTTTAATATGTACAGTGTGACGGGATTCACTTTGGGTGGAGGGCTTGTGGAACCCACCTTACCTTAGAGAGCTCTGAAAACTCTATGTCCAGCTCCCCCAGCCCCTCCTATGTGTAAGTCACCCTGTGTCTATTAGGGGCACAGGGTGACCGAGAACCTCAGTCTGATCTGCACTAATCAGACTCACCGTACAACCACACCACACCGGGCATTTCCTTTTACCCCTGTTATCCTGGGTCTTATTTACGTTGTTGTATTGAAAGAATGAAGGGGCTCTTTAACTTTGGACAGTAATATTTCTGAACAATATCTCTCAAGAAATATGTGAAGATGAATTCCACCTTTCCGACTGCTGGAATATTGTATGAGCTTGATCTCATAAACCGTTGTAGACTTTTTACTAGAACGTTTGAGGTGTGGCTCTATCCCATTGTTCTATTGTTTCTGTCTACCTTGGGAGCAACCTATTATGGGATGTATATGTCTATGTGGATTAGCTGTGAGGAGGAGGGGGGTTTCTCCAGCAGCCCCTCCTAAAGACAGTCTCCTATTGGATAATTGAATATATCTGTGTATCATGTTACTGGAGGAGGTAAAGTTTACCCCGCCCAGTGTCATTATGCAAAGAAGGGGGGTTGTTCCTGAGTGTATACTGAGTCTTGCATTTTCCACCCTACACTAATGTCTCGACAAGTGACTGGGTGGACTAAGGGACATTGGATCAGCTGGTACCGGACAAAGGAAGCTTTTACTGCGGACATACTCTTCTTGAGTAGGGGGGTCCGTGACATTGGTGGAAGCAGTGGGATTGTGCTTCCTGGCTGTCAACATGTCCAAACCACCACCAGGATCCAAGGTCGGGATACCAGACTTCGGTCGTCCCAGTGGAGATATGGATCTGGCATCAGAGTTGCAAGTGCTGTTGCGGAGCGCCCTTTCAGCAATTCCCAGGACTGTGTGTGCGGATCAGTACCTGGAGATCAGGCAGCGGATTTGGGTTCAGGTCTGGCTTGGAGCCCTCCAGGTCACTGGTACACACCAGGGCAAGTGCTTTCCAACCCAAGGGCAATGGGCCAGTGACCAACGGGAGTTGCGGATGCCATTCCTGGGAGAGCGGCCCCAGGAGAAATGGGTGTCCGAGTTGGACAGGCTGGTCCAGCAGGAGATAGAGGACAATCGATATCGGGCTTTGCAATGGTATGCCGAGTAGGAATATTTAGGGGAGACAACAGAATGCTCTCTGGAGGGATATGACTTTGGCAGCCCTGGATTGCTATGGGAGAGCCTTACAGATGGTTTTGTGTTTGGCGATGAAGGGGAACCTACCCTTGAGGACCTGTGAGAATACAGGGAGGCTATGCTCGGTCTTGTAGGGGTCTCAGAGCTTAAACCTGATCTGAATTATTTGCTAAGGAAAGAACAGCATCTGGAAAGGGTATACAGGAAAACTGCTAGAACACGTTCAGCAGCATGCCCCAGAATCGGCAGCAGAAACTCCAGAGATTGCCGTCCCTAAACCTGAAGTGCTGACAACAGGGCAGAGCTCTGCTAGCCTCTGCCCAGCACCAGTAACATCTTCTTTGTTCTACTGACATGAGATGGTAAACCTCTATCCCCAGACACCAGTTCCAGAGACTGGGGATTTAATAGACTTTTCTGCTGAGGAGGAACAACCCGGTCAGCCTTCGGCAGAAGAGCTGTCTTCAGAGCATGGCGGTGTTGACCTCTGCCCATAACAATCAACTCCGCAGGAGCTCCAGGGAGAGAATGGAATCAGTACCTCACAACTGCATCTTGAGCTGATATCGGTGGATGGGACTGCGGACTCCACTGACAGCAACCCAGCAGAAGGGCTGGCAACAGGGCAGAGTGCTGCTGGCCTCTTTCCTCAACTAACAAAAGATGGATTTCCTGTGGTAGTGGATGGGACTTCAGTTTCCACTAACACAACCCCAGAAAAGGGTCTGGCACTGGGACAGGAGGATGTCAGTCTTGCTCTGCAAACACTGGGGGATTTTCATCTAGCAAAAGTGGATGGGACTTCAGTCTCCACCTGTATACCCCAGGGATGCTGGGCAGTCGGCCCATATCCCCAACAGCCTAATGATGAAATGAGCCCAGCCACCCCGTCTTCTCTCCAGCGGATGAAAGAACTCTAGGGGGAAGGACCAGTCCGCACTTCTCCCCAGCAGTGGGTATGTTCTGCGACAATGTGTTTGGGGTACTGTGTGGGTACGGGCATTGGGGAACTGGAACTATGGACTAACTTTAAAGTCAATCCATTTGGGATCTCCTTCTCTGTTAGGCCCCTTTCACACTGGGGCGGTTTGCAGGCGTTATTGCGCTAAAAATAGTGCCTGCAAACCGCCCCTAAACAGCCTCCGCTGTTTGTTCAGTGTGAAAGCCCGAGGGCTTTCACACTGAAGCGGTGCGCTGGCAGGAGAAGAAAAAAATCTCCTGTCAGCCGCATCTTTGGAGCGGTGAAGGAGCGGTGTATTCACCGCTCCTAAACCGCTCCTGCCCATTGAAATCAATGGGACAGCACGGCTATACCGCGGTAATACCGCGGCTATAGCCACGCTATACGAGGGGTTTTAACCCTTTTTCGGCCGCCAGCAGGGGGTTAAAACCGCACTGCTAGTGGCCGAATACCGCGGTAAAACAGCGCTAAAAATAGCGCTGTTTTACCGCCGACGCCCCCTACCACCCCAGTGTGAAAGGGGCCTTAGTCTTCTGCCGAAAGGGGAGATGTGTGACAGGAGTCACTTTTGAAGGAGGGCTTGTGGAACCCAGCTTACCTTAGAGAGCTCTGGAAACAGCTCGCCTGGCCCCACCCAATGTCTATTACGGGCACAGGGTGACCGAGAACCACAGTCTGATCTGCACTAATCAGACTCACCGTACAACCACACTGGAGGGCCTGCTGTTGGATAGTTGAATAAACCGGTGTGTAATTTTACTGGAGGAGGTAAAGTTTACCCCACCCTGTGTCATTATGCACAGAAGGGAGGGTTGTCCCTGAGTGTATATCTCTTTGTGCCTGTGTTTGAGTTTGAGTCTTATGTTTTCCACCCTACACTAATGTCTCGACAAGTGACTGGGTGGGCTAAGGGGTCTTGGATCGTGCTGGTACCAGCAAAGGATGCTTTTAAGGCAGATATACTCTTGAGTACGGGGGTCCATCACATACAGTATATGAATAAATAAAACAATGATTTTTATTAGATATCAAGTTGCTTCTAAATGCATAAGTACCTGTAAAGTCCAATTCTTTCTTCCTTTTTGTGCATTCAAAATAGTTGCAGGATGTTGGTGTGCTTTCTAAGAGAAGTCTCTTATGTTTATACCTCTTTGATAATTGATTATATTAAAGATTTGTATATACACTTATCACTTATAGGAGCAAGTTAGCATCATTACTGAAGTTTGCCATCTACTGTAAACAATAGTAGTTGTTCAGCTTCTTTTATGCAAAACGTTCCATTAAAATTTCTCCCTTTAGATAGAAACATGACATGTAACACATTTATGTTTGATTATATTACCTATGGAACATTTTTTTCAAAAAGTTTGTAAAGTAAACATAAACAGTCCATAATTAAATAAGGGTTTAAATCACCATGACATTTTCCTTGTGTAATTATAAAGAAGGTATAGACACAAAAAACTGGGCTTACTTAAAGCAGAACTGAAGACAAAAAAAAGAACAATTTTGAACAGGAATGCTCTTTGTTGCAGTAGAGAAATGCAGTGTCTTAAACTTAGTTTAAATAAACTTAACTGCCTGTTTGCAATCATCTGCTGAATGTACACTGAGATGCCTATTTGCAGCTTATTTTCAATTTTGAGTACTGTACAGTGACATTGTGCAGGGATAAATGACTCCCATGGATTCGGGGGAGTAACCTCATCCCGCACCAGCCAATCAAGACAGTTGAAGATCGGCAACTAGAAGAAGCCAGTGAAAAGATTACTACACCAGCAAGGAACCTCACAGGTGCTGGGCCATTGGAGCATAGGTGAGTATTTGTGACTTTAGTTCCACTTTAGTATAAAAATAGCAAACCTGCAGTAACCCATAGCAGCCTATAAGACTTCACTATACTGGAGAGAGAAGATTTTTTATTGCTTGTTATGGTTTACTGTGCTTTGCACATCATCACTGCTTAACGCACTGCTTTTATGAACAGGTCTAATATTGTATAGAAAATACAAGATATCGGGGGCGTGTCTAACCGGCGCCGAAGATGGACTCTTAGCTCTGTAGCTCCGCTGTGAGGGAGAACACCGGAATGCTTCAGGCCCGTCCGATGCCACAATACCCAGCCATCTACACTCTGCTGCCTTCCCCAGTGCCAGCAGCAATGTCCTGCAAGAGGATGGGAGATTATAAACCCAGGAAACTGACATCTTTTATGTTTCCCCCAGAGGACAAGGTCAGTAATCTCCAAGATGGCGGCGGCGGCCTAGCCGCACCGTGAGAGGCCTACACGGACCTTCCAGATGAATCCCAGGATGAAATGGGCTTCTCAGCTCACCCTCCTTCCCCCACACTTGATCGAGGGACTGATCCCCTCACAATCAGCCCCACCGAAGCCTGGATGCGGATGGATGCTCTGCATCCGCGGCTGCCATTACCGCTACTCGAGACTCAGGCCATCAATCCACTCAGTTCCAACCAGGCCCTACACAGCTTAATGGCATCTTTCCCCACCACAGGACAACCAGTCATTGACACAACCCTTAAAGACATGCTCATGTCATTGCAGACGTTACTGATGTCAGTTTTGTCCTCTTTCTTTAATAAAATCTCCACTTACATGCATCAGATGGATAGAAGGGTCACTAAAATTGAGGCAGGCATGACTGAATGCACTACTACGGTGAATGATCTAATTGACACATACGAGGAAGTGCAAAATGAACAAGAATGGGTGAGGGCCAAGCTGGCCGACTTAGAAGACCGCTCAACATGCAATAACCTCAAGCTGAGGGGGGTCCCAGAGTCAGTCCCCCCAACAGATCTCCCTAAGTATGCTAGAGATCTCATACACACTATTCTGCCCGACGCGTCCCCCAAAGACATCATCATTGACAGAATTCACAGAATCGCTAAGCCGTCTCACCTAGCAGCATCTGTCCCAAGAGATGTACTCATGCGAGTTAATTTCTTCCACATCAAAGAAAGAATTATGTCAGAAGCAAGGTCCAAAGCACCCCTCCCCCAACCTTATGAGGGAGTCCAGATTTTTCCAGACCTTTCAAAATATAGAGAAGAGAAGCTGCGCTGTTTTAAAGGTTCATCCAAATATTAATTTGTAGATGTCAGGATATTAAGTAAGTAACAGTTCAAAATCAGATCTAAACAAACACCCAAGTGAGCCTGATCAACAAACACATGCCACCACCTTATAAAAAACTTGCTTACCAGAGGGCAAGCAAAACCAAACAGATGGCTATAGCCCAGCCAAGGACTTTGCTTGTGTGGAAAGATCGTCTGGGCATATGTAGGTTAATTGGTTGCCTGTGTTCCCCAAGTACCCTGACGCCGTAGGACTTCAATTGAACTCAATATCTCAGCGGGGCATAGGAGAGACCAACCATAGCGTAATATTGCTTCAACAGGTTTATTAAAAAACAACAGTATTACACTTATATTTAAAACGTGTAAAATCAAGCATTTTCAACAGAGCCGGACAGCTACAATGCAAATCCTATCCTCCTTGCCCAGAATCACGCCACTCAGCTTCCTAATCCACCACGGCTACAGTCCGTCTTACAGCCCACAGCAAAATGAGCCGGGAAATCCCAAATGCAGGCAAAAATCACCACGGCTAGGCTATAGCCCTCTGTTTGGTTTTGCTTGCTAGCGTGTAAGCAAGTTTTTTATAAGATGGTGGCACTTGTTCGTTGATCAGGCTCACTTGGGTGTTTGTTTAGATCTGATTTTGAACTGTCACTTACTTAATATCCTGACATCTACAAATTAATATTTGGATGAACCTTTAAAACAGCGCAGCTTCTCTTCTCCATGTTTTCTTTTGTGTATCTTGCAATAAGCTGCTGCTCTTTGGACTTTGTTTCTTTTTAATCAGCTAATGTCATTTCACTATTTTTCAAGCTTTTTCTTTTTATTATTTTCTTTCTTATTACTTTCAAAATATACACTGCAACTCAGGAAAAGCCTAAATCCCATCACAAAAGGCCTCCTTAATCACAAGATCCAGTATAAATGGGAAAAGCCTGCAACCCTCTTCATCACCAGGAATGGTACCACGCACACTGTGAGCGTGTTACAAAAAGGCATACACCTACTGCATGAATGGGGCATCATCCTGGAACCTCCCAAAGGAGTGGACCCACCCCTTCAGCAACGCAGATCATCCACATCTCATCACTCCCAAGGACCTAAAAACTCCTGAGAACACTCTACAGTTGCCCAGCCGGGTCTAATACCACACCATACCTTTCTACCTCACGGTTTCAGGCTCTGTTTACAGCCCTCTTCGGCTATTAACTGTTTCCCGCCTCAGCGGCATAGCTGACTTCAGCTCTTAGCTTCCATGTGCCACTCGGAACCTTTGTTATTTAGGTTCCAACTCATTTATAAGTAATCTCAACAACAAATAGGACAATTTATTTTTCGTTTTACCTGTATTAACCTAACCTACTTATTGTTTACGCATCTGCTCTAGAAATACAGCATATTTCCTCACTCATTAACTCTGCTGGAACCACGCCTCCACTGCCAGTCACCCAGTCCATATAGGAATTCTTGACATCTAACCGTAAGTGTTTACCTTTACTTACCCACCCTATTGCACACTTGAAAACCAAACATGCCCATCACAGTCTTATCTCTCAACGCTAAGGGACTGAACCACCCAGCCAAACACCACTCCCTAAGGCAGACAGCTGAAAATCTTAAAAGTGACATCCTTTGTGTCCAAGAGACTCACCTACTACCCTCTTCAGCAGCTCTCTGCTCCAACCACAAGTTCCCCCATATTTACCATGCTACGTTCCATTCCAAAAAGAGGGGTGTTCTAATTGCCATAAAAAAGGATGTGGACTTCCACCTTCTCCAGGTCAGAACCAACCCAAAGGGCCGCTACATCATCTTGATCTGCACCATTAACAATCTTACATACACATTGCTGAATGTGTATGCCCCCAACACACAACAGATGAGTTTCCTTAAGAAAATTCTAAGTAAAACACAAGAGATTCACAAAGGACACTTACTGATCTGCGGAGACTTCAACTTAGTTGCGGCTTACACATGGACACCAACTTGGCAGCAAAACTAAGAGAATACCTTTTTGAAACACCTTCTTACATCACAAGATCTCTATGATGTGTGGAGATGTCACCATGGTTCTGAAAAGGACTTTACTTACTTCTCGCCACATCACAAGTCATATTCGAGAATAGACATGTTTCTCACTGACAAATGGTTGTTGCAAAAAATTAGCACCTCTGTAATCCACACCATGGTGTGGTCTGACCACGCCCCATCACAATTTCTATAGAAGACACGGAACACCAGAGGAACGCGTTCCTCTGGAGGGCCAATAATTATGTACTACAACACCCAAAATACTCCCTAGAAATTAGAGACAATCTAACTACTTTAACCTCAACACAGGTACAGTGGGTGACCCCAGCATGGTGTGGAATGTGCACAAAGCGGTTATTAGAGCTACAATAATGAAACTAAATTATGCATGTAAAAAGATGAGGACGCATCGTATTAATGATCTCACCTCACAAATAGCTAGCATTGAAGCCCAACACAGAACTGACCCGACCCCTATAAGCACGTCCCTATTATTGACCTTGAGACAAGAACTGAGATCGCTTCTCCTACACTCCTTTAAACATTTACAATGTAAGTTTAAGGCCTCTTCATACTCCACCTCCAACAAAGCGGGGAAAAAATTAGCACAACATCTTAAAGGATAGAGGATCAAAGCTAAAATAAATTACCTTATCCATCCACACACTAAAACACGCCTGACCAATCCGCAAGATATAGCGAACGATTTTAGTGACTACTACAGTGACATATAATATCCACGATGAACCTTCCACATTTCATCCCACGGATGAAGATATCCACACCTTCTTACATCACACATCACACTTCCGACTGTGACAGAAACACAACTACAACAACTAAACAAACCTTTCACTGACCTAGAGATTCTCATACAATCCTTACCCATATTACCCTAATTATAACTCTCCCGAAACAAAGCAAAGGACCCCACCTCTCCCCAAAAATTTTGCCACATATCCTTACTAAACTTGGATGTAAAAATTTATGCCAAAACCATTGCCAGACGCCTACTAGACATAATGCCAGACCTAATTCATCTGGACCAATCAGGGTTCACCAAAGGGAGACAAGCCCATGACGCTACCAGACATATGATAAACTTAATCCATCATGCAGAATCCAGTGGAACGCCTTCTCTGCTGCTCTCTTTAGACGTAGAGAAGGCGATCAACAAGGTCCACTGGAACTATTTACAAAAGGTTCTGCAAAAATTTGGCTTCAAAGATCATATCTACAGAGGTATTATGGCACTCTACTCTATGCCATCAGCACATGTTTACTCCACAGATATGTTATCCCAATCATTCAACATCACGAACGGTACCCGCCAAGGGTGCCCTCTCTCTCCAATCATCTTCAACCTGCTGATGGAACCCTTGGCGGAACACATACACTCAAACCCTCAAATTTCTGGTCTATAAATATGCAGAACCTCACACAAAATCAGCCTCTTCGTGGATGATGTGGAGGCGTGGCTGCCGTGGAAAAAATGGTCTGGAGCTGCAAATTTCTTATGATAAGTGTAATAGTTATCTTCTGGCTTGATACTACAATAAGTTTAGTTTAAGCAACATTAAGCCTGGGATTTTATGGTCCATCAGTACCACCTATTAGATCTCCTCTGAGCAACAAAAGTGGTCCCATTTGGGGTTCTTGGAGGAGTAGCAACCACATGTTCTGAGGGACCATGGATCTCAACCTACTCCTATTTTTTTTGTTTTTTTTAAGCCATATGGTTCATACATAAGGAAGTCTCTGTTTGTTTTACCCATAGCTAATGCAATTTGCTGTTATATGTACTTCCTAAAATGTACCTCAACGTACAGTGTGTACATTGTTTACTTATGTTTTATTACAAAACAATAAAAATGATTGAAACGAAAATACAAGATATCACTGCAGAGTATCTCACAAGAGTGAGTACACCCCTCATATTTTTGTAAATATTTTATTAAATCTTTTCATGTGACAACACTGAAGAAATGACACTTTGCTACAATGTAAAGTAGTAAGAGTACAGCTTGTATAACAGTGTAAATTTGCTGTCTCCTCAAAATAACTCAACATACCGCCATTAATGTCTAAACCACTGGCAACAAAATTGAGTACACCCCTAAGGGAAAATCTCCAAATTGGGCCCAATTAGCCATTTTCCCTCCCCAGTGTCATGTGACTCGTTAGTGTTACAAGGTCTCAGGTGTGAATGGGGAGCAGGTGTGTTAAATTGGGTGTTATCACTCTCACTCTCTCAAACTGGTCACTGGAAGTTCAACATAGGACCTCATGGCAAAGAACTTTCTGAGGATCTGAAAAATAGTATTGTTGCTCTACGTAAAGATGGCCTAGTGTCAGGGAAGACCAGCCAGTACTCAAGATGGCTGACGGAGAAGTCAACCTGTGACCTCATCCTCTGCCAGAACACTTCTGGTGCAACTGCGTGCACATGACCAAGAGGCTTTTAAACTTGGTCTGTGCTTGCATCCAGTGCTGTCCGTTCTATAGCGTTCCCGTGTGTTCCTGCCTGCTTACTTCTGATACCTGTACCTGTTTACTGACCCGGCTTGCCTTGACTCCGCTACCTGCTGCCTGCACCTGACCGGCTTGTTCTGACCTCCACACCTGCCTGCTCCTTCTACGTCCCCAGCTGGGGCGGGGATTTTCTTTGTTGAGAAAAAGGATCATTCATTAAGGCCCTGTGTGGATTACTGTGAGCTCAACAAGGTTACGGTGAAGAACCGTTATCCACTTCCACTAGTTCCCGAACTTTTTCAGAGACTTGGTTCCGCTACCATATTCACCAAACTGGATCTTCGGGGCGCCTATAATTTGGTGCGCATTTGAGAAGGTGACGAGTGGAAGACTGCCTTCCGCACACGATTTGGGCATTTTGAGTATCTCGTGATGCCCTTCGGACTTTGTAACTCCCCGGCCACTTTCCAGCTCTTCATTAATGATGTCCTCAGAGACTTCCTGGACTTATTCGTTATTGTACACCTTGATGATATGGTAATCTTTTCTTCCTCCTTAGATCACCACCGCGGACACGTCAGAAGCGTATTAACTCGCCTTTGACAACATGGATTGTACGCCAAACCCGAGAAGTGCGAGTTTGAACGCCAGAGTATCCAGTTCCTGGGCCTGATCATTTCCATCAAGATGGATCCCCAGAAGGTCACGGCTATCCTGGACTGGCCTATCCCATGTGACAAGAAAGGCATTCAACGCTTCATAGGCTTTGCAAACTTTTACCGAAAATTTATTAGGGGGATTTCAGCAATCATTGCCCCCATTACACAACTCACCAAACAGGGTTCCAGATTCCGCTGGTCTCCAGAGGCTCAGACGGCCTTTGAGGCGCTGAAGAAGTTTTTCACGTCCGCACCCATTTTGAAGCACCCGGACTCGGCCTTACCTTATGTCTTAGAAGTGGATGCCTCGGAAATAGCGGTTGTATCTTGTCTCAAAGACAGGGTCCTAAGGCCCTGTTGCACCCAGTCGCATTCTTCTCATGTAAATTGTCTAGCGCAGAGAAGAATTATGACGTCGGGGATCGTGAACTTTTAGCGATTAAGGCAGCACTAGAAGAATGGAGATACCTTCTCGAGGGATCTGCACATCCAATCCTAATCTATACAGACCACAAAAATCTAGAATATCTAAGGACAGCAAGAAGATTGAGACCTCGTCAGGCCAGGTGGGCACTTTTTTTTCTAGATTTACTTTTCACCTGACATACAGACCTGGATCCAAGAACATAAAGCCGGATGCACTATCACGCATGTTGAGAGACCAGAACCTGGAACCGGTTACAGTTATAAAAGTTAGTTACAAAAAAAGTGTTAAAAAAAAAAATAAATAAATAAATAGTTGTCGTTTTATTGTTCTCTCTCTCTCTATTCTCTCTCTATTGTTCTGCTCTTTTTTACTGTATTCTATTCTGCAATGTTTTATTGTTATTATGTTTTATCATGTTTGCTTTTCAGGTATGCAATTTTTTTATACTTTACCGTTTACTGTGTTTTATTGTTAACCATTTTTATGTCCTCAGGTACGCCATTCACGACTTTGAGTGGTTATACCAGAATGATGCCTGCAGGTTTAGGTATCATCTTGGTATCATTCTTTTCAGCCAGTGGTCGGCTTTCATGTAAAAGCAATCCTAGTGGCTAATTAGCCTCTAGACTGCTTTTACAAGCAGTGGGAGGGAATGCCCCCCCCCCCCCACTGTCTTCTGTGTTTTTCTCTGGCTCTCCTGTCTAAACAGGGAACCTGAGAATGCAGCCGGTGATTCAGCCAGCTGACCATAGAGCTGATCAGTATTTTATCACACCGATCTTGGTGTGGTCAGATGCTTTCAGGGCAGAGGAGAGATCTAAGGTCTAATAGACCCCAATTTTTTCAAAAAAGAGTACCTGTCACTACCTATTGCTATCATAGGGGATATTTACATTCCCTGAGATAACAATAAAAATGATTAAAAAAAATGAAAGGAACAGTTTAAAAATAAGATAAAAAAGCAAAAAAATAATAAAGAAAAAAAAAAAAAGCACCCCTGTCCCCCCTGCTCTTGCGCTAAGGCGAACGCAAGCGTTGGTTTCGGCGTCAAATGTAAACAGCAATTGCACCATGCATGTGAGGTATCACCACGAAGGTCAGATTGAGGGCAGTAATTTTAGCAGTAGACCTCCTCTGTAAATCTAAAGTGGTAACCTGTAAAGGCTTTTAAAGGCTTTTAAAAATGTATTTATTTTGTTGCCACTGCACGTTTGTGCGCAATTTTAAAGCATGTCATGTTTGGTATCCATGTACTCGGCCTAAGATCATCTTTTTTATTTCATCAAACATTTGGGCAATATAGTGTGTTTTAGTGCATTAAAATTTAAAAAAGTGTGTTTTTTCTCAAAAAAATGCGTTTGAAAAATCGCTGCGCAAATACTGTGTGAAAAAAAAATGAAACACCCACCATTTTAATCTGTAGGGCATTTGCTTTAAAAAAATATATAATGTTTGGGGGTTCAAAGTAATTTTCTTGCAAAAAAAAATAATTTTTTCATGTAAACAAAAAGTGTCAGAAAGGACTTTGTCTTCAAGTGGTTAGAAGAGTGGGTGATGTGTGACATAAGCTTCTAAATGTTGTGCATAAAATGCCAGGACAGTTCAAAACCCCCCCAAATGACCCCATTTTGGAAAGTAGACACCCCAAGCTATTTGATGAGAGGCATGTCGAGTCCATGGAATATTTTATATTGTGACACAAGTTGCGGGAAAGAGACAAATTTTTTTTTGCACAAAGTTGTCACTAAATGATATATTGCTCAAACATGCCATGGGAATTTGTGAAATTACACCCCAAAATACATTCTGTTGCTTCTCCTGAGTACGGGGATACCACATGTGTGAGACTTTTTGGGAGCCTAGCCGCGTACGGGACCCCGAAAACCAAGCACCGCCTTCAGGCTTTCTAAGGGCGTAAATTTTTGATTTCACTCTTCACTGCCTATCACAGTTTCGGAGGCAATGGAATGCCCAGGTGGCACAAACCCCCCCAAATGACCCTATTTTGGAAAGTAGACACCCCAAGCTATTCGCTGAGAGGTATAGTGAGTATTTTGCAAACCTCACTTTTTGTCACAAAGTTTTGAAAATTGAAAAAAGAAAAAAAAAATGTTTTTTCTTGTCTTTCTTCATTTTCAAAAACAAATGAGAGCTGCAAAATACTCACCATGCCTCTCAGCAAATAGCTTGGGGTGTCTACTTTCCAAAATGGGGTCATTTGGGGGGGGTTGTGCCACCTGGGCATTCCATGGCCTCTGAAACTGTGATAGGTAGTGAGGAGTGAAATCAAAAATTTACACCCTTAGAAATCCTGAAGGCAGAGATTGGTTTTCGGGGCCCCGTGCGCGGCTAGGCTCCAAAAAAGTCCCACACATGTGGTATCCCCGTACTCATGAGAAGCAGCTGAATGTATTTTGGGGTGCAATTCCACATATGCCCATGGCCTGTGTGAGCAATATATCATTTAGTGACAATTTTTTGTAATTTTTTTTTTTGGCATTATTCAATCACTTGGGACAAAACAATTAATATTCAATGAGCTCAACATGCCTCTCAGCAATTTCCTTGGGGTGTCTACTTTCCAAAATGGAGTCATTTGGGGGGGTTTTGTACTGCCCTGCCATTTTAGCACCTCAAGAAATGACATAGGCAGTCATAAACTAAAAGCTGTGTAAATTCCAGAAAATGTACCCTAGCTTGTAGACGCTATAACTTTTGCGCAAACCAATAAATATACACTTATTGACATTTTTTTTACCAAAGACATGTGGCCAAATACATTTTGGCCTAAATGTATGACTAAAATTGAGTTTATTGGATTTTTTTTATAACAAAAAGTAGAAAATATCATTTTTTTCAAAATTTTCTGTCTTTTTCCGTTTATAGCGCAAAAAATAAAAACGGCAGAGGTGATCAAATACCATCAAAAGAAAGCTCTATTTGTGGGAAGAAAAGGACACAAATTTCGTTTGGGTACAGCATTGCATGACCACGCAATTAGCAGTTAAAGCGACGCAGTGCCAAATTGTAAAAAGTGCTCTGGTCAGGAAGGGGGTAAATCCTTCCGGGGCTGAAGTGGTTAATGCATAGATGCATTAAGGTGAAAAAGCACAAGGGTGTACAACCCCTTTAAACATATTTGGCAGGCAACATACATAATCAAAGCAGACATTTACAGTGATATTAGACCCTAAAACAAAAATGTATTATCGTGCAGTTTACTAATTCTTTCCTAATTTTTTGTTTTTGGGTTTAACACCGCTTTAAATTTTCATCTTTAGTTATTCTGACACCTGGAAGATGATTTACTAAAGGAGTTGACATATGTACATAGTTTGTAAGAATGAATAAAGACACCAGATCAACTTGTGTGGGTGCGGAGGTGTGTGTGTGTGTATTATGTCTCTACCAATTCCAATATCCCTGTATATTATATTCAATAAAATGCCCATCTAAGAGTTTTTTTTATATTAGCAACATCCTTACCGCTCTAACAGTAAAAAAACCCTTACGCAGTTTAAAGTTGAACCGCTTTTCATCCAACTTCATTGAGCAGCCTCGTGTCTTCTTGAGTGACCTGAAAATGAATAGTTTCTTCCCTATGCTGGAATCACCATTAGGATATTCGTATTTCGCTATCATATCCCCTCTTGGGCATCTCTTCTTCGGGGAGAATAAGTTGGTTTGTAAACATTCCTCATAACTGAGATCCTCCAGCCCTCTTACTAGTTTTGTTGCTCTTCTCTGGACTCTCTCCAGTTCCAGCACATCCCTTCTGAGGACTGGAGACCAGAACTGGACGTCATACTCATTATGTGGCCGAACCAGAGTTTTGTACAGTGGTAGAATTATAGTTTTATCTCTTGCGTAAATGCCCTTATTAATGCATGCTAATACAGTGGAACCTCAGTTTTCAAGTTACGTGGTTAACAAGCGTTTCGCAAAACAAGCACTGTATTTCTAAAAATCCTAACTCGGTTTGCGAGTGTTGTCTCGCAAAACGAGCAGGATTCAGGCCAAAAGCGGTGTGCAGTACCGCTTTTGGCCTGAGGTGGAGAGCGCCGGAGCCGAACAGTGCCGATCGTCGGCGTTCGGAAATGCACGGAAAGGCCCGAGGACAGTTCGGCTGACCTCGGCAAACCTTGGAAAGGCTCGTGAATGGAGTCTATCCGTGGTTTGCAGAGGTCAGCCAAAGTGTGCTTGAGCCGGCCGTTTCCGAGGCTCTCCAGCGCCCCCCCGGCCTATGAGGTATGTATGATGGGACTCCAGCGCCCCCCCCCGGCCTCTGGCCGCATGCGGTATTGCATCCCATTGAAGTCAATGCAGTACAAATTATTTTCGTTTCCATTGTCTTCAATGGGAAAACTCGCTTTGTTATGCGAGTACTTTGGATTGCGAGCATACTCCTGGAATGGATTATGCTCATAATCCGAGGTTCCACTGTACTCTACTGCCTTGCATAGTGCAGCTTTCTCATTGAATACCATTGCTGAGCCAGTGATCTACTAGGGCCCCTAGATCTTTTTCCATCCTCGATTTCCCCAGAGGTTACCCCCACCCCCCAGCATGTAACTTACATTAATATTTTTAGGCCCCAAGTGCATCAATTTTAATTTCCCTACTTTGAACCTAATTTGCCATGTGTTTGCCCACCCCTCTATTTTATCTAGGTCTTCCTGTAGAGTTGCTTTAGTCTGCTCTGAAGGTATTACCCAGGTTAGCCTTGTATAATCAGCGAGATTTAATTATTTATGCCGACCTCTTTATCATTTATGATCAAGTTAAACAGGATTGGTCCCAAAACAGAGCCCTGGGGTACGCCACTTATAACTGCAGACCATTCAGATGATACACTATTTATCACCAACCTCTGGATGTGCCCCTGTAACAAGTTTTCTATCCAGGTACATGCACTATCGTCAGCACCAACAGACCTCAATTTGTGGATTTAGCATTTATGGGAGACCGTGTCTAATGCTTTGGCGAAGTCTAGATAGAAACATTGATATTAGGCTGACTAGCCTGTAGCTTCTAAGTATATATCTCATCCCATTCTTGAATATTGGTACACATTAGCTTTACGCCAATAATCCGCTGTTACTGTTCCAGTCAGTAAGCTTTCCTTAAAGATGAAGAATAATGGCCTAGCAATGACCTGGCTAAGTTCTTTGAGGACTCTCAGGTACAAGCCATCTGGTCCTGGTGATTTGTTCACATTAAGTTTTTCCAGTCGTTTTAGAACACTGGCTTCTGTTAGCCACAAATGCATATTCCTTGCTCTGTTGCTAACAACACTGCCTTATTATGGCCTTCCCTTTCCATAGTAAAAACTGAAGACAAGAATGTATTTATTACAGTTGTCTTATCTTTGTCACGTCTAACCAACTTCCCTTCTTCATCCTTTAGGGGCCAATATGCTCCGACTTTGCTTTTTTACTATTAATATATTTTAAAAAATGTTGGGGATTTTTTTTTACTCTTCTCCCCTATGTATCTATTGTGGTCTATTTTTGCTGCCCTGATTACGCACCTACATTCTTTATTGCATTCTTTGTAGTGCTTGAATGTGTCCCCTTGACCTTATATTTTTTAAACATGTAAGGGGTTTCGGGACTTTGAATGAGGTATGTATGATGGGACTCAACAAATATAGCTAAGTAATAGAAAATGTGTTTATTGTCTAAAATACACAACAATAACATGCAACAGTGAATACATTGAGTAAAGTAAACACATAGACAGCATATTGCAAAACATAAGCATATAATTGTCAACTTGTACATGATACGGTTAAAAATGTAATCCTCCATAAAGAATTCTGAGAACACAGGTGATGTCCTATAAGTAAAATAAAATGCATAATTGTAATTCTGACGAATTTCATGGCAATAAAGCCACTCTTCAGGGGCGAATGCGTAGTAAATTCGAATCTGCAGAGAGACATAAGCACATCACATATTGTTTCTGATCATGCAACCCCACTGAGGGGAGCAGAGACATTAGGTGGAAAGGGTGAGAAATTATCCATCTCCTGCACTACTTACATGTTGGCAGCATGTGAAGATATGTAATCTGGAGCAGTTGGGCCAACATAATTGTCTGTGCCGGGAGCTGAGGTTGGGTCTGTAGCAAGAAAAGGAACAGGAATGAAGGTGATTCCTGAGGACATGCATGTCCAACCAAGGGTGCAACAGGGGCCTCAATCTAGAAATAAATGATAATTGTTCAATAGCGTAAAACCCAAGTGTAACGAGCCCCTGCTCGCTCGATTCCACTCCCCCGACACTATTCTGTGGCTATTGAACCAGACTGCAGATCGCAACGTCTGATGGTTCGGTCATCCGATGCTCCGGGACTAGAACTACAGCTATGTGCTGTTCTAATCCAGTTGTGATAGCTCGGAACAAACACCAGGCAGGCTGTATGTAAGTTCAAACAGGAATCTCTTTTATTGAAAGGAATACAGGCTCTTTTATACAGTAAAAGAGGAGGTGCATACCTCCTGCTCATATTACTCTGAACATACACCTGTGACCAGAAACCTAATTAACATGGGCTAATTAACTAATCCCTTTAGACAGCCTAGATGGCTCAGTCATGACCTTTAGGCCAGACTGGCCATCTTGTAGCACAGAAAACCCAATCAACATTTTCACAAATCAACACCGAACTCTTCTTCACACAATAGCAGAGTTAATTAACACAAACAACAATGGGGATCTAATGACTCTTAGATCCCATATTAGACTTTTTTTTTTTTTCATTTTCATCATTACTTGTATTGTATTTTTTATTTTTATTTTTTGGAAGACAACTGTTCTGATTATTTTTATTTATTTTTTTTTTATATTTAAATTCTTTATTTATTATTTTATCAATATAAAACCACACCCAACCGGTAGCATTACAAATTACATACCAAAAATCACATATTGATAACGTTGTCCCCGAATCCCCTCTCCCCTACCCCCCCATCCCCCCCATTCCTGCAGAGGACCACCAAGGGAACAGCCCTCAAAATTAATCTAGCCAGACTCAAATTGATCTCCCACCATTTATACCATATTTATAATCTCCTCTAGGTAATTCCAGGTCCTTTTAAATTTTTGCCAACCTGCCCATTTCCCCATCAGTTCCTCTCCCTCGTCCGGTACCAATCCCCCATCATCCAAACTCTCAACATTGAATATTTCATTTATTCAAAAGAGCCAGTCTCCTGTATTTGGGCTTGCCGGTTTAAGCCATTTCGTGGCAATCTGCCTCTTAGCCGCATCGAGCATTATAGGGACAATAGAGGATTGGTATCTCTTTACCGGCATCGCAGTCCCATGGAAGAGACATACCCATGGATCCTCTACTATTACTTCCTCGGTGATCTCCTGGATCAATGTTATGATTTTTTTCCAGTAACTATTTATGATGGGACACTCCCACCAAATGTGAGCCATTGTTCCTAAACATACGCACCCCCTCCAACAAGTATCAGATTTTGCTTAATCTGTCTGGGGTGGCATACCATCTTGCAAGACATTTATAATGAATTTCCATTCTCCTAGTGTCTAGTGCTGAATAGTGTGCCAATTTCAAAATCTTTTCTATCATAGCTTTACTACATTGTGATCCTAACTCCCGCTCCCACTTTTTGATGTTAGGAGGCACCTCCAGTTCCATCTCTGCTTCCAGAATCCCATAAATTTGAGCAATAACGCCACCTGTTTGCTCCCTCACACGGAGCTGCTCAAGCGGTCTGTACTCCTCCTCACTTCTGAGTGGTTTCGGTAACTTATCTATAAAATGCGAGAGCTGGAGGTACCTCCATCCATTCATCACCCACAACCCCGGTTCAGCCCTTAACTCAGCAAACGTGTGTATTCTCCCCTTACTTGAAAAAATTTTTAATTGAATACCATCATCCTTTAACCAATTCCCTCCCACCTCCCTCATCCCGGGTTCAAAAAATAAATTATTTTTCATGTAAATCAATGGTGAATTGTGTGTCCATTTATTCTGGGTGTGTATCTGGTCCCAATATTTAAAAGTGTTACATGTCAATACAGCTGTGTTGGTGCTGAGTGCTCTATATTTTGGGGAATTCCACAAAATGTGACCTAAATCAGTGTTACTCAAATAGTGTTCTATATTGACCCATCTCTTCTCCGATCCCTTTTTGAACCAATCGATAAATCGTGATAGAACTACTGATATATAATACCTATTGAAATCAGGTAGAGCTAGTCCACCTTTTTTTTCCTCCTACTTAAAACTGCATAGGAGATACGTAGTTTTTTGCCACCCCAGACAAACTTCGCTATCGAGCTGCGTAGAGCTCTGAAATAGTACTTAGGAAGAGGGATAGGCAACATCTGAAATTTATACAGTATTTTGGGTGTCAGTATCATTTTAACCGCGTTTATGCGCCCAAGCCATGAGAGAGGCCTTGATGATATTCTTCTGGCTTCTTGCCTGATCTCATCCAGCAATGGAATGTAATTTTTTAAATACAATTTTTTAAAGGTGTTAGCTAACTTTATCCCCAAGTACTTGATTTCCTTTTTCCAGGGGAAGGGGAACACTTCGGCTAAGTGGGCCTCCTCTTGTTTTCCCATACTGATATTTAGGATCTCTGACTTCCTCAAATTTCTGTAATTCTGGGATTCGTGATGAAGAACAAAACATCGTCGGCAAATGCCGCGAGTTTATGTTCCTCTGCTCCTATCTTCACCCCACTACAATCTGGATTGTTGCGAATAGTAGCCAGTAGAGGCTCAAGGGACAAAACGAACAGAAGAGGGGAGAGTGGGCAACCCTGTCTAGTACCGTTTACCATATTGAAGGGTTTAGAGAGAGCCCCATTTACCTTAAGGGAGGCCGTAGCGTTATTATAAAGTATTTTGACCCACGAGATAAACCTCGGACCAATCCCCATGGCTTCAAGAGTTTTCATCATGAACCCCCAGTCTACCCTGTCAAACGCTTTTTCGGCATCCACTGACAGGAATAGAACTGGGGGCCCACCCCGTTTTACTGGTTTCTAACAGAAGCGCTGCTCTCACCCCATTATCCCTGCTCTTTCTCCCGGGTACAAACCCTGTCTGGTCTGCATGCACAAGGGTGTTATCGTCAGCTAGCCCCCAAAAGGGAGGAGCTGAGGGACTTGATGGAACAGGATTCCAAAAGAGCTCTCAATAAGATAACAAAGGATAACTATCTCTGGGCGAATAAGTCGAGCAAGCACTTGGCCAGATTAATAAGAAAGAAAAGGGGCCGGAACTTTAAAGGAAAAATAAAAATAAAAGAGGTGAGTTAATAGTGACCAGTAGAGGCATGGCAGAAGAGTTTTAAAAGTTTTATGTGGCCTTATATTCTATTGGGCAACATGGAGCGGAGGACCCCACTCGTATGGGCAGGGATGAGGATTTCCTGAAGGGGGCGGGGGTAGCGGAGCTAACCGAGGAGGAGAGATCAACCTTGGATAGACCTATTGAGGAGGAGGAAATTTTGGCAGCCCTGAAAGATTCCCCAAAGGGTAAGAGCCCAGGTCCAGATGGATTTACTACTATATATTTAGAAAAACTGGAACATATCCTGGTTCCTAGGCTTTGTCATTATTGGAACGAATTGGGTGCCAACTGCGAAATGGAGAGAGAAGCACACTGATACTAAAAGAGGGGAAAGATGCCAGGCTCTGTTCGAGTTACAGACCCATCTCTCTGCTGAACGCAGATGTCAAACTTTATGCGAAAGTGTTGGCTTGCAGATTGAAGGAAAAAAATACTAGACTTATTTACAATACACATTCTAGCAGGCAACAGACAGACAGGTGGAGTTGATGACACCAGCATCTCCTCACAGGATGTGTCCCAACAGTATAAATCAGTCTTATCAGCAGAGGGGCTGCTGGAGGAATCCCCCCTCCCTCTACAGGGACACACATCCCAAATGACCACAGCAAAGAGTCCACAACCGAATGAGAGAACATACAATATATACATATATACATGATTGAGTCTGATTAGTACAGATCAGACTGGATTTCTAATTCACCTTGCAGAGTATTGTTCCCTTAAAATCCAGGGCCCATAATCTGTTGGCAAGAGGCTTGCTTCAGTCCCCTCCAATAGCCTCTGTCCCGGGTGAGTCTGTCACATTTCTCCCCCATCAAAGGTTGACTATCAAGGTCCCAGACCTCCACCTGGTCTGCCCATGCGTTAGTCAGGCAGAGTGAACTCACATAGTCTTCCCACATGATCTCCTTTCCTGGCTGCAAGGAATAGTTGACCTCAGTAGATGTGGGGCAGAGGTTATTTACTCTCTATCTGGCTGCCCGCGCTTCAGCTGGGTGGTTTTTAACATTCCATGGCTTGGCCTGTTGCTGGACAGAGGGGCCCACTGTCCCAATTCCCTGAAGCTGAGAAGAAACTGTAGGTGTGAGGCACAGGCCTGCAGCGCTCTGCCCTGTTGCCAGCGATTCAGCTGGAAGTAGCAGCTTTACTACATCAGCTTGTCGCTGGAGAGAGGGGCCGACTGCCCCGGCTCCCTGGAACTCCACAATTATTGCCGGTGCTGGGCAGAGGTTGGTAGCACTCTGCCCTGTTGCCAGCACTTCTGCTGGGGACTCCGCATCCTCCGCTCCGGCTAACCGTTGGGGCAGGAGGCTGGCTTTCTCCACTCCCAAACTGTGTAGCTGCCATTGGGGAGGTGAGCCGGCTGCTTCCTTTTCCATTCCCTCATCTGGCTGCTGGGACGACATGTCTGTGGTACTGTCTCCCAGGTGCACAGATCTTTGCAGGGGAGGAAAGGCCGCTTCCTCCACCCTGGCCAACTGTTGGGGAGGGACAACACACACCTCCTCTCCCTTATCCCCCTGTATCTGCTGCTGGGAAGTGATTGTCACCTTCTCACCCTGAGTCTCCAAAACTGCCACAGGTGTGGGGCAGAGGTCTTGGACCCTCTGTCCGGTTGCCAGCACTTCTGCTGGGGGTTTGCTAGGTGGTTCCTCTTCTACAGAAACGTCTATTAAATCCCCAGTCTCTGGTATTGCTAAAAGTGTGGGGCAGAGATCTTGGACCCTCTGTTCAGTTACCAGATCTTCAGCTGGAGAAGTTTGTTGTAACTCCACAGATACTGCTGTTGGTGCTGGGCAGAGCACAGTGAAGTTTGGCCCTAATACCAGCTCTTCTGCTGGAGGCTCATCAGGTTGTTCTTCCTCAGCAGAAAAGTCTATCAAACCCCCTGTCTCTGCAACTGGTGTCTGGGGATAAAGGTTCACATCTCCTGTCCCTGGAACGCAGAAGATGCTATCAGTGCTATCAGAAGATGCTATACAGCCTGCCTGGTGTTTGTTCTGAGCTATCACAACTGGGTTAGAACGGCCCATAGCTGTAGTTCTAATCCCGGAGCATTGGATGACCGAGCAATCAGATGGTGCGATCTGCAATCTTATTAAATAGCTGCAGAGGAGTGTCGGGAGAGTGGAACCGAGCGAGAAAGGGGCTCGTTACATTGGTTGGCAGCTGTGGGATTTGCTCTCCAGTTACTGGGACACTCCAAACCAGCCTGCAGGAGAGCCACGCTGAAAGACTTACTTGAGAGCTGTGGAGGGAATGGTGGGATCGTGCTTCCTTGCCGTAAACACATCCAAACCATCACCTGGATCCAAGGTCCAAATAGCAGGAGAGGAGAGATACCAGCCACCATGGATGAGGAATTCAGAAGGAGGTTGTGAGAGAAGCAGATACAGCACAGAGGACCAGTATCAGAGCAGGTCCTGCTAGGATGGTTTGATTCTATCCGCTGCGAACTCTGGAAGGAGGTGCTGGCCCGTGAGCAGCGAAACCAGGGAAAAGTTCTCCCCTCCATCCATGTAAGGTACTGGTCGCAGTATGAAGTGCGAATGCTGTTATTGGGGGAACAGCCGAACCAGGAGTGGGCAGCTGAGTTAAGCAGGCTGATCCGGGCAGAAATGCGGTTGGACGAGAGCTACAGAGCCCTCCAGTGGTATGTAGCCCAAGTGTGCCCGTGGACAGCGGATGACAGCCCCACGGAAGGCTTTGACTACGATGGCCTGGGATTGTCTCAGAAGTGCACTGGGCACAGGAAGATTTGGAGTTTCTGGCCGTTCAGGAATGGGAGCTGGAGATCGCCTACAAACAGCTGTTAGACTCTGCTCAGCAGCAGGGTGGTGCTCCCTTTGCCTGGGACTATCAGGAAATACCAGGTGACAACTCTGAAATCCTGGCTGAAGAGTTGACAATGTGGCAGAGTAACAGTGTGCTTTGCCAACCTGCCCCCGCAGCTATGGAGGCGGAGGTCTTATGGCGGATGCAGCAAGTGCTGACTGACCTTGATGAACCTGTTTCTGCATTGGATGATCTTGGATGGAGGAATGTGCCTGTCCAGCAGAATGCCAGAGAATCGGCAGTGGAAAATCTGAAGATTGCCGTCCCCAAACCTGAAGTGCTGACAACAGGGCAGAGCTCTGCTAACCTGTGCCCAGCACTGATAGCATCTTCTGGGTTCCATGGAGAGGAGATGGTGAACCTTTATCCCCAGACACCAGTTGCAGAGACAGGGGATTTGATAGACTTTTCTGCTGAGGAAGAACAACCTGGTGAGCCTCCAGCAGAAGAAGAGCTGTTATTAGGGCCAAACTTCACTGTGCTCTGCCCAGCACCAACAGGAGTATCTGTGAAGTTACAAGGAACTTCCCCAGCTGAAGCGCTGGCAACCGGACAGAGGGTCCAAGATCTCTGCCCTACACCTGCAGCTGTTCCGAAGGCTCAGGGTGAGAAGGAGGTGGTCACTTCCCAGCAGCAGATCAGGATACAGGGGGAGAAGGGAGAGGAGGTGTTCGTCGTCCCTCCCCAACAGTTGGCCAGGGTGGAGGAAGTGGTCTTTCCTCCCCAGCAAAGATCCATGCACCTGGGAGACAGTACCATAGACATATCGTCCCAACATCCAGATGAGGGAATGGAAAAGGAAGCAGCCGGCTCACCTTCCCAATGGCAGCTACACAGTTTGGGAGTGGAGGAAGCCAGCCTCCTGCCCTAACGGTTAGCTGGAGCGAAGGATGCAGAGTCCCCAGCAGAAGTACTGGCAACAGGGCAGAGTGCTACCAACCTCTGCCCAGCACAGGCAACAACTACAGAGTTCCAGGGAGGTGGGGCAGTAGGCCTCCCTCCCCAACAGTTAGCCAGAGCAGATGGTGTGGGGTTTCCAGCAGAAGGGCTGGCAACAGGGCCGAGTACTGCTGGCCTCTGCCCTCAACTAACAGAGGATGGATTTCCTGTGAAGGTGGAAGGGACTTCAGTCTCCACCTGTATACCCCAGGGATGCTGGGCAGTCGGCCCAGATCCCCAACAGCATGACACGGAGTGAGCCCAAACACCCTGTCTTCTCTCCAGCGGCAGAAAGGACTCCAGGGAGAAAGGCCACTCCAGGCCTCTCCCCAGCGGCAGATATGTTCTCTAAGAGAGGCAGAGGTTGGCTGGGTGAGTAATGCTTTGTTTGGAACAATTTGTTTGGGGTACTGTGTGGGTACAGGCATTAGAGGACTGGAACTACTGACTAACTTTGGAGTCAACCCGTCTGGGGTCTCCTCCTGTGTTAGTCTCCTGCTGAAAGGGGAGAAATGTGACAGACCTAGATGGGAGAGAGACTTTTGGAGGGGTCTGTATGCTAGCCTCTTGCCGATCGATCATGGGCCCTGACATTTGGGGGAACGGTGCTCTTTGTGAGCTGTATGCCTGGGGAACCTTGAGGTGGCATTACTGTGGATTCGGGTCCTGGTCACCCAGGACACACAGACTCTGGGGACCCTGGATTTGCCATATTGGAATAGTGACCGATTCATACCGTTGGGACTCCTACTGTTAAATGCTAATGTCATCAATTCCAGCTACCTGTCTGTTGTCTGCTAAAATGTGTATTGTAAATAAGTCTCTAGTATGGAATCTAAGAGTCATTAGATCCCCATTGTTGTTTGTGTTTAATTAACTCTGCTATTATGATAATGTTGATTGGGGGTTCTAAGCTACAAGACAGCCAGTCTGGCCTATAGGTCATGTCTGAGTCATCTAGGCTGTCTAAAGGGATTAGTTAATTAGCCCATGTTAATTAGGTTAATTAGGTTACAGGTGTATTGTTAAAGTAATATGAGCAGGACGTATGCACCTCCACTGTTAGTGTATAAAAGAGCCTGTATTTTTGAATAAAGGAGATTCCTGGTTGAACTTAAATACAGTCTGCCTGGTGTTTGTTCTGAGCTATCACAACTGGGTTAGAACAGCACATAGCTGTAGTTCTAATACCGGAGCATTGGATGACCGAGCAATCAGATGGTGCGATCTGCAATCTGATTCCATAGCTGCAGAGGAGTGTCGGGAGAGTGGAACCGAGCGAGCAAGGGGCTCGTTACATGGGTCTTTTAGATACACTTGCCAACGAACTGCATGGCAGGTCAACATATGTCTGGTCAAGCATGTGGTGCCCAAGCGGGAGATGTTTTGGGCACGCGAGATACGCTTGAGACATATGTTGCAAATAGCAGCAGTGCGATCGGATGCACTCGTCTCAAAAAAGGCCCACACCAAAGAACTTTTGGAATAACACGCAGAGACAGCAGCGCCCTGCACATGCGGAGCTTTGCGGTGTGATACAGTCAATGTGCTGCCCTTAGGCTGGCCCCTGGAGGGCATCCTGCCTCGTTGGTGATGTGCCTCCTCCTCCTCCTCTCTCTTATCAGGCACCCATGTTGGGTCAGTGACCTCATCATCCCCTCCCTCCTCATCACTGGAGCAAACCTGGTAGTATGCTGCAGCAGGGGGAGCATGACTGCCAGATTGCTGTCCTTTTTGGGCATCCGCTCTGTCCGTGCTCACGTTACTGCCTTCATCTAGCTAGTATCATCATCAGAGACTTCTAAATGCTGGGCATCCTCCTGGAGCATGTACCCAACACTGTGGTCAAACAGTTCGAGGGACTCCTCAGGAGGACATGGTGGGGCTAGGGAAGGAGTCACTGATGCCATTGAGCCGAGGGAAGAGGCTGCGTTGGCAGCTGCTTTGCCAGACAAAGTACCCTGAGCATGGGTGAGGGAGGATGAGGAGGATGAGGACGGCTTGGTCATCCACTCGACCAAGTCTTCCGCATGTTGTGGCTCAATACGGCCAGCTGCCAAAAAAAAGGCCAAGCGTGTCCCACGGCCAAGTGCTGATGAGGATGCACCGTCTCCATGACCAGCACCGTTGCCTCAAGACACAGAGCCTGCTTGCCCTCTTTTATTGGCTTGTGACTGCCCCTCCTTGTTGGCCTTCCAGACATACTAATGGTATGTAGCTGCACTAAGCTGGGATATATATATATATATATATATATATATATATATATATATTGATACTGCAGCTAGCAAAATCAACTGCCTGCCTACAGTATGAGAACACCACCAACCTTCTACAGGTAGCTTTAGCTGAACACTGTGCAGAGGTAGCACTACACTAACGTGTAAATAATTTAGCTGCCTATGGTAGTAATAGGATCAGGAAAACACCACCAACCTTCTATAGCTAGATTTAGCTGAACAGTGCAGAGGTCGCACCACACTAATGTGTAAATAGTTTAGCTGCCTGCGGTAGTGATAGGATCAGGAAAACACCACCAACCTTCTACCGGTAGCTTTAGCTGAACACTGTGCAAAGGTCGCACTACACTAACGTGTTAATACTTTAGCTGCCTGCGGTAGTGATAGGATCAGGAAAACACCACCATCCTACTGCAGGTAGCTTTAGCTGAACAGTGTGCAGAGGTCGCACTACACTAACGTGTAAATACTTTAGCTGCCTGCGGCAGTGATAGGATCAGGAGAACACCACCAAACTTCTACAGGTAGCTTTAGCTGAACACTGTGCAAAGGTCACACTACACTAACTTGTAGCTTTAGCTGAACACTGTTAAGAGGACGCACTACACTAACTTGTAGCTTTAGCTGAACACTGTGCAGAGGTCGCACTACACTAACTTGTAGTTTTAGCTGAACACTGTGAGGAGGACGCACTACACTAACTTGTAGCTTTAGCTGAACACTGTGCAGAGGTCACACTAAACTAACCTGTAGCTTTAGCTGAACACTGTGAGGAGGATGCACTACACTAACTTGTAGCTTTAGCTGAACTCTGTGAGGAGGAAGCACTAAACTAACATGTAGCTTTAGCTGAACACTGTGCAGAGGTTGCACTACACTAACTTGTAGCTTTAGCTGAACACTGTGAGGAGAACGCACTACACTAACTTGTAGCTTTAGCTGACCACTGTTCAGAGGACGCACTACACTAACTTGTAGCTTTAGATGAACACTGTGCAGAGGTTGCACTACACTAACTTGTAGTTTTAGCTGAACACTGTTCAGAGCATGCACTAAACTAACTTGTAGCTTTAGCTGAACACTGTGCAGAGGTCACACCAAACTAACCTTTAGCTTTAGCTGAACACTGTGCAGAGGTCGCACTACACTAACTTGTAGCTTTAGCTGAACACTGCGAGGAGGTCACACTACACTAACTTGTAGTTCTAGCTGAACACTGTGAGGAGGACGCACTACACTAACTTGTAGCTTTAGCTGAACACTGTGCAGAGGTCGCACTACACTAACCTGTAGCTTTAGCTGAACACTGTGAGGAGGACAAACTACACTAACTTGTAGCTTTAGCTGAACACTTTGAGGAGGAAGCACTACACTAACTTGTAACTTTAGCCGAACACTGTTCAGAGCACGCACTACACTAACTTGTAGCTTTAGCTGAACACTGTGCAGAGGCCGCACTACACTAACTTGTAGCTTTAGCTGAACACTGTTCAGAGGACGCACTACACTAACTTGTAGCTTTAGGTGAACACTGTTCAGAGCACGCACTACACTAACTTGTAGCTTTAGCTGAACACTGTGCAGAGGTCGCACTACACTAACTTGTAGCTTTAGCTGAACACTGTTCAGAGGATGCACTACACTAACTTGTAGCTTTAGCTGAACACTGTGAGGAGGAAGCACTACACTAACTTGTAGCTTTAGATGAACACTGTTCAGAGGACACACTACACTAACTTGCAGCTTTAGCTGAACACTGTTCAGAGCACGCAATACACTAACTTGTAGCTTTAGCTGAACATTGTGCAGAGGTCGCACTACACTAACTTGTAGCTTTAGCTGAACACTGTGAGGAGGACGCACTACACTAACTAGTAGCTTTAGCTGAACACTGTGCAGAGATTGCACTACACTAACTTGTAGTTTTAGCTAAACACTGTTCAGAGCACGCACTACACTAACTTGTAGCTTTAGCTGAACACTGTGCAGAGGTCGCACTAAACTAACTTGTAGCTTTAGCTGAACACTGTGCAGAGGTCTCACTACACTAACTTTTAGTTTTAGCTGAACACTGTGAGGAGGACGCACTACACTAACTTGTAGCTTTAGCTGAACACTGTGAGGAGGATGCACTACACTAATTTGTAGCTTTAGCTGAACACTGTGCAGAGGTCGCACTACACTAACTTGTAGTTTTAGCTGAACACTGTACAGAGCACGCACTACATTAACTTGTAGCTTTAGCTGAATACTGTGCAGAGGTTACACTAAACTAACTTGTAGCTTTAGCTGAACACTGTGCAAAGGTCGCACTACACTAACTTGTAACTTTAGCTAAACACTGTTAAGAGGACGCACTACACTAACTTGTAGCTTTAGCTGAACACTGTGCAGAGGTCGCACTACAATAACTTGTAGTTTTAGCTGAACACAGTGAGGAGGACGCACTACACTAACTTGTAGCTTTAGATGAACACTGTTCAGAGGATGCACTACATTAACTTGTAGCTTTAGCTAAACACTGTGCTGAGGTCACACTACACTGACTTGTAGTTTTAGCTGAACACTGTGAGGAGGACGCACTACACTAACTTGTAGCTTTAGCTGAACACTGTACAGAGGTCACACTAAACTAACTTGTAGCTTTAGCTGAACACTGTTATGAGGACACACTACACTAACTTGTAGCTTTAGCTGAACACTGTTTAGAGGACGCACTACACTAACTTGTAGCTTTAGCTGAACACTGTGCAGAGGTCGCACTACACTAACTTACAGTTTTAGCTGAACTCTGTTCAGAGCACACACTACACTAACTTGTAGCTTTAGATGAACACTGTGCAGAGGTCGCACTACACTAACTTGTAGTTTTAGCTAAACACTATGAGGAGGACGCACTACACTAACATATAGCTTTAGCTGAACACTGTGCAGAGGTCACACTAAACTAACCTGTAGCTTTAGCTGAACACTGTGAGGTGGACGCACTACACTAACCTGTAGCTTTAGCTGAACACTGTAAGGAGGAAGCACTACACTAACTTGTAGCTTTAGCTGAACACTGTGCAGAGGTCGCACTACACTAACTTGTAGCTTTAGTTGAACACTGTGCAGAGGTCACACTACACTAACTTGTAGTTTTAGCTGAACACTGTTCAGAGCATGCACTACACTAACTTGTAGCTTTAGCTGAACACTGTGCAGAGGTTGCACTAAACTAACTTGTAGATTTAGCTGAACACTGTGAGGAGGTCACACTACACTAACTTGTAGTTTTAGCTAAACACTGTGAGGAGGACGCACTACACTAACTTGTAGCTTTAGCTGAACACTGTGCAGAGGTCACACTAAACTAACCTGTAGCTTTAGCTGAACACTGTGAGGAGGATGCACTACACTAACTAGTAGCTTTAGCTGAACACTGTGAGGAGGAAGCACTACACTAACTTGTAGCTTTAGCTGAACACTGTTCAGAGCACGCACTTTACTAACTTGTAGCCTTAGCTGAACACTGTGCAGAGGTCACACTACACGAACTTGTAGCTTTAGCTGAACACTTTTCAGAGGATGCACTACACTAACTTGTAGCTTTTGCTGAACACTGTTCAGAGCACGAGCTACACTAACTTGTAGCTTTAGCTGAACACTGTGCAGAGGACGCACTACATTAACTTGTAGCTTTAGCAGAACACTGTGCTGAGGTCGCACTACACTAACTTGTACCTTTAGCTGAACACTGTGCAGAGGTCACACTAAACGAACCTGTAGCTTTAGCTGAACACTGTGAGAAGGACGCACTACACTAACTTGTAGCTTTAGCTGAACACTGTGAGGAGGATGCACTACACTGACTTGTAGCTTTAGATGAACACTGTTCAGATGACACACTACACTAACTTGCAGCTTTAGCTGAACACTGTTCAGAGCACGCACTACACTAACTTGTAGCTTTAGCTGAACACTGTGAGGAGGATGCACTACACTAACTTGTAGCTTTAGATGAACACTGTTCAGAGGACACACTACACTAACTTGAAGCTTTAGCTGAACACTGTTCAGAGCACACACTACACTAACTTGTAGCTTTAGTTGAACACTGTGCAGAGGTCGCACTAAACTAACTTGTAGCTTTAGCTGAACACTGTGCAGAGATCGCACTACACTAACTTGTAGTTTAAGCTGAACACTGTGAGGAGGATGCACTACACTAACTTGTAGCTTTAGCTGAACACTGTGAGGAGGACACACTACACTAACTTGTAGCTTTAGCTGAACACTGTGCAGAGGTCGCACTACACTAACTTGTAGTTTTAGCTGAACACTGTTCAGAGCACACACTACACTAACTTGTAGCTTTAGCTGAACACTGTGCAGAGGTCACACTAAACTAACTTGTAGCTTTAGCTGAACACTGTGCAGAGGTCTCACTACACTAACTTGTAGTTTTAGCTGAACACTGTGAGGAAGAAGCACTACACTAACTTGTAGCTTTAGCTGAACTCTGTGAGGAGGATGCACTACACTAACTTGTAGCTTTAGCTGAACACTGTGCAGAGCTCGCACTACACTTACTTGTAGTTTTAGCTGAACACTGTTCAGAGCACGCACTACATTAACTTGTAGCTTTAGCTGAACACAGTGAGGAGGACGCACTACACTAACTTGTAGCTTTAGATGAACACTGTTCAGAGGATGCACTACATTAACTTGTAGCTTTAGCTAAACACTGTGCTGAGGTCACACTACACTGACTTGTAGTTTTAGCTGAACACTGTGAGGAGGACGCACTACACTAACTTGTAGCTTTAGCTGAACACTGTACAGAGGTCACACTAAACTAACTTGTAGCTTTAGCTGAACACTGTTATGAGGACACACTACACTAACTTGTAGCTTTAGCTGAACACTGTTTAGAGGACGCACTACACTAACTTGTAGCTTTAGCTGAACACTGTGCAGAGGTCGCACTACACTAACTTACAGTTTTAGCTGAACTCTGTTCAGAGCACACACTACACTAACTTGTAGCTTTAGATGAACACTGTGCAGAGGTCGCACTACACTAACTTGTAGTTTTAGCTAAACACTGTGAGGAGGACGCACTACACTAACATGTAGCTTTAGCTGAACACTGTGCAGAGGTCACACTAAACTAACCTGTAGCTTTAGCTGAACACTGTGAGGTGGACGCACTACACTAACCTGTAGCTTTAGCTGAACACTGTAAGGAGGAAGCACTACACTAACTTGTAGCTTCAGCTGAACACTGTGCAGAGGTCGCACTACACTAACTTGTAGCTTTAGTTGAACACTGTGCAGAGGTCACACTACACTAACTTGTAGTTTTAGCTGAACACTGTTCAGAGCATGCACTACACTAACTTGTAGCTTTAGCTGAACACTGTGCAGAGGTTGCACTAAACTAACTTGTAGATTTAGCTGAACACTGTGAGGAGGTCACACTACACTAACTTGTAGTTTTAGCTAAACACTGTGAGGAGGACGCACTACACTAACTTGTAGCTTTAGCTGAACACTGTGCAGAGGTCACACTAAACTAACCTGTAGCTTTAGCTGAACACTGTGAGGAGGATGCACTACACTAACTAGTAGCTTTAGCTGAACACTGTGAGGAGGAAGCACTACACTAACTTGTAGCTTTAGCTGAACACTGTTCAGAGCACGCATTTTACTAACTTGTAGCCTTAGCTGAACACTGTGCAGAGGTCACACTACACGAACTTGTAGCTTTAGCTGAACACTTTTCAGAGGATGCACTACACTAACTTGTAGCTTTTGCTGAACACTGTTCAGAGCACGAGCTACACTAACTTGTAGCTTTAGCTGAACACTGTGCAGAGGACGCACTACATTAACTTGTAGCTTTAGCAGAACACTGTGCTGAGGTCGCACTACACTAACTTGTACCTTTAGCTGAACACTGTGCAGAGGTCACACTAAACGAACATGTAGCTTTAGCTGAACACTGTGAGAAGGACGCACTACACTAACTTGTAGCTTTAGCTGAACACTGTGAGGAGGATGCACTACACTGACTTGTAGCTTTAGATGAACACTGTTCAGATGACACACTACACTAACTTGTAGCTTTAGCTGAACACTGTTCAGAGCACGCACTACACTAACTTGTAGCTTTAGCTGAACACTGTGAGGAGGATGCACTACACTAACTTGTAGCTTTAGATGAACACTGTTCAGAGGACACACTACACTAACTTGAAGCTTTAGCTGAACACTGTTCAGAGCACACACTACACTAACTTGTAGCTTTAGTTGAACACTGTGCAGAGGTCGCACTAAACTAACTTGTAGCTTTAGCTGAACACTGTGCAGAGATCGCACTACACTAACTTGTAGTTTAAGCTGAACACTGTGAGGAGGATGCACTACACTAACTTGTAGCTTTAGCTGAACACTGTGAGGAGGACACACTACACTAACTTGTAGCTTTAGCTGAACACTGTGCAGAGGTCGCACTACACTAACTTGTAGTTTTAGCTGAACACTGTTCAGAGCACGCACTACACTAACTTGTAGCTTTAGCTGAACACTGTGCAGAGGTCACACTAAACTAACTTGTAGCTTTAGCTGAACACTGTGCAGAGGTCTCACTACACTAACTTGTAGTTTTAGCTGAACACTGTGAGGAAGAAGCACTACACTAACTTGTAGCTTTAGCTGAACTCTGTGAGGAGGATGCACTACACTAACGTGTAGCTTTAGCTGAACACTGTGCAGAGCTCGCACTACACTTACTTGTAGTTTTAGCTGAACACTGTTCAGAGCACGCACTACATTAACTTGTAGCTTTAGCTGAACACTGTGCAGAGGTCGCACTAAACTAACTTGCAGCTTTAGCTGAACACTGTGCAGAGGTCGCACTACACTAACTTGTAGTTTTAGCTGAACACTGTAAGGAGGACGCAATACACTAACTTGTAGCTTTAGCTGAACACTGTGTAGAGGTCGCACTACACTAACTTGTAGTCATTGCTGAACACTGTGCAGAGGTCACACTAAACTAACCTGTAGCTTTAGCTGAACACTGTGAGGAGGACGCACTACACTAACTTGTAGCTTTAGCTGAACACTGTGAGGAGGAAGCACTACACTAACTTGTAGCTTTAGATGAACACTGTTCAGAGGACACACTACACTAACTTGTAGCTTTAGCTGAACACTGTTCAGAGCACGCAATACACTAACTTGTAGCTTTAGCTGAACACTGTGCAGAGGTCGCACTACACTAACTTGTAGCTTTAGCTGAACACTGTGAGGAGGACGCACTACACTAACTTGTAGCTTTAGCTGAACACTGTGCAGAGATCGCACTACACTAACTTGTAGTTTTAGCTAAACACTGTTCAGAGCACGCACTATACTAACTTGTAGCTTTAGCTGAAAACTGTGCAGAGGTCGCACTAAACTAACTTGTAGCTTTAGCTGAACACTGTGCAGAGGTCTCACTACACTAACTTTTAGTTTTAGCTGAACACTGTGAGGAGAACGCATTACACTAACTTGTAGCTTTAGCTGAACACTGTGAGGAGGATGCACTACACTAATTTGTAGCTTTAGCTGAACACTGTGCAGAGGTCGCACTACACTAACTTGTAGTTTTAGCTGAACACTGTACAGAGCACGCACTACATTAACTTGTAGCTTTAGCTGAACACTGTGCATAGGTTACACTAAACTAACTTGTAGCTTTAGCTGAACACTGTTAAGAGGACGCACTACACTAACTTGTAGCTTTAGCTGAACACTGTGCAGAGGTCGCACTACAATAACTTGTAGTTTTAGCTGAACACTGTGAGGAGGTCGCACTACACTAACTTGTAGCTTTAGCTAAACACTGTTAAGAGGACGCACTACACTAACTTGAAGCTTTAGCTGAACACTGTGCTGAGGTCACACTACACTGACTTGTAGTTTTAGATGAACACTGTGAGGAGGACGCACTACACTAACTTGTAGCTTTAGCTGAACACTGTACAGAGGTCACACTAAACTAACTTGTACCTTTAGCTGAACACTGTTATGAGGACACACTACACTAACTTGTAGCTTTAGCTGAACACTGTTTAGAGGATGCACTACACTAACTTGTAGCTTTAGCTGAACACTGTGTAGAGGTCGCACTACACTAACTTATAGTTTTAGCTGAACTCTGTTCAGAGCACACACTACACTAACTTGTAGCTTTAGCTGAACACTGTGCAGAGGTCACACTAAACTAACTTGTAGCTTTAGCTGAACACTGTGCAGAGGTCGCACTACACTAACTTGTAGCTTTAGCTGAACACTGTGCAGAGGTCGCACTAAACTAACTTGTAGCTTTAGCTGAACACTGTGCAGAGGTCTCACTACACTAACTTGTAGTTTTAGCTGAACACTGTGAGGAAGAAGCACTACACTAACTTGTAGCTTTAGCTGAACTCTGTGAGGAGGACGCACTACACTAACTTGTAGCTTTAGCTGAACACTGTGCAGAGCTCGCACTACACTAACCTGTAGTTTTAGCTGAACACTGTTCAGAGCACACACTACATTAACTTGTAGCTTTAGCTGAACACTGTGCAGAGGTCGCACTAAATTAACTTGCAGCTTTAGCTGAATACTGTGCAGAGGTCGCACTACACTAACTTGTAGTTTTAGCTGAACACTGTAAGGAGGACGCACTACACTAACTTGTAGCTTTAGCTGAACACTGTGCAGAGGTTACACTAAACTAACTTGTAGCTTTAGCTGAACACTGTGCAAAGGTCGCACTACACTAACTTGTAGCTTTAGCTAAACACTGTTAAGAGGACGCACTACACTAACTTGTAGCTTTAGCTGAACACTGTGCAGAGGTCGCACTACAATAACTTGTAGTTTTAGCTGAACACTGTGAGGAGGTCGCACTACACTAATTTGTAGCTTTAGCTAAACACTGTTAAGAGGACGCACTACACTAACTTGAAGCTTTAGCTGAACACTGTGCTGAGGTCACACTACACTGACTTGTAGTTTTAGATGAACACTGTGAGGAGGACGCACTACACTAACTTGTAGCTTTAGCTGAACACTGTACAGAGGTCACACTAAACTAACTTGTAGCTTTAGCTGAACACTGTTATGAGGACACACTACACTAACTTGTAGCTTTAGCTGAACACTGTTTAGAGGATGCACTACACTAACTTGTAGCTTTAGCTGAACACTGTGAGGAGGACGCACTACACTAACTTGTAGCTTTAGCTGAACACTGTGAGGAGGAAGCACTACACTAACTTGTAGCTTTAGATGAACACTGTTCAGAGGACACACTACACTAACTTGTAGCTTTAGCTGAACACTGTTCAGAGCACGCAATACACTAACTTGTAGCTTTAGCTGAACACTGTGCAGAGGTCGCACTACACTAACTTGTAGCTTTAGCTGAACACTGTGAGGAGGACGCACTACACTAACTTGTAGCTTTAGCTGAACACTGTGCAGAGATCGCACTACACTAACTTGTAGTTTTAGCTAAACACTGTTCAGAGCATGCACTACACTAACTTGTAGCTTTAGCTGAAAACTGTGCAGAGGTCGCACTAAACTAACTTGTAGCTTTAGCTGAACACTGTGCAGAGGTCTCATTACACTAACTTTTAGTTTTAGCTGAACACTGTGAGGAGAACGCACTACACTAACTTGTAGCTTTAGCTGAACACTGTGCAGAGGTCGCACTACACTAACTTGTAGTTTTAGCTGAACACTGTACAGAGCACGCACTACATTAACTTGTAGCTTTAGCTGAACACTGTGCAGAGGTTACACTAAACTAACTTGTAGCTTTAGCTGAACACTGTGCAAAGGTCGCACTACACTAACTTGTAGCTTTAGCTAAACACTGTTAAGAGGACGCACTACACTAACTTGTAGCTTTAGCTGAACATTGTGCAGAGGTCGCACTACAATAACTTGTAGTTTTAGCTGAACACTGTGAGGAGGACGCACTACACTAACTTGTAGCTTTAGATGAACACTGTTCAGAGGATGCACTACATTAACTTGAAGCTTTAGCTGAACACTGTGCTGGGGTCACACTACACTGACTTGTAGTTTTAGCTGAACACTGTGAGGAGGACGCACTACACTAACTTGTTGCTTTAGCTGAACACTGTACAGAGGTCACACTAAACTAACTTGTAGCTTTAGCTGAACACTGTTATGAGGACACACTACACTAACTTGTAGCTTTAGCTGAACACTGTTTAGAGGATGCACTACACTAACTTGTAGCTTTAGTTGAACACTATGCAGAGGTTGCACTACACAAACATATAGTTTTAGCTGAACTCTGTTCAGAGCACACACTACACTAACTTGTAGCTTTAGCTGAACACTGTGCAGAGGTCACACTAAACTAACTTGTAGCTTTAGCTGAACACTGTGCAGAGGTCGCACTACACTAACTTGTAGTTTTAGCTGAACACTGTGAGGAGGACGCACTACACTAACTTGTAGCTTTAGCTGAACACTGTGCAGAGGTCACACTAAACTAACCTGTAGCTTTAGCTGAACACTGTGAGGTGGACGCACTACACTAACTTGTAGCTTTAGCTGAACACTGTGAGGAGGAAGCACTACACTAACTTGTAGCTTTAGCTGAACACTGTTCGGAGCACGCACTACACTAACTTGTAGCTTTAGTTGAACACTGTGCAGAGGTCGCACTACACTAACTTGTAGTTTTAGCTGAACACTGTTCAGAGCATGCACTACACTAACTTGTAGCTTTAGCTGAACACTGTGCAGAGGTCGCACTAAACTAACTTGTAGCTTTAGCTGAACACTGTGAGGAGGTCACACTACACTAACTTGTAGTTTTAGCTAAACACTGTGAGGAGGACGCACTACACTAACTTGTAGCTTTAGCTGAACACTGTGCAGATGTCACACTAAACTAACCTGTAGCTTTAGCTGAACACTGTGAGGAGGACGCACTACACTAACTAGTAGCTTTAGCTGAACACTGTGAGGAGGAAGAACTACACTAACTTGTAGCTTTAGTTGAACACTGTGCAGAGGTCGCACTACACTAACTTGTAGCTTTAGTTGAACACTGTGCAGAGGTCGCACTACACTAACTTGTAGCTTTAGCTGAACACTGTGCAGAGGTCGCACTACACTAACTTGTAGTTTTAGCTGAACACTGTGAGGAGGACGCAGTACACTAACTTGTAGCTTTAGCTGAACACTGTGCAGAGGTCACACTAAACTAACCTGTAGCTTTAGCTGAACACTGTGAGGTGGACGCACTACACTAACTTGTAGCTTTAGCTGAACACTGTGAGGAGGAAGCACTACACTAACTTGTAGCTTTAGCTGAACACTGTTCAGAGCACGCACTACACTAACTTGTAGCTTTAGCTGAACACTGTGCAAAGGTCGCACTACACTAACTTGTAGCTTTAGTTGAACACTGTGCAGAGGTCGCACTACACTAACTTGTAGTTTTAGCTGAACACTGTTCAGAGCATGCACTACACTAACTTGTAGCTTTAGCTGAACACTGTGCAGAGGTCGCATTAATCTAACTTGTAGCTTTAGCTGAACACTGTGAGGAGGTCACACTACACTAACTTGTAGTTTTAGCTAAACACTGTGAGGAGAACGCACTACACTAACTTGTAGCTTTAGCTGAACACTGTGCAGATGTCACACTAAACTAACCTGTAGCTTTAGCTGAACACTGTGAGGAGGACGCACTACACTAACTAGTAGCTTTAGCTGAACACTGTGAGGAGGAAGAACTACATTAACTTGTAGCTTTGGTTGAACACTGTGCAGAGGTCGCACTACACTAACTTGTAGCTTTAGTTGAACACTGTGCAGAGGTCGCACTACACTAACTTGTAGTTTTAGCTGAACACTGTGCAGAGGTCGCACTACACTAACTTGTAGTTTTAGCTGAACACTGTGAGGAGGACGCACTACACTAACTTGTAGCTTTAGCTGAACACTGTGCAGAGGTCACACTAAACTAACCTGTAGCTTTAGCTGAACACTGTGAGGTGGACGCACTACACTAACTTGTAGCTTTAGCTGAACACTGTTCAGAGCACGTACTACACTAACTTGTAGCTTTAGCTGAACACTGTGCAAAGGTCGCACTACACTAACTTGTAGCTTTAGTTGAACACTGTGCAGAGGTCGCACTACACTAACTTGTAGTTTTAGCTGAACACTGTTCAGAGCATGCACTACACTAACTTGTAGCTTTAGCTGAACACTGTGCAGAGGTTGCACTAAACTAACTTGTAGCTTTAGCTGAACACTGTGAGGAGGTCACACTACACTAACTTGTAGCTTTAGCTGAACACTGTGAGGAGGAAGAACTACACTAACTTGTAGCTTTAGTTGAACACTGTGCAGAAGTCGCACTACACTAACTTGTAGCTTAAGTTGAACACTGTGCAGAGGTCGCACTACACTAACTTGTAGTTTTAGCTGAACACTGTGCAGAGGTCGCACTACACTAACTTGTAGTTTTAGCTGAACACTGTGAGGAGGACGCACTACACTAACTTGTAGCTTTAGCTGAACACTGTGCAGAGGTCACACTAAACTAACCTGTAGCTTTAGCTGAACACTGTGAGGTGGACGCACTACACTAACTTGTAGCTTTAGCTGAACACTGTGAGGAGGAAGCACTACACTAACTTGTAGCTTTAGCTGAACACTGTTCAGAGCACGCACTACACTAACTTGTAGCTTTAGCTGAACACTGTGCAAAGGTCGCACTACACTAACTTGTAGCTTTAGTTGAACACTGTGCAGAGGTCGCACTACACTAACTTGTAGTTTTAGCTGAACACTGTTCAGAGCATGCACTACACTAACTTGTAGCTTTAGCTGAACACTGTGCAGAGGTCGCATTAATCTAACTTGTAGCTTTAGCTGAACACTGTGAGGAGGTCACACTACACTAACTTGTAGTTTTAGCTAAACACTGTGAGGAGGACGCACTACACTAACTTGTAGCTTTAGCTGAACACTGTGCAGATGTCACACTAAACTAACCTGTAGCTTTAGCTGAACACTGTGAGGAGGACGCACTACACTAACTAGTAACTTTAGCTGAACACTGTGAGGAGGAAGCACTACACTAACTTGTAGCTTTAGTTGAACACTGTGCAGAGTTCGCACTACACTAACTTGTAGCTTTAGTTGAACACTGTGCAGAGGTCGCACTACACTAACTTGTAGTTTTAGCTGAACACTGTGCAGAGCACGCACTACATTAACTTGTAGCTTTAGCTGAACACTGTGCAGAGGTCGCACTAAACTAACTTGCAGCTTTAGCTGAACACTGTGCAGAGGTCGCACTACACTAACTTGTAGTTTTAGCTGAACACTGTGAGGAGGATGCACTACACTAACTTGTAGCTTTAGCTGAACACTGTTCAGAGCACGCACTACACTAACTTGTAGCTTTAGCGGAACACTGTGCAGAGGTCGCACTACACTAACTTGTAGTTTTAGCTGAACACTGTTCAGAGCATGCACTACACTAACTTGTAACTTTAGCTGAACACTGTGCAGAGGTCGCACTAAACTAACTTGTAGCTTTAGCTGAACACTGTGAGGAGGTCACACTACACTAACTTGTAGTTCTAGCTGAACACGGTGAGGATGACGCACTACACTAACTTGTAGCTTTAGCTGAACACTGTGCAGAGGTCACACTAAACTAACCTGTAGCTTTAGCTGAACACTGTGAGGAGGACGCACTACACTAACTTGTAGCTTTAGCTGAAAACTGTGAGGAGGAAGCACTACACTATCTTGTAACTTTAGCTGAACACTGTTCAGAGCATGCACTACACTAACATGTAGCTTTAGCTGAACACTGTTCAGAGCACGCACTACACTAACTTGTAGCTTTAGCTGAACACTGTGCAGAGGTCGCACTAAACTAACTTGTAGCTTTAGCTAAACACTGTGCAGAGGTCGCACTATACTAACTTGTAGTTTTAGCTGAACACTGTGAGGAGGATGCACTACACTAACTTGTAGCTTTAGCTGAACACTGTGAGGAGGACGCACTACACTAACTTGTAGCTTTAGCTGAACACTGTGCAGAGGACGCACTACATTAACTTGTAGCTTTAGCTGTACACTGTGCTGAGGTCGCACTACACTAACTTGTAGCTTTAGCTGAACACTGTGCAGAGGTCACACCAAAGTAACCTGTAGCTTTAGCTGAACACTATAAGTAGGATGCACTAAACTAACTTGTAGCTTTAGATGAACACTGTTCAGAGGATGCACTACATTAACTTGTAGCTTTAGCTTAACTCTGTGCTGAGGTCGCACTACACTAACTTGTAGCTTTAGTTGAACACTGTGCAGAGGTCGCACTACACTAACTTGTAGTTTTAGCTGAACACTGTTCAGAGCACGCACTACATTAACTTGTAGCTTTAGTTGAACACTGTGCAGAGGTCGCACTACACTAACTTGTAGCTTTAGTTGAACACTGTGCAGAGGTCGCACTACACTAACTTGTAGTTTTAGCTGAACACTGTTCAGAGCACGCACTACATTAACTTGTAGCTTTAGCTGAACACTGTGCAGAGGTCGCACTAAACTAACTTGCAGCTTTAGCTGAACATTGTGCAGAGGTCACACTACACTAACTTGTAGCTTTAGCTGAACACTGTGAGGAGGATGCACTACACTAACTTGTAGCTTTAGATGAACACTGTTCAGAGGACACACTACACTAACTTGTAGCTTTAGCTGAACACTGTTCAGAGCACGCACTACACTAACTTGTAGCTTTAGCTGAACACTGTGCAGAGGTCGCACTAAACTAACTTGTAGCTTTAGCTGAACACTGTGAGGAGGTCACACTACACTAACTTGTAGTTCTAGCTGAACACGGTGAGGATAACGCACTACACTAACTTGTAGCTTTAGCTGAACACTGTGCAGAGGTCACACTAAACTAACCTGTAGCTTTAGCTGAACACTGTAAGGAGGACGCACTACACTAACTTGTAGCTTTAGCTGAATACTGTGAGGAGGAAGCACTACACTAACTTGTAACTTTAGCTGAACACTGTTCAGAGCACGCACTGCACTAACTTGTAGCTTTAGCTGAACACTGTGCAGAGGTCACATTACACTAACTTGTAGCTTTAGCTGAACACTGTTCAGAGCACGCACTACACTAACTTGTAGCTTTAGCTGAATACTGTGCAGAGGTCGCACTAAACTAACTTGTAGCTTTAGCTGAACACTGTGCAGAGGTCGCACTACACTAACTTGTAGTTTTAGCTGAACACTGTGAGGAGGATGCACTACACTAACTTGTAGCTTTAGCTGAACACTGTGAGGAGGACGCACTACACTAACTTGTAGCTTTAGCTGAACACTGTGCAGAGGACGCACTACATTAACTTGTAGCTTTAGCTGTACACTGTGCTGAGGTCGCACTACACTAACTTGTAGCTTTAGCTGAACACTGTGCAGAGGTCACACCAAAGTAACCTGTAGCTTTAGCTGAACACTATGAGGAGGATGCACTAAACTAACTTGTAGCTTTAGATGAACACTGTTCAGAGGATGCACTACATTAACTTGTAGCTCTAGCTTAACACTGTGCTGAGGTCGCACTACACTAACTTGTAGCTTTAGCTGAACACTGTGCAGAGGTCACACCAAACTAACCTGTAGCTTTAGCTGAACACTGTGAGGAGGACGCACTACACTAACTTGTAACTTTAGATGAACACTGTTCAGAGGATGCTCTACATTAACTTGTAGTTTTAGCTGAACACTGTGAGGAGGACGCCTTACACTAACTTGTAGCTTTAGCTGAACACTGTACAGAGGTCACACTAAACTAACTTGTAGCTTTAGCTGAACACTGTTATGAGGACACACTCCACTAACTTGTACCTTTAGCTGAACACTGTTTAGAGGATGCACTACACTAACTTGTAGCTTTAGCTGAACACTGTGCAGAGGTCGCACTACACTAACTTATAGTTTTAGCTGAACTCTGTTCAGAGCACACACTACACTAACTTGTAGCTTTAGCTGAACACTGTGCAGAGGTCACACTAAACTAACTTGTAGCTTTAGCTGAACACTGTGCAGAGGTCACACTAAACTAACCTGTAGCTTTAGTTGAACACTGTGAGGTGGACGCACTACACTAACTTGTAGCTTTAGCTGAACACTGTGAGGAGGAAGCACTACACTAACTTTTAGCTTTAGCTGAACACTGTTCAGAGCACGCACTACACTAACTTGTAGCTTTAGCTGAACACTGTGCAGAGGTCGCACTACACTAACTTGTAGCTTTAGTTGAACACTGTGCAGAGGTCGCACTACACTAACTTGTAGTTTTAGCTGAACACTGTTCAGAGCATGCACTACACTAACTTGTAGCTTTAGCTGAACACTGTGCAGAGGTCGCACTAAACTAACTTGTAGCTTTAGCTGAACACTGTGAGGAGGTCACACTACACTAACTTGTAATTTTAGCTAAACACTGTGAGGAGGACGCACTACACTAACTTGTAGCTTTAGCTGAACACTGTGCAGAGGTCACACTAAACTAACCTGTAGCTTTAGCTGAACACTGTGAGGAGGAAGCACTACACTAACTTGTAGCTTTAGTTGAACACTGTGAGGAGGAAGCACTACACTAAATTGTAGCTTTAGATGAACACTGTTCAGAGGACACACTACACTAACTTGTAGCTTTAGCTGAACACTGTTCAGAGCACGCACTACATTAACTTGTAGCTTTAGCTGAACACTGTGCAGAGGTCGCACTAAACTAACTTGTAGCTTTAGCTGAACACTGTGCAGAGGTTGCACTACACTAACTTGTAGTTTTAGCTGAACACTGTGAGGAGGATGCACTACACTAACTTGTAGCTTTAGCTGAACACTGTGAGGAGGACACACTACACTAACTTGTAGCTTTAGCTGAACACTGTGCAGAGGTCGCACTACACTAACTTGTAGTTTTAGCTGAATACTATTCAGAGCACGCACTACACTAACTTGTAGCTTTAGCTGAACACTGTGCCGAGGTCGCACTACACTAACTTGTAGTTTTAGCTGAATACTGTTCAGAGCACGCACTACACTAACTTGTAGCTTTAGCTGAACACTGTGCAGAGGTCTCACTACACTAACTTGTAGTTTTAGCTGAACACTGTGAGTAAGAAGCACTACACTAACTTGTAGCTTTAGCTGAACTCTGTGAGGAGGATGCACTACACTAACTTGTAGCTTTAGCTGAACACTGTGCAGAGGTCGCACTACACTAACTTGTAGTTTTAGCTGAACACTGTTCAGAGCACGCACTACATTAACTTGTAGCTTTAGCTGAACACTGTGCAGAGGTCGCACTAAACTAACTTTTAGCTTTAGCTGAAAACTGTGCAGAGGTCGCACTACACTAACTTGTAGTTTTAGCTGAACACTGTGAGGAGGACGCACTACACTAACTTGTAGCTTTAGCTGAACACTGTTCAGAGCACGCACTACACTAACTTGTAGCTTTAGCTGAACACTGTGCAGAGGTCGCACTACACTAACTTGTAGTTTTAGCTGAACACTGTTCAGAGCATGCACTACACTAACTTGTAGCTTTAGCTGAACACTGTGCAGAGGTCGCACTACACTAACTTGTAGCTTTAGCTGAACACTGTGCAGAGGTCGCACTACACTAACTTGTAGTTTTAGCTGAACACTGTTCAGAGCATGCACTACACTAACTTGTAGCTTTAGTTGAACACTGTGCCGAGGTCGCACTACACTAACTTGTAGTTTTAGCTGAACACTGTGAGGAGGATGCACTACACTAACTTGTAGCTTTATCTGAACACTGTGCAGAGGACGCACTACATTAACTTGCAGCTTTAGCTGTACACTGTGCTGAGGTCACACCACACTAAGTTGTAGCTTTAGCTGAACACTGTGAGGAGGATGCACTACACTAACTTGTAGCTTTAGATGAACACTGTTCAGAGGACACACTACACTAACTTGTAGCTTTAGCTGAACACTGTTCAGAGCACGCACTACACTAACTTGTAGCTTTAGCTGAACACTGTGCAGAGGTCGCAGTAAACTAACTTGTAGCTTTAGCTGAACACTGTGCAGAGGTCGCACTACACTAACTTGTAGTTTTAGCTGAACACTGTGAGGAGGATGCACTACACTAACTTGTAGCTTTAGGTGAACACTGTGAGGAGGACGCACTACACTAACTTGTAGCTTTAGCTGAACACTGTGCAGAGGACGCACTACATTAACTTGTATCTTTAGCTGTATACTGTGCTGAGGTCGCACTACACTAACTTGTAGCTTTAGCTGAACACTGTGCAGAGGTCACACCAAACTAACCTGTAGCTTTAGCTGAACACTGTGAGGAGGACACACTACACTAACTTGTAGCTTTAGCTGAACACTGTGAGGATGATGCACTACACTAACTTGTAGCTTTAGATGAACACTGTTCAGAGGACACACTACACTAACTTGTAGCTTTAGCTGAACACTGTTCAGAGCACGCACTACACTAACTTGTAGCTTTAGCTGAACACTGTGCAGAGGTCGCACTAAACTAACTTGTAGCTTTAGCTGAACACTGTGCAGAGGTCGCACTACACTAACTTGTAGTTTTAGCTGAACACTGTGAGGAGGACGCACTACACTAACTTGTAGCTTTAGCTGAACACTGTGAGGAGGACACACTACACTAACTTGTAGCTTTAGCTGAACACTGTGCAGAGGTCGCACTACACTAACTTGTAGTTTTAGCTGAACACTGTTCAGAGCACACACTACACTAACTTGTAGCTTTAGCTGAACACTGTGCAGAGGTCGCACTGCACTAACTTGTAGTTTTAGCTGAACACTGTGAGGAGGACACTACACTAACTTGTAGCTTTAGCTGAACACTGTGCAGAGGTCGCACTACACTAACTTGTAGTTTTAGCTGAACACTGTGAGGAGGATGCACTACACTAACTTGTAGCTTTAGCTGAACACTGTAAGGAGGATGCACTACACTAACTTGTAGCTTTAGCTGAACACTGTGCAGTGGTTGCACTACACTAACTTATAGTTTTAGCTGAACACTGTTCAGAGCACGCACTACATTAACTTGTAGCTTTAGCTGAACACTGTGCAGAGGTCGCACTAAACTAACTTGTAGCTTTAGCTGAACACTGTGCAGAGGTCGCACTACACTAACTTGTAGTTTTAGCTGAACACTGTGAGGAGGACGCACTACACTAACTTGTAGCTTTAGCTGAACACTGTTCAGAGCACGCACTACACTAACTTGTAGCTTTAGCTGAACACTGTGCAGAGGTCGCACTACACTAACTTGTAGTTTTAGCTGAACACTGTGAGGAGGACGCACTACACTAACTTGTAGCTTTAGCTGAACACTGTTCAGAGCACGCACTACACTAACTTGTAGCTTTAGCTGAACACTGTGCAGAGGTCGCACTACACTAACTTTTAGTTTTAGCTGAACACTGTTCAGAGCATGCACTACACTAACTTGTAGCTTTAGCTTAACACTGTGCAGAGGTCGCACTAAACTAACTTGTAGCTTTAGCTGAACACTGTGAGGAGGTCACACTACACTAACTTGTAGTTCTAGCTGAACACTGTGAGGAGGACACACTACACTAACTTGTAGCTTTAGCTGAACACTGTGCAGAGGTCACACTAAACTAACCTGTAGCTTTAGCTGAACACTGTGCAGAGGTCGCACTACACTAACTTGTAGTTTTAGCTGAACACTGTGAGGAGGATGCACTACACTAACTTATAGTTTTAGCTGAACACTAATCAGAGCACGCACTACACTAACTTGTAGCTTTAGCTGAACACTGTGCAGAGGTCACACTACACTAACTTGTAGCTTTAGCTGAACACTGTTCAGAGCACGCACTACACTAACTTGTAGCTTTAGCTGAACACTGTTCAGAGCATGCACTACACTAACTTGTAGCTTTAGCTGAACACTGTGCAGAGGTCGCACTAAACTAACTTGTAGCTTTAGCTGAACACTGTGCAGAGGTCGCACTACACTAACTTGTAGTTTTTGCTGAACACTGTGAGGAGGACGCACTACACTAACTTGTAGCTTTAGCTAAACACTGTGAGGAGGACGCACTACACTAACTTGTAGCTTTAGCTGAACACTGTGCAGAGGTCTCACTACACTAACTTGTAGTTTTAGCTGAACACTGTGAGGAGGACGCACTACACAAACTTGTAGCTTTAGCTGAACACTGTGAGGAGGATGCACTACACTAACTTGTAGCTTTAGCTGAACACTGTGCAGAGGTCGCACTACACTAACTTATAGTTTTAGCTGAACACTGTTCAGAGCACGCACTACATTAACTTGTAGCTTTAGCTGAACACTGTGCAGAGGTCGCACTAAACTAATTTGTAGCTTTAGATGAACACTGTGCAGAGGTCGCACTACACTAACTTGTAGTTTTAGCTGAACACTGTGAGGAGGACGCACTACACTAACTTGTAGCTTTAGCTGAACACTGTTCAGAGCACGCACTACACTAACTTGTAGCTTTAGCTGAACACTGTTCAGAGGACGCATTACACTATCTTGTAGCTTTAGCTGAACACTGTGCAGAGGTCGCACTACACTACCTTGTAGTTTTAGCTGAACACTGTTCAGAGCATGCACTACACTAACTTGTAGCTTTAGCTGAACACTGTGCAGAGGTCGCACTAAACTAACTTGTAGCTTTAGCTGAACACTGTGAGGAGATCACACTACACTAACTTGTAGTTCTAGCTGAACACTGTGAGGAGGACGCACTACACTAACTTGTAGCTTTAGCTGAACACTGTGCAGAGGTCACACTAAACTAACCTGTAGCTTTAGCTGAACACTGTGAGGAGAACGCACTACACTAACTTGTAGCTTTAGCTGAAAACTGTGAGGAGGAAGCACTACACTAACTTGTAGCTTTAGCTGAACACTGTTCAGAGCACGCACTACACTAACTTGTAGCTTTAGCTGAACACTGTGCAGAGGTCACACTACACTAACTTGTAGCTTTAGCTGAACACTGTTCAGAGCACGCACTACACTAACTTGTAGCTTTAGCTGAACACTGTTCAGAGCATGCACTACACTAACTTGTAGCTTTAGCTGAACACTGTGCAGAGGTCGCACTAAACTAACTTGTAGCTTTAGCTGAACACTGTGCAGAGGTCGCACTACACTAACTTGTAGTTTTTGCTGAACACTGTGAGGAGGACGCACTACACTAACTTGTAGCTTTAGCTAAACACTGTGAGGAGGACGCACTACACTAACTTGTAGCTTTAGCTGAACACTGTGCAGAGGTCTCACTACACTAACTTGTAGTTTTAGCTGAACACTGTGAGGAGGACGCACTACACTAACTTGTAGCTTTAGCTGAACACTGTGAGGAGGATGCACTACACTAACTTGTAGCTTTAGCTGAACACTGTGCAGAGGTCGCACTACACTAACTTATAGTTTTAGCTGAACACTGTTCAGAGCACGCACTACATTAACTTGTAGCTTTAGCTGAACACTGTGCAGAGGTCGCACTAAACTAATTTGTAGCTTTAGATGAACACTGTGCAGAGGTCGCACTACACTAACTTGTAGTTTTAGCTGAACACTGTGAGGAGGACGCACTACACTAACTTGTAGCTTTAGCTGAACACTGTTCAGAGCACGCACTACACTAACTTGTAGCTTTAGCTGAACACTGTGAGGAGAACGCACTACACTAACTTGTAGCTTTAGCTGAAAACTGTGAGGAGGAAGCACTACACTAACTTGTAGCTTTAGCTGAACACTGTTCAGAGCACGCACTACACTAACTTGTAGCTTTAGCTGAACACTGTGCAGAGGTCACACTACACTAACTTGTAGCTTTAGCTGAACACTGTTCAGAGCATGCACTACACTAACTTGTAGCTTTAGCTGAACACTGTTCAGAGCACGCACTACACTAACTTGTAGCTTTAGCTGAACACTGTGCAGAGGTCGCACTAAACTAACTTGTAGCTTTAGCTGAACACTGTGCAGAGGTCGCACTACACTAACTTGTAGTTTTTGCTGAACACTGTAAGGAGGACGCACTACACTAACTTGTAGCTTTAGCTGAACACTGTGAGGAGGACGCCTTACACTAACTTGTAGCTTTAGCTGAACACTGTACAGAGGTCACACTAAACTAACTTGTAGCTTTAGCTGAACACTGTTATGAGGACACACTCCACTAACTTGTACCTTTAGCTGAACACTGTTTAGAGGATGCACTACACTAACTTGTAGCTTTAGCTGAACACTGTGCAGAGGTCGCACTACACTAACTTATAGTTTTAGCTGAACTCTGTTCAGAGCACACACTACACTAACTTGTAGCTTTAGCTGAACACTGTGCAGAGGTCACACTAAACTAATTGTAGCTTTAGCTGAACACTGTGCAGAGGTCGCACTACACTAACTTGTAGTTTTAGCTGAACACTGTGAGGAGGACGCACTACACTAACTTGTAGCTTTAGCTGAACACTGTGCAGAGGTCACACTAAACTAACCTGTAGCTTTAGTTGAACACTGTGAGGTGGACGCACTACACTAACTTGTAGCTTTAGCTGAACACTGTGAGGAGGAAGCACTACACTAACTTTTAGCTTTAGCTGAACACTGTTCAGAGCACGCACTACACTAACTTGTAGCTTTAGCTGAACACTGTGCAGAGGTCGCACTACACTAACTTGTAGCTTTAGTTGAACACTGTGCAGAGGTCGCACTACACTAACTTGTAGTTTTAGCTGAACACTGTTCAGAGCATGCACTACACTAACTTGTAGCTTTAGCTGAACACTGTGCAGAGGTCGCACTAAACTAACTTGTAGCTTTAGCTGAACACTGTGAGGAGGTCACACTACACTAACTTGTAATTTTAGCTAAACACTGTGAGGAGGACGCACTACACTAACTTGTAGCTTTAGCTGAACACTGTGCAGAGGTCACACTAAACTAACCTGTAGCTTTAGCTGAACACTGTGAGGAGGACGCACTACACTAACTAGTAGCTTTAGCTGAACACTGTGAGGAGGAAGCACTACACTAACTTGTAGCTTTAGTTGAACACTGTGAGGAGGATGCACTACACTAAATTGTAGCTTTAGATGAACACTGTTCAGAGGACACACTACACTAACTTGTAGCTTTAGCTGAACACTGTTCAGAGCACGCACTACATTAACTTGTAGCTTTAGCTGAACACTGTGCAGAGGTCGCACTAAACTAACTTGTAGCTTTAGCTGAACACTGTGCAGAGGTTGCACTACACTAACTTGTAGTTTTAGCTGAACACTGTGAGGAGGATGCACTACACTAACTTGTAGCTTTAGCTGAACACTGTGAGGAGGACACACTACACTAACTTGTAGCTTTAGCTGAACACTGTGCAGAGGTCGCACTACACTAACTTGTAGCTTTAGCTGAACACTGTGCAGAGGTCGCACTATACTAACTTGTAGTTTTAGCTGAACACTGTGAGGAGGATGTACTACACTAACTTGTAGCTTTAGCTGAACACTGTGAGGAGGACGCACTACACTAACTTGTAGCTTTAGCTGAACACTGTGCAGAGGACGCACTACATTAACTTGTAGCTTTTGCTGTTCACTGTGCTGAGGTCGCACTACACTAACTTGTAGCTTTAGCTGAACACTGTGCAGAGGTCACACCAAAGTAACCTGTAGCTTTAGCTGAACACTATGAGGAGGATGCACTAAACTAACTTGTAGCTTTAGATGAACACTGTTCAGAGGATGCACTACATTAACTTGTAGCTTTAGCTTAACACTGTGCTGAGGTCGCACTACACTAACTTGTAGCTTTAGCTGAACACTGTGAGGAGGACACACTACACTAACTTGTAGCTTTAGCTGAACACTGTGCAGAGGTCGCACTACACTAACTTGTAGCTTTAGCTGAACACTGTGCAGAGGTCGCACTATACTAACTTGTAGTTTTAGCTGAACACTGTGAGGAGGATGCACTACACTAACTTGTAGCTTTAGCTGAACACTGTGAGGAGGACGCACTACACTAACTTGTAGCTTTAGCTGAACACTGTGCAGAGGACGCACTACATTAACTTGTAGCTTTTGCTGTTCACTGTGCTGAGGTCGCACTACACTAACTTGTAGCTTTAGCTGAACACTGTGCAGAGGTCACACCAAAGTAACCTGTAGCTTTAGCTGAACACTATGAGGAGGATGCACTAAACTAACTTGTAGCTTTAGATGAACACTGTTCAGAGGATGCACTACATTAACTTGTAGCTTTAGCTTAACACTGTGCTGAGGTCGCACTACACTAACTTGTAGCTTTAGCTGAACACTGTGCAGAAGTCACACCAAACTAACCTGTAGCTTTAGCTGAACCCTGTGAGGAGGACGCACTACACTAACTTGTAGCTTTAGATGAACACTGTTCAGAGGATGCTCTACATTAACTTGTAGTTTTAGCTGAACACTGTGAGGAGGACGCCTTACACTAACTTGTAGCTTTAGCTGAACACTGTACAGAGGTCACACTAAACTAACTTGTAGCTTTAGCTGAACACTGTTATGAGGACACACTACACTAACTTGTACCTTTAGCTGAACACTGTTTAGAGGATGCACTACACTAACTTGTAGCTTTAGCTGAACACTGTGCAGAGGTCGCACTACACTAACTTATAGTTTTAGCTAAACTCTGTTCAGAGCACACACTACACTAACTTGTAGCTTTAGCTGAGCACTGTGCAGAGGTCACACTAAACTAACTTGTAGCTTTAGCTGAACACTGTGCAGAGGTCGCACTACACTAACTTGTAGTTTTAGCTGAACACTGTGAGGAGGACGCACTACACTAACTTGTAGCTTTAGCTGAACACTGTGCAGAGGTCACACTAAACTAACCTGTAGCTTTAGCTGAACACTGTGAGGTGGACGCACTACACTAACTTGTAGCTTTAGCTGAACACTGTGAGGAGGAAGCACTACACTAACTTGTAGCTTTAGCTGAACACTGTTCAGAGCACGCACTACACTAACTTGTAGCTTTAGCTGAACACTGTGCAGAGGTCGCACTACACTAACTTGTAACTTTAGTTGAACACTGTGCAGAGGTCGCACTACACTAACTTGTAGCTTTAGCTGAACACTGTGAGGAGGACGCACTACACTAACTTGCAGCTTTAGCTGAACACTGTGCAGAGGACGCACTACATTAACTTGTAGCTTTAGCTGTACACTGTGCTGAGGTCGCACTACACTAACTTGTAGCTTTAGCTGAACACTGTGCAGAGGTCACACCAAAGTAACCTGTAGCTTTAGCTGAACACTATGAGGAGGATGCACTAAACCAACTTGTAGCTTTAGATGAACACTGTTCAGAGGATGCACTACATTAACTTGTAGCTTTAGCTTAACACTGTGCTGAGGTCGCACTACACTAACTTGTAGCTTTAGCTGAACACTGTGAGGAGGACGCACTACACTAACTAGTAGCTTTAGCTGAACACTGTGAGGAGGAAGCACTACACTAACTTGTAGCTTTAGTTGAACACTGTGCAGAGGTCGCACTACACTAACTTGTAGCTTTAGTTGAACACTGTGCAGAGGTCGCACTACACTAACTTGTAGTTTTAGCTGAACACTGTTCAGAGCACGCACTACATTAACTTGTAGCTTTAGCTGAACACTGTGCAGAGGTCGCACTAAACTAACTGGCAGCTTTAGCTGAACACTGTGCAGAGGTCGCACTACACTAACTTGTAGTTGTAGCTGAACACTGTGAGGAGGACGCACTACACTAACTTGTAGCTTTAGCTGAACACTGTTAAGAGCACGCACTACACTAACTTGTAGCTTTAGCTGAACACTGTGCAGAGGTCGCACTACACTAACTTGTAGTTTTAGCTGAACACTGTTCAGAGCATGTACTACACTAACTTGTAGCTTTAGCTGAACACTGTGCAGAGGTCGCACTAAACTAACTTGTAGCTTTAGCTGAACACTGTGAGGAGGTCACACTACACTAACTTGTAGTTCTAGCTGAACACTGAGAGGATGACGCACTACACTAACTTGTAGCTTTAGCTGAACACTGTGCAGAGGTCACACTAAACTAACCTGTAGCTTTAGCTGAACACTGTGTGGAGGACGCACTACACTAACTTGTAGCTTTAGCTGAAAACTGTGAGGAGGAAGCACTACACTATCTTATAACTTTAGCTGAACACTGTTCAGAGCACGCACTACACTAACGTGTAGCTTTAGCTGAACACTGTGCAGAGGTCACATTACACTAACTTGTAGCTTTAGCTGAACACTGTTCAGAGCACGCACTACACTAACTTGTAGCTTTAGCTGAACACTGTGCAGAGGTCGCACTAAACTAACTTGTAGCTTTAGCTGAACACTGTGAGGAGGATGCACTACACTAACTTGTAGCTTTAGCTGAACACTGTGAGGAGGACGCACTACACTAACTTGTAGTTTTAGCTGAACACTGTGAGGAGGATGCACTACACTAACTTGTAGCTTTAGCTGAACACTGTGAGGAGGACGCACTACACTAACTTGTAGCTTTAGCTGAACACTGTGCAGAGGATGCACTACATTAACTTGTAGCTTTAGCTGTACACTGTGCTGAGGTCGCACTACACTAACTTGTAGCTTTAGCTGAACACTGTGCAGAGGTCACACCAAAGTAACCTGTAGCTTTAGCTGAACACTATGAGGAGGATGCACTAAACTAACTTGTAGCTTTAGATGAACACTGTTCAGAGGATGCACTACATTAACTTGTAGCTTTAGTTTAATACTGTGCTGAGGTCGCACTACACTAACTTGTAGCTTTAGCTGAACACTGTGTAGAGGTCACACCAAACTAACCTGTAGCTTTAGCTGAACACTGTGAGGAGGTCGTACTACACTAACTTGTAGTTTTAACTGAACACTGTGAGGAGGATGCACTACACTAACTTGTAGCTTTAGCTGAACACTGTGAGGAGGATGCACTACACTAACTTGTAGCTTTAGCTGAACACTGTGCAGAGGACGCACTACATTAACTTGTAGCTTTAGTTGTACACTGTGCTGAGGTCGCACTACACTAACTTGTAGCTTTAGCTGAACACTGTGCAGAGGTCACACCAAAGTAACCTGTAGCTTTAGCTGAACACTATGAGGAGGATGCACTAAACTAACTTGTAGCTTTAGATGAACACTGTTCAGAGGATGCACTACATTAACTTGTAGCTCTAGCTTAACACTGTGCTGAGGTCGCACTACACTAACTTGTAGCTTTAGCTGAACACTGTGCAGAGGTCACACCAAACTAACCTGTAGCTTTAGCTGAACACTGTGAGGAGGACGCACTACACTAACTTGTAACTTTAGATGAACACTGTTCAGAGGATGCTCTACATTAACTTGTAGTTTTAGCTGAACACTGTGAGGAGGACGCCTTACACTAACTTGTAGCTTTAGCTGAACACTGTACAGAGGTCACACTAAACTAACTTGTAGCTTTAGCTGAACACTGTTATGAGGACACACTCCACTAACTTGTACCTTTAGCTGAACACTGTTTAGAGGATGCACTACACTAACTTGTAGCTTTAGCTGAACACTGTGCAGAGGTCGCACTACACTAACTTATAGTTTTAGCTGAACTCTGTTCAGAGCACACACTACACTAACTTGTAGCTTTAGCTGAACACTGTGCAGAGGTCACACTAAACTAACTTGTAGCTTTAGCTGAACACTGTGCAGAGGTCACACTAAACTAACCTGTAGCTTTAGTTGAACACTGTGAGGTGGACGCACTACACTAACTTGTAGCTTTAGCTGAACACTGTGAGGAGGAAGCACTACACTAACTTTTAGCTTTAGCTGAACACTGTTCAGAGCACGCACTACACTAACTTGTAGCTTTAGCTGAACACTGTGCAGAGGTCGCACTACACTAACTTGTAGCTTTAGTTGAACACTGTGCAGAGGTCGCACTACACTAACTTGTAGTTTTAGCTGAACACTGTTCAGAGCATGCACTACACTAACTTGTAGCTTTAGCTGAACACTGTGCAGAGGTCGCACTAAACTAACTTGTAGCTTTAGCTGAACACTGTGAGGAGGTCACACTACACTAACTTGTAATTTTAGCTAAACACTGTGAGGAGGACGCACTACACTAACTTGTAGCTTTAGCTGAACACTGTGCAGAGGTCACACTAAACTAACCTGTAGCTTTAGCTGAACACTGTGAGGAGGACGCACTACACTAACTAGTAGCTTTAGCTGAACACTGTGAGGAGGAAGCACTACACTAACTTGTAGCTTTAGTTGAACACTGTGAGGAGGATGCACTACACTAAATTGTAGCTTTAGATGAACACTGTTCAGAGGACACACTACACTAACTTGTAGCTTTAGCTGAACACTGTTCAGAGCACGCACTACATTAACTTGTAGCTTTAGCTGAACACTGTGCAGAGGTCGCACTAAACTAACTTGTAGCTTTAGCTGAACACTGTGCAGAGGTTGCACTACACTAACTTGTAGTTTTAGCTGAACACTGTGAGGAGGATGCACTACACTAACTTGTAGCTTTAGCTGAACACTGTGAGGAGGACACACTACACTAACTTGTAGCTTTAGCTGAACACTGTGCAGAGGTCGCACTACACTAACTTGTAGTTTTAGCTGAATACTATTCAGAGCACGCACTACACTAACTTGTAGCTTTAGCTGAACACTGTGCAGAGGTCGCACTACACTAACTTGTAGTTTTAGCTGAATACTGTTCAGAGCACGCACTACACTAACTTGTAACTTTAGCTGAACACTGTGCAGAGGTCAAACATTAAATGGGTGTGTGGACAGGGGATTATAGCGGTGCTAGGGTCAGGAAGATTAGAGAAGAAAAGATAAAACAAAAGATACTAAAATTACAATTTTATTAATAGTCTATCAAAAATACAATGTACATTATAAACAATTCATACAGTAATTATACAAATTTTGTGGATACATGTACTGTAAGTGACCCTAAGAATGGTCAAGTGGGCCAGATGGCAAGTGGCCGTTGAAGGAGGGGGGGCTCGTTTTCCTACATGTTTCGCCAAAACATTGGCTTCTTCAGGGAACAGGAGCTCATAGGGTGGATAATATAAAAAATTCTGTGTGGTGGACATGAAAACACATGTTAGAAATATTAATTTAACCAAACACTGCATAGTAAAAACAATGACACACTGCAATTGAGGCTGGACATTCATGCGACCCTAAGCTCCACACCACTAAACGAAACTGCGGACATACCTGGGGCGTCAGTGCCCAAGACGGGAGGGAAGAGAGGGAGAGGGGGAACACAGCCACCCAAGGAGATCCCCACCGGGGAGCAGGCAGACCGCGCCGTAAATTATGCCTGCAGGGGGCATACAGTAGACCTGGCAAAGGAATGTAAAGATAGTCATGTGTCATAATGCACTGTGGTAGTTATTCCAGGAATAGAGGATTGCGCATATGTGCATTGTATTAAAAAGAGAATAAAAAATATATGTATATAAATAGGTATAAATGTATCTATATCTCTGGAAGAGGTGCGAACTTACATGTATATCTAAAAGCTGTAGAGAGGCAAGATCAGGAAATGCCTGTGATATATGTATGCACACAGCAAGGAAGGGACATCAAGGTTGAACCATATCTGCAGACCACTTAAAGCAGGCCTAATTAGAAAAATGGATAGTGTTAGGGGTCTAGCTGTTGTTAACTGGGGCCAGATATGGTAGTTTATGCCTATACTTACTTGATGGAATCTGCTGTAAGAAAAGATTCTCATAGCTGTACAATCACAGGTATATGGTACCGGTGCTGGGATGAAAAAGGGATAAAAGTAACAGTGGATCCTATATGAAATATAAAGGAAAAAAGGAGGATCAGAAAGGTAGGGAAATGGAAGCTTTAAAATGTACTTGGGCACAGGTGAGACTAGTGAAAAGGAATCTGTTACCTAATTCATCATGAAGCACACCGTGTTGCTTGAGAAAATCAGTGTTAACCACCAAAGTAAGAGGCCGGTCCAAAATAAGTTCTAAAAAGTATGTAAAGAAATAATAAATAATTCATGTAAACAACATGAAGTCAGGGTGTTTTGAAAGGCAGAAGTTTGCCTTGTAGCTGTGTGCAGAGCGAATGCAGGCACGTCCCTCGTCCATAGGAACTGAGGGACTGGCCGGTTACTCATATACCCTATCTTTACATTCCTTTGCCAGGTCTACTGTATGCCCCCTGCAGGCATAATTTACGGCGCGGTCTGCCTGCTCCCCGGTGGGGATCTCCTTGGGTGGCTGTGTTCCCCCTCTCCCTCTCTTCCCTCCCGTCTTGGGCACTGACGCCCCAGGTATGTCCGCAGTTTCGTTTAGTGGTGTGGAGCTTAGGGTCGCATGAATGTCCAGCCTCAATTGCAGTGTGTCATTGTTTTTACTATGCAGTGTTTGGTTAAATTAATATTTCTAACATGTGTTTTCATGTCCACCACACAGAATTTTTTATATTATCCACCCTATGAGCTCCTGTTCCCTGAAGAAGCCAATGTTTTGGCGAAACATGTAGGAAAACGAGCCCCCCCTCCTTCAACGGCCACTTGCCATCTGGCCCACTTGACCATTCTTAGGGTCACTTACAGTACATGTATCCACAAAATTTGTATAATTACTGTATGAATTGTTTATAATGTACATTGTATTTTTGATAGACTATTAATAAAATTGTAATTTTAGTATCTTTTGTTTTATCTTTTCTTCTCTAATCTTCCTGACCCTAGCACCGCTATAATCCCCTGTCCACACACCCATTTAATGTTTGACTATTTAGGGGATGAGGTGCTGTATCTTCTGGTACCATCTAGCCATCTTTACTTTTACTGTGCAGAGGTCTCACTACACTAACTTGTAGTTTTAGCTGAACACTGTGAGTAAGAAGCACTACACTAACTTGTAGCTTTAGCTGAACTCTGTGAGGAGGATGCACTACACTAACTTGTAGCTTTAGCTGAACACTGTGCAGAGGTCGCACTACACTAACTTGTAGTTTTAGCTGAACACTGTTCAGAGCACGCACTACATTAACTTGTAGCTTTAGCTGAACACTGTGCAGAGGTCGCACTAAACTAACTTGTAGCTTTAGCTGAACACTGTGCAGAGGTCGCACTACACTAACTTGTAGTTTTAGCTGAACACTGTGAGGAGGACGCACTACACTAACTTGTAGCTTTAGCTGAACACTGTTCAGAGCACGCACTACACTAACTTGTAGCTTTAGCTGAACACTGTGCAGAGGTCGCACTACACTAACTTGTAGCTTTAGCTGAACACTGTGCAGAGGTCGCACTACACTAACTTGTAGTTTTAGCTGAACACTGTTCAGAGCATGCACTACACTAACTTGTAGCTTTAGTTGAACACTGTGCCGAGGTCGCACTACACTAACTTGTAGTTTTAGCTGAACACTGTGAGGAGGATGCACTACACTAACTTGTAGCTTTATCTGAACACTGTGCAGAGGACGCACTACATTAACTTGCAGCTTTAGCTGTACACTGTGCTGAGGTCACACCACACTAAGTTGTAGCTTTAGCTGAACACTGTGAGGAGGATGCACTACACTAACTTGTAGCTTTAGATGAACACTGTTCAGAGGACACACTACACTAACTTGTAGCTTTAGCTGAACACTGTTCAGAGCACGCACTACACTAACTTGTAGCTTTAGCTGAACACTGTGCAGAGGTCGCAGTAAACTAACTTGTAGCTTTAGCTGAACACTGTGCAGAGGTCGCACTACACTAACTTGTAATTTTAGCTGAACACTGTGAGGAGGATGCACTACACTAACTTGTAGCTTTAGCTGAACACTCTGAGGAGGACACACTACACTAACTTGTAGCTTTAGCTGAACACTGTGCAGAGGTCACACTACACTAACTTGTAGTTTTAGCTGAACACTGTTCAGAGCACACACTACACAAACTTGTAGCTTTAGCTGAACACTGTGCAGAGGTTGCACTACACTAACTTGTAGTTTTAGCTGAACACTGTGAGGAGGACGCGCTACACTAACTTGTAGCTTTAGCTGAACACTGTGAGGAGGATGCACTACACTAACTTGTAGCTTTAGCTGAACACTGTGCAGAGGTCGCACTACACTAACTTTTAGTTTTAGCTGAACACTGTTCAGAGCATGCACTACACTAACTTGTAGCTTTAGCTGAACACTGTGCAGAGGTCACACTAAACTAACTTGTAGCTTTAGCTGAACACTGTGCAGAGGTCGCACTACACTAACTTGTAGTTTTAGCTGAACACTGTGAGGAGGATGCACTACACTAACTTGTAGCTTTAGGTGAACACTGTGAGGAGGACGCACTACACTAACTTGTAGCTTTAGCTGAAAACTGTGCAGAGGACGCACTACATTAACTTGTATCTTTAGCTGTATACTGTGCTGAGGTCGCACTACACTAACTTGTAGCTTTAGCTGAACACTGTGCAGAGGTCACACCAAACTAACCTGTAGCTTTAGCTGAACACTGTGAGGAGGACACACTACACTAACTTGTAGCTTTAGCTGAACACTGTGAGGATGATGCACTACACTAACTTGTAGCTTTAGATGAACACTGTTCAGAGGACACACTACACTAACTTGTAGCTTTAGCTGAACACTGTTCAGAGCACGCACTACACTAACTTGTAGCTTTAGCTGAACACTGTGCAGAGGTCGCACTAAACTAACTTGTAGCTTTAGCTGAACACTGTGCAGAGGTCGCACTACACTAACTTGTAGTTTTAGCTGAACACTGTGAGGAGGACGCACTACACTAACTTGTAGCTTTAGCTGAACACTGTGAGGAGGACACACTACACTAACTTGTAGCTTTAGCTGAACACTGTGCAGAGGTCGCACTACACTAACTTGTAGTTTTAGCTGAACACTGTTCAGAGCACACACTACACTAACTTGTAGCTTTAGCTGAACACTGTGCAGAGGTCGCACTGCACTAACTTGTAGTTTTAGCTGAACACTGTGAGGAGGACACTACACTAACTTGTAGCTTTAGCTGAACACTGTGCAGAGGTCGCACTACACTAACTTGTAGTTTTAGCTGAACACTGTGAGGAGGATGCACTACACTAACTTGTAGCTTTAGCTGAACACTGTAAGGAGGATGCACTACACTAACTTGTAGCTTTAGCTGAACACTGTGCAGTGGTCGCACTACACTAACTTATAGTTTTAGCTGAACACTGTTCAGAGCACGCACTACATTAACTTGTAGCTTTAGCTGAACACTGTGCAGAGGTCGCACTAAACTAACTTGTAGCTTTAGCTGAACACTGTGCAGAGGTCGCACTACACTAACTTGTAGTTTTAGCTGAACACTGTGAGGAGGACGCACTACACTAACTTGTAGCTTTAGCTGAACACTGTTCAGAGCACGCACTACACTAACTTGTAGCTTTAGCTGAACACTGTGCAGAGGTCGCACTACACTAACTTGTAGTTTTAGCTGAACACTGTGAGGAGGACGCATTACACTAACTTGTAGCTTTAGCTGAACACTGTTCAGAGCACGCACTTCACTAACTTGTAGCTTTAGCTGAACACTGTGCAGAGGTCGCACTACACTAACTTTTAGTTTTAGCTGAACACTGTTCAGAGCATGCACTACACTAACTTGTAGCTTTAGATGAACACTGTGCAGAGGTCGCACTAAACTAACTTGTAGCTTTAGCTGAACACTGTGAGGAGGTCACACTACACTAACTTGTAGTTCTAGCTGAACACTGTGAGGAGGACGCACTACACTAACTTGTAGCTTTAGCTGAACACTGTGCAGAGGTCACACTAAACTAACCTGTAGCTTTAGCTGAACACTGTGCAGAGGTCGCACTACACTAACTTGTAGTTTTAGCTGAACACTGTGAGGAGGATGCACTACACTAACTTATAGTTTTAGCTGAACACTATTCAGAGGACGCACTACACTAACTTGTAGCTTTAGCTGAACACTGTGCAGAGGTCACACTACACTAACTTGTAGCTTTAGCTGAACACTGTTCAGAGCACGCACTACACTAACTTGTAGCTTTAGCTGAACACTGTTCAGAGCATGCACTACACTAACTTGTAGCTTTAGCTGAACACTGTGCAGAGGTCGCACTAAACTAACTTGTAGCTTTAGCTGAACACTGTGCAGAGGTCGCACTACACTAACTTGTAGTTTTTGCTGAACACTGTGAGGAGGACGCACTACACTAACTTGTAGCTTTAGCTAAACACTGTGAGGAGGACGCACTACACTAACTTGTAGCTTTAGCTGAACACTGTGCAGAGGTCTCACTACACTAACTTGTAGTTTTAGCTGAACACTGTGAGGAGGACGCACTACACAAACTTGTAGCTTTAGCTGAACACTGTGAGGAGGATGCACTACACTAACTTGTAGCTTTAGCTGAAAACTGTGCAGAGGTCGCACTACACTAACTTATAGTTTTAGCTGAACACTGTTCAGAGCACGCACTACATTAACTTGTAGCTTTAGCTGAACACTGTGCAGAGGTCGCACTAAACTAATTTGTAGCTTTAGATGAACACTGTGCAGAGGTCGCACTACACTAACTTGTAGTTTTAGCTGAACACTGTGAGGAGGACGCACTACACTAACTTGTAGCTTTAGCTGAACACTGTTCAGAGCACGCACTACACTAACTTGTAGCTTTAGCTGAACACTGTTCAGATAACGCATTACACTATCTTGTAGCTTTAGCTGAACACTGTGCAGAGGTCGCACTACACTAACTTGAAGTTTTAGCTGAACACTGTTCAGAGCATGCACTACACTAACTTGTAGCTTTAGCTGAACACTGTGCAGAGGTCGCACTAAACTAACTTGTAGCTTTAGCTGAACACTGTGAGGAGGTCACACTACACTAACTTGTAGTTCTAGCTGAACACTGTGAGGAGGACGCACTACACTAACTTGTAGCTTTAGCTGAACACTGTGCAGAGGTCACACTAAACTAACCTGTAGCTTTAGCTGAACACTGTGAGGAGAACGCACTACACTAACTTGTAGCTTTAGCTGAAAACTGTGAGGAGGAAGCACTACACTAACTTTTAGCTTTAGCTGAACACTGTTCAGAGCACGCACTACACTAACTTGTAGCTTTAGCTGAACACTGTGCAGAGGTCACACTACACTAACTTGTAGCTTTAGCTGAACACTGTTCAGAGCACGCACTACACTAACTTGTAGCTTTAGCTGAACACTGTTCAGAGCATGCACTACACTAACTTGTAGCTTTAGCTGAACACTGTGCAGAGGTCGCACTAAACTAACTTGTAGCTTTAGCTGAACACTGTGCAGAGGTCGCACTACACTAACTTGTAGTTTTTGCTGAACACTGTGAGGAGGACGCACTACACTAACTTGTAGCTTTAGCTAAACACTGTGAGGAGGACGCACTACACTAACTTGTAGCTTTAGCTGAACACTGTGCAGAGGTCTCACTACACTAACTTGTAGTTTTAGCTGAACACTGTGAGGAGGACGCACTACACTAACTTGTAGCTTTAGCTGAACACTGTGAGGAGGATGCACTACACTAACTTGTAGCTTTAGCTGAACACTGTGCAGAGGTCGCACTACACTAACTTATAGTTTTAGCTGAACACTGTTCAGAGCACGCACTACATTAACTTGTAGCTTTAGCTGAACACTGTGCAGAGGTCGCACTAAACTAATTTGTAGCTTTAGATGAACACTGTGCAGAGGTCGCACTACACTAACTTGTAGTTTTAGCTGAACACTGTGAGGAGGACGCACTACACTAACTTGTAGCTTTAGCTGAACACTGTTCAGAGCACGCACTACACTAACTTGTAGCTTTAGCTGAACACTGTTCAGAGGACGCATTACACTATCTTGTAGCTTTAGCTGAACACTGTGCAGAGGTCGCACTACACTAACTTGTAGTTTTAGCTGAACACTGTTCAGAGCATGCACTACACTAACTTGTAGCTTTAGCTGAACACTGTGCAGAGGTCGCACTAAACTAACTTGTAGCTTTAGCTGAACACTGTGAGGAGGTCACACTACACTAACTTGTAGTTCTAGCTGAACACTGTGAGGAGGACGCACTACACTAACTTGTAGCTTTAGCTGAACACTGTGCAGAGGTCACACTAAACTAACCTGTAGCTTTAGCTGAACACTGTGAGGAGAACGCACTACACTAACTTGTAGCTTTAGCTGAAAACTGTGAGGAGGAAGCACTACACTAACTTGTAGCTTTAGCTGAACACTGTTCAGAGCACGCACTACACTAACTTGTAGCTTTAGCTGAACACTGTGCAGAGGTCACACTACACTAACTTGTAGCTTTAGCTGAACACTGTTCAGAGCATGCACTACACTAACTTGTAGCTTTAGCTGAACACTGTTCAGAGCACGCACTACACTAACTTGTAGCTTTAGCTGAACACTGTGCAGAGGTCGCACTAAACTAACTTGTAGCTTTAGCTGAACACTGTGCAGAGGTCGCACTACACTAACTTGTAGTTTTTGCTGAACACTGTAAGGAGGACGCACTACACTAACTTGTAGCTTTAGCTGAACACTGTGAGGAGGACGCCTTACACTAACTTGTAGCTTTAGCTGAACACTGTACAGAGGTCACACTAAACTAACTTGTAGCTTTAGCTGAACACTGTTATGAGGACACACTCCACTAACTTGTACCTTTAGCTGAACACTGTTTAGAGGATGCACTACACTAACTTGTAGCTTTAGCTGAACACTGTGCAGAGGTCGCACTACACTAACTTATAGTTTTAGCTGAACTCTGTTCAGAGCACACACTACACTAACTTGTAGCTTTAGCTGAACACTGTGCAGAGGTCACACTAAACTAACTTGTAGCTTTAGCTGAACACTGTGCAGAGGTCGCACTACACTAACTTGTAGTTTTAGCTGAACACTGTGAGGAGGACGCACTACACTAACTTGTAGCTTTAGCTGAACACTGTGCAGAGGTCACACTAAACTAACCTGTAGCTTTAGTTGAACACTGTGAGGTGGACGCACTACACTAACTTGTAGCTTTAGCTGAACACTGTGAGGAGGAAGCACTACACTAACTTTTAGCTTTAGCTGAACACTGTTCAGAGCACGCACTACACTAACTTGTAGCTTTAGCTGAACACTGTGCAGAGGTCGCACTACACTAACTTGTAGCTTTAGTTGAACACTGTGCAGAGGTCGCACTACACTAACTTGTAGTTTTAGCTGAACACTGTTCAGAGCATGCACTACACTAACTTGTAGCTTTAGCTGAACACTGTGCAGAGGTCGCACTAAACTAACTTGTAGCTTTAGCTGAACACTGTGAGGAGGTCACACTACACTAACTTGTAATTTTAGCTAAACACTGTGAGAAGGACGCACTACACTAACTTGTAGCTTTAGCTGAACACTGTGCAGAGGTCACACTAAACTAACCTGTAGCTTTAGCTGAACACTGTGAGGAGGACGCACTACACTAACTAGTAGCTTTAGCTGAACACTGTGAGGAGGAAGCACTACACTAACTTGTAGCTTTAGTTGAACACTGTGAGGAGGATGCACTACACTAAATTGTAGGTTTAGATGAACACTGTTCAGAGGACACACTACACTAACTTGTAGCTTTAGCTGAACACTGTTCAGAGCACGCACTACATTAACTTGTAGCTTTAGCTGAACACTGTGCAGAGGTCGCACTAAACTAACTTGTAGCTTTAGCTGAACACTGTGAGGAGGTCACACTACACTAACTTGTAGTTCTAGCTGAACACTGTGAGGAGGATGCACTACACGAACTTGTAGCTTTAGCTGAACACTGTGCAGAGGTCACACTAAACTAACCTGTAGCTTTAGCTGAACACTGTGAGGAGGACGCACTACACTAACTTGTAGCTTTAGCTGAAAACTGTGAGGAGGAAGCACTACACTAACTTGCAGCTTTAGCTGAACACTGTGCAGAGGTCACACTACACTAACTTGTAGCTTTAGCTGAACACTGTTCAGAGCACGCACTACACTAACTTGTAGCTTTAGCTGAACACTGCGCAGAGGTCGCACCAAACTAACTTGTAGCTTTAGTTGAACACTGTGCCGAGGTCGCACTACACTAACTTGTAGTTTTAGCTGAACACTGTGAGGAGGATGCACTACACTAACTTGTAGCTTTATCTGAAAACTGTGCAGAGGACGCACTACATTAACTTGCAGCTTTAGCTGTACACTGTGCTGAGGTCACACCAAACTAACCTGTAGCTTTAGCTGAACACTGTGAGGAGGACGCACTACACTAAGTTGTAGCTTTAGCTGAACACTGTGAGGAGGATGCACTACACTAACTTGTAGCTTTAGATGAACACTGTTCAGAGGACACACTACACTAACTTGTAGCTTTAGCTGAACACTGTTCAGAGCACGCACTACACTAACTTGTAGCTTTAGCTGAACACCGTGCAGAGGTCGCAGTAAACTAACTTGTAGCTTTAGCTATACACTGTGCAGAGGTCGCACTACACTAACTTGTAGTTTTAGCTGAACACTGTGAGGAGGATGCACTACACTAACTTGTAGCTTTAGCTGAACACTCTGAGGAGGACACACTACACTAACTTGTAGCTTTAGCTGAACACTGTGCAGAGGTCACACTACACTAACTTGTAGTTTTAGCTGAACACTGTTCAGAGCACACACTACACTAACTTGTAGCTTTAGCTGAACACTGTGCAGAGGTTGCACTACACTAACTTGTAGTTTTAGCTGAACACTGTGAGGAGGACGCGCTACACTAACTTGTAGCTTTAGCTGAACACTGTGAGGAGGATGCACTACACTAACTTGTAGCTTTAGCTGAACACTGTGCAGAGGTCGCACTACACTAACTTTTAGTTTTAGTTGAACACTGTTCAGAGCATGCACTACACTAACTTGTAGCTTTAGCTGAACACTGTGCAGAGGTCACACTAAACTAACTTGTAGCTTTAGCTGAACACTGTGCAGAGGTCGCACTACACTAACTTGTAGTTTTAGCTGAACACTGTGAGGAGGATGCACTACACTAACTTGTAGCTTTAGGTGAACACTGTGAGGAGGACGCACTACACTGACTTGTAGCTTTAGCTGAACACTGTGCAGAGGACGCACTACATTAACTTGTATCTTTAGCTGTACACTGTGCTGAGGTCGCACTACACTAACTTGTAGCTTTAGCTGAACACTGTGCAGAGGTCACACCAAACTAACCTGTAGCTTTAGCTGAACACTGTGAGGAGGACACACTACACTAACTTGTAGCTTTAGATGAACACTGTTCAGAGGACACACTACACTAACTTGTAGCTTTAGCTGAACACTGTTCAGAGCACGCACTACACTAACTTGTAGCTTTAGCTGAACACTGTGCAGAGGTCGCACTAAACTAACTTGTAGCTTTAGCTGAACACTGTGCAGAGGTCGCACTACACTAACTTGTAGTTTTAGCTGAACACTGTGAGGAGGACGCACTACACTAACTTGTAGCTTTAGCTGAACACTGTGAGGAGGACACACTACACTAACTTGTAGCTTTAGCTGAACACTGTGCAGAGGTCGCACTACACTAACTTGTAGTTTTAGCTGAACACTGTTCAGAGCACACACTACACCAACTTGTAGCTTTAGCTGAACACTGTGCAGAGGTCGCACTGCACTAACTTGTAGTTTTAGCTGAACACTGTGAGGAGGACACTACACTAACTTGTAGCTTTAGCTGAACACTGTGCAGAGGTCGCACTACACTAACTTGTAGTTTTAGCTGAACACTGTGAGGAGGATGCACTACACTAACTTGTAGCTTTAGCTGAACACTGTAAGGAGGATGCACTACACTAACTTGTAGCTTTAGCTGAACACTGTGCAGTGGTCGCACTACACTAACTTATAGTTTTAGCTGAACACTGTTCAGAGCACGCACTACATTAACTTGTAGCTTTAGCTGAACACTGTGCAGAGGTCGCACTAAACTAACTTGTAGCTTTAGCTGAACACTGTGCAGAGGTCGCACTACACTAACTTGTAGTTTTAGCTGAACACTGTGAGGAGGACGCACTACACTCACTTGTAGCTTTAGCTGAACACTGTTCAGAGCACGCACTACACTAACTTGTAGCTTTAGCTGAACACTGTGCAGAGGTCGCACTACACTAACTTGTAGTTTTAGCTGAACACTGTGAGGAGGACGCACTACACTAACTTGTAGCTTTAGCTGAACACTGTTCAGAGCACGCACTACACTAACTTGTAGCTTTAGCTGAACACTGTGCAGAGGTCGCACTACACTAACTTTTAGTTTTAGCTGAACACTGTTCAGAGCATGCACTACACTAACTTGTAGCTTTAGCTGAACACTGTGCAGAGGTCGCACTAAACTAACTTGTAGCTTTAGCTGAACACTGTGAGGAGGTCACACTACACTAACTTGTAGTTCTAGCTGAACACTGTGAGGAGGACGCACTACACTAACTTGTAGCTTTAGCTGAACACTGTGCAGAGGTCACACTAAACTAACCTGTAGCTTTAGCTGAACACTGTGCAGAGGTCGCACTACACTAACTTGTAGTTTTAGCTGAACACTGTGAGGAGGATGCACTACACTAACTTATAGTTTTAGCTGAACACTATTCAGAGCACGCACTACACTAACTTGTAGCTTTAGCTGAACACTGTGCAGAGGTCACACTACACTAACTTGTAGCTTTAGCTGAACACTGTTCAGAGCACGCACTACACTAACTTGTAGCTTTAGCTGAACACTGTTCAGAGCATGCACTACACTAACTTGTAGCTTTAGCTGAACACTGTGCAGAGGTCGCACTAAACTAACTTGTAGCTTTAGCTGAACACTGTGCAGAGGTCGCACTACACTAACTTGTAGTTTTTGCTGAACACTGTGAGGAGGACGCACTACACTAACTTGTAGCTTTAGCTAAACACTGTGAGGAGGACGCACTACACTAACTTGTAGCTTTAGCTGAACACTGTGCAGAGGTCTCACTACACTAACTTGTAGTTTTAGCTGAACACTGTGAGGAGGACGCACTACACTAACTTGTAGCTTTAGCTGAACACTGTGAGGAGGATGCACTACACTAACTTGTAGCTTTAGCTGAACACTGTGCAGAGGTCGCACTACACTAACTTATAGTTTTAGCTGAACACTGTTCAGAGCACGCACTACATTAACTTGTAGCTTTAGCTGAACACTGTGCAGAGGTCGCACTAAACTAATTTGTAGCTTTAGATGAACACTGTGCAGAGGTCGCACTACACTAACTTGTAGTTTTAGCTGAACACTGTGAGGAGGACGCACTACACTAACTTGTAGCTTTAGCTGAACACTGTTCAGAGCACGCACTACACTAACTTGTAGCTTTAGCTGAACACTGTTCAGAGGACGCATTACACTATCTTGTAGCTTTAGCTGAACACTGTGCAGAGGTCGCACTACACTAACTTGTAGTTTTAGCTGAACACTGTTCAGAGCATGCACTACACTAACTTGTAGCTTTAGCTGAACACTGTGCAGAGGTCGCACTAAACTAACTTTTAGCTTTAGCTGAACACTGTGAGGCGGTCACACTACACTAACTTGTAGTTCTAGCTGAACACTGTGAGGAGGACGCACTACACTAACTTGTAGCTTTAGCTGAACACTGTGCAGAGGTCACACTAAACTAACCTGTAGCTTTAGCTGAACACTGTGAGGAGAACGCACTACACTAACTTGTAGCTTTAGCTGAAAACTGTGAGGAGGAAGCACTACACTAACTTGTAGCTTTAGCTGAACACTGTTCAGAGCACGCACTACACTAACTTGTAGCTTTAGCTGAACACTGTGCAGAGGTCACACTACACTAACTTGTAGCTTTAGCTGAACACTGTTCAGAGCATGCACTACACTAACTTGTAGCTTTAGTTGAACACTGTTCAGAGCACGCACTACACTAACTTGTAGCTTTAGCTGAACACTGTGCAGAGGTCGCACTAAACTAACTTGTAGCTTTAGCTGAACACTGTGCAGAGGTCGCACTACACTAACTTGTAGTTTTTGCTGAACACTGTAAGGAGGACGCACTACACTAACTTGTAGCTTTAGCTGAACACTGTGAGGAGGACGCACTACACTAACTTGTAGCTTTAGCTGAACATTGTTCAGAGCACGCACTACACTAACTTGTAGCTTTAGCTGAACACTGTGCAGAGGTCGCACTACACTAACTTGTAGTTTTAGCTGAACACTGTTCAGAGCATGTACTACACTAACTTGTAGCTTTAGCTGAACACTGTGCAGAGGTCGCACTAAACTAACTTGTAGCTTTAGCTGAACACTGTGAGGAGGTCACACTACACTAACTTGTAGTTCTAGCTGAACACTGTGAGGATGACGCACTACACTAACTTGTAGCTTTAGCTGAACACTGTGCAGAGGTCACACTAAACTAACCTGTAGCTTTAGCTGAACACTGTGAGGAGGACTCACTACACTAACTTGTAGCTTTAGCTGAAAACTGTGAGGAGGAAGCACTACACTATCTTGTAACTTTAGCTGAACACTGTTCAGAGCATGCACTACACTAACTTGTAGCTTTAGCTGAACACTGTGCAGAGGTCACATTACACTAACATGTAGCTTTAGCTGAACACTGTTCAGAGCACGCACTACACTAACTTGTAGCTTTAGCTGAACACTGTGCAGAGGTCGCACTAAACTAACTTGTAGCTTTAGCTGAACACTGTGCAGAGGTCGCACTATACTAACTTTTAGTTTTAGCTGAACACTATGAGGAGGATGCACTACACTAACTTGTAGCTTTAGCTGAACACTGTGAGGAGGACGCACTACACTAACTTGTAGCTTTAGCTGAACACTGTGCAGAGGACGCACTACATTAACTTGTAGCTTTAGCTGTACACTGTGCTGAGGTCGCACTACACTAACTTGTAGCTTTAGCTGAACACTGTGCAGAGGTCACACCAAATTAACCTGTAGCTTTAGCTGAACACTATGAGGAGGATGCACTAAACTAACTTGTAGCTTTAGATGAACACTGTTCAGAGGATGCACTACATTAACTTGTAGCTTTAGCTTAACTCTGTGCTGAGGTCGCATTACACTAACTTGTAGCTTTAGCTGAACACTGTGAGGAGGATGCACTACACTAACTAGTAGCTTTAGCTGAACACTGCGAGGAGGAAGCACTACACTAACTTGTAGCTTTAGTTGAACACTGTGCAGAGGTCGCACTACACTAACTTGTAGCTTTAGTTGAACACTGTGCAGAGGTCGCACTACACTAACTTGTAGTTTTAGCTGAACACTGTTCAGAGCACGCACTACATTAACTTGTAGCTTTAGCTGAACACTGTGCAGAGGTCGCACTAAACTAACTTGCAGCTTTAGCTGAACATTGTGCAGAGGTCACACTACACTAACTTGTAGCTTTAGCTGAACACTGTGAGGAGGATGCACTACACTAACTTGTAGCTTTAGATGAACACTGTTCAGAGGACACACTACACTAACTTGTAGCTTTAGCTGAACACTGTTCAGAGCACGCACTACACTAACTTGTAGCTTTAGCTGAACACTGTGCAGAGGTCGCACTAAACTAACTTGTAGCTTTAGCTGAACACTGTGAGGAGGTCACAATACACTAACTTGTAGTTCTAGCTGAACACGGTGAGGATGACGCACTACACTAACTTGTAGCTTTAGCTGAACACTGTGCAGAGGTCACACTAAACTAACCTGTAGCTTTAGCTGAACACTGTGAGGAGGACGCACTACACTAACTTGTAGCTTTAGCTGAAAACTGTGAGGAGGAAGCACTACACTATCTTGTAACTTTAGCTGAACACTGTTCAGAGCACGCACTACACTAACTTGTAGCTTTAGCTGAACACTGTGCAGAGGTCACATTACACTAACTTGTAGCTTTAGCTGAACACTGTTCAGAGCACGCACTACACTAACTTGTAGCTTTAGCTGAACACTGTGCAGAGGTCGCACTAAACTAACTTGTAGCTTTAGCTGAACACTGTGCAGAGGTCGCACTACACTAACTTGTAGTTTTAGCTGAACACTGTGAGGAGGATGCACTGCACTAACTTGTAGCTTTAGCTGAACACTGTGAGGAGGACGCACTACACTAACTTGTAGCTTTAGCTGAACACTGTGCAGAGGACGCACTACATTAACTTGTAGCTTTAGCTGTACACTGTGCTGAGGTCGCACTACACTAACTTGTAGCTTTAGCTGAACACTGTGCAGAGGTCACACCAAAGTAACCTGTAGCTTTAGCTGAACACTATGAGGAGGATGCACTAAACTAACTTGTAGCTTTAGATGAACACTGTTCAGAGGATGCACTACATTAACTTGTAGCTTTAGCTTAACACTGTGCTGAGGTCGCACTACACTAACTTGTAGCTTTAGCTGAACACTGTGCAGAAGTCACACCAAACTAACCTGTAGCTTTAGCTGAACCCTGTGAGGAGGACGCACTACACTAACTTGTAGCTTTAGAGGAACACTGTTCAGAGGATGCTCTACATTAACTTGTAGTTTTAGCTGAACACTGTGAGGAGGACGCCTTACACTAACTTGTAGCTTTAGCTGAACACTGTACAGAGGTCACACTAAACTAACTTGTAGCTTTAGCTGAACACTGTTATGAGGACACACTACACTAACTTGTACCTTTAGCTGAACACTGTTTAGAGGATGCACTACACTAACTTGTAGCTTTAGCTGAACACTGTGCAGAGGTCGCACTACACTAAATTATAGTTTTAGCTAAACTCTGTTCAGAGCACACACTACACTAACTTGTAGCTTTAGCTGAGCACTGTGCAGAGGTCACACTAAACTAACTTGTAGCTTTAGCTGAACACTGTGAGGAGGACGCACTACACTAACTTGTAGCTTTAGCTGAACACTGTGCAGAGTTCACACTAAACTAACCTGTAGCTTTAGCTGAACACTGTGAGGTGGACGCACTACACTAACTTGTAGCTTTAGCTGAACACTGTGAGGAGGAAGCACTACACTAACTTGTAGCTTTAGCTGAACACTGTTCAGAGCACGCACTACACTAACTTGTAGCTTTAGCTGAACACTGTGCAGAGGTCGCACTACACTAACTTGTAGCTTTAGTTGAACACTGTGCAGAGGTCGCACTACACTAACTTGTAGCTTTAGCTGAACACTGTGAGGAGGACGCACTACACTAACTTGCAGCTTTAGCTGAACACTGTGCAGAGGACGCACTACATTAACTTGTAGCTTTAGCTGTACACTGTGCTGAGGTCGCACTACACTAACTTGTAGCTTTAGCTGAACACTGTGCAGAGGTCACACCAAAGTAACCTGTAGCTTTAGCTGAACACTATGAGGAGGATGCACTAAACTAACTTGTAGCTTTAGATGAACACTGTTCAGAGGATGCACTACATTAACTTGTAGCTTTAGCTTAACACTGTGCTGAGGTCGCACTACACTAACTTGTAGCTTTAGCTGAACACTGTGAGGAGGACGCACTACACTAACTAGTAGCTTTAGCTGAACACTGTGAGGAGGAAGCACTACACTAACTTGTAGCTTTAGTTGAACACTGTGCAGAGGTCGCACTACACTAACTTGTAGCTTTAGTTGAACACTGTGCAGAGGTCACACTACACTAACTTGTAGTTTTAGCTGAACACTGTTCAGAGCACGCACTACATTAACTTGTAGCTTTAGCTGAACACTGTGCAGAGGTCGCACTAAACTAACTGGCAGCTTTAGCTGAACACAGTGCAGAGGTCGCACTACACTAACTTGTAGTTTTAGCTGAACACTGTGAGGAGGACGCACTACACTAACTTGTAGCTTTAGCTGAACACTGTGAGGAGGACGCACTACACTAACTTGTGGCTTTAGCTGAACACTGTGCAGAGGATGCACTACATTAACTTGTAGCTTTAGCTGTACACTGTGCTGAGGTCGCACTACACTAACTTGTAGCTTTAGCTGAACACTGTGCAGAGGTCACACCAAAGTAACCTGTAGCTTTAGCTGAACACTATGAGGAGGATGCACTAAACTAACTTGTAGCTTTAGATGAACACTGTTCAGAGGATGCACTACATTAACTTGTAGCTTTAGTTTAATACTGTGCTGAGGTCGCACTACACTAACTTGTAGCTTTAGCTGAACACTGTGTAGAGGTCACACCAAACTAACCTGTAGCTTTAGCTGAACACTGTGAGGAGGTCGCACTACACTAACTTGTGGTTTTAGCTGAATACTGTTCAGAGCACGCACTACACTAACTTGTAGCTTTAGCTGAACACTGTGCAGAGGTCTCACTACACTAACTTGTAGTTTTAGCTGAACATTGTGAGTAAGAAGCACTACACTAACTTGTAGCTTTAGCTGAACTCTGTGAGGAGGATGCACTACACTAACTTGTAGCTTTAGCTGAACACTGTGCAGAGGTCGCACTACACTAACTTGTAGTTTTAGCTGAACACTGTTCAGAGCACACACTACATTAACATGTAGCTTTAGCTGAACACTGTGCAGAGGTCGCACTAAACTAACTTGTAGCTTTAGCTGAACACTGTGCAGAGGTCGCACTACACTAACTTGTAGTTTTAGCTGAACACTGTGAGGAGGACGCACTACACTAACTTGTAGCTTTAGCTGAACACTGTTCAGAGCACGCACTACACTAACTTGTAGCTTTAGCTGAACACTGTGCAGAGGTCGCACTACACTAACTTGTAGTTTTAGCTGAACACTGTTCAGAGCATGCACTACACTAACTTGTAGCTTTAGCTGAACACTGTGCAGAGGTCGCACTAAACTAACTTGTAGCTTTAGCTGAACACTGTGAGGAGGTCACACTACACTAACTTGTAGTTCTAGCTGAACACTGTGAGGAGGATGCACTACACTAACTTGTAGCTTTAGCTGAACACTGTGCAGAGGTCACACTAAACTAACCTGTAGCTTTAGCTGAACACTGTGAGGAGGACGCACTACACTAACTTGTAGCTTTAGCTGAAAACTGTGAGGAGGAAGCACTACACTAACTTGCAGCTTTAGCTGAACACTGTGCAGAGGTCACACTACACTAACTTGTAGCTTTAGCTGAACACTGTTCAGAGCACGCACTACACTAACTTGTAGCTTTAGCTGAACACTGCGCAGAGGTCGCACCAAACTAACTTGTAGCTTTAGTTGAACACTGTGCCGAGGTCGCACTACACTAACTTGTAGTTTTAGCTGAACACTGTGAGGAGGATGCACTACACTAACTTGTAGCTTTATCTGAACACTGTGCAGAGGACGCACTACATTAACTTGCAGCTTTAGCTGTACACTGTGCTGAGGTCACACCAAACTAACCTGTAGCTTTAGCTGAACACTGTGAGGAGGACGCACTACACTAACTTGTAGCTTTAGCTGAACACTGTGAGGAGGATGCACTACACTAACTTGTAGCTTTAGATGAACACTGTTCAGAGGACACACTACACTAACTTGTAGCTTTAGCTGAACACTGTTCAGAGCACGCACTACACTAACTTGTAGCTTTAGCTGAACACTGTGCAGAGGTCGCACTAAACTAACTTGTAGCTTTAGCTGAACACTGTGCAGAGGTCGCACTACACTAACTTGTAGTTTTAGCTGAACACTGTGAGGAGGATGCACTACACTAACTTGTACCTTTAGCTGAACACTCTGAGGAGGACACACTACACTAACTTGTAGCTTTAGCTGAACACTGTGCAGAGGTCACACTACACTAACTTGTAGTTTTAGCTGAACACTGTTCAGAGCACACACTACACTAACTTGTAGCTTTAGCTGAACACTGTGCAGAGGTTGCACTACACTAACTTGTAGTTTTAGCTGAACACTGTGAGGAGGACGCGCTACACTAACTTGTAGCTTTAGCTGAACACTGTGAGGAGGATGCACTACACTAACTTGTAGCTTTAGCTGAACACTGTGCAGAGGTCGCACTACACTAACTTTTAGTTTTAGCTGAACACTGTTCAGAGCATGCACTACACTAACTTGTAGCTTTAGCTGAACACTGTGCAGAGGTCACACTAAACTAACTTGTAGCTTTAGCTGAACACTGTGCAGAGGTCGCACTACACTAACTTGTAGTTTTAGCTGAACACTGTGAGGAGGATGCACTACACTAACTTGTAGCTTTAGGTGAACACTGTGAGGAGGACGCACTACACTAACTTGTAGCTTTAGCTGAACACTGTGTAGAGGACGCACTACATTAACTTGTATCTTTAGCTGTACACTGTGCTGAGGTCGCACTACACTAACTTGTAGCTTTAGCTGAACACTGTGCAGAGGTCACACCAAACTAACCTGTAGCTTTAGCTGAACACTGTGAGGAGGACACACTACACTAACTTGTAGCTTTAGCTGAACACTGTGAGGATGATGCACTACACTAACTTGTAGCTTTAGATGAACACTGTTCAGAGGACACACTACACTAACTTGTAGCTTTAGCTGAACACTGTTCAGAGCACGCACTACACTAACTTGTAGCTTTAGCTGAACACTGTGCAGAGGTCGCACTAAACTAACTTGTAGCTTTAGCTGAACACTGTGCAGAGGTCACACTACACTAACTTGTAGTTTTAGCTGAACACTGTGAGGAGGACGCACTACACTAACTTGTAGCTTTAGCTGAACACTGTGAGGAGGACACACTACACTAACTTGTAGCTTTAGCTGAACACTGTGCAGAGGTCGCACTACACTAACTTGTAGTTTTAGCTGAACACTGTGAGGAGGATGCACTACACTAACTTGTAGCTTTAGCTGAACACTGTAAGGAGGATGCACTACACTAACTTGTAGCTTTAGCTGAACACTGTGCAGTGGTCGCACTACACTAACTTATAGTTTTAGCTGAACACTGTTCAGAGCACGCACTACATTAACTTGTAGCTTTAGCTGAACACTGTGCAGAGGTCGCACTAAACTAACTTGTAGCTTTAGCTGAACACTGTGCAGAGGTCGCACTAAACTAACTTGTAGCTTTAGCTGAACACTGTGAGGAGGTCACAATACACTAACTTGTAGTTCTAGCTGAACACGGTGAGGATGACGCACTACACTAACTTGTAGCTTTAGCTGAACACTGTGCAGAGGTCACACTAAACTAACCTGTAGCTTTAGCTGAACACTGTGAGGAGGACGCACTACACTAACTTGTAGCTTTAGCTGAAAACTGTGAGGAGGAAGCACTACACTATCTTGTAACTTTAGCTGAACACTGTTCAGAGCACGCACTACACTAACTTGTAGCTTTAGCTGAACACTGTGCAGAGGTCACATTACACTAACTTGTAGCTTTAGCTGAACACTGTTCAGAGCACGCACTACACTAACTTGTAGCTTTAGCTGAACACTGTGCAGAGGTCGCACTAAACTAACTTGTAGCTTTAGCTGAACACTGTGCAGAGGTCGCACTACACTAACTTGTAGTTTTAGCTGAACACTGTGAGGAGGATGCACTGCACTAACTTGTAGCTTTAGCTGAACACTGTGAGGAGGACGCACTACACTAACTTGTAGCTTTAGCTGAACACTGTGCAGAGGACGCACTACATTAACTTGTAGCTTTAGCTGTACACTGTGCTGAGGTCGCACTACACTAACTTGTAGCTTTAGCTGAACACTGTGCAGAGGTCACACCAAAGTAACCTGTAGCTTTAGCTGAACACTATGAGGAGGATGCACTAAACTAACTTGTAGCTTTAGATGAACACTGTTCAGAGGATGCACTACATTAACTTGTAGCTTTAGCTTAACACTGTGCTGAGGTCGCACTACACTAACTTGTAGCTTTAGCTGAACACTGTGCAGAAGTCACACCAAACTAACCTGTAGCTTTAGCTGAACCCTGTGAGGAGGACGCACTACACTAACTTGTAGCTTTAGAGGAACACTGTTCAGAGGATGCTCTACATTAACTTGTAGTTTTAGCTGAACACTGTGAGGAGGACGCCTTACACTAACTTGTAGCTTTAGCTGAACACTGTACAGAGGTCACACTAAACTAACTTGTAGCTTTAGCTGAACACTGTTATGAGGACACACTACACTAACTTGTACCTTTAGCTGAACACTGTTTAGAGGATGCACTACACTAACTTGTAGCTTTAGCTGAACACTGTGCAGAGGTCGCACTACACTAAATTATAGTTTTAGCTAAACTCTGTTCAGAGCACACACTACACTAACTTGTAGCTTTAGCTGAGCACTGTGCAGAGGTCACACTAAACTAACTTGTAGCTTTAGCTGAACACTGTGAGGAGGACGCACTACACTAACTTGTAGCTTTAGCTGAACACTGTGCAGAGTTCACACTAAACTAACCTGTAGCTTTAGCTGAACACTGTGAGGTGGACGCACTACACTAACTTGTAGCTTTAGCTGAACACTGTGAGGAGGAAGCACTACACTAACTTGTAGCTTTAGCTGAACACTGTTCAGAGCACGCACTACACTAACTTGTAGCTTTAGCTGAACACTGTGCAGAGGTCGCACTACACTAACTTGTAGCTTTAGTTGAACACTGTGCAGAGGTCGCACTACACTAACTTGTAGCTTTAGCTGAACACTGTGAGGAGGACGCACTACACTAACTTGCAGCTTTAGCTGAACACTGTGCAGAGGACGCACTACATTAACTTGTAGCTTTAGCTGTACACTGTGCTGAGGTCGCACTACACTAACTTGTAGCTTTAGCTGAACACTGTGCAGAGGTCACACCAAAGTAACCTGTAGCTTTAGCTGAACACTATGAGGAGGATGCACTAAACTAACTTGTAGCTTTAGATGAACACTGTTCAGAGGATGCACTACATTAACTTGTAGCTTTAGCTTAACACTGTGCTGAGGTCGCACTACACTAACTTGTAGCTTTAGCTGAACACTGTGAGGAGGACGCACTACACTAACTAGTAGCTTTAGCTGAACACTGTGAGGAGGAAGCACTACACTAACTTGTAGCTTTAGTTGAACACTGTGCAGAGGTCGCACTACACTAACTTGTAGCTTTAGTTGAACACTGTGCAGAGGTCACACTACACTAACTTGTAGTTTTAGCTGAACACTGTTCAGAGCACGCACTACATTAACTTGTAGCTTTAGCTGAACACTGTGCAGAGGTCGCACTAAACTAACTGGCAGCTTTAGCTGAACACAGTGCAGAGGTCGCACTACACTAACTTGTAGTTTTAGCTGAACACTGTGAGGAGGACGCACTACACTAACTTGTAGCTTTAGCTGAACACTGTGAGGAGGACGCACTACACTAACTTGTGGCTTTAGCTGAACACTGTGCAGAGGATGCACTACATTAACTTGTAGCTTTAGCTGTACACTGTGCTGAGGTCGCACTACACTAACTTGTAGCTTTAGCTGAACACTGTGCAGAGGTCACACCAAAGTAACCTGTAGCTTTAGCTGAACACTATGAGGAGGATGCACTAAACTAACTTGTAGCTTTAGATGAACACTGTTCAGAGGATGCACTACATTAACTTGTAGCTTTAGTTTAATACTGTGCTGAGGTCGCACTACACTAACTTGTAGCTTTAGCTGAACACTGTGTAGAGGTCACACCAAACTAACCTGTAGCTTTAGCTGAACACTGTGAGGAGGTCGCACTACACTAACTTGTGGTTTTAGCTGAATACTGTTCAGAGCACGCACTACACTAACTTGTAGCTTTAGCTGAACACTGTGCAGAGGTCTCACTACACTAACTTGTAGTTTTAGCTGAACATTGTGAGTAAGAAGCACTACACTAACTTGTAGCTTTAGCTGAACTCTGTGAGGAGGATGCACTACACTAACTTGTAGCTTTAGCTGAACACTGTGCAGAGGTCGCACTACACTAACTTGTAGTTTTAGCTGAACACTGTTCAGAGCACACACTACATTAACATGTAGCTTTAGCTGAACACTGTGCAGAGGTCGCACTAAACTAACTTGTAGCTTTAGCTGAACACTGTGCAGAGGTCGCACTACACTAACTTGTAGTTTTAGCTGAACACTGTGAGGAGGACGCACTACACTAACTTGTAGCTTTAGCTGAACACTGTTCAGAGCACGCACTACACTAACTTGTAGCTTTAGCTGAACACTGTGCAGAGGTCGCACTACACTAACTTGTAGTTTTAGCTGAACACTGTTCAGAGCATGCACTACACTAACTTGTAGCTTTAGCTGAACACTGTGCAGAGGTCGCACTAAACTAACTTGTAGCTTTAGCTGAACACTGTGAGGAGGTCACACTACACTAACTTGTAGTTCTAGCTGAACACTGTGAGGAGGATGCACTACACTAACTTGTAGCTTTAGCTGAACACTGTGCAGAGGTCACACTAAACTAACCTGTAGCTTTAGCTGAACACTGTGAGGAGGACGCACTACACTAACTTGTAGCTTTAGCTGAAAACTGTGAGGAGGAAGCACTACACTAACTTGCAGCTTTAGCTGAACACTGTGCAGAGGTCACACTACACTAACTTGTAGCTTTAGCTGAACACTGTTCAGAGCACGCACTACACTAACTTGTAGCTTTAGCTGAACACTGCGCAGAGGTCGCACCAAACTAACTTGTAGCTTTAGTTGAACACTGTGCCGAGGTCGCACTACACTAACTTGTAGTTTTAGCTGAACACTGTGAGGAGGATGCACTACACTAACTTGTAGCTTTATCTGAACACTGTGCAGAGGACGCACTACATTAACTTGCAGCTTTAGCTGTACACTGTGCTGAGGTCACACCAAACTAACCTGTAGCTTTAGCTGAACACTGTGAGGAGGACGCACTACACTAACTTGTAGCTTTAGCTGAACACTGTGAGGAGGATGCACTACACTAACTTGTAGCTTTAGATGAACACTGTTCAGAGGACACACTACACTAACTTGTAGCTTTAGCTGAACACTGTTCAGAGCACGCACTACACTAACTTGTAGCTTTAGCTGAACACTGTGCAGAGGTCGCACTAAACTAACTTGTAGCTTTAGCTGAACACTGTGCAGAGGTCGCACTACACTAACTTGTAGTTTTAGCTGAACACTGTGAGGAGGATGCACTACACTAACTTGTACCTTTAGCTGAACACTCTGAGGAGGACACACTACACTAACTTGTAGCTTTAGCTGAACACTGTGCAGAGGTCACACTACACTAACTTGTAGTTTTAGCTGAACACTGTTCAGAGCACACACTACACTAACTTGTAGCTTTAGCTGAACACTGTGCAGAGGTTGCACTACACTAACTTGTAGTTTTAGCTGAACACTGTGAGGAGGACGCGCTACACTAACTTGTAGCTTTAGCTGAACACTGTGAGGAGGATGCACTACACTAACTTGTAGCTTTAGCTGAACACTGTGCAGAGGTCGCACTACACTAACTTTTAGTTTTAGCTGAACACTGTTCAGAGCATGCACTACACTAACTTGTAGCTTTAGCTGAACACTGTGCAGAGGTCACACTAAACTAACTTGTAGCTTTAGCTGAACACTGTGCAGAGGTCGCACTACACTAACTTGTAGTTTTAGCTGAACACTGTGAGGAGGATGCACTACACTAACTTGTAGCTTTAGGTGAACACTGTGAGGAGGACGCACTACACTAACTTGTAGCTTTAGCTGAACACTGTGTAGAGGACGCACTACATTAACTTGTATCTTTAGCTGTACACTGTGCTGAGGTCGCACTACACTAACTTGTAGCTTTAGCTGAACACTGTGCAGAGGTCACACCAAACTAACCTGTAGCTTTAGCTGAACACTGTGAGGAGGACACACTACACTAACTTGTAGCTTTAGCTGAACACTGTGAGGATGATGCACTACACTAACTTGTAGCTTTAGATGAACACTGTTCAGAGGACACACTACACTAACTTGTAGCTTTAGCTGAACACTGTTCAGAGCACGCACTACACTAACTTGTAGCTTTAGCTGAACACTGTGCAGAGGTCGCACTAAACTAACTTGTAGCTTTAGCTGAACACTGTGCAGAGGTCGCACTACACTAACTTGTAGTTTTAGCTGAACACTGTGAGGAGGACGCACTACACTAACTTGTAGCTTTAGCTGAACACTGTGAGGAGGACACACTACACTAACTTGTAGCTTTAGCTGAACACTGTGCAGAGGTCGCACTACACTAACTTGTAGTTTTAGCTGAACACTGTGAGGAGGATGCACTACACTAACTTGTAGCTTTAGCTGAACACTGTAAGGAGGATGCACTACACTAACTTGTAGCTTTAGCTGAACACTGTGCAGTGGTCGCACTACACTAACTTATAGTTTTAGCTGAACACTGTTCAGAGCACGCACTACATTAACTTGTAGCTTTAGCTGAACACTGTGCAGAGGTCGCACTAAACTAACTTGTAGCTTTAGCTGAACACTGTGCAGAGGTCGCACTACACTAACTTGTAGTTTTAGCTGAACACTGTGAGGAGGACGCACTACACTAACTTGTAGCTTTAGCTGAACACTGTTCAGAGCACGCACTACACTAACTTGTAGCTTTAGCTGAACACTGTGCAGAGGTCGCACTACACTAACTTGTAGTTTTAGCTGAACACTGTGAGGAGGACGCACTACACTAACTTGTAGCTTTAGCTGAACACTGTTCAGAGCACGCACTACACTAACTTGTAGCTTTAGCTGAACACTGTGCAGAGGTCGCACTACACTAACTTTTAGTTTTAGCTGAACACTGTTCAGAGCATGCACTACACTAACTTGTAGCTTTAGCTGAACACTGTGCAGAGGTCGCACTAAACTAACTTGTAGCTTTAGCTGAACACTGTGAGGAGGTCACACTACACTAACTTGTAGTTCTAGCTGAACACTGTGAGGAGGACGCACTTCACTAACTTGTAGCTTTAGCTGAACACTGTGCAGAGGTCACACTAAACTAACCTGTAGCTTTAGCTGAACACTGTGCAGAGGTCGCACTACACTAACTTGTAGTTTTAGCTGAACACTGTGAGGAGGATGCACTACACTAACTTATAGTTTTAGCTGAACACTATTCAGAGCACGCACTACACTAACTTGTAGCTTTAGCTGAACACTGTGCAGAGGTCACACTACACTAACTTGTAGCTTTAGCTGAACACTGTTCAGAGCACGCACTACACTAACTTGTAGCTTTAGCTGAACACTGTTCAGAGCATGCACTACACTAACTTGTAGCTTTAGCTGAACACTGTGCAGAGGTCGCACTAAACTAACTTGTAGCTTTAGCTGAACACTGTGCAGAGGTCGCACTACACTAACTTGTAGTTTTTGCTGAACACTGTGAGGAGGACGCACTACACTAACTTGTAGCTTTAGCTAAACACTGTGAGGAGGACGCACTACACTAACTTGTAGCTTTAGCTGAACACTGTGCAGAGGTCTCACTACACTAACTTGTAGTTTTAGCTGAACACTGTGAGGAGGACGCACTACACTAACTTGTAGCTTTAGCTGAACACTGTGAGGAGGATGCACTACACTAACTTGTAGCTTTAGCTGAACACTGTGCAGAGGTCGCACTACACTAACTTATAGTTTTAGCTGAACACTGTTCAGAGCACGCACTACATTAACTTGTAGCTTTAGCTGAACACTGTGCAGAGGTCACACTAAACTAATTTGTAGCTTTAGATGAACACTGTGCAGAGGTCGTACTACACTAACTTGTAGTTTTAGCTGAACACTGTGAGGAGGACGCACTACACTAACTTGTAGCTTTAGCTGAACACTGTTCAGAGCACGCACTACACTAACTTGTAGCTTTAGCTGAACACTGTGCAGAGGTCGCACTACACTAACTAGTAGCTTTAGCTGAACACTGTTCAGAGGACGCATTACACTATCTTGTAGCTTTAGCTGAACACTGTGCAGAGGTCGCACTACACTAACTTGTAGTTTTAGCTGAACACTGTTCAGAGCATGCACTACACTAACTTGTAGCTTTAGCTGAACACTGTGCAGAGGTCGCACTAAACTAACTTGTAGGTTTAGCTGAACACTGTGAGGAGGTCACACTACACTAACTTGTAGTTCTAGCTGAACACTGTGAGGAGGACGCACTACACTAACTTGTAGCTTTAGCTGAACACTGTGCAGAGGTCACACTAAACTAACCTGTAGCTTTAGCTGAACACTGTGAGGAGAACGCACTACACTAACTTGTAGCTTTAGCTGAAAACTGTGAGGAGGAAGCACTACACTAACTTGTAGCTTTAGCTGAACACTGTTCAGAGCACGCACTACACTAACTTGTAGCTTTAGCTGAACACTGTGCAGAGGTCACACTACACTAACTTGTAGCTTTAGCTGAACACTGTTCAGAGCATGCACTACACTAACTTGTAGCTTTAGCTGAACACTGTTCAGAGCACGCACTACACTAACTTGTAGCTTTAGCTGAACACTGTGCAGAGGTCGCACTAAACTAACTTGTAGCTTTAGCTGAACACTGTGCAGAGGTCGCACTACACTAACTTGTAGTTTTTGCTGAACACTGTAAGGAGGACGCACTACACTAACTTGTAGCTTTAGCTGAACACTGTGAGGAGGACGCACTACACTAACTTGTAGCTTTAGCTGAACACTGTGCAGCGGTCGCACTAAACTAACTTGTAGCTTTAGCTGAACACTGTGCAGAGGTCGCACTACACTAACTTGTAGTTTTAGCTGAACACTGTGAGGAGGACGCACTACACTAACTTGTAGCTTTAGTTGAACACTGTGAGGAGGACGCACTACACTAACTTGTAGCTTTAGCTGAACACTGTGCAGAGGTCGCACTACAGTAACTTGTAGTTTTTGCTGAACACTGTAAGGAGGACGCACTACACTAACTTGTAGCTTTAGCTGAACACTGTGCAGAGGTTGCACTAAACTAACTTGTAGCTTTAGCTGAACACTGTGCAGAGGTTGCACTACACTAACTTGTAGCTTTAGCTGAACACTGTGAGACCATAATAGTTGAGGCAGACAGCCACAATAGACAATAGAATACAGTCACACCCCAACCATCACAGTCCACAACAGTATGAGACAGCACACATTATATATACATATTTACAGCATTGAGTCTGACTAGCACAGATCATAGTGGGGTTCTCATTCACCCTGTGCCCCTATTATTGACTTCATTCACACAAACCAATACAATGTTAGAAATAAACAGATGGCAGCCTTTAAGTATTATTATGTTAAACTACCTGAACTAACCAAATTTATGTAAAAAAAAATGTAACAATACCTTAACCAAAAATAGATAATAAACATTACTCCTAGAGCTTAGTCACTATTATTTACTATGACTTAACATTTTAATTTAACATCACCATGCAGATAACTGTTCCCCTCCTATTGCAAGTGACATTACCAACAGGGGAGAGAGAGAGAGCTGTGAATGTCAATCACCAGTTAACCAGTAGGCATTTACCTGACCCCATAAATAAAATGTGGTAGATATCTGTCCATGGACAGCTTAACAGAGGTTATGCCAATCATATGTATAAATAGTGGGGTTGATTTATTAAAACTGGAGAGTGCAAAATCGGGTGCAGCTCTGCATAGAAACCAATCAGCTTCCATTTTTTTCTTGTAAGTCAAAGCTTAATTGAACAATCTGAACTTAGAAGCTGATTGACTGCCATGCACAGCTGCACCAGATTGTGCACTCTCCAGTTTTCAAAAAATCAACCCTGGAGACTGCATAGTTCAATACTGCACATGTCTTTTTTATGAGCCATCCGTGCCTAGCACACACATATTTCTAACTTTGTGGCAACTTGAAATTTTTTGGCTAGGTTCTCAGGAGGACCCAGTAATGAAGATAATTAGGAAGACAAGCAAAACTATTAGTCAACTAATGATACAATGCTAATATGACTGTTATTGATAGCTCAGTCATTGTCATTAAAAAGTCGAAACAGCATTGATTCGATGTGATATTTTCCAAAATTGACTTATTTTATTCCAAAAAATATGAAAAATAAAACTTTCAGTGTCATATCAGTAGAACATTCTGCTTTTGTTCATGACATAGTGGCTACTCTACTCCATGATTCTAGATGTTATAAATAACCAAGTAAAAGTGCATGCCAAGAAAGCCATATCTTATAAATAGATGAGAGATTATACTTATGTGGTTTCTAACTGAAGGTTTCAGTAATTCAATAGTAACTACACAGCCCTCATTAGTTATTCAGATAGATATCACTGACTAGTACATTGAGGAATTTCAACATCCCACTGGCCAGAACCTAATAACCCGCGTATTATGGTGATGAAGAGTTATTTAAAGTTGTAACACAGGATTGAAGTTAATCTCAAGCCCCCTCTAAGACAGACGCTTCTGGGTAACTGAGCCCTGGAGGTTCCCTTTTTTGTCATAGGATTTACTAACTAGGGAGGCATGCTTCTTGCTAGACATTTCTCAGTAATAAAGTTCTTGCACTATGCAGATAATAAAATGAGCATCTAGAGCAGGGGTGCCCAACTTTTTGAAGAACGAGGGCCGCTTTTGCGACTCGCGGGCTACAATGAGTGGAGCGGGCAGATGACAGGTTTGTGTGCACACTGCACATACAGAGCAGACACGGACACAGTCTGCTCTACTCTATGGGCCCTCTAATCCGATCTGCCCAGACAGAAGGGGATGGATCCCCTTCTGTTTTTTTTTTAAGCAGATTGGATTGGAAGTAGGTGGGTGTAAACCAATACACCTCTATAGAGGTGTATGGAGAGTCTGTTTGGGTCCACATAAAAAACGGACAGGTGGACCCGATCGGACCAATCGTGTGAAAGGGGCCTAAGGCTGCTTTCACACTGATGCACTGGAATTTACCTTCACCTTAACTGACCTCAATTGTCACTTCTTCAGGATTCCTGCAGGTATCGCTGGCTGCTGCTGTCCCCCAGGGGGTATGGCTGGTGGCTGCTGCTGGCTATCCTCCAGGGCTGGTACTGCACGCTGGTACTTCTGGTGGATACTGCTGGCAGGCACTGCTGGTGAGTGCTGCTGATGGATACTGCTAGCAGGTACTGTTGGTGGGTATTGCTGGCTGGTACTGTTGGTGGGTACTACTGATGGGTACTGCTGGCTGGTACTGCTGGCTGGTACTGCTAGTGGGTACTGTTAGTGGGTACTGCCGATGGGTACTGCTGGCTGGTACTGCCGGTGGGTACTGCTGGTGGATACTAATGGGGGTATCCCTGGTGGCTGCTGTTCCAGATCGTAGGTTCCCGACTGGCCATCCCCGAGCATCAGTGTGACAGGAGCATGTGGCTACAGTAGAGATCAGGGCCGATGCCTCCTGTATCGAACAGGAAACTGTCACAGGCATAGTACATTTGTTATCACGCCGTCTGTGACGCTATACAGAAAGCATTGGCTCTGCTTCCTCTAGCACCAGCTCCGTTCTTCATGCTAATGCTCGGGGATGGCAGGTCAAGAACTTGCGATCTGGGTTTGCCGACCTGCCATCCAAGAGCAGGAGGTGGCGGGCCAGCGGTTGGGCACCCCTGATCTAAAGGGTCTTGTGCTCACATTGGCCAGTTAGAATCTTTAATTATTTTTATTCCATTAAATTAAAGGTGCTCGCTTTTTCTCCAATTTTATTGTGCCTTCCTACGTGAGCACCTCAGCCATCATGTGTAAGTCAAATAGTGAAAAAGAAAGACAGCTAGGTGTATTTTGTTAGTGTGTGTACCTATACTTAAGGTTTATTGCGATACACAGCCATCCTGCGCATGGAGATATGACCATCTGCCAGAAATCTACCCAGAAAGAAGACCTGGAGCATAATTTATTGCCAGAGAGCTACAGATAATAACACACAGATGGACAACAGCTAGGATGTTGTAAAGTTTATAAATTAACTTTTACTGTCAGACAGTAAACAATGTCGTCTGTACAGTGCGCAGTATAAACTGTTATAAGTGTATTTATTTGTATTGAGATATTTAGAATAGATTAAGCATTCATAATTACTATATTTAACTTTTTACTTTTATTACTATCTTGATGGTCAACTACTTTGACTCAGAGGAGCAGTAGAAAGGCTTTTGTAGCTACCCAAATATCTAATATAATAAGACTTTAAAGTAATTAAGGTTGTAAACTACAGAACACCTGCTGCATCCTGGCATGAAATTCAGATCTAACTAAATATTATGATATAGTTTCATTTCATGACTTCCTTGTAGATAAAAATTGGCTTTTATCTAAGACTGACTCTAGTATCATATTCTACTGAGCACACCCAAGATCACCATCTGCCCCAGATAGAGCAGATAAAGCGCTTTGAGTACCCAGGGAGATACTATAGAAATATAAATTAAATTAAATGTAAAATATTAAAACCTGTGCTGCAGATGATTTAAATGTTCTCATTTTATTTACATCTACAGTTTACTTCTTAACTTATCGGAAGAGCTCCTCTTTTTTGTATTCACCAAAATGGTATTCAGAAAAAACACTTTTGCTGCAATTTTATGATAAGAGCATTCAAAGTCAAATGCATACGATAACTGCTCCTGATTGTCACTTATTAAAGAATTAAATTGAAATTGAAGGCCCTGGAACACCAGGACAATGGAATTACCCACAAAATTACCCCATTTTGGAAAAAAAACACCCCAACATATATTCTATGATGCACTATGAGTCTTTTAAACATGTAATTTTTTTCAAAAATGTGGAAAGAAAATATAAATGTATTTTTTTTTTTTTACACAAAAATTTCAATTCATACATTATTTCTAACACATAGCATGTACATAGCAACATTTACACCCTAAAATAGATTCTGCTACTTGTCCTGAGTATGGCAATACCACTTGTGTGAGACTTTTACACAGCTTAGCCACCTACAGAGGCCCAACATCCAAGTAGCACCTTCAGATGTTCTAGGACATAAATTACACATCTAATTTCCTGGCAACCTATCGCATTTTTGAAGGTCCTTCATTTTTCTAACACATAGCATGTACATACTAATTACAACCCAAAATACATTCTGCTGAGCATAGGGTAAACAAAAGATTACCTGTGGTTTTGGTAGTGCAGTGGTCTACAGAGAAGAGCAGGCAGGGACATGATCTTTTAAAAAGTTTGTTTAGTTTCAATCTGTACTTGGCCCTCTTCCTGAGAATATATTGTTTAAATTGCATCCGGCGTGAATAAGAAATTCGTCCACACAAATACATTTCAGCAAATCACTTAGAAAAATTATTTATTAGTGGGCGTATTTTATATAATTTATCAGTGGCGTCGGGAGGGGGGCTGGAGCCCCGAGTGGGCCCCCAAAAAGCTCCGGGTCTCGGGCATTCACAACTCCATTATTAGCCCAGAGCGGAGACTGATCTGACTCCGTGCGCTGCCGAGTGACATAGCAGGTCCCGCCTTCTGGAGCCAGCAGCGCCTATGATGGGTGTCCCACTGGTCTAATGCCGGGACTGCGGGACGTGTGACTTCCATCATAGGTGCTGCAGGCTCAGGAAGGCAGGAATTACAATTTGGCCGCGTCACTATGAGAAGATCCCCACTTGGCACTCGGGCGTGCGGCTCTCCTCTTCTGGCTCTGGCTGTCCACTGTCTACTGTGATGAGCGTGCTGCACACTATGGCTGAGCTGCAGGAGGAGGTCACCTGAAGTATGGTCAGGTAGGTCAGTCTATGTCAGGTAGGTCAATGTGGGTCAGGTAGGTCAGTGTGTGTCAGGTAGGTTAATGTGTGTCAGGTAGGTCAGTGTGGGTCAGTTAGGATAGTGTATGTCAGTGTATGTCAGTGTGGGTCAGGTAGGTCAGTGTCTGTCAGGTAGGTCAGTGTGTGTCAGTGTGCGTCAGGTAGGTCAGTGTACGTCAGGTAGGTCAGTGTATGTCAGTGTGGGTCAGGTAGGTCAGTGTATGTCAGGTAGGTCAGTGTATGTCAAGTAGGTCAATGTGTGTCAGTGTGGGTCAGGTAGGTCAGTGTGGGTCAGGTAGGTCAGTGTGCATCAGGTCTGTCAGTGTGTGTCAGGTAGGTCAGTGTAGGTCAGTGTGGGTCAGGTAGGTCAGTGTGGGTCAGGTAGGTCAGTGTAATGGCCAGTGTGGGTCAGGTAGGTGAGTTTAGTGGTCAGCATTGATGGGCACTGGTAAGCCAAGCAGCAACTAGCAAGTGAGCTTACACCTCGCCACACATCACCCCCCTCCACACAACCCCACCACCCTCCCCCCGGTGCCTGGCTTAGACTTCGAGCTGAAGCCCCTGGTCTTTTTGCCACCTAGCCATGCCCCTGTAATTTATCATGGTTGGGAAGATCTTGGAGAGGGCACTGAGTTGTCATTGAAATGCAAGAAGTGCATGATCATGTCATAGCGTGTCGTGGACATGACAGCAGAATAAATCAGCATGTGATGGATAGGGTGGGTGGACCAGTAGGCATGCAATTCATTTTTCTTTGTAAGCCACATATTAAATGTAAGGCCCAAAAATAATTTTACCTCCTCTACTGTTAGATGCCACCAATGAAACATACGGGCATAGGACAAGTTGGGGTTGGTGGCAATATGTTGCTCTGCAAAAAGATTTGTTTGGTCCATGATTTATTACAGCAAATCTTGATGGAAAAACAAATACAAATAATCCAATTCAGAAAAATTATGAGTGTTGGGCTGCACACCTGGCTGAAGGCTGCCATAATGGGTTTGCCAGGGCATCTGGAAGATTTTGGTTTGGGCCCAGATTCTTTGAGTCTGGTGCATTATTCCAGTGCTGGTAATGGGTCTTTCTTCCTGGGGTCTATCTCCGTTGATGTCAGTGCCATTGGGGTGTATGGTACTGCTAGTGGTAGGCAGGTCTTCTGATCTTCTTATTCCTTTGGAAGGGACCGTTTCCTCCTCTGATTCAGTCCACGATTCATTACTTGCTTGTATTGTGAATCAGAATCGGATGGTGAGACCTCCCCGCTGCTCTCCTCATCTGACATAGTAAGGAATGTATATGCCTTCTCAGATTTAAAATATCTTTTGGACATGGTGGCTGATGTGAAGCTGTGATTTGCATACTGCTGACGGGCGGCATTGATGTTGGCTCTGTGATGGGTGACATTGATTAGGCTGCACTAATGGGCTGCACTGACAGATCTACTGATGGCGGCACTTATGCCCTGTACACACGGGCAGACTTTTTCGACCAAACTTGTCCGCCAGAACGAATCCGTCGGAAGACCGTATGTGGGCTTCATCGGACTTCCGACAAACCTTTTCGGTCGAAAATCCGACAGACTTTAGATTTAAAACATGTTTCAAATCTTCCCGCCGGAACCAGTTCCTATCGGGAAGCCCGTTCGTCTGTATGCTGGTCCGACGGACCAAATACGACGCAAGGGCAGCTACAGCACCTGCCCGCGAGAATGTTTCCAGCGCGATCGACAGGGTACTATACATCTTGCGCTAGCTGCAATAGGAAAAACACATTTTCCTATTGCAGCGAGAAAGAGGCGACAATTTCCCTTATGTCTGGTATGAATTTTAAGGGGAACCCCCTACGCCGAAAAAACGTTGTGGGGGTCCCCCCAATATCCATACCAGACCCTTATCTGAGCATGCAGCCCGGCCGGTCAGGAAAGGGGGTGGGGACGAGTGAGCGCTCCCCCTTAACCGTACCAGGTCGCATGCCCTCAACATGGGGGAGTGGGTGCTTTGGGGCAGGGGGGCGCCCTGCGCCCCCCACCCCAAAGCACCTTGTCCCCATGTTGATGAGGACAAGGGCCTCTTCCCGACAACCCTGGCCGTTGGTTGTCGGGGTCTGCGGGCGGGGTCATACTCATTCGCCCTATGTGAATGAGTATGGGGTACATTGTACCCCTACCCATTCACCTGGGGAAAAAAGTGTCGATAAAAAAACACACTAGACAGGTTTTTAAAGAAATTTATTAGGCAGCTACGGGGGTCTTCTTCCGACTTTGGGGGCCTATTCCAACTTCTCTGCTCTCTACGGCCTCTTCTCCCGGTGTCCGGTTCTTCTCCCGCTCTCCGGCCTCTTCTCCGCTCTCCAGTTCTTCTCCCACTCTCCCCCCGCTCTCCGGTTCTTCTGCCGGGCTCCTCTGCTATCTTCTGCTCTTTTGCCGCTCTCTTGCTAGCGATGGCCCAGTCTTCTCCATCGTCTTCTTCCCTGTTCTCTTCTTCCGATGTTGACACAATGTTTTCTCCCGCTGTAATGCTGTGTTCACGGTGCACAACGACTTATATAGGCATGGGGCGTGGTCACTGGGTGATGTCACCCAGTGACCCCACCCCTTATGACGGCACAGTCCCAGCATGCCCTCTCGTGTTTATCTCATGTTAGCAGAAGTTTGGTGAAAGACGATTCGCGCCTGTGAGACTCGTATTTTTCAGTTCGTTTTAACTGTTGTTCTATCTGTGCCTGTGAGGTTTGTATCTGCTTTTTAGTGCGTTTGGTCAGTTGACATTGAGCAATCTTTGTTTTATTGTCCGCTCGTTGCTGATTTTCAGGTCGCTCTTCACAGGCCTTGCTGTTCTTCAGTGTGTTCTGTTAAGTGCGTTCTGACCAGCCAACCGTTTTGAAGCCATGTTACGTGTACGTACTCGTCGTAGAGCTCGTGCATTGTATGTGCTTGGTGCTGTAGTTCATTCTTCAGCCCAAGACCAGTCCATGAACAGAGCGAGGAGGAGTTCATGGACGAAGAATTGGTTGCTCCAGCGTGACCAATTCTGTTACATGCATTGTAGTTTTCTTCCCCTAAACTCCATCTAAATAGTGTGTGTGTGTCATTAACTCGATTTCCAATCCCCCCAAACTCCATCCAAATAGTGTGTGTGTCATTTACTTGATTTCCAATCCCCCCCTAAACTCCATCGAAATAGTGTGTGTGTCATTTACTTGATTTCCAATCCCCCCCCCCTAAACTCCATCCAAATAGTGTGTGTGTCATTTACTTGATTTCCAATCCCCTCCCCCCCTAAACTCCATCCAAATAGTTTGTGTGTCATTTACTTGATTTCCAATCCCCCCCTAAACTCCATCCAAATAGTGTGTGTGTAATTAACTTGATTACCAATCCCCCCCAACTCCATCCAAATAGTGTGTGTGTAATTAACTCGATTACCAATCCCCCCTAAACTCCATCCAAATAGTGTGTGTCATTTACTTGATTTCCAATCCCCTCCCCCCAAAAATCCAAATAGTGTGTGTGTAATTAACTTGATTACCAATCCCCTCCCCCCCTAAACTCCATCCAAATAGTGTGTGTGTAATAACCTCAATTACCAATCCCCTCCCCCCCTAAACTCCATCCAAATAGTGTGTGTGTCATTAACTCGATTTCCAATCCCCTCCCCGCCCCCCTAAACTCCATCCAAATAGTGTGTGTGTCATTTACTTGATTTCCAATCCCCTCCCCCCCGAAAATCCAAATAGTGTGTGTGTAATTAACTTGATTACCAATCCCCTCCCCCCCTAAACTCCATCCAAATAGTGTGTGTGTAATTACCTCGATTACCAATCCCCTCCCCCCCTAAACTCCATCCAAATAGTGAGTGTGTCATTAACTCGATTTCCAATCCCCTCCCCGCCCTCCCAAACTCCATCCAAATAGTGTGTGTCATTTACTTGATTTCCAATCCCCCCCCTAATAATTTGTTATAATGTTCTGTGGTGTTGATTTTAAAAAAGCAAATATATGTTGCACTTTGCAAAATGCATTTGCACTCTGCAAGTGCATTTGCTCCAGGGCTTTAGTAAATGAGCAGAAGTTCTGCTGATTTCCATCATCCAATCATGTGCAAGCCACAAAGTTTTTGGATTAATTGCCCTTGCATGTGATTGGGTACTCCTTGCAACATGAATCCTTTACCTTACCTCATTTACTAAGCTGAGGAGCAACTGCACTTGCAGAGTGCAACAGCTGTACTTTTCAAACTGCACAGTCTTGTAGCCTTTAGTAAATCAAACCCTGCGTGTCCTTAAACTTGATTTCTAATTGCACCACCCCCTAAAATGTAACAATGTGCCATCAGAGGGGGTGAGCAATCTGATAAGTGTGCCTTTCCATATTATTTATTAAATAAGATTTCAATTATTTAATGTTATACTGATGCTGGGAAATAAAGTTTTAAGTGTAATGTTCTTGCAATGTTATTTTCCAAATTACTGACTTTTGGTTTCTTGTTTGATTCCCCGCAGTTTCCTTCAACGCCACAGGAATGGCAGACTGTGGCATCCCATTTTGCCACCCGTTGGGACTTTCCCAACTGTGGAGGGGCTATAGATGGGAAACACGTCCACATCGTGCCACCACCCCATTCGGGGTCATACTATTTTAATTATAAGGGGTTCCATAGTATTGTCTTAATGGCGGTGGTGTCGGCACAATATGACTTTCTGTATGTGGACGTGGGGAAGAATGGCTGGATGTCGGATGGAGGAGTATTTGCCCAGACGGAGTTCTACCAGCGTCTCCAGAGTGGTGGGCCTGATGCGGATAACGTGGAAGGACTCCCCTTTGTCTTCATAGCAGATGAAGCCTTCACTCTGAGCAAGCACCTCATGAGGCCATTCCCCCAAAGGACCCTCACCCCGGAGAGGAGGGTTTTTTATTTCCGGCTGGCCAGAGCGAGAAGAGTTATTGAGAATGCTTTTGGGATTCTGGCCAGCCAGTTCCGCCTGTTTCAGACATCGATAAACCTTGTGGAATACAAATGGAAGGCTGATTTTGTAGGAGGAGTCGGGATGTATTTAAACCATCGCTCCTTCCTCCTTGTCTGTCGACGGTGTCTCTCATGTTGCAGTGGTGCCTCCGTCGTCACTTCCGGTTTTAGTTCAGCGTGATGGTAGCTCGGGTTGGGCTGCAGCAGGTTCATATTGTTTCTCTAGGCACTCACGCCTGCGGTTTATGCGGTTGGGAGTCTCGAGGGGGTGCTGCCTGCCTTTTCACGCACAGATCAGGTGAATGGCAGCGCCCAGCCTCGGTCTCCAGGGTCGCCTCCTCCACCCTCGGTAAATCTTTATTTTCTCACCCCACTGCGATGCGCTGCTCCATCATCCGATTCCCATCCATCCTCCCCCGGTCATCCCCGGACAGTGTAGAGTCAGTTCAGAGCATGGAGGGGGCGGTGCCACTCAGTCTAAAGACTGGCCGTATGTCCGAGGAGCGGGGCTTGTCCAGGCAATGGGATGGACGAGGGTAGTGTGGGTTGGACTCATAGCAGTGGTTGTAGGCATGGCTGAGGGAGTGGGTTAGTCTTGGTTCATTCTGACTGGTGTGCAGATTCCTGCTTACCAGTCAGAAGTGTGGGCTGGGTGTGTCTGTGGGCATGTAAGTCTCGGAATATGCAGCATGGCATATCGGAAACTACATTTCCCGTCATCCTCCTTGATATATGACGTCACAGCCATATTGGATGCCGGAGATGGCAGCCAGGGAGAAGGCTCTAAGGCATTCATGGCCCCGGTTCGGCCAGTCCGCCAGAACCGCCAAGCTGGGTACTGGCACTGGGTGTTAGGAGCATGGATGAGGAATCCACTGCTGGGACCCCATGCTGGCACCCAGTGCAGTTGGGGATTAGACAGCTTTCTTGCACCTAGCACCGTGGTTTTGACTGCAGGTTTGTCAGGTGAGTGGGTGCCCACATTGCCCGTTGTAGTGCATTTTGGCCAGTTATTAGGAACTGGACAAAAAAAAAAAAAATTTGTTCAGTCTACAATCAGTTTTAACTTAGCTCTCAAATGTCACAGCTTTCGTATCTTGTTCTCAGTCACATTTTTGTCAGGTGATTTTACATTTCTCATGTGATTTTTACGTTTCTTATGTGATTTACGTTTCTCATGCGATGTCACGTTTCTTATGCGATGTCATGTTTCTCTTGCGTTTTTACGTTTCTCTTGTGTTTTTACGCTTTTCTTGCAATGTTACGTTTCTCTTGCGATGTTTGTTTCTCTTGCGATGTTACGTTTCTCATGCGATTTTACATTTCTCATGCGATTTTACGTTTCTCATGCGATTCTACGTTTCTCATACAATGTCACATTTCTCATGCAATGTCACGTTTCTCATGCGATTTTACGTTTCTCATGCAATGTCACGTTTCTCATGCAATGTCACGTTTCTCTTGCAATTTTACGTTTCTCATGCAATGTCACGTTTCTCTTGCGATTTTACGTTTCTCATGCGATTTTACGTTTCTCTTGCGATGTTACGTTTCTCATGCAATGTCACGTTTCTCTTGAGGGTTTTACATTTTTCATGCGATTTTACGTTTCTTATGCGATTTTACGTTTCTTATGCGATTTTATATTTCTCTTGCATTTTTACGTTTTCTTGCGATGTTACGTTTTTCTTGCAACGTTACGTTTCTCTTGCGATGTTACATTTCTCATGCGATTTTACGTTTCTCATGCGATTTCAAGTTTCTCATGCAATGTTATGTTTCTCATGCGAGTTTACGTTTTACATACAATGTTAGGTTTCTCATGCGATTTTACGTTTCTCATGTGATTCTACGTTTCTCATACAATGTCACGTTTCTCATGCAATGTCACGTTTCTCATGCGATTTTATGTTTCTCATGCAATGTCACGTTTCTCATGCAATGTCACGTTTCTCATGCGATTTTATGTTTCTCATGCAATGTCACGTTTCTCATGCAATGTCACGTTTCTCTTACGATTTTACATTTCTTGTGCGATTTTACGTTTCTCTTGCGATTTAGGTTTCTCATGCGATTTTTCGTTTCTCATGCAATGTTAGGTTTCTCATGCGATTTTACATTTCTCATGTGATTCTCATCTCATGCGTTTCTCATACAATGTCACGTTTCTCATACAATGTCACGTTTCTCATGCAATATCACGTTTCTCTTGCGAAGTTACGTTTCTCATGCAATGTCACGTTTTTCTTGCGGTTTTACATTTTTCATGCGATTTTACGTTTCTTATGCGATTTTACATTTCTTATGCGATTTTACATTTCTCTTGCATTTTTACGTTTTCTTGCGATGTTACGTTTTTCTTGCGATGTTACGTTTCTCTTGCGATGTTACATTTCTCATGCGATTTTACGTTTCTCATGCGATTTCAAGTTTCTCATGCAATGTTATGTTTCTCATGCGAGTTTACGTTTTACATGCAATGTTAGGTTTCTCATGCAATTTTACGTTTCTCATGTGATTCTACGTTTCTCATACAATGTCACGTTTCTCATGCAATGTCACGTTTCTCATGCGATTTTACATTTCTCATACAATGTCACATTTCTCATGCAATGTCACGTTTCTCATGCGATTTTACGTTTCTCATGCAATGTCACGTTTCTCATGCAATGTCACGTTTCTCTTGCAATTTTACGTTTCTCATGCAATGTCACGTTTCTCTTGCGATTTTACATTTCTCATGCGATTTTACGTTTCTCTTGCGATGTTACGTTTCTCATGCAATGTCATGTTTCTCTTGCGGTTTTACATTTTTCATGCGATTTTACATTTCTCATGCGATTTTACGTTTCTCATGTGATTCTAAGTTTCTCATACAATGTCACGTTTCTCATGCAATGTCACGTTTCTCATGCGATTTTACGTTTCTCATGCAATATCACGTTTCTCATGCAATGTCACGTTTCTCTTGCGATTTTACATTTCTTGTGCGATTTTACATTTCTCTTGCGATGTTACGTTTTTCTTGCGATTTACGTTTCTCTTGAGATTTAGGTTTCTCATGCGATTTTTCGTTTCTCATGCAATGTTAGGTTTCTCATGCGATTTTACGTTTCTCATGTGATTCTACGTTTCTTATACAATGTCACGTTTCTCATGCAATATCACGTTTCTCTTGCGATGTTACGTTTCTCATGCAATGTCACTTTTTTTTTGCGGTTTTACATTTTTCATGCTATTTTACGTTTCTTATGCGATTTTATGTTTCTTATGCGATTTTACATTTCTCTTGCATTTTTACGTTTTCTAGCGGTTATGTTTTTCTTGCAAAGTTACGTTTCTCTTGCGATGTTACATTTCTCATGCGATTTTACGTTTCTCATGCGATTTCAAGTTTCTCATGCAATGTTATGTTTCTCATGCGAGTTTACGTTTTACATGCAATGTTAGGTTTCTCATGCGATTTTACGTTTCTCATGTGATTCTACGTTTCTCATACAATGTCACGTTTCTCATGCAATGTCACGTTTCTCATGCGATTTTACGTTTCTCATGCAATGTCACGTTTCTCATGCAATGTCACGTTTCTCTTGCGATTTTACATTTCTTGTGCGATTTTACGTTTCTCTTGCGATGTTACGTTTTTCTTGCGATTTACGTTTCTCTTGCGATTTAGGTTTCTCATGCGATTTTACGTTTCTCATGTGATTCTATGTTTCTCATACAATGTCACGTTTCTCATGCAATGTCACGTTTCTCATGCGATTTTACGTTTCTCATGCAATGTCACGTTTCTCATGCAATGTCACGTTTCTCTTGCGATTTTACATTTCTTGTACGATTTTACGTTTCTCTTGCGATGTTACGTTTTTCTTGTGATTTACGTTTCTCTTGCGATTTAGGTTTCTCATGCGATTTTTCGTTTCTCATGCAATGTTAGGTTTCTCATGCGATTTTACGTTTCTCATATGATTTTACGTTTCTCATACAATGTCATGTTTCTCATGCAATGTCACGTTTCTCATGCGATTTTACGTTTCTCATGAAATTTTACGTTTCTCTTGCGATGTTACGTTTCTCATGCAATGTCATGTTTCTCTTGCGGTTTTACATGTGACGCACATTTTCCCCGGGTTTCCACGTATCTCACTTTGCTCATACAGTTTACATGCTCGTGCAACTACGTTTCTCATGCAGCCTCGGTTCTCATGCTGCTCAAGCTACTCACGGTTCTTGCTCAGTTACGTTCCTTCACACAGCTTACATTCCTGTCGCAGGTTACTTTTCTCAGTCTGCTCACGGTTCTCACGCAGTTATGTTCCTCACCCAGTTGTGTGTTTTTTCATTCAGTTCGTGGTTGTTATTTTCATAATTTTGCTGGGTATCATGCATATGTTTTCATCATTTTAGTTATATTTTCATGGTTAGTCTTGGCATTATCCACTGCAGTTACCTGTCTCGTTTCAGGTTCGCACGGATTGAGTTGGTCGTTTTTAATTGGCTTGTGTAGCGGCAAGTCTCCTCATCCGTGTTACATACATTACATCTCTGTTTCTGTTCAATAAGTTTTCACTTGCCTGACACATTTTCAGGTTCATTGTAACCACGTCACAAGTTCATACGTCATGATATCTCACTACTCGTTTCACTTGCCTGACACGTCTCTTAAGTTGCATAGGCCTGAGTTTACATTTAATTTGCCTGGTGTACTTCAGGTAACTCGGCTTGGCTAGTTTCCTGAGACTGGTACATTTTCAGTCCGGCACAACATACATTTCTTATTTTTATTTCATTCATGAGTCAGGTTCATCTACACCTTAGGTCTCTCGGCAACACTCCACTGCATAGGTTACCTATCACATTATGGGTACCAAAGGATTGAGTTGATCGTTTCTAATTGGCTTGTACAGTGGCAAGTCTCCTCATCCGTTCGCTCATGACCACGTCACAAGTTCATACTTAATGACATCTCACTACTCGCATCACTTGCCTGACACGTCTTCAGGTTGGATAGGCCTGAGTTTACGTTTTTAATTTGCCTGATGTGCCTCAGGTAACTCAGTTCGGCTAGTTTCTTGAGACTGGTACGTACATTCCTTTCATTGTCATTGTTATTTCATATACAAGTCAGGTTCATATCTACACATTAGATCTCACGGCAACGCTCCTCAGCAGGGTTGCTTATTACGTTCTTGGGTTCCAAAGGTTTGAGACAATCGTTTTTAATTGGCTCGTATAGTGGCAAATCTCCTCATCCGTTTCTCACATGTCTTCTACGAGTTCATAAGTCATGACATCACACTTCTCATGTCTCTTGCCTGACACGTCTTCAGGTTGCATAGGCCTGAGTTACGTTTTTAATCTGCCTCACATGCCTCAGTATCTCGGCCTTGCTAGTTTCTGGAGAGTGTCACATTTTCAATCCTGCATAACAGTTACTTTGTCCTTTATTCTCGGTCACCTTCATATCAGTATCAGTAAGGGAAGCATGAGATTTTCCTTTTTCTTAAGGTAGGTTGGGATTCATTTGGTTAACTCTTGTTTATAACAGTGTTTGTTCTCGTTTGCATAGGTCATCTCACCTGCAGCAGATACTGAAGACTTTGCCTCCATCTATTCAGCTCCGGTTAGGGGTTCTGTACATGGCTCTCCCATGTAGTATGCTGTCAGGTAGTCATCCACTGTGTGGGTGATTTCCTCCTCATTAGGGATGAGCCGAACACCCCCCCTGTTCGGTTCGTACCAGAACATGCGAACAGGAAAAAAGTTCGTTCGAACATGCGAACACCGAACATGAATAATCAAAAGTGCTAATTTTAAAGGCTTATATGCAAGTTATTGTCATAAAAAGTCATAAAAAGTGTTTGGGGACCTGGGTCCTGCCCCAGGGGACATGGATCAATGCAAAAAAAAGTTTTAAAAAGGGCCATTTTTTCAGGAGCAGTGATTTTAATAATGCTTGAAGTCAAACAATAAAAGTGTAATATCCCTTTAAATTTCGTAGCTGGGGGGTGTCTATAGTATGCCTGTAAAGGGGCGCATGTTTAGAACAGTCTGACAGCAAAATGACATTTCAAAGAAAAAAAGTCATTTAAAACTACTCGCGGCTATTGCATTGCCGGTCTGATAATACACATAAAAGTTCATTGATAAAAACGGCATGGGAATTCCCCACAGGGGAACCCCCAACCAAAAACCTTCAGGTCTGGTATGGATATTAATGGGAACCCCGGCCAAATTTTTTTTTTAAAAATGACGTGGGGGTCCCCCTAAATTCCATACCAGACCCTTCAGGTCTGGTATGGATTTTAAGGGGAACCCCGCGCCAAAAAAAAAAAAAAAACGGCGCGGGGTCCCCCCAAAAATCCATACCAGATCCTTATCCGAGCACGCAACCTGGCAGGCCGCAGGAAAGGGGGGGGATGAGAGAGCGCCCCCCCTCCTGAACCGTACCAGCCCACATGCCCTCAACATTGGGAGGGTGCTTTGGGGTAGCCCCCCAAAACACCTTGTCCCCATGTTGATGAGGACAAGGGCCTCATCCCCACAACCCTGGCCGGTGGTTGTGGGGGTCTGCGGGCAGGGGGCTTATCAGAATCTGGAAGCCCCCTTTAACAAGGGGACTCCCAGATCCCACCCCCCCCCGTGTGAAATGGTAAGGGGGTACAAAAGTACCCCTACCATTTCACTAAAAAACTGTCAAAAATGTTAAAAATGACAAGAGACAGTTTTTGACAATTCCTTTATTTAAATGCTTCTTCTTTCTTCTATCTTCCTTCATTTTCTTCTTCTTCTTCTGGTTCTTCTGGCTCTTCTGGTTCTTCCTCCAGTGTTCTCGTCCAGCATCTCCTCCGCGGCGTCTTCTATCTTCTTCTCCTCTGGCCACTCCACACCCATGGCATGGGGGGAGGCTCCCGCTCTTCTCTTCATCTTCTTCATCTTCTTCTCTTCTTCTCTTCTTCTTCTTTTGCATTGATCCATGTCCCCTGGGGCAGGACCGTGGTCCCCAAACACTTTTTATGACAATAACTTGCATATAAGCCTTTAAAATTAGCACTTTTGATTTCTCCCATAGACTTTTTTCCAATTTGCCGCGAGCACCCCAAATTGTTCCCTGTTCGGCGAATTTGCGAACAGCCGATGTTCGAGTCGAACATGAGTTCGACTCGAACTCGAAGCTTATCCCTACTCCTCATTAGGGATGAGCCGAACACCCCCCGGTTCGGTTCGCACCAGAACCTGCGAACGGACCGAAAATTCGCACGACCGTTAGAACCCCATTGACGTCTATGGGACTTGAACGTTCAAAATCAAAAGTGCTCATTTTAAAGGCTAATTTGCAAGGTATTGTCTTAAAAAGGGTTTGGGGACCTGGGTCCTGCCCCAGGGGACATGTATCAATGCAAAAAAAAGTTTAAAAACGGCCGTTTTTTCAGGAGCAGTGATTTTAACCACTTGACCACTGGGCACTTAAACCCCCTTAATAACCAGACCAATTTTCAGCTTTTGGTGCTCTCACATTTTGAATGACAATTACTCAGTCATGCAACACTGTATCTATATGAATTTTTTGTCCTTTTTTTCACACAAATAGAGCTTTCTTTTGGTGGTATTTAATCACCGCTGGGTTCTTTATTTTTTGCGCTATAAAAGAAAAAAGACCGAAAAATCTGTAAAAAAATTAATTTTTCTTCGTTTCTGTTATAAAATTTTGAAAATTAGTAATTTTTCTTCATATATTTTGGCCAAAATTTATACCGCTACATATCTTTGATAAAAATAACCCAAATTAGTGTATATTATTTGGTCTTTGTGAAAGTTATAGCGTCCACAAGCTATGGTGCCAATATCTGAAAATTGATCACACCTGAAGTACTGACGGCCTATCTCATTTCTTGAGACCCTAACATGCCAGAAAAGTACAAATACCCCCCAAATTACCCCTTTTTGGAAAGAAGACATTCCAAGGTATTTAGAAAGATGCATGGTGAGTTTTTTGAAGTTGTCATTTTTTCCCACAATTCTTTGCAAAATCAAGTTTTTTTTTTTCTTTTTTTTTTTTTTTTCACAAAATTGTCATATTAGCAGGTTATTTCTCACACACAGCATATGCATACCACAAATTACACCCCAAAACACATTCTGCTATTACTCCTGAGTATGGCAATACCACATGTGTGAGACTTTTACACAGCGTGGCCACATACAGAGGCCCAACATGCAGGGGAGCACCTTCAGGCATTCTGGAGCACCCATGCCAATTCTGACATTTCTCTCCTACATGTAAAAATCATCATTTATTTGCTAGAAAATTACATAGAACCCCAAAACATTATATATGTTTTTTTAGCAAAGACCCTAGAGAATACAATAGCGGTCATTGCAACTTTTTATCTCGCACGATATTTGCGCAGCAATTTTTCGAACGCGTTTTTTTTGGAAAAAAAAATGTTTTTTGCTTTAAAAAAAAACAAAACAGTAAGGTTAGCCCAATGTTTTTGCATAATATGAAAGATGAAGTTACGCCGAGTAAATAGATACCTAACATTTCACCTTTCAAAATTGCACACGCTTGTGGAATGACGCCAAACTTCGCCACTTAAACATCCCCATAGGCGACGCTTTAAAATTTTTTACTGGTTACAAATTTTGAGTTACAGAGGAGGTCTAGGGCCAAAATTATTGCTCTTGCTCTACCGATCGCAGCGATACCTCACATGTGTGGTTTGAACACCGTTTTCATATGTGGGCGGGACTTACGTATGCGTTTGCTTCTGCATGCGAGCACACGGACAGGGGCGCTTTAAAAAATTTTTTTTTTTTTTTTTTATTGTTCATTTTACTTTATTTATTTTAGTTTGACACTTTTTTCCCAAAAAAAAATTTTTTGATCACTTTTATTCCTATTACAAGGAATGTAAACATCCCTTGTAATAGGAATATGGCATGACAGGTCCTCTTTACAGTGAGATATGGGGTCAATAAGACCCCACATCTCACCTCTAGGCTGTGCCTGAAATTAAAAAAAAAAAAAAAGATCCTGGCATCGATCGTAGCGGTGAGTCGGTAGAAGCACCGGAGGGCGGCGGGAGGGGGGGACGTCCCCTCTCGCCTCCCGTAAGAACGATCAAGCAGTGTAACAGCCGCTATGATCGTTCTTATGGTGTAGGGAATCGCCGGCTGAAAAAGATGATATCTGAATGATGCCTGTAGCTGCACCCATCATTCAGATATCCCCACACAAAGTCAAGGACGTCGTATGACGGAAGGCCAGAAGTGGTTAAAACGCTTTTTTTTTTTAACACAAAGTTGTCCATTTATACAATATTTATAACACATAGCATGTACATATCAAAAATGACACCCCAAAATAGATTCTCCTACTCCTCCTGAGTACGGCGATACCACATGTGTGAGACTTCCACAGCCTGGCCACATACAGAGGCAGAGTATGGCTGAGCATGGCTGGGTATGGCTGAGCATGGCTGGGTATGGCTGAGCATGGCTGGGTATGGCTGAGCATGGCTGGGTATGGCTGAGCATGGCCGAGTATGGCTGAGCATGGCCGAGTATGGCTGAGCATGGCTGGGTATTGCAGAGTATCGCCGAGTATGACTGGGTATGGCAGAGTATGGCTGAGCATGGCTGAGCATGGCCGAGTATGGCTGAGCATGGCCGAGTATGGCTGAGCATGGCTGGGTATTGCAGTGTATCGCCGAGTATGACTGGGTATCGCCGAGTATGACTTGCTATGGCAGAGTATGACTGGGTATCACCGAGTATTGCAGAGTATGGCTGGGTATTGCGGGGTATTGCAGAGTATTGCAGGTTATGGCAGAGTATTGCAGATTTTTGCGGGGTATTGCAGAGCATGGCTGGGTATGGCAGAGTATTGCAGAGCATGGCTGGGTATGGCAGAGTATTGCAGAGTATGGCTGGGTATCACTGAGTATTGCAGAGTATGGCTGGGTATCACTGAGTATTGCAGAGTATGGCTGGGTATAACTGAGTATTGCAGAGTATGGCTGGGTATCACTGAGTATTGCAGAGTATGGCTGGGTATCACTGAGTATTGCAGAGTATGGCTGGGTATCACTGAGTATTGCAGAGTATGGCTGGGTATCACTGAGTATTGCAGAGTATGGCTGGGTATCACTGAGTATGGCTGGGTATCGCGGGGTATGGCAGAGTTTTGCGGGATATTGCAGGGTATGGCAGTGTATTGCGGGGTATTTCAGGGTATGGCAGAGTATTGCGGGGTATGGCAGAGTATTGCAGGGTATTCCAGGGTATGACAGAGTATTGCGGAGTATGGCGGGGTATTGCGGAGTATGGCGGGGTATTGCGGAGTATGGCGGGGTATTGCAGGGTATGGCAGAGTATTGCAGGGTATGGCAGAGTATTGCAGGGGTATTGCAGGGTATGGCAGAGTATTGCGGAGTATGGCGGGGTATTGCGGAGTATGGCGGGGTATTGCAGGGTATGGCAGAGTATTGCAGGGTATGGCAGAGTATTGCAGGGGTATTGCAGGGTATGGCAGAGTATTGCAGGGGTATTGTGGGGCATACCAGAGTACTGTGGGGCATTGCAGAGGGCATTGCAGGGCATGCATAGTAGTGGGGATGGCTGAGCATGGATGGATGGATGGCTGGATGTCTCTGTGCAGCGCTGTGGGCACTACACATGCAGCCCACAACGCTGCAGCCATCCATCCATCTCCCTCTCCGCTCACAGCGTACCGATCGGTACACAGAGGGGAGGAGAGGAACCGGCGTCATCAGATGACGCCGGTTTGTTTACATGTGATCACTCCGTCATTTGACAGAGCGATCACATGGTAAACGGCCGCGATCAGCGGCCATTTACCGGGATCTGTGATGCGCCGGGTCCTCTGGACCCGGCGGTCACGGATGCTCTCGAGTGCGCGCCCTAGGGGGCGCGCGAGAGCAGAATTCTGGGAGGACGTCCCTGGACGTCCTCCCAGAGTTAAACAACCGCCCTGTAGCCGTCATTTGGCTATGGGCCGGTTGTTAAGCGGTTAATGATGCGTGAAGTAAAAAAAAAAGTGAAATATTCCTTTAAATATCGTACCTGGGGGGTGTCTATAGTATGCCTGTAAAGTGCCGCATGTTTCCCGTGCTTAGAACAGTCCCTGCACAAAATGTCATTTTTAAAGGAAAAAAAAGTCATTTAAAACTGCTTGCGGCTTTAATGTAATGTCGGGTCCTGGCAATATGGATGAAAATCAGTGAGACAAGCGGCATGTGTACCCCACAGTCCATTACCAGGCCCTTTGGGTCTTGTATGGATATTAAGGGGAACCCCGCACCCAAATTAAAAAAGGAAACAGCAGTATACAGGCTCTGTACTCTGAACAGCAGTATAAAGGCGGTGCAAACAAGGCAGGGACTGTAGGTTTGTTGTTAAGTAGAATCTGTTTGTAACTTTGAACTGGTACATTTTTAACGTGTTTAGCTCCAGCCAAAAAATCTATTTTAAGCTTTTTGGAAAACATAGGGAAGGGTTATCACCCCTGTGACATTTGTTTTGCTGTCTGTGCTCTTCTTCAGAAGATTTCACCTCACTTTTTGTCCCAATGACAAATGTTTTTTGAAAATTTGGGTTTTTTTGTGAAACAAGGATTGGTGATAAAGCATCAGTGAAAAGGAGAAATGTTTTTCCCATATTAATTCTTACAGAAGAGAATATCCCTTCCTAGGGGTAGATTTAATCTCTCTTTCTGTTGTCTCCTTCCGTTTGCAAGTAGGAGTCGTTTGTAAGTTGGATGTTTGAAAGTAGGGGCCTGCCCTATATACTCAGCAGAAATTTGGGCCTTAGATGTTGTTGTGGCCACAACACTGTAAGCCCTCACAGGGCCCTGCTGTGAAATATTAGATCAAGAATTGTAATTACATGCCCCTGTTGAACAGGGGCAGAAAAATTGGGCCTTAGGCACTGGTGCTGGTGCCACAACACTGCAACCCCTCACAGATACTCTATTTGGAACGCAGGAACGAGCCCTGCTGCAAAGTATTGCATCAAAAATTGTAATTACACGCCCCTGTTAAACAGGGGCTGAAAAATTGGGCCTTAGGCACTGATGCTGGTGCCATAACACTGCAACCCCTCACAGATACTCTAGTTGGAACGCAGGAACGAGCCTTGCTGCAAAGTATTGCATCAAAAATTGTATTTACACGCCCCTGTTAAACAGGGGCTGAAAAATTAGGCCTTTGGTGGTGGTGGTGGTGCTGGTGCCACAACACTGTAAGTCCTCACTCGCTCTTGGTGGGCACAGAAACGGGCCCTGCTGTGAAATATTAGATCAAGAATTGTAATTACATGCCCCTGTTGAACAGGGGCTGAAAAATTGGGCCTTAGGCACTGGTGCCACAAACACTGCAACCCCTCACAGATACGCTAGTTGGAACGCAGGAACGAGCCCTGCTGCAAAGTATTGCATCAAAAATTGTAATTACACGCCCCTGTTAAACAGGGGCTGAAAAATTGGGCCTTAGGCACTGGTGCTGGTGCCACAACAATGCAACCCCTCACAGATACTCTAGTTGGAACGCAGAAACGAGCCCTGCTGCAAAGTATTGCATCAAAAAGTGTAATTACACGCCCCTGTTAAACAGGGGCTGAAAAACTGGGCCTTAGGCACTGGTGGCGGCACCCAGAACCAAAAATGTTCTTACAAGCTATCACCGTGATCATTGAGGAGGAAGAGGATAATTACTCAGGATAGTCATTTAGCATCAGCATAGGCAGTCTTTGAAGGAATCTGAGATTTCAAAAAAAAATTATTCAGTTACATCAGCATCAGGTGCTTGGTAGCTGGTGGTGATACAAGACTGATTCATTTTTATGAAGGTCAGTCGATCGACCGAGTCGGTGGACAGACGCACCTTGTGATCGGTTACAAATCCTCCAGCAGCACTAAATGTGCATTCCGAAAGAACGCTGGATGCAGGACAGGCCAGTAGCTCAATTGCATACTGTGCAACAAATACGAGGATCCTTCCGCAGGCTTTGCAGGATCAGGGAGGCCATGCAGCGTAGGTTTGCTGAGGCATTCGGTCCGGAGTCCTCTCGGTCACTAAGGACGACATGGTGCGCAGCCACCTCCTCCCAGCCACGTACAAGTCCATGTGTTTCTTGGGACTGATCCCTTAAAGACTGCTGCTGATGCTGAGTGCCAGGCTCCACCTCCATACTGACACAATCCTCCTCCTCCTCGTCCTCTTCCTGTGTGATCGGTGGGCACGCAGGAACACTGTCTGGATAAAGGGGGCCTTGAGAGCTAAGGAAGTCCTCCTCTTCCTGCCTCTGTTCAGCCTCAAGTGCCCTGTCCATTATTCAACGCAGCGTGTGCTCCAACAGGTGGACAAGGGGGACAGTGTCACTGATGCATGCACTGTCACTGCTCACCATCCTCGTGGCCTCCTCAAATGGTGACAGGACAGTGCATGCATCCCTGATCATGGCCCACTGGCGTGGGGAAAAAAAAACAAGCACCCCTGACCCTGTCCTGGTGCCATAGTCACACAGGTACTCATTGATGGCCCTCTGCTGCATGTGCAGCCACTGCAGCATGGCCAACGTTGAGTTCCACCTGGTGGGCATGTCACAGATTAGGCGGTTCTTGGGCAGGTTAAACTCCTTTTGGAGGTCTGCCAGCCGAGCACTGGCATTATATGACCAGCAGAAATGCACACAGACTTTCCTAGCCTGCCTCAGGACATCCTGTAAGCCCGGGTATCTGCCCAAGAACCGCTGCACCACCAAGTTAAGGACGTGAGCCAAACAGGGCACATGGGTCATTTGTCCCTGTCGGAGGGGAGAGAGGAGGTTGGTGCCATTGTCGCAAACCACCATTCCTGCCTTAAGTTGGCGTGGCGTCAACCACCTCTGAACCTGCCCCTGCAGAGCTGACAGAACCTCTGCCCCAGTGTGGCTCCTGTCCCCCAAGCACACCAGCTCAAGCACCTCATGGCATCTTTTGGCCTGCATACTTGCGTAGCCCCTTGAACGGCTACAGTGCACCGCTGGTTCCGAGGACAAAGCACAGGAAGAGGCCATGGAGGAAGAAGAAGAGGAGGGGGTGGGGGAGAGAGGTGTGTCACAATCATTAGTAGTGGAATTTTGGAGGCGTGATGGTGGAACAACCTCCAACACTACTGCACCTTGTCCTGCATCCTTCCCAGCTGCCAGCAGAGTCACCCAATGCGCGGTGAAACTTAGGTAACGTCCCTGTCCATGCCTGCTGGACCATGAGTCAGTGTTAATATGCACCTTACCACTGACCACCCTGTCCAGTGAGGCCAAGATATTGCCTTCCACATGCCAGTAGAGAGCCGGAATCGCCTTCCATGAGAAAAAGTGGCGTTTGGGTACCTGCCACTGAGGAACCGCACATTCCACAAACTCATGGAAGGTGGCAGAGTCTACCAACTGAAAAGGCAGCAGTTGAAGTGCTAGCAATTTTGCCAAGCTAGCATTTAACCGCTGGGCATGTGGATGGCTGGGAGCGAACTTCTTTCGGCGGTGCAGCATCTGGGGCAGGGAAATATGCCTGGTACAATCTGACGTCGGTGTACCGAAGGCAGATTGCCCACAAGTACTTGGCTGTGACACACCTAATTCTACACCTTCATTCCTCTCAGTGCAGGTCTCAGAGAGGACTTAAGGTATAGTGGGGTTGGAGATCTCGGGTGATGAGGAGTAAGGAGAGGTCCTCTTTGTTCTTTGGTGTGGGTCTTTTAGATACGCTTGCCAACGAACTGCATGGCAGGTCAACCTATGTCTGGTCAAGCATGTGGTGCCCAAGCGGGAGATGTTTTGGCCACGCGAGATACGCTTGAGACATATGTTGCAAATAGCAGCGGTGCGATCTGATGCACTCATCTCAAAAAAGGCCCACACTAAAGAACTTTTGGAATAATGCGCAGAGACAGCAGCGCCCTGCACATGCGGAGCTTTGGGGTGTGATGCAGTCAGTGTGCTGCCCTTAGGCTGGCCCCTGGAGGGCATCCTGCCTCATTGGTGATGTGCCTCCTCCTCCTCCTCCGCTCTCCTATCAGGCACCCACGTTGAGTCAGTGACCTCATCATCCCCTCCCTGCTCATCACTGGAGCAAACCTGGCAGTATGCTGCAGCAGGGGGAGCATGACTGCCAGATTGTTGTCCTTCTTGGGCACCCCCTCTGTCCGTGCTCACGTTACTGCCTTCATCTAGCTCAGTATCATCATCAGAGCCTTCTAAATGCTGGGCATCCTCCTGGAGCATGTGTAGAGATACGTGGAAGACCGGGTGCACCTTCAGAGAATTTGGCAGATCAAGCTCATAGGCAACATTGTTAATCTTCCTCCTTACCAGGAAGGGCCCCAGGAACTTAGGGCCTAGTTTTTTAGATGGACATGCCAGCTTCAGATTGGCGGTTGATAACCATACTGGGTTGCCAGGTTCCAACACAAGTTCTCCACGCCTCTTTTTATCAAAAATCTTCTTATATCCTTCTTGGGCCTTGGCCATGGTATCTTGTAATAGTTTGTTATCTACTGAGAAGAAATTCAGGGTCTCAGATACTGCAGGAACAGAACACTCAGGTATTGATCCAGGCAAAAAGGTTGGATGAAAGCCATAGTTGGCATAGAATGGAGTCTGGTTGGTGGCTGAATGCAAGGAATTATTGTAAGAGAACTCCGCAATAGGGAGTAGGGGAGCCCAATCATCCTGAGAGAAGGCGGAAAAGCAGCGGAGATACTGCTCCAGAGTCCGATTCGTCCTCTCCGTTTGCCCATTAGACTGGGGATGGTAGGCCGAGGAGAACACCAACTCAATTTCCAAGGAACCACAAAGGGCCTTCCAGAATCTGGAGGTGAACTGGACACCACGGTCAGAAACTATACTCTTCGGAACTCCATGTAGCCTGACAATTTCCTTAATAAAAAATATCAGCTGTCTCCGTGGCCGATGGAGTACCCTTCATTGGGAGGAAATGAGCCATTTTAGACAATCTGTCTACCACGACAAAGATTGAGGAAAAGCCTTCTGATGGGGGGAGTTCGACGACAAAGTCCATTGAGATCATACTCCATGGTCTCTCTGGGATTGGGAGAGGTTTCAATAGTCCCCAAGCTCTAGCCCGGCTGGTTTTGCTTCTAGCGCAAGTATTGCAGGAATCAACGAACCTTCTACAATCCCTAATGAGATGAGGCCACCAGAAGGTACGTAGTACCAGATCACTCGTTTTTCGTGAGCCGAAATGTCCAGCTAATTTGTGATCATGACACAGTTCTAATACCTGTACCCTTAATTCTTCGGGGACCACAATCTTGTTTTCATGCCAAAACAGGCCATCCTTGGTACAGGCCCCAGCGGGTGGCGTCGCCCCCAAAGAAGCCCGTCTGATCTGAGAGATTATGTCTTCTTGTAGAAGCAAGAAATTCCCAGGGGGAAGGATGGTATCTGGAGGTAAGGTTTCTTCCGAATCATGGAACATGTGTGAGAGTGCGTAAGATTTAATATTTTTGGATCCGGGTCTGAAGGTGACGTGGAACTGAAATCGAGAAAAAAAGTGCCCATCTGGCCTGCCGTGGTTTTAGCCTCTTAGCCGTTCTCAGGTATTCTAGGTTTTTATGGTCCGTGTAGACCAGGATGGGATAAGCAGCACCCTCCAGAAGATAACGCCATTCCTCTAAGGCCGCCTTAATAACCAGGAGTTCACGATCTCCCACATCATAATTTCTCTTGGAAGATGAAAGTTTTTGTGAGAAAAACCCCACAGGGTACAGAAGAGCTTTGATGCCTTGTCGTTGTGAGAGTACGGCTCCTACCGCAATTTCGGAAGCGTCAACTTCTAACACGAATGGTAGAGCTGGGTTGGGGTGTTTTAAAATGGTGGCTGAGGTAAATAGGGCCTTGAGTTCCTCAAAGGCCGACTGTGCCTTAGGAGTCCAGCAAAACCGACTTCCTTGTCTGGTGAGTTCAGTAATGGGAGCGATTATTGAGGAGAATCCTTTTATGAATTTTCTATAGAAGTTGACAAAGCCAATAAAGCGTTGTATCCCTTTTTTATCAATAGGTGCAGGCCAGTCCAGAATAGCAGGTACTTTTTGGGGATCCATTTTGATGCCCTCAGGGGAGATGATCAGGCCCAGGAACTGAATGCATTGAAGCTCGAATTCACATTTTTCAAGTTTTGCATAGAGCCCATGTTGCTTAAGTCGGGTGAGAACATTCCGCACATGCCTGCGGTGGTCGGCCAGAGAAGCGGAGAAAATCAGGATATCATCCAGATAGACTATGACATAGAGGTCTAGGAGGTCACGGAATACGTCATTGACAAAGTGTTGGAAGGTGGCTGGCGCGTTACACATGCCAAAGGGCATGACAAGATAGTCGAAGTGCCCAAATCGAGTACGGAAAGCCGTTTTCCACTCATCCCCTTCTCTTATGCGGATTAAGTTGTACGCCCGCGGAGATCCAATTTGGTGAAAACTTTTGCGGTTCCCAGCCTTTGGAATAACTTGGGTACTAAAGGTAACGGGTATCTGTTCTTTACAGTGATTTTACAGTGATTCCCGGTAGTCGATACAGGGGCGTAGGGTGTGATCCTTCTTCTCCACGAAGAAGATGCCTGCACCAGCTGAATTTTTTAGGGTGCCTAGCTCCTGCTCAGTTAGTGGGAAAATCCTCCCAAAGGGAACTTCGGTTCCAGGTAAGAATTCTATTGGGCAGTCATAAGGCCTGTGAACTGGAAGGGTCTCTGCCCCTTTCTTACTGAAGACATCCTGGAAATCCCGGTAGGCCTCGGGAAGGGATTGGCAAAGCTTGGTATCAGAATCCAAACAAAGACACTGAGTCGGTGTCACGGGTGTCCCATGTAAGCTGGAGTAGAGGAGAGAGGTAATTGGTTGGGAGAGCTGGGAACCCTAGGGAGCATCCAAATAGGACGAGGATGACTAGAGGATCTCTCAGAGCGTCTTTCTCTAAGACGACAGTCAATTTGAATAGACAGGTTTATAAGTTCATCCAGAGTCTGGGGTATCTCAACACGTGCCAGCTCATCCTTAAGGGGATCAGATAACCCCATCCAATATTGATGACGCAAGGCAGCGTCGTTCCACTCTGTATCAGAGCTCCAACGTCGGAACTCAACTGCGTAGTTTTTTCGGCCGCTCTGCGGCCTTGCTGCAGGGAATGCAAGGCTGCCTCAGCAGTAGTAGCATGTTGAGGATCCTTGTATAACTGTGACATGGCCAGGAAAAAAGCATCTAGGTTATCCAAGGATCTAGACTTCTGCTCCATTAGATGATGGGCCCAGGTCTGGGGCTCGCCGGACAGCAGTGCAATGACAAATCCCACCTTAGTGGCGTCCAGAGAGAACGTACGAGGCTGTAACGCAAAATAGAGCTCGCAGGTGTTACAGAAGGCCCAGTATTTGCGACGATCTCCAGTAAATTTTTCGGGTGCGGGTACCCTGGGTTCCGGAGGAAGCATTACTACGGAGGGTGCTGGGGGTAGTCCGGCAGATGATGCCCCTTGAGGGGGAGGAGCTGCTGAGAGGGCTTGGACCTGACCTTCTAACCTGGTGTAGCCTTCTTGTAGGCTCTTGACTGCTTGGGTAAGGCCCACGAGGTGCCTACAAAATCCATCCTTGGGGGAGGCCCCCTGCCCGGACTCAGTCATTGCTGCCTGACATGCCACCACGTCAGGTCTCTCACTTACCAGACCGGAGAGTCCACTTGGGCAGAGGGTAGGCTCCCTTACGTATCCGACTCGAGGCTCCTGGTAGAGCAGACAGGAGGCACACGAGTGCGGAGTGGTATGAGAGCCTGTGCAGGAGTCCGTATTCCGGAAGCTAGCAGTCTTCAAACAGCAGATGATAGTCAGAGGCACAAGCAACGGATGCTGAGCAGGAGCTAAAGACAGGTCAAGCACAGACTTGGTTCGGCAACAGGCGGGCAGCGGAGGTACAGAAGGAGCAGGCAGAAGCGAGGTCAAACAAGCCGGGGTAAGATGCAGGCGGAGGTCAGAAGGGTCCAAAAGGCAAGCCGGGTCGTCAACAGATCAGGAACACAGGGACTAGGAACAGGAAACAGGAAACAGGAACTAGGCACGGAGCTGTTGATCAGGCAGCACTGATCAGGGGGAGAGGAAGGCCAAAATAGGCTGATTGTCGCTAAACGGCACGCCCGAGCGGCACACCGGCACCACCAGACCAACACATAGTAGCGCCCACTGGCGAACGCGCTAACGCGAATGCGCGTACGCGCCCGGGCACCACCGCTTCCGCCACGGCCAGCCGGAATGCCAACACCAGTGCCCATAGAGGCAGGCGCCCGCGCACCCGCAAGGAACGCGCGCACCAACGCGCCCTGACGCGCGACAACGCCCAATCAGGTAACCTCTCTGACACTTCTACAGATAGCTTTAGGTGAACACTGTGCAGAGCTCGCAAAAAAATATCTTGTAGCTTATTTAGCTGCCTGCGGTAGTGATAGGATCAGGAAAACACCACCAACCTTCTACAGGTAGCTTTAGGTGAACACTGTGCAGAGCTCGCAAAAAATAACTTTGAGCTTATTTAGCTGTCTGCGGTAGTGATAGGATCAGGAAAACACCACCAACCTTCTACAGGTAGCTTTAGGTGAACACTGTGCAGAGCTCGCACTACACTAACTTGTAGTTTTAGCTGAACACTGTGAGGAGGACGCACTACACTAATTTGTAGCTTTAGCTGAACACTGTGCAGAGGTTGCACTACACTAACTTGTAGTTTTAGCTGAACACTGTGAGGAGGACGCACTACACTAACTTGTAGCTTTAGCTGAACACTGTGCAGAGGTCACACTACACTAATTTGTAGTTTTAGCTGAACACTGTGAGGAGGACGCACTACACTAATTTGTAGCTTTAGCTGAACACTGTGCAGAGGTTGCACTACACTAACTTGTAGTTTTAGCTGAACACTGTTGAGAGGACACACTACACTAACTTGTAGCTTTAGCTGAACACTGTGCAGAGGTCGCGCTACACTAATTTGTAGTTTTAGCTGAACACTGAGGAGGACGCACTACACTAACTTGTAGCTTTAGCTGAACACTGTGAGGAGGACGCACTACACTAGCTTGTAGTTTTAGCTGAACACTGTGCAGAGGTCACACTAAACTAACTTGTAGCTTTAACTGAACACTGTGAGGAGGACGCACTACACTAACTGTAAATAGTCTAGCTACCGGAACAGATCTAGCTAAAATGAATACAGTGTATATATATATATATATATATATATATATATATATATATATATATATATATATATATATACATACATACACACAACAGCTGGGATGCATATATATATATATACACACACTACACTGTAAGTGCAGCTAACTCACTGACTGTCCTGCCTAATCTATCTAACTTAAATCAAATGACACTGTCTCTCTGTCTATCTCTTTCAATGCCGGAACACACACTACACAGGGCCGCCGTGCAGGCGGCCTTATATAGTGTGGGGCGTGTACTAAATCCCCTGAGCTCTCTGTTCAGACGGCGCTGTGATTGGCCAAGCATGCGGGTCATAGTGCATGCTTGGCTAATCATCAGCCAGCAATGCACTGCGATGCCGCAGTGAATTATGGGCCGTGACGTGCCACATGAATTTGGCGCGAGCGGCCCATATCATTCGCAATTTGATGAATGGGCGAACAGACGATGTTTGAGTCGAACATGGGTTTGACTCGAACACGAAGCTCATCCCTACTCCTCATCATAGTTTTCAAACAGGGTTCCGCTGTTCTATGGGAACTAACGTCATTTTCCTCTGTCCCTCGGACGGCAAGGGGAGATGGTTGGGCCGGTGATCGCACAGACAATCAGTCTACCTCAGATGGTGTCAAACAGTTCCAGGTCTTTACTCTTTGTTGTATGTAGGCTGATTTGGCTGCCCTTTCAGTTCCATTTTTCTATTACTATAGGTTCATCAGTAAGGTAGTGTTTACAGCAGCAGATGTTCTGTCTCATTTTAGTTACCTGATTTTCCAGCAGGTCCCAGCCACGTACCCCTTTGCTACAACATCCTGGCTTTCATGCTACAATTGAAGCTTGGTCTACAAGTCATTGTCAGTTTAAGCCTAGGAAGGCTGGTTACACGGCCTGGGATACCTTCCAGGTTTTTCCGTCTCAGTGTCCTAGGTTCTATTTGTTACATACATTCTATATCTACTTGCGTTCATTGCCTTTTGCCCCTCTCAGCTCAAGCTTTCCACAGGCTGGCTCCCGGTCACAGTCCTAGATTGACTCATGGTGGCATCAGCGGAAGTACACAGGGATGGGCCACTTTTCTTGTCCCTGGTGCTCCCTTCTTCACTAGCGCAGTGCATAAAACATTGCCATACCCTGCTCCCATACCTAGGTTGGCCATTCTTTTAGGATAGGTGCAGTTTCCGCTGCTTCTCTCCAAGGGGTCCATGTTTCACGTTGGGGAGTAGTTAGGTAGGTGAAATTCAGCATGCATCTCCGGATACGTCCCGGATCCACTTGTGGAGATGTCATGGGCTTTCATGCAGTTTGGCTGCTCAATGTCACATACGGTTACTTTTCATCAATCGTTTGCTAGCCCATACTACTGTCTTATTTTTGCCCCCTTTTAGGCATACTGACCATGTGACTTTCGGCACACCCCAGGTCACTTTTCCCGTTTCCACTCAGACCTTTCCAATACGATTACATGAGACTCTGAGTACAAATGGAAGGCTGACCGCAGGTCAGCCTGATTTTGTAGGAGGAGTCGGGATGTATTTAAACCCTTGCTCCTTCCTCCTTGCCTGTTGACAGTGTCTCTCGTGTCCCACCCACCCTTCCCCTTTTTCTTGCTATCTCTACTCTTTTACTTCTACTTGGGTATGCCCCCTTTTAGGCATACTGACCATGTTTCTTTCGGCACACCCCAGGTCACTTTTCCCGTTTCCACTCAGACCTTTCCAATATGATTACATGAGACTCTGAGTACAAACTTAATTACATAATTTTAGCGTGCTGCATCCTGCACAACTTTTTGAACAAACATTCCCCAAATTATATTTTACCAGTTGGGCCTGAGGCCGGACTTATTATTAGTGACAATCTGATGGGCCTGGATACTGTCCGTACTGGCTTGGCCCCCCAAAGTGCCCGTCAAGTTCGGGATCAATATGTTGATTATTTTATGGGTATGGGGGCCATTGCAATGCCCCAAAATATTTAATTTGTTAAAATAAAAAATCTTGATCAAATCTTGAATTATATTTATTGCTTGCCTTTCTTTTTGGCTTTCTCCTAGGTTATCATAGAGCACTTGTAGTGCCAAGTGTATTTTCCTTTAGTAAATAAGCACCATTGTCACTGTAAACAACTATTAACTTTAAACAAACTGATATTGAGCATTGAAAGAAGAAGTCACACATTTTGTTCATTACTAAACTGATTTTTTAATATTCGGTGTACATTCACTTGTGCGTTTGTAAAAAATGTTGATAGTCAAAAATATATATATATATATATTTTGAAATTTTCAATAATATAATTATGTTTTATTTTTTTACATTATTTTTTTTGTTTGTTTGTTTTAACAAACAGGCCTCAATATTTTATTTTTGTTTTTTTTTTAAAACAGGCCTCTATTTTTTTTTTTGGTTTTTTATTTTGTAAAAACAGGCCTCTATTTTTTTTGTTTTTTTATTTTGTAAAAACAGGCCTCTATTTTTTTTGTTTTTTTATTTTGTAAAAACAGGCCTCTATTTTTTATTTTTTTTCTGGTAATAAAAACAACAGGCGTCCTTTTATTTATTATAATTTTTGGAAACAGGCATACAATTTAAGGAATATAAAAGAGAAGGCCCAGAATGGGGTCAGCAAACAAGGAAATTAAGAACATGATCGATTTTTTTTGCTTGAAAAAGGGCATTTAGATTCTCCCCAAAACATCAATCATGTTCTTCATTTCCTGCTGCATATGATCCAGCCGATTCCGCATTAAATCAATCTCCCCATTCCAGGCCATTATCTGACCAATTAGGCGTTGTGCACTGTCTGTGCTAAAATGTTCACCCAGACCTAAAATTGATTGAAAAAAAGATGTGTTTAGAAATATGCAGCCATACATAGATTACCTCACCATAAGCTGGTGTCTCAGACACTGACCTGGTGGGGTGCCCATGTTGCATACTTCATAGACATCCTCGGGGGTGGCGTTGTTGCTTGATTCAAGCACAACCAGATCTCCTAAAATAGAGGAGAAAATTTTATTACCCAAATATGCAGCCATACATAGATCAACGTAAGCTGATGTGTCAGACACTCACCTGGTGGGGTGCCCATGTCGCCCACCTCTCTTTCCTCCACATCCTCTGTGGGGCTTGGGCTGATTTCCCAATTATGGTGTTGCGGTTGGGGGGGACTGGATTCATCTTGTCTGAGTCTTTTCTCCCCTATGTGAAGGAAACAAAATATATACTTAGCACACAGATATTTTAGTACATGAATAGTAATCTTAAAACATTGTAGTGAAGTTCTGTACAAATTGTCTGTTTGGGCCGAGTTCTATATAGAAATATATATATATAGATAGATAGATAGATAGATAGATAGATAGATAGATAGATAGATAGATAGATAGATAGATAGATAGATAGATAGATAGATAGATAGATAGATAGATAGATAGATAGATAGATAGATAAAAATTATCTAAAAAATATAGATAGATAGATTTAAAGATATAGGTGTGAATATATGTAACAAGGTTTATTAAGATCATTTCAAATGATATAAACTTGTACATTAAAGAAAAGCACATGGAGCAGTATACAAGGTAATAAACAGAATATGAACACACGACAAGTACTTTACTTTTTTTCAGCACTTTACAGATCCGTCTGTACTGATCCGGCTCCCGGAGTTTGAAGTCGGACCATCTTTTCCGACTCTGATATTTTGAGCGCCATACCCCAAAAGAAAGATACAATGCCTGGTAGTAAGAAGGGTCGCTGGTTCGAATCCCAACCACGACACTACCTGCCTGGAGTTTGCATGTTCTCCCTGTGCCTGCATGGGTTTCCTCCGGGTACTCTGGTTTCCTCCCACACTCCAAAGACATGCTGGTAGGTTAATTGGACCCTTAGATTGTAAGCTACTTGAGGGTAGGGACTGATGTGAATGTACAATGTATATGTAAAGCGCTGCGTAAATTGACGGCACTATACAAGTACCTAAAATAATAAATAAATAAAATAAATAAATGTCTTCACCAAATTCGACATTATTTTGGCTTTTCTAAAATTAGGCCGGGCGTACGGTTCATACTTCCCATCATAGTCATTTTTTCACAGAATTGCCACCATTTTCACATCTCTTTAAAGGACATATTGGAGGCCTTAAATCTCTGCTTCCCAGATCGGGACGTTCCAGCCTCCGGGCATTCGTCGCTACCTGAGGTAGTACACACCTGCTGTGTCTCCGCCATTGTTCCTCCCAGTGCGCACCGTAGAAATAAGGAGCGGAGAATATTCCTTAAAAAAGAATGTCAGGGGCGGGTGACGCAGGCGGAGGTTCACACATGCGTAGTGCCTAAAAATTGTTAGTCCGCATGTGTCGTACGTACGTTCTGTGCGCAGAGACAAGGGGGCTGAAAATATGCGTAAAAAAAGAACGTCAGGGGCGGGAAAAGCAGGCGGAGTTTCACGCATGCGCATTGTATAAAACGTTATTATGTATTGTGTCATACGTACGTTCTGTGTGTAGATGATAGTGGACCGGGACACTATAAACTAAGGTAATTTAACATTTTTTAATTTGGAAAACACTTTGTAGCAAACAGCCTATATGGCTAGACAGATTGATGAGGCCTATGTTGGGATAAGATGATGAGGGTTTAGCTGAAACATAAAGTGTTTTTTGTCTTGTGTCTTTATCTTTTACAGAAATTATGAATGCAAAATTTAAGGAGCCAGAATTTCTGTCGGCTTTCATTGATCAGTACAGGGAGATGAGGAATCTGTGGGAGGTCAAACACCCTCAATATTATCTAAAGCATGTAAGAATGTCAACGCTGGAGAGACATCTGACATTTGTCCAGACGTACATCCTGGAAGCAATGATGGAGATGTTGTTATCGAAAATTGGGATCTTGAGGAATATGTATTTCCCTGAGATCAGGAGCATCATCAGATGACGTATATGTACCCAGGCTGTAGTACTACAATAAACTACGTTTTCTTAATGACCAGACTGAAGCCAGGGCATCACTTTCAACCCTTCCCTACACCCTTCCCTCCACCCTTCCATGCACCCTTCCCTCCACCCCAGCAGAGGCTGATGAGGACCAAGCTGGGTCTTCCATCCTGAAAGAACCTGATGTGACCATCTGGAGTCAGGTAAATTAATTTAAAAAATATTTACTGTCCTAATATTAATGATGTTAACTAGATGTTATAATTGATTAAAAGAATTTTATCCTAAAAATGATGTATACATATCAATTGACAGAAGTGGCCAAATATGTTTGTCACCTGCTTTAAAAAATGATGGTGTCAGATTTCTATACTCTTATTAATAGATGTATTAACATTGAATTTGCAAGTCATGAGAAGAAAATTGTGTGTCATTGATGAACCAAAAACAAACAACTAAAACTATGTCCCTTTTTTATACACAGGATGAGGTCAGCCCGGAGGAAAGTGGGGAAAGTGACAGGCAGGAGGAGGCCGGGCTCAGGGACAGCCAGGAGGAGGCCGGACCCTGTGTCATCCAGGAGGAGACCGGACCCTGTGTCATCCAGGAGGAGGCAGGACCCTGTGTCATCCAGGAGGAGGCAGGACCCTGTGTCATCCAGGAGGAGGCCGGACCCAGTGCCAGGCAGGAGGTGGCTGGGCCCAGTAGGAGCCTGACCCAATCCCAATTGGCTCCCCTCCACCTTCCTACAAAAAGGGCCAGGAAGGGGATGGTGACACAAGAGGCATCCCTGCACCTCATGAGAGAGGCCACAAATGTTTTGAAGAGCCCCCCTGAAGAGGCCTATGGGTGTTATTTAGCCAGCAGGCTGCTTCAAATGGAGTGGGAACAACACCTATTTGTGAAAAAATGTTTGCTGAAACTATACACAAGGGGCTGAAGGGCGAGCTAACTGCCAACACACAAATAAATGAGGCAGCCCCCTCCTCCTCCTCGCCCTCCTCCTCCTTCTCCTCCTGCCACAACTCAACCACCAGAGCCACAGCCTCCAAGGAAGGCTGCAGGGAAGGGTGCAGGGAAGGGTGCAGGGCAGCGTGGAGGGAAGGCTGCAGGGAAGAGAAGAAAGTGATGACCTGGGTTCAGTCTGGTCTGACAGAAGACGCAGGCTGTTGTAGTACCACAGTCTGGGGATATCTATGTCATCTGCTGCTGCTGTTGATCTCTGGGATTCCTGGACCAGATTGTGCTCCCTCTTATATGGACTCCTCAAGATCCCAATTTTCTTGTCCACAGACTTTTGCCAGCGTTGACTTCCTCTTTATTTTCTTTTTACCATAAATAAATGGATATTTTAGTTTATGAAAAGACTTTATGTGTTTTAATTAACATCATTGATTTAGAGACAATGTCAAATTAACAATGGACAACAACCTCCTTGAGGTTGCAAAAACACAAAAAAAAAATATAATGTTCTAGTGGTAACTTTAAAAAAAAAAAAAATATATATATATATATATATATATATATATATATAACCAAAAAAAGGTTCTTTGTGTTAACTTTATATACAAATAAAAAAAAAATGTATTTGTGTTAAATGTAAGAACTACATGAATCAAAAAAAAAATGGTTCTTTGTGGTAACTTTACAAACCCAAAATATAAAATAATGTAGATAAAGTTAAAATAATTTCGACAATAATCATAAAACAAAATATTGATGAAATCTAAAATAAAAGATGACTCCAAAAAAACAGTGTAAAACATTAGTATGGAGATAAAGCTTTTCAAAAAAATACTATATCATTCACGAGATCAAGAGAAATAATCCAGAAATCAGTTTGGGAGAACTCTGTGTGAATAGGAACAGCAAAACATCTTCGTTCTTATAGCATTATTAAAGAAGACATTAATGTGCTGCATTCAACGATCACAGAATTTGCAGCGTGAGGAATGTGCTACCTACAATACAAACACTATTTTTACTAGACCGAGTGATTCCGTTTAGTATTTGCTTCTGAGCATGCGTCGTTTTTTTGTCCCCCAAACTAGCATACAGACGAGCGGATTTCTGGGTCCGGCAGAGTTACGACGTAAAGATTTGAAGCAAGTTCCAAATCTAAAGTCCGTCAGATTTGCGGGTGGAAAAGTCCGCTGAAAGTCCGGGGAAGCCCACACACGATCGGATTGGACCGTCTGCGTCCGTTGGACTTTTGTAGAGGAAAAGTCCGACCGTGTGTACGCGGCATTAGTTTAACTTCTATAGTTGGGAAGATACTGGAAAGTTTAATAAAAGACCACATAGATGAGTTCCTGCTAGAAAAAAAATATTTTAAGTAACACAGACAGAATGGATTAATGAAAGACAGATCTGATTTATTTTTATGAGGAGGTGAGCAAAACCTTGGACAAAGGAGTGGCTGTGGACGTAGTATATTTAGATTTTGCCAAAGTGTTTGACACAGTTCGCCAAACACCAGTGGCAGCTGGTGCTTAACATTTTTGGGGGCGCAAATAAATGGAAAAATTCTGAAAAATACTGAAAAAAAACATCAATTGCAGCCTCACTGTGCCATCAATTGCAGCTACTGTGCCCATCAATAGCATCCACTGTGCCCATCAAATTTCCTTGTCAAAAGAAGTTTATTGAGTATACAATGTTATAAAGATACATAAAGTAAGTTTACAAGGATCTATAAAGTAAGCTCATTGTTTTACAGTAGGGTTTATATAGGTAAATATCATGAAATTTCAAATATTAAACATTGGGTTCACGTAAACCTAAATTAAAGATATATATCATTTCCTTAGTTACTTTTGTAGGTATTTAAATGATTTATACCTACTATACATATTGTTTACAAGTAGAGTGTATTTAGGTCAAATAAATTCTGATAATGAGCTTTAATCATAAGGTGGAGAAAAGGAAAGAGAAAGAAGAAAAAGGGTTGAAAGGTAGAGGTATGGTCCACAAGGTTGTCCCGCTCGTCAGTTTATTATTCTTTTTAGTTCTCTTTGAAGTCTTAGAATGGGTGTCTCTGTAAGTCATTTAATCTGTTACCATGGCAACAGGACAGAGTCATTGAAGTTTGACAGGAACTGTTGTTTTATCCAAGGATTCCAAAGTTTTTCAAATTTTGGAATTTGATTTTGATCGATGGCTACCATCTTAGCATGGGACATTGTATTATTCATTCTGTGAATTGTTTCTGCTAGTACCAATGTAGGAGATTTCCATGCCTTGGCCACTGTTTGTTTTGCAGCCGTTATTAGTTGGATCATAAGTTTGAATTGAGAGAGTGTTAACCATTCCGGTTTTAGATTAAGTAAAGTTAAATATGGATCTGGTTGTATTATTTTTTTAAATATTTTAGATGCAATCACGAAGACTTCCTTCCAGAAGGTTTGGATTACTGGGCACGTCCACCATATGTGTAAATATGTGCCTATTTCTGGGCATCCTCGAAAACAAAGAGTTGAGGTATTAGGTGAATATTTTGCCACTCTAGCGGGTACAAGGTACCAGCGAGTTAGGACTTTATAATTTGTCTCCAGTGCTAAGATGTTGGGTGAAGATGACTTAGATGTGAGCCATATGTTAGACCAGTCCGTGTCTTCTAAAGTTCGTCCCAGGTCTTCCTCCCACCTCTGAACGTAAGAGGGTCTATTAAGATTTGCTACTCCATATAATTGATTATAAAGGGATGAAATTGTACCTTTAGCAAATGGATCTTTTGTACAGATTGATTCAAAAATGGATAATTGGGATAATGGTGTATCCCCCTTTAGGAATGGTGTATAGAAATTTTTGATTTGGAGATATCTAAATATCTCAGAGTTTGGTAGATCATATTTTTCTCTAAGCGATGGGAATGAAAGGAATGATTTAGATGCTATGAAGTCATTTAGTGTCTGAATGCCTGATGTTGTCCAAGCTTTAAAAGAATTTGGGTAGATCCATGCCGGATAAAAGGCTGGATTTCTGATAAAAGAAAGGAGAGGATTGTGTGGAGATTGTAACTGATATTTGGTTTTTAGTTTATCCCAGAGAGATAAGAAGTGTTTAGTTATGGGATTATGAATTTTAAAGCGGTCTTTAGGATCAAGCCATAATAAATTTGATATTAATAGAGGGTCATTTTCTGAAGCCTCTATAAATACCCATAATGGGATTTCCTGTTTTGCATGGTATTTGGACAGACTGGCCAAATGTGCTGCTCTGTAGTAGTTAGTAAAATTAGGGTATCCCAGGCCTCCTTTATTTTTGGGAAGATGTAGTGTGTGTATAGGTATACGTGGTTTAGAAGAGCCCCATATAAATGAAGTTGCTCTTTTTTGTACTATTCTCAAAAAATAGGAAGGAATTGGAATAGGGAGGACCCTGAATAGATAAAGCAATTTGGGTAGAATAGTCATTTTTATTGCATTAATCTTCCCTATCCAGGATAAAGGAAGTTGCGACCATTGTTTTATTAGATTTGTGATCTGTCTTAATACAGGAGGATAATTGGTTGAGAATAAGTCAGAATGAGATGCTGTTAAATGAATTCCAAGATATGGGATTGATTTTTCTGCCCATGTGAATGGGAGGGCAGACCTAGCCGGGATCAATTCCATGTTTGTGAGTGAAATATTAAGCACTAGGCATTTCTTAGAATTAATCATAAGGCCGGATAGGGCTGCAAATCCATCAAGAGCTGGTATTAAGTTAGGACCAAAGACCTGTGGTGATGATAGAAAAAGTAATATATCGTCTGCAAATATACATAATTTGTGTGTAATACCTCCTACTTCAATGCCAGTTATAGTTTGGTTTGTTCTGATGTATTGGGCCATGGGTTCGAGTATAAGGGCAAATAATAAGGGAGATAATGGGCAACCCTGTCGGGTACCTCTTTTGATATTAAAGGCTTCAGATTTGTATCCAGCATATTTTATATAGGCTTTGGGTTTATTATATAATGCTTTGATCCATGTTAAAAAGTGGGGTCCAAAACCCCATTTTTGTAATGAATATTGCATATATTGCCAGGATACTGTGTCAAATGCCCTCTTAATATCGAGAGATAGAAAACATAAAGGGATTTTCCGTTTTTTAGCAATATGTGCCAATAACACTGCTCTGCGTATATTATCGCCTGCCTGTCTATTTGGCATGAAGCCTACTTGATCTCTATGTATTAATTTTCCTATAATGCTATTGAGGCGTTTTGCTATTATTTTTGCTAATAATTTAATATCGAGGTTTAACAGAGAGATAGGCCGATAATTCACACAGGAAGTATCATCAGAAAGGGGTTTTGGGATCATACAAACAATTGCCATTAGTGTTTCTTGCCGAAAAGAATGTCCATCTAGAAGTTTGTTAAAAGTTTCAGTGAGAATGGGAGAGAGTATTTCTGAGAATGTTTTATAGTATAAAGCCGAGTAGCCATCTGGGCCTGGTCTTTTGTTAAGCTTTAGGTCTTTTATGGCGTTAGCAACTTCATCTATAGTTATAGGCTCATCCAAACTGCTTTTTTGATTCTGAGATAACTCAGGTAAGGTTATTTTTGAGAAGAAGGATTCAGCTTCTGTAGGATTAAATTCATTGTTTGTCTTGTATAAAGTTGCAAGATGTGAGTGAAATTTATGGACTATTTTAACTGGATTACAAGTGTAAACATTTTTTGATAATTTCAAACGTATTAGTTTGAAAGATTTGTTAGTTGAATTTAATGCCCGAGCCAAATATGTACCTGGTTTGTTTGTATTCATGTAGAAATTGTGTTTGGAGCGTTTGAGGGATTTATCAACTGACTCAGTGAGAAATAGATCGTATTCCAATCTAGATTTTTCCAGATGAGATTTTGTACTCTGAGATGGATTATCTTGAAATGATATGTAGGCTGCATTAAAATTGAGTTCTAGTTTTTTTGCTAGATTTTTGCGTTCCCGTTTAAATAGTGCCATTTGTCTTTGTATTGTACCACGCAAGACAGGCTTATGAGCTTCCCACAGTGTTATTGGGGAGATGTCTGTTGTATTATTAATTGATATGTATTCCTTTAAAGCTTGTTCAATGGCCATCTGATGTAGTGGGTGTTTGAGCATTATGTCCGGTAAGTACCACGTTGGGTCATGCGCTTTTGGTATGGCTGAGGCTATAGTAGTGTATACTGCATTATGGTCAGACCACGGAATCGGAATTATATCTGATGCAATAATTTCTGGTATCATTCCTATTGTTAGAAAAATATGATCTATTCTGGTGAAGGTTTGATGAGGGTGCGAGAAATAAGTGAATTTCTTTTTCATTGGGTTACTTTCTCTCCATGAATCTACCAGATTGTATTTGGAAAGAAGTTGAGAAAAAGGTAATCTAGAGGTTATTTTGGATGGTGTAAAAGGTGATTTATCTAGAAATGGGAGGAGGACCTGGTTAGAATCCCCACACATTATCACTGTTCCTATTTTGTGTGTATTAATCACTTGTAATATATGTGAGAGGAATGGTGTAGGTTGTTTGTTAGGAGCGTAGTAGGAAATCACCGTGATTGCTGTATCCATTATATAACCCATGAGTATCAGGTATCTACCTTCTGGGTCTTTAATTTCTGATGATAAGGTGAATGGTGTGGATCGGTGAAATGCAATTAGAGTTCCCCTTTGCTTGGTACAGGCAGAAGCCGTGTAAATTTGTTGATAAAAAGGAGAAATATATTTTGGAGTAGAATCTTTGGTGAAGTGTGTTTCTTGGAGGCATACTATGTGAGCCTTCTTGTTATGGAAAGTACGGAAGGCTTTGGTCCTTTTTTGAGGGACATTTATTCCCTGAACATTCAGGGAAAGTATATTCAGTGGTGCCATGGCAATAGATCAAATAGTTTTGACTTACTTTTTGTTATGCAGAGCTGACTGCGCAGATCAACCTGTGTGGACTGAAGAGATGAATAGATAGAAAAGAAACCAGTGAATTCTGGAGTAAAGAGTAAACAAAAAACATATGAGATTAGATGATACATTGTATAAATCATTTTTTGCAAGTAATCACAATTTACCCGTGAAAGAGAATAAATATCTCTCTCAGGGGAATAAGTGCCTTCGTCACACTCCCACATAATATGGTTGGGAGAATGAGGAGGGCTAATGGGGGTACACGGATCTTCCGCTTACAGGAGAGAAGTGCTATGTCAAAAGACATCAAAATGATGTTTCATTAATTGGAGTGCAGAATATAGTTTTTGTTGAAATTATTTATTCCAGGGTGGTTGTATATGGTTAGTCTTGCCCTAGGCTAAATAATTCAGTTAGAAAGGTACTGTTAATAACTTTGGTATTGATGAAGATAGTTTGAATTATTTTGGGATTTTAACCCTTTTAGAGTAAACAATTACATATTTTATTCATATGTAACTGTTTAGATATGTTAACTCATAAAATTGAGGTTGTATTGCTTCAGATTAGAATAAGCAAAAACATAATTCTAGGAACTAGTTAGGTAATAATATATTTGTTTTAAGAAAAGAAAGAAAAAGCTTCCATTACTTCTGGATTATTGAACATATTTGTCCTAAAAAGTAATAAATCTATTGTTATTACCTGATAATATATAACTGAACAAGAATTTCCTTATTTCACTTATATATTCTAAGGCTATATGAATCAGAAGTAATAAGAAATATAACTGGAATGTAACATGATCCCACACAGTGACAGAATGCAGTTACATTCAGTTATAAATATAGTTTTTTTTTATAGAGAACCATCTCTTAGTATAATAAATGAAGAGATATCAGGAATTAGGATGTCAGTCCATTGAATCTTCTTGGTCCATGGATGATGTGGCATAACGGCCTCTTTTGTGAGAATGATGATTCCCATTTTGTTCTGAAATTTTCTGGGTGCTGCCTGAAGGTGAAGATGACGCCATTCTTCTGCGTGTGGGAGTGTTGCTGCTTGTGGGTTCTGTCAGATTTAATTTTAAAAGGGTTTGTTGTAGTTCATCTGCTGATCTGCTTCTGTAAATTGTACCTTGGTAGTTAAATCTGACTGAAAAGGGGAAGCCCCATTGATACATAATGTTGTGGCGTTGCAGTTCCATTAGTTGGGGTTTCATGGATCGTCTTTTAGTAATAGTAAGTTGGGATAGGTCAGCAAAAATTTGATAATTGTGTCCTTGAAAATTAAGTTCCTTTTTTTCTCTTGCAGCAATTAGTATTTGTTCTTTCGTTCTGTAATAATGAAATTTTGTAATTATATCACGTGGGGGTCCCTCTTTCTTTTTGGCTGTGAGGGCTCTGTGTACTCTGTCCAGTTCTAAACGTTCAATAGGGATATCTGGCTTTAGTTCTTGTAATAGAGCATAATAGTAGATTGCAGGTCTGTCACAGTTTCAGGTATTCCCCTTATGCGCAAGTTTGAACGTCTGGCTCTATTTTCGTAATCTTCGAGCTTAGTTTGAAGTATTAAATTCTCTTTTTTTAATTGTTCCAATTCTGTTATATTTTCTTGGGTTGTAATTTCAATTTCATCCATTTTTATTTCTAAGGCTGCGGTGCGGTTTCCCAGCTCTCTTATTTCTTTGGTTAGGCTTTTTGTTATTTGGTCTGAGGTTTGTTTTAAAGCCTTATGAAGCATCTTTTCAAATTGTAATAATATTACTGGGAATACTGAGGAGGCTTGTGGAGAAGTTTGTGAGAGGATTTGTTCTGTATCTGACTCAAATGGAGAGTCTTGCTGTGACATTTTCTGTCTGTGAGAGCGCCCTGATGCTGTATCTTGTGAGGTGACTGGAGCTGCTTCAGCTGTAGTGAGGGCCTGTGAGCTCTTTGTGAGGTGATTTTTATTTCTGCCACGGTTTCCTCCCAGTACCATATTTCCTGCCCAAACTTTCACAGTTTGTTCCCTGGGGCAAAAAGGTTCAAATGGATACCTTTTGAGCCTGCAGGCTCCGCTTTGTCCTTCTCTTCTCTCCTCAGCGGTGTGGAGCTCTAACAATGCATGTCTGCTCCGCTAGGCTCCGCCTCCTGCCCCGTGCCCATCAAATTTAGCCACTGTGCTCTTTAAATGCAAACACTGTGCCCATCAAATGTAGCCACTGTGCCATCAAATTGCAAAAACTATACCCATCAAATGCAGCCACTGTGCCTATCAAATGTAGCCACTGTGCCCTTTAAATGCAGCCACTGTGCCCACCAAATGCAGCCACTGTGCCATCAAATGCATCTTTTAGGGTGTGCCCCCCAAATCTTTGTTTATGGCTCTAATCAGGTGCTTCAAAAATACACCCCCGCCGCTGTAATTCATGCGCCCTGCGTCTGAAAAGGGGCCGGACAGCTGAATAGGGGGTGGTGGCGGCAGCCATAGATAGATTCATGCAAAGCATGAATCTAACCATTATTTATAGAGGGGGTGGCTGGAGAGAGGGAGTGGTGCCCTTGCGCCCTTAATGGACAGGCCACCCCTGCCACACACGGCTAATAAGGTAAAGTCTACAGGCTTGGAAAAATCAGTTTGTAAATGTATAGAAAACTGGCTTAAAGACCAAATTCAGAGAGAAGTGGTTAATGATTTATACTCTTAATGGTCTAAGGTTATTAGTGGTGTACCCCAAGGTTCAGTGTTGGGACACTTACCGTATTTATCGGCGTATAACACGTGCCGGCGTATAACACGCACCCACAGTTTAGGAGGGAATTTTAAGGAAAAAAACTTTTAGGAGGAAAGTTTAAGGAAAAAAACTTACATTTAAATGCCCATCAATGCAGCCTCATCAGTGTCCATCTGCAGCCTTGTCAGTGTCCATCTGTAGTGTTGTCCCTGATTGCAGCCTTGTCCCTCATTGCAGCCTAGTCCCCCATTGCAGCCTTGTCCCCACTGCAGCCTTGTCCCCCATTGCAGCCTTGTCCCCATTGCAGCCTTGTCCCCCATTGCAGCCTTGTCCCCCATTGCAGCCTTGTCCCCCATTGCAGCCTTGTCCCCCATTGCAGCCTTGTCTCCCATTGCAGCCTTGTCTCCCATTGCAACCTTGTCTTTCATTGCAGCCTTGTCAGTGTTACTCTGTAGCCTGTGTCGTGTGAAACATCATTTTTAAAAATGGCGCCGCGGTTCTCGCCCGCCTTCGGCCATTCTTGGCGGCTCTCGGCCGCTTTCGGCCATTCTCGGCGGCTCTCGGCCGCTCTCGGACACACTCGGCTTTCGGTGGCTCCCGCGGGACTGCGAGAGGCACCGAAAGCGGCCGAGAGCCGCCGAGAATTGCCGAAAGCGGCCGAGAGCCGCAGAGAATGGCCGAAGGTGGGCGAGAGCCGCCGAGAATGGCCGAAGGCGGCCGAGAGCCGCCGAGAATGGCCGAAGGCGGCCGAGAGCCGCCGAGAATGGGCGAAAGCGGCCGAGAACGGCGGCGCCATTTTCAAAGCCGCCGAGAAGAGCCAAAAGCCGCTGAGAGCGGCCGAAGAGCTCACAATCGGCGGGGGATCAGCGTATAACACGCACCCACGATTTTCCCCTGATTTTCAGGGGAAAAAAGTGCGTGTTATACGCCGATAAATACGGTACTTTTTAATGTATTTATAAATGATATAGGGTCTGGGATTAGAAAGTACCATTTTAGTGTTTGCGGATAACACAAAGCTATTCAGTGGAATAACATCTTTACAGGATGTCTCAAATTTACAAGCCGACCTCAATGCACTGTTTAATTGGGAAACTATGTAGCAAATGAGGTTTAATGTTGATAAATGTAAATGTATGCACTTGGAAGCTAGAAACATGCACGCATCTTACATACTAGGAGGAGAACAGCTGGGGGAGTCAATGGTGGAGAAGAATCTGGGTGTTCTGGTAGATCATAGGCTTAATAATAACATGCAATGTCAAGCTGCAGTTTCCAAAGCAAGCAAAATCCTTTTTTATAAGGCCAATTTTACACTGAATTGGCAGCCGCTTTACTGTCATTTTAGCAGCGCTTTTCGGCCGCTAGCGAGGCACTTTTAACCCCCACTAGTGGCTGAAAAAGGGTTAAAAGCGCCCGTAAAGCGCCACTACTGAAGCACTTTGCAGGCGCTTCGGCAGTGTTGGCCATTGATTTCAATGGCAGGGGCGTTTTGGGAGCGGTGTATTCACCGTTCCTAAACCACCCCAAAGATGCTGCTTGTAGGTGTCAGAGGAATAACAGAAACTTTGTTTGCCAATACCGGCATTTCCCTGTACGCCTGCATGGCAGAATGGCGAATCGGCGCATGCGGGTACGCGATTCAACGGACCGACTCACGGCGCAACGGCACACATACACGTGCAAGTTAGAGGGCCGCGAAATGGCGAAATGGCGTAAGCACGTACGCATCTTAGCCGCACACGTGAGTTCCCCTGGCGGCCCTATAAAAGGTAGCCCAGCACTCTGGCTTATTGCTGGTTTGTCATTTCAGCTTCTGTGTTCCTGTTCCTTAGTTCTGCTATTGACTCCTGCCTATTGTGACTTGGATTGCCTAAACCACCCTTAAACTTCTCCTGCACCTTGACCTCGGCTTGCTTAATGGATTCCTCTTTGTCTGCTCCAGTGTTTGACCCCGGATTCTCCTTAAGGACTTCGCTACTACCTGCTCCAGTGTTTGACCCCGGCCTGTCTTGGACTCTCCCATTGATTGATTCCTGTGTATGACCTTGGCTTGTTTAAACGGACTTCCTTCCTGCCAGCTTGCTGTGTTTGACCCCCTGGCTTCTCTACATACTTTGTTCCAGTTGTCTATTTCAGGACCAATGTGTTGGAGCCCCCAGTCTGATTCCTCTGCTGATCACCGTCCGGGTGTACCCTGCACAGACTTACTACCAGACGGAAGTTCAACACGCAAGCTCCTACTAGTGCCTGGCGACCTGTGCCCCTCTGTGCCCGATACCCTCTGTGCCACCTCCAGGGGTATAGCGCACTCAGTTGCAAGGGGAGCCTCTCTCAGCATCTCGGCCCTGGTGAGTACCCTGACAGTACAAACCAGCCATGTCAGAGGCCAACAGAGCTGGTTCTCCCCTTAAGGCACTCTGCCAGCAGGTGACAGCTCTTACTCAGGCTGTCCAAAGACTCCAAGATGGCTACTTCCAAATTGAGGGCCGTCTCCAGCACCTGATGTCCGCTCCAGCTCCTTCGGATGAAGCCTCAACCAGCGGGGTGGCCTCTCCCCAAGGTCAAGTCACCCCAGCACCTTCAGTTGTAATGCCTCTCCCTGAACCCAAAGTCCCCACTCCAGAACGATTTTCTGGAAACTGGAAGAAATTTAGAGCTTTCAAAAATGCTTACTTATTGTATCTAGCTCTTCAACCCAGGACTTTCCATTCAGAATCTGTAAAAGTGGGATTCGTTATTTCTCTATTATCTGAAGAACCACAATCTTGGGCTCATAATCTTCTTGAAAGAAGAGTTCTTTACTAGACTTAGTTGAAACTTTCTTTACCGCTATGGCTCAGTTATATGATGACCCGCAACGCACAGCTACTCTGCACACCCTTACCCAAGGAAAAAGACCAGTAGAGGATTACACCGTGGAATTTCGTAAATGGTCTGGAGACACCACCTGGAATGAGGAAGCCCTTAAATACCAGTACCATCAGGGTCCCTCCGAAACACTTAAGGATGAATTGGCACGTGTTGATACCCCTGACTCTCTGGAAGATCTGATCCAACTCGCCACTAAGCTCGACAGACGCCTGCGGGAGCGTCGCTCTGAACGCTTCCAGTCTTCACGGTTCCTGTGCCTATTGCGGGTCCCTCAGCTTCTGCTGACAGTGAGCCCATGCAACTGGGACCGATCCGGTCCCCACTCACTCCTGACAAGAGATTGCGATGGCGTCAAGCCAGTCTTTGCCTGTACTGCGGAGAAGCTGGCCATTTCTTACGTAACTGCCCTGTGAGACCCAGTAAGTACCGCTTACGGCATGCAATGAACTTTCAAGTTGCTGACTCCCATTCTCACCTTATCCTACCGGTCTCGATACAGGTGGCGGAAGAGGAAATTCGGCTGCTGACTATCGTTGACTCTGGAGCGTGCAGCTGTTTCCTGGATGCATCCCTTGCCCAAAGTCTGCACATCCCTCTTCAAGATAAGAAACAGCTCCTTCAGATTTACCTGGCAGACGGGTCTCTACCCAACTCCGAACCTATTACTCAAGAAACCATGCCCATTCTTGTCTCCACAGACTCCGGTCATCAGGAATTTCTTTGCTTCAACATCATCAACTCACCCATGTTTCCCATTATCTTGGGGTTCCCATGGCTAATGGCACACAACCCTCAGATCCTTTGGAGTTAAAAAAAAAAATCTCTTCTCTTCAGCATACTGCTCCCAGCATTGTTTTGTGCCAACCTCCAATAAGACTGTCCCCTGTTTGACCATACAACCAGTACCAGATACACTTACACATGTTCCTGCAGCATATCACGAGTTCCTGGACGTTTTTGACAAAAAGAAGGCCGATAGTTTACCACCCCATCGGCATTATGATTGCCCCATCGATCTGTTGCCCGGCTCCGAGATCCCGTTTGGCCGAATTTTCCCCTTGTCGGAGTCCAAGTTGGAAGCTCTCCGCCTCTACATTGATGAAAACCTTGAAAAAGGATTAATTCGTCCTTCTTCCTCCCCAGCCGGGGCTGGTATCTTTTTCATTGAGAAGAAGGATGGATCTCTCAGGCCATGCATAGACTATAGAGAGCTTAATAAAATCACCATCAAAAATCGATATCCACTTCCTCTCATCCTTGAACTGTTTCAGCGGTTTCGATCTGCCCAAATATTTACCAAATTGGATTTACGAGGGGCATATAATCTTGTTCGGATACGTGCTGGGGACGAATGTAAGACAGCTTTCAGGTCCAGATTCGGTCACTTTGAGTACCTGGTGATACCTTTTGGGCTCTGTAATGCCCCAGCTACGTTCCAGCATCTAGTCAATGATATTTTCCGGGAATTCCTAGATAACTTTGTCATTGTCTATCTTGATGATATTTTAATTTTCCCTACCACTATATAATTACATCGAGACCATGTCAAGAAAGTCCTCTCAGTTCTCAGAAAGCACGGCCTGTTCTTAAAGGGAGAAAAGTGTGAATTTGAAAAGACTACCATCCAGTTCCTTGGCTTCATCATCACTACTGAAGGGGTAGCCATGGATCCACAAAAAGTTAAAGCCATCCAGGAGTGGCCGGCCCCCTCAGACAAAAAAGGAGTCCAGCGATTTATTGGCTTTGCCAATTTTTATCGCAGGTTTATTAGGGGGTTCTCCTCAATTATCTCTCCCATCACTCAATTAACCCACCAACAAATCAAATACTGATGGTCCCAGGAAGCTCAAGATGCCTTTGCCAAACTAAAGAATCTATTCACGTCAGCACCCATACTTCAGCATCCGGATCCCACTCTATCTTATGTACTTGAAGTTGATGCCTCGGAATCCGCCACAGGAGCCATCTTGTCTCAGAGAAGTGGTATTAAAGCACTTCTCCATCCAGTAGCCTTTGCCTCCTGCAAACTAAGTCCTCCAGAGAGAAATTATAATGTTGGTGATCGGGAATTATTAGCCATAAAGACTGCCCTTTAGGAATGGAGATACTTACTGGAGGGTGCGTCCCAGCCCATCATGATCTTCACTGACCACAAGAACCTGGAGTATCTCCGAACAGCCAAACGTCTTAGGCCTCGACAAGCCCGATGGGCATTATTCTTCTCCAGGTTCAATTTCCATATTTCCTATCGACCTGGTTCAAAAAATGGGAAGGTGGACGCACTTTCCCGTATGTTTCCAGAGGCCAATGAATCAACAGAACCTGAAACCATCCTATCCCCTCACAATTTTCTTCATCTCATTCAACCTAACCTTCAATCTGCTATTGAACAGGCCTCTAGTCAATGCACGGAATCCGAGATATCCTCCTTAGAAAAAAGAGATGGTTTGCTGTGGGCCCAGGACAAGGTTTTTGTCCCCTCCTCTGTAAGGCTTAGAATTTTACAGACTTTCCATGACCACAAAATGGCAGGACATTTCGGAGTACGGAAGACTTCTGAATTAATTCACCGCTCTTTCTGGTGGCCAGGTTGGAGGCAAGACTGTAAAAAGGATGTTCAATCCTGCATTACCTGCCAACGCAGCAAAGGGTCAAACACTAAAGCTTGGGGCCTCCTTAGGCCCCTATCTATCCCTGAAAGACCTTGGAGTGAGGTTTCTTTGTTGATCTACCTCCCTCTGAAAAATTTTCCACCATCTTAGTAGTAGTTGATCGCCTCTCAAAGATGGCACACTTTTTGCCCATGATTGGTACTCCTTCTGCTTTGACTACAGCAAATGTTTTTATTAAAGAAATAATAAGACTCCATGGTGTTCCCCACAACATCACCTCTGATAGAGGAATTCAATTTACCTCAAGATTCTGGAAAGACCTTTGTAAATCCCTGGAAATCAAAACCTCCTTTTCTTCAGCATACCATCCCCAAAGCAACGGCCAAACAGAAAGGACGAATCAGAGCTTGGAGCAATATCTCCGTTGTTTCTGCTCTAGCTCTCAGGATAATTGGTCAACCCTTCTCCCCTGTGCGGAGTTCGCCTATAATAATGCCACACATTCTGCCACCAACCAGACGCCTTTTTGGGCCAACTGTGGGTTCCACCCGTCTTTTCTGCCAAACTCCATTCCAGAAGTCGCAACCCCCGCAGTTCAAGACCGAGTAAACCTCATCCAATCTAATTTTTTACAGATCCAAAAGGCCATGAAGGAAGCTCAAGACAGCTATAAGGAATATTACAACAAAGGGAGAAGAAACAATCTGGAGTTTAAGATTGGGGATAAGGTTTGGCCATCTGCTGTCAATCTTAGATTGCCCTGTCCCTCACACAAACTTGGCCCAAAATTCATTGGTCCTTTTGAAGTAAAAAGGGTAATTAATCCTGTGGCCTTCGAACTAACCTTACCCAGTACTCTAATGCCCCGTACACACGGTCGGACTTTGTTCGGACATTCCGACAACAAAATCCTAGGATTTTTTCCGACGGATGTTGGCTCAAACTTGTTTTGCGTACACACGGTCGCACAAAGTTGTCGGAATTTCCGCTCGCCAAGAACGCGGTGACGTCAATCGCGTACGACAAGACTAGAAAAGGCTGGTTCAGAACCAAGCGCGGCACCCTTTGGGCTCCTTTTGCTAATCTCGTGTTAGTAAAAGTTTGGTGAGAGACGATTCGCGCTTTTTCAGACTCGTGGCTTTCAGATCGTTTTCTGCCATTCAGTTTGTGCTTGTGGGTTTGTATCTGCTCTTCAGTGCGTGCAAGCAAGTTCCGCATGACTTTAATTAGTCATTGTATTCTTTTTCGTTCATTACTGTTTTTCAGGTTGCTCTTCACAGGCCTTGCTGTTCTTCAGTGCGTTCTGTTACTTCGTTCTGAGCAGCTGACCGTTTTCTAGCCATGTTGCGTATGCGTACTCCTCGTAGAGTTCGTGCTGTGCGGGGGCTTGGTGTTGGGGTCCTGACCTTGACATAAGTCCAGTCCATGAACAGGGTGGGGAGGAGTTCATGGACCAAGAATTGGTTGCTTCAGCGTGACCAGTTCTCTCATATGCCTTTGCTCCGTGAGATCCGTGAGAATAATCCTGATGATTTCAGGAACTTTCTCAGGATGACGGACCCCGTGTTTCACCGTCTGTTGGCTTCGCTGACCCCTTATATCAGCAGGCAGGATACCTGCATGAGGCAAGCCATCACTCCGGAGCAGAGGCTCGTCGCTACCCTGCGGTACTTGGCGACAGGGAGAAGCCTGCAGGACCTCAAGTTCTCAACAGGCATCTCCCCCCAGGCAATGGGTATCATCATCCCAGAGACCTGTTCTGCCATCATACAGGTCCTACAGAAGGAGTATATGAAGGTAAGATTTTTATCCTTTAATGTCACATTTTATTGTATTGAATGTTTGCTAATATATTGTATTTCTTTCCTCATTCCCTAATTACCATGATTGGAATATGCTGTGAATGTCCCCTTTCTCCTCATGCATGCTGGATTTTTATGTAATTATTATTTTAGGTCCTTAATACATATTTGCCCTTCAATAACCTCCCCAGCATGGTGTCTCCTGGCCTATATTCACCTCATGTAGTCACTGAACAATGTATTTTATCAGCTCCATAGTAGTGCTTTACCCCAAACACCCCCTAAAATGTTTTGAAATGTTATTTTTTCTTTAAATTCAGGCAGAGTGCCAGAGGCTTTTTTTTTGTGGTGTCCCCAAATAATTTTTAGTAACCCTCCCTCCACCAACTGCTAACTCAGCTGATCCCAATTCTCTATCTATCCTCAATCATCTATCTGCTGACTTTGCCAAACCCATACACACTATACCCATCTCTTTTGTGCTCAGATGTATGGATGAATTACCCAAAGCACGTAGTGCAAGGGCCTGCCTGTATACTTTCCAATGGTACTGTTTAAAGTTTTTGGATCCTATTATTATCTTGATAGGTAATAGCAGAATGTCCAAATGTCCTCAAATGTGTACAGTGTGTATTTATATCTTTGTATTATGACACTTCTTACCTGTCCAGAGAAATTCTTTGTGGACATTCACTGCTTGTGTTTGTTTTAGCTGACCCTGACAGAAATGTGTTGAGTGCAGAAAATGGCGTGATTGTGTAACCTTATACAAAGCATTGTTGGCTGTTATTTACTAAATGCAAAAACACATTTCACTACAAGTGCACTTGCAACTGCACTGAACCTGCACTTGTAGTGCAAAGTGGATTTGCCCTTAGGAAATAACCCCCATTTTCCCTGAAAACAGCAATTACATCACCCCAAAAGTGTTGTAGTGTTGAGACAATAATAATCCACACATTCTTGATGAACCAACTTTTTTATACCTGCACAATCACATGTGCATTTACCAAAGGTTTTTAAAACAAACCAACATGTTTGTTGTATAACAATTTTTTGGGTGGCATTATCAAAAATAGAAATGTCCATTTACGATAAAACAGGCCTATGTAAAACCAAGAAGAAAGACAAAAAACTTGAACTTACAAAGTTCACATTAGGTAAAACCTGAAGGCAATATCAGACATCAGTATTTAGGAACTGTGTTTGATATTGCGTTCAGATGGGGGGAAATCACCCCCGGAAAAGCCAAATTTGGAAGATGCACAGCAATTTACGAATGTCAACATGTGCTATCTGCCATCACGGGGGATCAAGGGACGTGTTTTGGGGGAGCAAGCCCTTCCTCACCGCTACTTTATAATTGAGGAAGGGGTTGCACCCCCAAAACGCGTCCATTGATCTCCCGTGATGGCAGATAGCACATGTTGGCACACTGTGTGCATCCTCCAAATTTGGCTTTTCAAAACATTGCAAAAAGATTTAAAAACATTGTACCACAATCAAAAAAGTGATTTGGTGGGGTTTTAAATTCGCCCCAAAACATCAATGATGTTATTATTTCTTTTAATCACATCATTGATTTTTGTCTTTAGGTTCTCCAATTCCAAATTACACCCCATGATCTCCCCGATCAGCATCTGGGCACTTTCGGATGTGAAAGGATCTCGATCACCTAAAAAGAGAGAAACCAAACAAAAACAGGTATCAAAAATCTGCCAGCATCCATCTCTTACCTGAGTCTGTGGTCGCAGACACTCACCTGTTGTGGTGGCAAGTTCAACCACATCTTCTTCCTCCTCCTGCTCTTCTTGGGATGGTGGTATTTCCCCTTCTTCCCGAGGTGGGGGGTCTCTGTTCTCCTCGGATGAGGGGTGTCCTCCGAGTCTTCTCTCCCCTATGTAAAACAAAAATGGTATAATTAGCACACAGTGATTTGATGGCAGAACTATAAATAGGAAACATTGCTTGGAAGTGGGGTACAATTGTCTATTTTAGCAGAGTTCCAAGATGTCGCTTTTTTATTGTCCTTTGCCAACCTGCAATACTTTACCTGTTTAGTACAAGCTTCACAGATGGAGACACCCCTATAGTATATACTGGAGCAGCTGTGTGGCCCCCCTAATAAAAATGGTGTTCTTGTGTCCCACACTAGTGCTCCAGTGTCCAGATGTGAAAACAGCTGCTCAGTGTCCTCTCCTTACACAGAATCTAGTTTGCATTTCATTCTAGTAACAAACCCATCTACACAACCAAATATTTTTCATCGAAGTAGGCCCTAAAAATGTGGGCAAATGCATATGGCAGAAACAATGTTGTTTTAGAGGGTAAAAAAAAAATTTGTAGACGAACGAATAATGGGCCCATGAACATTAAAGTTGACAGTTTAAACTGTACAATTAAGATAAGCATATGGAGCAGCACGAACGTAATAAAGACAAAAATAATAGGAACACAGCACAACTACTTACTTTTTTGCAGCACTCTCCGGATCTTTCGGTACTGCTCGGGCTCTCTTAATTTTAGGTCCGACCACCGTTTCCTGAGCTGATCTTTCGATCGTCGTAGTTTCTGTGCAGACTTTGGATCACTTTAGCAATGATTTTGGCATTTCTGATGTTGGGGTGGGGGTAAGGCCCATACTTGTCGTCATAGTCGGCTTTCTTCATGATGTCCACCATCTCCAACATCTCCCCAAAGGACATATTTGTCGCCTTAAATCGTCTCCTTCTGGATCGGGACGTTTCCGGATCCGGGCTTTCCTCCTCCTCCTCCTCGTTTCTAGAATTAGCACGCACCTGCTCTAACTCCGCCATGTGCTCTTCACCCACTGCGCCGAACGAAAAGGGGCAGGGAATAGACTAGAAAGAACGTCAGGGGTGGGCGGAGTTACACGCATGCTCAGTGTGTATAAAGCTTAACACGCGTGCGTAGTACGTACGATCTGTGAGTGGAGGAAGGAGCATTGGACGCACCGATCGTAAGAACGAAGGTAAGAGACAAACTTGTGCCTATACTGCTTCTATATTGAGGCCTATATTGTAACAAGATTAGGAGAGTTTTATCTGACATTAGGCTTTGTCTTGTGTTGTGTCTTGCAGTGAACATGGATATGCTACTGAAAGACAATGACTTCATGTCAGTATTCCTAGATATGTTAAGGGAGCTGCCATGTCTGTGGGAGATTAACCACCCCATTACAAGAACCAAGCAAAGAGGAAGACAGCACTGGGGCAATTGTGTGAAATTGTGAAGCAGGTGATCCCCACGGCAGACATCACATATTTGAAGATCTTAATTGGTGGCCTGAGGAGCACTTATCTAAGGGAGCGCAAGAAAATCCTGGATTCACAGAGATTCGGAGCAGCAGATGACATCTATGTCCCCAGGATGTTGTACTACGACAGGCTGCATTTTCTGGCAGGCCAGACTGAACCCAGGCCATCCCTCTCCAGTCTTCCTTCCATGCTTCCTTCCCCCCCGGCTGAGGCTTCTGACGCCCAACCTGGGCCTTCCAGGCCAAATGTGGAGGAGCCCAGATTGAGCCAGGTATAGCATTTCTCTAAATATTTCTGCTTGTCCAATCAATGATGTTAACTAGATGTTAGTTTGGAGTACTAATTTAGGATTGTGATTGAGGAAGCAAAAACTAAAACCATGTCCCTTTTTCATACACAGGGAAGTCTCAGCCAGGAGGTGGCCGGGCCGAGCCGGCTGGCTGATCTGCAGGTCCCTCCACTCCCCCTGGAAAGAGAAAGTGGCAGGAGGAGGAGTGCTCTAATCTGCTGCTTTCCGGATCTCTGCGACTTCGGGACCAGACTGCCCTCCCTTACATATGGACTCCTCAGGCCACCAATTTTGATGTTCAAGAATTGATGTCTGCCCTGGGGGTCCCAGGCTTCACTAATTTCTCCTGTTGATCCAGTGTTGCCTTCCTCTTTGTTTGGTTCTGATCCCTTAATAAAGGATTTTTGTTTTGAATTATACTCTCCTATGTGTTTTACTTCCAAAAGGACAGTTTGTTGGTGAGGATTCAGGTACATTTCAAAAATACAATGTGAAATGAACAAGGGACACCAACAACAAACAATCTCCTTGAGATTAAATAATAAAAGATATTAATGGTGTTGGGGTAACTTGACACACAAAACACACACAAAAATATTCTGGAGTAAAAATAAAAATAACATTGAACAAAGATCAGCCTTGTAAAAAATACAAACATTAAATCTAAAAAAAAAAAGGCTTAAAATCCCTAAAAAAATAAAATAAAAAAAAAACATTCTGTCAGATGTGACAACTAATAACAATATATTCAGGGAATCCCAATAAAAAAACAAAAATAAAACTTTGTGAGAAGTGTGTGTGAATATGAGCAGCAAAACTACTTAATTCTTGTCACATTATAAAGAAGAAGAGAGTGCGCTGTATTAAACCATTTTTGACATTGCAGCGTGACGAAAGTGCAGTATCTATTGCGAACGCTAAGTTTACCAGAACGAGCTGTTCCGTGCCGGAATTTCTTCTGAGCATGCGTGGCACTTTGTGCGTCGGAACAGGCCGCACACGGTCGGAATTGACGCGATCGGATTTTGTTGTCGGAAAATTTTATCTCCTGATCTCCAACTTTGTGTGTCGGAAAATCCGAGGGAAAATGTCCGATGGAGCCCACACACGGTCGGAATTTCCGACAACACACTCCGATCGGACATTTTCCATCGGAAAATCCGACCGTGTGTACGGGGCATAAGAATTCATCCGGTGTTCCATGCATCCCTACTAAAACCAGTAGTTCCCAATTCTTTCTCAGGACGGGAGGAACCTCCACCTCCACCAGTGGAGGTAGAGGGCGAAGAAGAATTTGAGGTGGAAGCAATTATGGACTGTAGAAAGAGGGGTAGGCAGACTCAGTATCTGGTGAAATGGAAAGGGTACCCACCGGAAGATAACTCCTGGGAACCTGCCAGTAATATACATGCACCTCGTTTGGTTCAGAATTTTCACAGGCGACACCCAGGGATATTAACCAGGTTGGGCATCCGGAGGCTGCCCCTCGGGGGGGGGCACTGTCAGAGGAATAACAGAAACTTTGTTTGCCAATACCGGCATTTCCCTGTACGCCTGCGTGGCAGAATGGCGAATCTGCGCATGCGGGTACGCGATTCAACGGACCGCGTCACGGCGCAACGGCACACATAGACACACATATTTCAGGACCAAGGTGTTGGAGCCCCCAGTCTGATTCCTCTGCTGATCACCGTCCAGGTGTACCCTGCACAGACTTACTACCAGACGGAAGTTCAACACGCAAGCTCCTACTAGTGCCTGGCGACCCGTGCCCCTCTGTGCCTGATACCCTCTGTGCCACCTCCAGGGGTATAGCGCACTCAGCTGTAAGGGGAGCCGCTCTCAGCATCTCGGCCCTGGTGAGTACCCTGACAGTAGGACTTTTTTTCCCGCTCCAGTGTGAAAGCACTCGGGCTTTCACACTGGAGTGACAGGAGAGGCACATTACAGGAGCTTTGCGGGTGCTATTTTTAGCACTAAAACGCCTGTAAAGCGCCTCAGTGTGAAAGTGGCCTAAGAGAGGCATGGACTTTAGAAAGAAAGAGACATAATTTTGCCCCTGTACAAATAATAAGTAAGACCTCATCTGAAATGTGCAGTTCAGTTTTGGGCACCAGTTCATAAAAAGGATATTAGGGAACTGGAAAAAGTGTAGAGAAGGGCAACCAAACTAAAAAAGAGGCATGGAAAAGCTCAGTTAAGAGGAACGAGTAGCTGAACTGAATTTATTCTCTCTTAAGAAGAGGAGATAAAGGAGGATATGATCAACATGCATAAATACATAAACATGGTCCATATATTGAACTTGGTATTGAGTTATTCACTTTAAGGTCATCACAGAGGACAGGGGGGCTCTTTACATCTGGAGGAAAAGAGATTTAATCTCCAAATATGTAAAGGCTTCTTCACAGTAATGCCCTGTACACACGGTCGGATTTTCCAACGGAAAATGTGCAATCAGGGCTTGTTAAGTAGTTTTGCTGCTGATATTCACACAGAGTTCTCACAAACTTCTTTCTTTATTATTTTTCGTGATTTCATCAATATAATATTTTTATTTGTCACATCTACCGAAAAAAAATATTTTTTGGATGTTTTTATCTTAAATATGCTTTTTTTAAATTTTTTTTAAAGCCTGATCTTGTGTTTTATTCTTATTTTTTTTACTCCAGAATAGTTTTCGGTGTGTTTTGTGTGTCAAGTTACCACAACACCATTATTATCTTGTATTATTTTATCTCAAGGAGATTGGTGTTGGTGTCTCTTGTTAATTTCACATTGTATTTTTGAAATGTACCTGCCTCCTCACAAACAAACTGTCCTTTTTGAGGGAAAACACACATAGGCGAGTATAATAAATTAAGGCTAACATTTATTAAGGGGTCCTAACCAAATAAAGAGGGAGGCAACGCTGAAGAAACAGCAGAAATTGGCGAAGCCTTTGGCCCCCAGGGCACACATTATTTTCCTGCAAAATTGGTGGCCTGAGGAGTCCATATATAGGGGAGTACAATCTGGTCCAGAAGTCCAAGAGATCATGAACAGCAGCAGATGACATGTATGTCTCCAGGCTGTGGTCATACAAGAGCCTGCATCTTTTGTCAGACCAGACTGAACCCAGGGCCATCACTCTCTGGTCTTCCATCCACGCTTCCTTCCACGCTGTGTCTGTGGTGGTGGAATTGTGGCAGGAGGAGGAGGAGGATGATGCAACTCACTCAGGTCTCTTCATGAGTGGGGGTGGCTCTGAGGGACGCAGAAGCCTCCTGAATCAGCCTGAGTGCTGAATCCTCCACGTTACTCCCCTTCCTGGGTCTTTTGTTTGGAAGGCGGAGGGGAGGAACCTGGGATTCTGTCAGGCTCCTACTGGGCCCGGCCTTCTCCTGGCTGCCACTTACCCCCGCCTCCTCCTGGCTGCCACTAACCCCCGCCTCCTCCTGGCTGCCACATTCCACAGCCTCCTCCTGTGTGCCACATTCCACAGCCTCCTCCTGGCTGAGGACTTCCTGTGTATGAAAAAGGGACATAGTTTTAGTTTTTTCTTCATCAATCACACACACTTTTCATCTCATGACTGTTGAAAATTGAATGTTAACAAATATAACAGATTATAATTCTGAGCCCAGCATTTTTTTATTTTTGTCCCAATTATTTTTGCCCACTACTGTCTATTGATATGTAAAACACTTTATTAAATCAGCAATTAGTGATCAATACTAACATCTAGTAAACATCATTTATTTATTGACCAGAAATCTGTAGAACAATGCTATACCTGGCTCCAGCTGGGCTCCTCCACTTCTTCCTGGCTGGAAGTCCCAGGTTGGACATCAGAAGCCTCAGCTGGGGTGGAAGTTAGGGTGGAAGGAGGAGTGGAAGGAAGAGTGGAGAGGGATTCCCTGACTTCAGTCTGGTCTGTCAGAAATCACAGTTTCTCATAGTACCACAGCCTGGGTACATAAATGTCATCTGCTGCAGCTCCTGATCTTTGGGAATCCTGGACCTTCTTGCACTCCCTAATATAAGTGCTCCTCAGGCCACCAATTTTGGCTTTTAAATAGGGGATGGTTGCCGTGGGGACCAAAGGCTTCACCAACTCCAGCAGTTTCTCCAGCGCTGCCTGCCTCTTTTGTTTATGATTATAAAGTGGATGTTTCACTTGCCACAGACAGGGCAGCTCCCTGTACTTGTCTATGAACAGGGGAGGAAGTTGTGGTCATTGAAGCCATCCAATTTCTCTGCAAGACACAACACAAGACAAACCCTAATGTTAGGCTAAACTCTCCTAATCTTGTCCCAATATAGGCCTCAATCTATAAGCAGTATAGGGCCAAGTTTAAATGTTACCTTCGTTATCACGATCGGCGCTTCTGATACTCCTGCCTCCGCTCACAGATCGTACATACTACGCACGCGTGTTACGCTTTATATACACTGCGCATGCATGAAACTCCTGACGTTCTTTCTAGTCTATTCCCCGCCCCTTCTCGTTCGGCGCAGTGGGGAAGAGCACATGGCGGAGACACAACAGGTGCGTGCTAATTACAGCAACGAGGAGGAGGAAAGCCCGGTGCCAGAAACGTCAGGATCCCAGAGGAGACAATTTAAAGCATCAAATATGTCCTTTGTGGAGATGGTGGAGATGGTCGACATCCTGAAGAGGGCCGACTATGACTGGAACTATGGACCTTACCCCAACCCCAATGTCAGAAAGGCCAAGATCATGACTAAAGTTGTGAAGAGTCTACACAGGAATTTTGGGGTACGGCGATCCAAGGATCAACTCAGGAAGCGGTGGTCGGACTTCAAAAAAGGGAGCACGATCAGTATAGAAGGATCAGGAGAGTGCTGCAAAAAAGTAAGTAGTTGTCCTGTGTTCCTATTCGTTATTTTTATAATGTTCGTGCTGCTCCATGTGCTTTTCTTTACTGTTGTACAGTTTAAAATGGCAACTTTCATGTTTATGGACACATTATTCGTTAGTAGGAAATATTGTTCGTTTCACCAATAAAACACCATGTTTTGTCCAGATGCATTTCAATACATTTTTTTCTGGCCTACTTCTCTTAAAATAATTTTGTTGTCTAGATGGGTTTGTAACTAGAATGAAATGCAAACTAGATTCTGTGTAAGGAGAGGATACTCAGCAGCTGTTTACACATCTGGACGCTGGAGCACTAGCGTGGGACACAAGAACACCCTTTTTATTAGGGGGCCCACACAGGTGCTCCAGTGTATACTATAGGGGTGTCTCCATCTGTGAAGCTTGTACAAAACAGGTAAGTATTCAAGCTTGACAAAGTGACAAAATATTTCTTCGTCTTGGAACTCTGCCAAAACAGACAATTGTACTTGAAATCTTGAAACACCCAATACGAGGACAATATGCGACCGGTCTAAACTATGTGGCATGTTCACCAATGCCAGGAGCCTGGCGGACAAGATGGGTGAACTAGAGATACTGTTGTACAAGGAGGATTTACAAAGGTTACAAAGGATGGGGAGATGGCAGAGGTATTGAATTTATTCTTCTCCTCAGTCTTCACGAGTGAATCGGGGGGCTTCAGTAACCAAAACTGCAGTGTTTATCCTCATGACACAACACAGGAAGCACCTACATGGTTAACAGAGGACGGAATTAAAATTAGACTTGAGAAACTTAACATTAATAAATCACCGGGACCAGATGGCTTGCATCCGAGGGTACTTAGGGAACTCAGTCAGGTGATTGCCAGACCGTTGTTCCTAATTTTTACAGACAGTCTATTGACTGGAATGGTACCAGCTGATTGGAGAAAAGCCAATGTAGCACCAATATTTAAAAAGGGCCCAAAAAACATCCCTGGGAATTACAGACCAGTTAGCCTAACATCAATAGTATGTAAACTCTTGGAGGGGATGATAAGGGACTATATACAAGATTTTAGTAATAAGAATGATATCATTAGCAGTAATCAGCATGGATTCATGAAGAATCGTTCTTGCCAAACCAATCTATTAACCTTCTATGAGGAGGTGAGTTGCCATCTAGATAAAGGAAGGCCCGTAGACGTGGTGTATCTGGATTTTGCAAAAGCATTTGACACAGTTCCCCATAAACGTTTACTGTACAAAATAAGGTGCGTTGGCATGGACCATAGGGTGAGTACATGGATTGAAAACTGGCTACAAGGGCGTGTTCAGAGGGTGGTGATAAATGGGGAGTACTCAGAATGGTCAGGGGTGGGTAGTGGGGTCCCCCAGGGTTCTGTGCTGGGACCAATCCTATTTAATTTGTTCATAAACGACCTGGAGGATGGGATAAACAGTTCCATCTCTGTATTTGCAGACGATACTAAGCTAAGCAGGGCAATAACTTCTCCGCAGGATGTGGAAATCTTGCAAAAAGACCTGAACAAATTAATGGGGTGGGCGACTACATGGCAAATGAGGTTCAATGTAGAAAAATGTAAAATAATGCATTTGGGTGTCAAAAATATGAATGCAATCTATACACTGGGGGGAGAACCTCTGGGGGAATCTAGGATGGAAAAGGACTTGGGGGTCCTAGTGGATGATAGGCTCAGCAATGGCATGCAATGCCAAGCTGCTGCTAATAAAGCAAACAGAATATTGGCATGCATTAAAAGGGGGATCAACTGCAGAGATAAAACGATAATTCTCCCGCTCTACAAGACTCTGGTCCGCCCGCACCTGGAGTATGCTGTCCAGTTCTGGGCACCAGTCCTCAGGAGGGACGTACTGGAAATGGAGCGAGTACAAAGAAGGGCAACAAAGCTAATAAAGGGTCTGGAGGATCTTAGTTATGAGGAAAGGTTACGAGCACTGAACTTATTCTCTCTGGAGAAGAGACGCTTGAGAGGGGATATGATTTCAATTTACAAATACTGTACTGGTGACCCCACAATAGGGATAAAACTTTTTCGCAGAAGAGAGTTTAATAAGACTCGTGGCCACTCATTACAATTAGAAGAAAAGAGGTTTAACCTTAAACTACGTAGAGGGTTCTTTACTGTAAGAGCGGCAAGGAAGTGGAATTCCCTTCCACAGGCGGTGGTCTCAGCGGGGAGCATTGATAGCTTCAAGAAACTATTAGATAATCACCTGAATGACCGCAATATACAGGGATATGTAATGTAATACTGACACATAATCACACACATAGGTTGGACTTGATGGACTTGTGTCTTTTTTCAACCTCACCTACTATGTAACTATGTAACTATGTAACCCCACTTCCAAGCAATGTTTCATATTCCTATTTCTGCCATCAAATATCTGTGTGCTAAGTATACCTATTTTTTTTTACATAAGGGAGAAAAGACTCGGAGGACACCACTCATCAGAGGAGACAACAGACCCCCCACCTCATGAAGAAGTGGAAATGCCACAAAGCCAACAGGAGGAGGAGGGAGACATTGTGGAAATTGTCACCACAACAGGTGAGTGTCTGCGACCACAGCCTCAGGTAAGAGATGGATGCTGGCATATTTATAATACATGGTGTGTTTTTGTTTCTATATTTTAGGTGATCGTAATGTTGTGGATGAAGGTCATTTCACCAGTGAAAGTGCCCAGATCCTGATCGGGGAGATCATGGGGTGTAATAGGGACTTGGAAAACATCAAGCAAAACATCAATGATGTTCAAAACAAAATGAAGAACATCATTGATGTTTTAGGGAGAGTTTAAAACCCCTGAAAATCCCTAATTTTTTCAGCTTTTTTTCACATTTTTTAACATATTCTCGAAAAGCCAAATTTTGAAGATGCATACAGTGTGTCAACCTGTGCTATCTGCCATCACGGGAGATCAATGTATGCGTTTTGGGGGTGCAACCCCTTCCTCAGTAATAAAGTAGATGAGAGGAAGGGGTTGCACCCACAAAACATGTCCAAAACATGTCCCATGATGGCAGCTAGCACATGTTGACATTCTGCAATTTGTGTGCATCTTCAAAATTTGGCTTTTCCAGGGGTGACTTCACCCCAACTGAACGCAATATCAAACATAGTTTATTAATACTCATGTCTGATATTGCCTTCAAGTTCTACAAAAGTTGAACTTTGTAAGTCCAAGATTTGTGTATTTTTTGTTGGTTTTAAAAATGCCTGTTTTACCTTAAATGGACATTTCTACTTTTAATGTCACAGAAAAAATTGTTATAAAACAAACATTGGTTTGTTTTAAAAACCTTTTATAAATGCACATGTGATTGTGCTTTGATTAAAAAGATTGAGATTAAACAATGTGTGGCTTCTTCTTTCAATGCTCAAAAGCATTTTTGTGTTGTAAAATTGATGTTTTCATTGACAATGGGTGTTATTTAAATGAAAAAAGAGGAAAGAAATAAAACTAGGCTCACTTATCTCCTTCCAACCCAGTGCAATGAGTTTCCAAACAGATTAACACATGCTGGCACTGTGATTAATCACTGTAATCTGACTGCCACTTAAACTAAAAAATAAGTAAATATGAGATACAACAGTCTCACATTAAACAAACAAATGTGAAGACACATAATATCAAAGCGGCGCTCCTGTCAAATTGTTGAGAATTGACACAATTGCATATAGGATAAATGCACATAAAGTCACTAAACATTAAAACGCAGATCTGACAAGTGCTGAGAATTGACACAATTGCATATAGGATAAATGCACATAAAGTCGCTAAACATTAAAACACAGATCTGACATGTGCTGAGAATTGACACAATTGCATATAGGATAAATGCACATAAAGTCGCTAAACATTAAAACGCAGATCTAACAGGTGGATATATGTGAAGGAAAAGTTCGTGGCTAGCTTCATAAGTGAATAAAGAAGTGGAGATGGTCGGATAGTGCACCAATCACCGTATTCAAACCCATGCTCCACACACCCCTCTGGGGTTCAAACTCACCACAAAGTTGCAGATAATAAGCATTCACAATCTCCCACTGATTCACTGCTGGGGCGGCTTGGAAATCCACATCATCAGTGCATATAAGGAAAAAAAAAAAAGATAGGCTCCACATAGAGTAGTACTATTTTCCAAAGGTTTTATTAAAGATGTGTGTTGTCCAAGCTGTATATAAAAAAAGCCTTGCTGTTTCACATAACTGCCGTAAATATCCTCTCATCCAGTGACTTAGTGTCAGGTTTCCAAGCTGACAGTGTTCAGCCAAAGGAACAGAAATGGATCGGAAATGCCAGAAAGCCGTGCGAGAGACACTGTGAACCAGTGAGCCGCTCAGTACAAATCCTTCCCAAAAACTATGCTGGACATTAGAGTGCAGTATATGTAGATCTATTCAATATGCCATGAGATTGTTCCCTATGGGTGTTATTTACTAAAGGCAAATCCACTTTGTACTACAAGTGCAGTTTCAGTACAGTCTCAAGTGCACTTGTAGTGTAAAGTGTCTTTGCCTTTAGTAAATAACACCCAACAGTGCTTTATAATTTTACACAATCACGCCATTTTCAGGACTCCCCAAATTTCAGTCAGGGTCAGCTAAAAGAACGCCAAGCAGTAAATCAAAGCAATATTGATGGCCCCCCTACCCGCAAAGTATTCCATGTATCTTATACGGACCTCGCGGGCACTCTGGGGGGGCAAGCCAGCACGGCCAGCTTCAAGCACCGTCAGGGTTGGTTCATTGAGATTAATAATTCTGGCTTCAGGCCCAACTGAGCCAGCATAGTTCACAGATTTTCTCCTTAAAAAGTTGTGGAGAACACAGCAAGCCAGGATGATGTGATTGAGTTTATATTCCACCATGTGAATCGGTGTAAGAAATAGGCGGAACCGGCTGGCCATTATTCCAAATGTGTTCTCCACCACTCTTCTGGCCAGCCGCTAATTAAAAACCCTCTGGTCCAGGCTGAGGGTCCTCATAGGGAATGGCCGCATAAGATGGTCCCCCAGCGCAAATGCTTCATCCGCAACTAAGGTGAATGGGAGTTCTTCCGCATTGTCTTCTGGAGGTGGCAAGTCCAAGCTGCCATTCTGGAGACGCCTGTAGAACTCCGTGTGGGCGATGACTCCACCATCTGACATCCGGCCATTCTTCCCCACGTCCACATACAGGAATTCGTAAGTAGCCGACACCACCACCAACATCACAATACTATTGAACCCCTTGTAGTTGTAATAGTATGACCCCGAGTTGGGTGGTGGGATGATGTGGACGTGTTTCCCACCAATTTCCCCTCCACAGTTAGGAAAGTCCCACCGCTGGGCAAAGTGGGAGGCCACAGTCTGCCATTCCTGTGGGTTGGAAGGAAACTGTGGAGTCAAACAAGAAAAAAAAAAAATCGTTTTGCACTTAAACATGGAAAGCAGATTAGACACAAACATTCTTGGTCAACATCAGTTTAACATTTAGTTTAGGGAGTATTTTAAGACAAAAGTTATAAGGTCCACCTATCAGATCCCCCCCCCCATGGGCCATTTTTTAAATTTTATGGGGGGGGAGATGTTTTGGACAGGTAACCCTCTCCACTACATTGAGAGATGAATGCCTAAATAATGTGTGTTACTTTGGCCAGCCCCTACTTACACTATTGGCAGCCCACTGGACAGGTAAGAAGTGTCATAATACAAAGATATAAATACACACTGTACACATTTTAGCACATTTTTACATTCTGCTATTACCTATCAAGATAATAATAGGATACAAAAACTTTGAACATTACCATTTTAAAGTATTCAGGCAGGCCCTTGCACTACATGCTTTGGGGAATCCATCATTATATATGACCACAAAAGAGGTGGGTATAGTGTGTATGGGTTTGGCAAAGTCAGCAGATAGAGGATTGGTATCAGCTGAGTTAGCAGTTGGGGGGAGGGAGGGTTCCAAATAATTTTGGGACCCCCCAAAAAAAAACCTCTGGCACTCTGCCTGCATTTAAAGCACAAATTACAATTTTACACATTTTAGGGGGTATTTAGGGTAAAGCACTACTATGGAGCTGACAAAATACATTGTTAAGTGACTACACGAGGTGAATATTGGGCCAGGAGAGCATGCTGGGGAGGTAAGTGAAGGCAAAAAAACTAAAAATACAGCATGCATGAAGAGAAAGGGGACATTCACAGCATATTACAATCATGGTAATTAGGGAATAAGGAAAGAAATACAATACATTAGCAAACATTCTATACAATAAAATGTGATGTTAAAGGATAAAAATCTTACCTTAATATACTCCTTCTGCAGGACCTGGATGATGGCAGAACAGGTCTCCGGGATAATGATCCCCAGAGCCTGGGGGGAGATGCCTGTGGAGAACTTGAGGTCCTGCAGGCACCTCCCCATCGCCAAGTACCGCAGGGTGACGACCAGCCTCTGCTCCGGAGTGATGGCTTGCCTCATGCAGGTATCCTGCCTGCTAATATAAGGGGTCAGCAAAGCCAACAAACGGTGAAATATGGGGTCCATCATCCGGAGAGAGTTTCTGAAATCATCAGGATTATTCTCACGGATCTCATGGAGCAAAGGCATGTGACAGAACTGTTCACGCTGGAGCAACCAATTCTTGGTCCATGAACTCCTCCTCACCCTGCTCATGGACTGGGCTTGTGTCAAAGTAAGAACACCACCACCAAGCCCCCGCACAGCACGAATTCTACGATGAGTACGTACACGCAACATGGCTAGAAAATGGTTGGCTGCCTAGAACGAAGTAACAGACCGCACTGAAGAACAGCAAGGCCTGTGAAGTGTGACCTGAAAGTCAGTAAGTTTTTTTTACCTTTCTCTAAATCAACTGTGGGTATAGGATTGTTTATTTGTTTCCCCCCTTTCTATTGGTTGAACTGGATGGACTTGTGTCTTTTTTCAACCAGACTAACAATGTAACTATGTAGCTCTGCCAAAGTCTTTACAAAACTAGACTTTCTGGTGCATAAAACCTAGAACCAGATATGGACATTTTGAGTCCTTGGTTATGCCTTTTGGCTTCCTGCAACTTTCCAACACTTCATTTTGAGATCTACTGAACCATTGATTGCTTGTCTGGATAATATTCTCATCTTTTCTAATAACTTGGGGGGAGCATCGCAAGCATGTTTGCACTGTCTTTGAAAGGTTAAGAAAGGTTAAGGAAGAACCAACTTTATATTAATGAAGAAGATGCCGCTCTAGGCAGAAGTCCCATACACACCCACCCTGCTAAAGCAAACAGGTGCAGGCTCAGCGGTAGATCAAAATGTAAGAAAATTCCTGGATGGCCGCCCACTGATTCAACACCTTTATTATGTCAATATGAAATCCATACAATCAGTCCATACAATGCAGTGGTATGGGGGCAATAGTAACACGTTTCACACCGTGGGTCAGTGCTTAATCATAGCTAATGTGGGATTGTTTGTCTGTGCATATATATGGGTAAAAGGCCAATCAAAGATAACTCATCAAGACCACCCCTACACACCTTCTCATCAAGGAACACATGAAGGAGGCCATCACCTTTACCCTAAGCTTCTTTAGCAAAGCAGTGGTCATCTTGGAGGTGTGTTTTGGGTCGTTATCATGTTGGAATACTGCCCTGCGGCCCAGTCTCCGAAGAGAGGGGATCATGCTCTACTTCAGTATGTCACAGTTCATGTTGGCATTCATGGTTCCCTATATGAACTGTAGCTCCCCAGTTCCGGCTGCACTCATGCAGCCCCAGACCTCGACACTTGACTGTAGGCAAGACACACTTGTCTTTGTACTCCTTACCTGGTTGCCACCACACACGCTTGACATCATCTGAACCAAATAAGTTTATCTTGGTCTTATCACACCACAGTACATGGTTCCAGTAATCCATGTCCTTAGTCTGCTTGCCTTTAGCAAACTGTTTGTGGACTTTCTTGTTCATCATCTTTAGAAGAGGCTTCCTTCTGGGACGACAGCCATGCAGACCAATTTGATGCAGTGTATGGTGTGAGTGCTGACAGGCTGACACCCCGCACCCCTTCAACCTCTGCAACAATGCTGGCAGAACTCATAGTCTATTTCCCAAAGGCAACCTCTGGATATGACGCTGAGCACGTGCACTCAACTTCTTTGGTCCACCATGGCAAGGCCTGTTCTGAGTGGAACCTGTCCTATTAAACCGCTGTATGGTCTTGGCCACCATGCTGCAACTCAGTTTCAGGGTCTTGGCTTCTTTTAGCCTAGGCCATCTTCAGGTAGAGCAACAATTCTTTTTTTCAGATCCTCAGAGAGTTCTTTGCCATGAGGTGCCATGTTGAACTTCCAGTGACCAGTATATAAGGATGAGAGTGATAACACCAAATTTAACACACCTGCTCCTCATTCACATCTGAGACCTTGTAACCCTAACATGACACCGGGGAGGGAAAATGGCTAATTGGGCCCAATTTGGACATTTTCACTTAGGGGTATATTCACTTTTGTTGCCAGCGGTTTAGACATTAATGGCTGTGTGTTGGGTTATTTTGAGGGGACAGCAAATTTACACTGTTATACAAGCTGTACACTGTTGAAATTGTATTTGTGTTGCAATCACATATTTTTAAGAATTAGCGGTGGATAATTAAACTTTATTATATATATATATATATATATATATATTATATATAGTATATTGTATTATTTCATTTAAATGTCAATCTATACCAGGGTACAGAGAGAAACGAGAGAGAAGGATAGAATGGATAGGAAAATCGTTGATGTAGTTAGTTCTATCGATTAATAAATTATGTTATTTAATTTAATTTTATTATGTTTAATTTATATTAAATTTTTTTATTTATTTAAGAGAAGAGGAACAAAACCAGGAAGCTAGATGAATGGCCATCATGCTGTATAGCATGTGTCCCCCATCGTGGAATAAACACGCTGAAGTCAATGTGAAGGGACCAATCTAGATAATCCTAAGGACGTGTCTCACTTGTAAAAGTGAGCGCTGTCCCACTCAACGTTAAGGCCTGCTGGTTTTCTGGTATTCATATTGAAGATCCAGAAAACTTCTTTTTTGTACAAGGTTCTGAATTTATCAGCAACACTTCATTTCGAGATCTATTGAACCAGTGATTGCTTATCTGGATGATAATCAAATCTTCTCTAATAACCTGGGGCAGCATTGCAAGCATGTTTGCACTGTCTTTGAAAGGTTAAGGAAGAACCATCTTTATATTAATGTGGAGAAATGTAAGTTTGAACTAACCCAGATGCAGTTCTTGGGATATATTATTTCTCCTAAAGGAGTGAGCATGGATCCTGAGAAGATCAAAGTAGTGGTGGATTGGCCTGCCCCTGGAAACATTAAGGAAATACAATTTGTTGGATTTGCCAACTTCTACAGACAATTCTCTAAGGTGATAGCACCAATTATACAGCTAACAAAGAAAGGGATGCCCTTTGGGTGGACACCTGAGGCACAGACTGCTTTTAGTAAGCTAAAGATTCTTTTCACTTCTGCACCAATATTGGTACAACCCGATCCTGGAATTCCTTTTACAGTGTAGGCCTCAGACTCTGCCGTGGGAGCTATCCTTTCTCAGCGAAAAGAAGAAAAGATCAGCTTCATCCTTGTGTGCATTTCTCTCACTTAACCACTGGTACATTTACATTGGCAGAATGGCACGGCAAATGGGCGTAAAGGTATGTCCCTTTGAATTTGCCGCCTGCCGGGAGCTCCGTAAATGAGGTCGCGGGTCCCGCGGACTCAATTGCCGGGAGTCTCACGGAGCTGAAGAACGGGGAGATGCTAATGTAAACAAGCATCTCCTCGTTCTGCCTAGTGACACTGTCACTGATCATAGCTCCCTGTGATTGGGAGCTATGATCAGTAAAGTGCTGTTCGTAGCCCATCCCCCTAACAGTTAGAAACCTTCCCCAGGACACGCTTATCCCCTCCCTAGCCCCCTAGTGGTTAACCCCTTCACTGCCAGTGTAATTTTTACAGTATTCAGTGCAATTTTATAGCACTGATCGCTGTAAAAATGACAATGGTCCCAAAAATGTGTCAAAATTGTCTGATGTGTCCGCCATAATGTCACAGTCAAGATAAAAATCGCAGATTGCCACCATTACTAGTAAAAAAAAAAATTATTAATAAAAATGCCATAAAATGAACCCCTATTTTGTAGACGCTATAACTTTTGCGCAAACCAATCAATAAACGCTTATTGCAATTTTTTTTACCAAAAATATGTAGAAGAATACTTATCGACCTAAAGTGAGGAAAAAAATATTTTTTTATATATTTTTTGGGGATATTTATTATAGCAAGAAGTAAAAAATAATGCGTTTTTTTCAAAATTGTCGCTCTATTTTTTATAGCACAAAAAATAAAAATCACAGGGGTGATCAAATACCACCAAAAGAAAGCTCTATTTGTAGGAAAAAAAGGATGCCAATTTTGTTTGGGAGCCACGTCACACGACCGCGCAATTGTCAGTTAAAGTGACGCAGTGCTGAATCGCAAAAAGTGCTCTGGTCTTTGGCCAGCGAAATGGTCCGGGGCTTAAGTGGTTAATGTTGCCAGCTGAAAAAAAAAATGACATTGGGAATAAGGAGTTGCTGGCAATTAACCGCTTCCCGACCGCCGCCTGTACATTTATGTCGACACAATGGCACGGACAGGCAAATGGGTGTACAGGTACGTCCCTTTAAATTTGCCGCCGTGCCATCGCGTGTGCGCCCGCCGTGAGCTCCGTGAGTGTCATTGTGGGTCCTGCAGACTCAATGTCCGTGGGGATACCCGCAATCGTCTCACGGAGAGGAAGAACAGGGAAATGCTGATGTAAACAAGCATTTCCCCGTTCTGCCTAGTGACACGATCACTGATCACAGCTCCCTGTAATTGGGAGCGGTGATCAGTGTCGAGTCACACATAGCCCCTCCCCCCACACTTACAATCACTCCCTAGGACACAATTAACCCCTACAGTGCCACCTAGTGTTAACCCCTTCACTGGCAGTCACATTTACACAGTAATAATAGCATTTTTAATCGCACTGATCGATATATAAATGTAAATGGTCCCAAAATAGTGCCCTAAAGTTTCCCATGTGTCTGCCATAATGTCGCAGTCACAATAAAAATTGCTGATCGCCGCCATTACTAATAAAAAATATATATTAATAAAAATGCCATAAAACTATCCCCTATTTTGTAGACGCTATAACTTTTGCACAAACCAATCAATAAACGCTTATTGCGATTTTTTTTTTACCAAAAATATGTAGAAGAATACATATTAGCCTAAACTGAGGAAAAAAATTTTTTTTTATATATCTTTTTGGGATATTTATTATAGCAAAAAGTAAAAAAATAATGCGTTTTTTTCATAATTGTCACTATTTTTTGTTTATAGCACTAGGAAAGAAACTCCGAATGTACAATCCTGCCTCAAAGAACTTCCAAGGGGCCACAAGTTTCAAGACATTCTTGAGTCTCTTCAAAGAGCAGTATGAGAATAACCCACTTCTCAATCATCCTCCCACGAATATCATCCTTGACTACAAGAAAGTTTTTTGGACTCATGCACATTGTCTCTATGTACCTGTCAGGGCTGGGCTCAGCCCTTCCTTCTTTGAGCTGGCCACTCAGATATCAGCTAATTGCCAGCTCCTATCTCTCCACAGTGACTCACCTGTTGATGATATCCTGTTCGTCAGTTCTGCCTACTTAAGCCGTCCTGTCCAGATGATCTCTGCCTTCACCTTTGTCAGATCTCTAGAGATGCTCTCCTGTGTTCCTGTTAAAGACTTGCTTGGCTGACATTTCTTCTGGCTCCAGATCCTGCTTGCTGTTCTACTATGCTGTTCTCTGGCTCCCTGACATTTTGGCTTGTCTGACTATCCGCTCCAGTTCGTGAACTTTGGCTATGTTTTGACTACGTTTACTTTGATTACCTTTTTTTATTATTATTAAACAAGTGTGATTTAATTGTACTTCTGTCTCAGTCTGATTCATGGTTTCTGACAGTACCTGAATCTGTTCGGGTTAAAGCTCTCAGGTTGGTTTATAGCTTGTGGGGCATTTTGGGGTTTCTAAGACTGAAGAACTTTTGTCACGTTCCTTTTGGTGGCCTGGTTATAAGAAAGATGTTAAACACCATGTAGCCTCCTGCCTGACCTGTGTACACAATAAGATTCCCCGAGCTTCTCCTTTGGGGTTGCTCCAGCCACTCACTGTTCCCATCAAGACCATGGGGGTCAGTTTCTATGGACTTTGTGATAGATTTACCCCTCTCAAAAGAAATTTCCACTATCTTGGTCATCATCGACCATCTCACTAGAATGGCTATTTTATACCTATTAAGGGGGCACCTTCTGCTGAATAAACTGTAGAGTTAATAGTTTGAGAAGTATTTAAACTACATGGAATTGCTGATGATGTGGTGTCTAATAGAGGAGTACAGCCTACTTCAAAATTTGTAAAGGATTTTGCTCAGCTTTAGGTGTAACAGTCTACTTGTCCTCCCCTTTTCATCCTCATTCCAATGGCCAGACTGAGAAGACCAATTAAACCTTGGCGAAGTGCATTCAGTGTTTTGTCAGTTATCTTCAGGATGACTTGGTGGATTATCTTCCTACAGCAGAGTTTGCTTATAACAATTGTAAACCTAACTCCAAGTCCTTTGTACTTAAACAGCAGGTACCATCCAGTTTTTATTCCTGATCTCCCTATCTCAACTTCAATTCCTTCTGTTCTTAACAGATTAACTACACTGCAGGAGAATCAGGAGAAATTGATCGAGACTTTGAGGGAGGCTAAGGAATGTTAGAAGAAGGCTGCTGATAGACATCACAGATCACTTCCTTCCTTTGATGTGGGTGACAAGGTTTGGTTATCAACCAAAAATTTAAAGGTCCATGTTTCATCTGCAAATTTGGGTGAAAAGTTTGTGGGACCTTTCCAGATTTCTGCTCATATCAACCCAGTTACCTTTCAACCTTAAAACCTTCCAACAGTGTGAAGATTTACCCTGTTTTTCACATATCACTACTCAAACCATTTCATGAAAATTCTTCCACCTCCCCCAACTGTTGAGGTACAGGGTGAAGAAGAATTTGTGGTGGATAAAATTTCCTCACAAACCTGGCCCTAACACTTCCAGGGGACATCCTGGGAGGAGGGGAGTACTGTCAGAGTCTGGACTTTTTGCTACCACTTGATACCAACCTTTGGCTTGTTCTTCGACTATGCTTCTGCCTGATCCCATACTGCAACCACTTGTTACAGGCCCTTGGCTTGTTTACTGACTATGCTTCTGTTTGATCCTTACCCGCTATATCTGCTACTGGACCCCAGCTTGCTCACCTCTTGGTGGGGCGATCCTGAGGACCGTGACCCGGTAACTAATAAAAATAAAGAGGACTAGGTTGGGCTTTAATGTTAAAGAGATAACAAACACTTGACAGTGCAAAATACCCATTTTGAATAATGTATACATACATTTAACTTCCAGGTATACTTGGTAAGAAATGTTCTAGTGTATTGCAGCCCAAAGGTAAAAGAAATAGCAGTTGTAGTTCCCAGAATTTGCTGTACATAAAAGATTTTTGCATAAACATATGACAACTGTCTAGAAAGACCTAACATCGGGTTGTCGGCACTCTCACAAGTGTGGGACTCTAGCAAGGTACCCAATCGCAGTATATAACAGATGGGGTGCATTAACTCCCATGAACATGTGCAGGAGTAACATACACCCTGCCTGGTCAATTAGGGTCAATGAAGATCTGAACCCAGAAGATGTTGGCACTGGCAGTGCAGAATTTATAAGAGGGCAAAAGGGGAAAGTGCCATGGGCCCCCCCAAACAGAAGGTGCCCCCTATACAAAAATAGTATAAAAAATATATTACATAATAATAATAATAAAATACTTTCTTTTATTAATTGTATGAAAAATGTGTGACTGTCAATTAGAATGTAAACCAACTTTGTGTATGAGGACCTGAAGTGAACCTGAAGTACCCCGGACCCCCCAAGGTCTAAATCTGGCCCTAGGCACAGGCAAGGTAGCTCACAGATGTACAGCCCTGACCAAAAGTTTTGAGAATGACACAAATAATTTTCACAAAGTCTGCTACCTCCATTTTTGTGATGCCAATTTACATATACTTCAGAATGTTATGAAATTTGATAAGATGAATTGTAATTAATTGAAAAGTCACTCTTTCCCATGAAAATAAACTAACCCCACTGCATTTCAGCCCTGCCACAAAAGGACCAGCACACATTATGTTAGTTATTCTCTTGTTAATACAGTTGTCAGTGTTGACAAGGACAAGGCTGGAAATCACTCTGTAATGTGATTAGGTTAGAATAATAGAATGGAAGCTTTAAAAGGAGGCCGGTGCTTGAAATCATTGTTTTTTCTCTGTTAACCATGGTTACCTGCAAGGAAACATGTGCAGTCATCATTGCTTTACACAAAAATTCACAGATTCACAGGCAAGGATATTGCTGCTCCTAGGATTACACCTAAATCAATTATTATCGGATCATCAAGAACTTCAAGGAGAGAGGTTCAATTGTTGTGAATAAGGCTTTAGGGCACCCAAGTCCAGAAAGCGCCAGGACTGTTTCCTTCAGCTGATTCAGCTGCAGGATCAGGGCACCGCCAGTGTAGAGCTTCCTCAAGATTGGCAGCAGGCAGGTGTAAGTACATCTGCACGCACAGTGAGGTGAAGACTTTTTTAAGGATGGCCTGGTGTCAAAAAGGGCAGCAAAGAAGCCACTTCTCTCCAAGAAAAACATCATGACAGACTGATATTCTCCAAAAGGTACAGGGATTGGACTGCTGAGAACTGGGCTAAAGTCATTTTCTTTGATGAATCCACTTTCCGATTGTTTAGGGCATCCGGAAAAAACCTTGTCCAGAGGAGAAAAGGTGAGTGCTACCATCAGTCCTGTATCATACCAACAGTAAAGAATCCTAAAACCATTTATGTGTGGGGTTGCTTCTCAGCCAAGGGAGCGGGTTCAATCACAATTTTTCCTAAGAACACAGCTATGAATAAAGAATGATACAAAAACATCCCCCGAGAGCAACTTCTCCCAACCATTCAAGAACACTTTGGTGACTATCAATGCCTTTTCCAGCACAATAGGGCACCTTGCCATAAGACAAAAGTGATAAGTGGCTTGGGTAACAAAACATAGAAATTTTGGGTCCATGGCCAGGAAACTCCCCAGATCTCAATCTTATTGAGAACTTGTTGTCAATCTTCAAGATGCGAGTGAACAAAAAAAACACAAATTCTGACAAACTCCAAGCTTTGATTATGCAAGAATAGGCTGCCATCAATCAGGATGTGGCCCAGAAGTTGATTGACAGCATGCCAGTTCGAATTGTAGAGGTCTTGAAAGAGAAGGGTCAACACTGTAAATATTGACTCCTTGCATAAACGTAATGTAATTGTCAATAAAAGCCTTTGACGGTTATGAAATGCTTGTAATTATACTTCAGTATACCATAGTAACATCTGACAAAAAGATCTAAAAACATTGAACCAGCAGACTTTGTGAAAAATAGGATTTTTTATAACAGCTTACCTGTAAAATCCTTTTTTTTTTATGTACATCACGGGACACAGAGCCTCAGTAATTACTGATGGGTTATATAGGGTATCACTAGATGATTGGACACTGGTCACACCCTAAACAGGAAGTTCAGCCCCCTATATAATCCCTCCCCTTCAAGGATACCTCAGTTTTGTAGCAAAGCAATATAAGTGTATTAGAAGAGGGGTGGGACCTCTGTGTCCCGTGATGTACATCAAAAGAAAAGGATTTTACAGGTAAACTGTTATAAAAAATCCTATTTTCTTTCTCGTACATCACGGGACACAGAGCCTCAGTAATTACTGATGGGATGTCCCAGAGCAATGCTATCTGAGGGGAGGGGAACCACAACCAAGTAGGGTGTAATCAGACCTGAGGACCTTGTACCACTGCCTGCAGCACACTACGCCCAAAGGCGATATCCTCATGCCTTTTCACATCCACCTGATAAAATCTGGTGAATGTATGAACTGAAGACCAGGTTGCGGCCTTGCAGATTTGAGCCATAGAGGCCCGGTGATGCACCGCCCAAGAAGCACCAATAGCCCTTGTGGAATGTGCCTTGATCTGAAATAGAGGAATTTTCTGTTTCAAACCATAAGCTTGAATAATCATCTGTCGAATCCATTTAGAAATGGTAGATCTTGACGCTGCCTGTCCTCTATTGGGACCTTCTGGCAGCACAAACAAAACACCCGTTTTGCGCACTTGAGCAGTTGCTTCCAGATAAGCTTTGACTGCTCTTACTACATCCCAAGAATGTAGGGACCTTTCTTCCGAGAACGGGGATCAGGAAAAAAGGAAGGCAGAACAATGTCTTGGCTTAGATGAAAATCTGAAACCACCTTCGGTAAAAAACTAGGATGAGGGCGCAATACCACTCTATCCTTGTGTACAATCAAATAAGGCTCTTTACAGGAAAGAGCTGCTAATTCTGATACTTTTCTAGCAGAAGAAATGGCTACCAGAAAAATTAACTTTCTTGTCAACAAGACCAAGGGAAACTGACGTATTGGTTCAAAAGGCGGTTTCTGTAAGACAGAACCAAATTCAAGTCTCAGGGGTTTAGGGGCGCCTTAACCAGAGGATTAAGATGCGTCACCCCCTGCATAAAGTTTCGGACCAAAGAATGTGAAGCAAGTGGCTGTTGAAATAATACTGATAAGGCCGAGACCTGGCCCTTGATGGTACTCAAGGCCAGCTTCATCTCTAATCCCAATTGTAGAAAATCAAGAATTCTACCAATCACATATTTTCTGGGATGCCAACCCCTGGATTCACACCAGGATACATAAGCTTTCCAGACTCTGTGATAAATTACTGTGGAAGCTGGCTTCCTTGCATTGATCAAGGTAGATATCACAAGGACCTGAAAGCCCACGGCTCTTCAGAACGTGGGTTTCAATAGCCAAACCGTCAAATTTAGCGTTTGTAAGGCAGGATGGAACACTGGACCTTGAGATAACAGGTTTGGGCATGACGGTAGGGTCCTCGAGGAACCCACCGTCATCCTTACTATTTCTGCATACCAAGTCCTCCTGGGCCAAGCGGGGGCTACCAGAAGTACCGACTTTCCTGCCTGATCCTGCAAAGGAATCGTGGCAGTAGCAGAATAGGCGGGAATGCATAAACCAGTGAGAACTGATGCCACAGAATCACCAACGCATTCGTCCCGTATGCAAGAGGATCCTTTGTCCCTGCCACAAATTTGCCCTGATGATTGATATAAGCCACTGCTGTGGCATTGTCGGACTGGATCCTGACTGGGCAACCCTGTAGCCTGAGAGTCCAGGTCTTTAGGGCTAGATATGCCGCACGGATCTCCAGAATGTTGATGAGTAGAGTCCTCTCGGTTTTGGACCATACCCCTTGGACCGCAGACTGTTCCAGAACTGCTCCCCAACCTGAAAGACTGGCATCCATTGTTACCACCGTCCAGGTGACCGGTAGAAAGGATTTCCCTTTCTGCAAGCTTTCGGGTATTAACCACCAATTGAGGCGCTGCATGAGACAGGTACATCGGAAAATCTAATGCCTGAACCCTCTTGTTCCAGGCCGACAGGATACTGTGTTGCAACAGTCCTGAATGAAACTGAGCAAAGGGAACTGCTTCGAACGAAGCTACCATCTTTCCCAGCAGCCTCATACAAAGGCGGACAGATGGACCCTTCTTGGCCCTGACTACCAGAATCAGCTCCCTTAAGGCAGTGATCTTTGCCTGAGGTAAAAATACCTTCTTCCTGGCTTGTATCTATGATCAGACCCAAATACTCCAGTCTTCTTACTGGTTTTAGGAAAGATCTTTCTAGGTTGAGGATCCAACCTAGGTGTTCCAGATACTTGACTGTGGTCCTCAAGTTTCCGTTCAAACAGGCTACCGACCAGTCTATCAAGAGCAGGTCATCTAGGTATGCTATGACAGTTATACCCTGAGCCCTAATCTGGCCCGAGGAGGAGCCAAGATTTTTGTAAACACTCGAGGTGCAGTGACTAGTCCGAAAGGCAGAGCCACAAACTGGAAATGGCGCCCTCCTATCTCGAAGCGCAAGAACTTTTGATGAGCAGGAAAAATGGGCACCTGCAAATATGCATCTCTGAGGTCTATCGATGCCAGAAATTCTCCTCTCTGCAGGATGGAGACTACTGTCCGAATTGATTCCCTGCGAAAGGACCAAATCCTTAGGAATAGATTCAGATCCCTTAGATCCAGAATGGGTCTGACATCCCCATCTGGCTTTTGGACCATAAAAGGCTGGAATGTAAGCCCAATCCTTGATCCTTCGTGGGAACCACCATAATGACCTCTTGGGACAAAAACCGCTCTAACGCTAGAAGGAGCGACTGCTTTTTCTCTGGATCTCTGGGGACATTTGATCTGAGGAAACGAGGAGAGGGAAATCTTGGAACTCCAGTTTGTAACCTAAGGTTACCGTGGAGATTACCCATCTGTCCTGGAAGTCCACCTGCCAGAGCTTTGAGAACTGTAGCAGTCTTCCCCCCACTTGAGCGAGCGGGGGCGCCCCTTCATAAAGAGGTCTTAGTGTCTTGTCTAGTAGACTTCTTCCCCCAGGACTTCTTTTGTCCCTGGGGTTGACTCTTGTTTCTTGACCCAGACGGAGGAGGCCATCACGACTGCCTGGAGGCTGACGCCCCTGGCACTGGGGAAAGAGTCAGTTTGAAAGAGGGACGCTTACTCCTTTTCCTAACAGGTAAGAGTGTGCTTTTCCCACTAGAGATCCTTTGGATATAATTATCCAAGTCTTCTCCAAACAACCTTGCACCACGAAATGGAAACCCAGCCAGAAGCTTCCTACATGGTGCTTCAGCTGACCAATTTTTCAACCATAAGATTCTACGCATATGCACCAACCCAAGTGAAAGACGAGAGGTTTGCCTGATAGAATCTCTGATGGCATCAACAGCAAAACATAAGGCTGCTGGAAGGTTAGCCAACCCCTGGGCCTGCTGTTCAGGTAAAACCTTGATGACCTGCTTAACATGGTCTCTTAAGTATTGACAGACTCCGATCGCTGCCACTGCAGGTTGAGCTACTGAACCTGCTAAGGAGAAAACATCCTTCAACAGGGATTCCATCCTTTCATCCACAGGATCCCTGAGCATCTGAGCATTGTCTACAGGACAAGTCAGACTTTTATTCACGGAGGAAATGGCGGCGTCAACAGCCGGTATCCCCCACATCTTTATAAACTTTTCTTCCATAGGATAAAGTGTTGAAAACTTTTTTGGCGGAAAAAAACGTTTATCTGGGTGATCCACTCAGAATAAATGAGCTTTCCAAGTAAATTATGAACAGGAAAAGCATGTGCTGTTTGAGGAGGTTTCAGTGACCCCAAAGAAGAAGAAGGTTCTTTAACTGATTCAGATACGGGCAACTTAAATGTGGAGCAGACCAATCCAGCAAGGATCTGTACTAAGACTTTCTCATCCTGAGAAGCCGAAGAGGGTCCCTCTCCACCTGATCCCTCAGAGGAGCAGTCATCCGTCCCGTCCCGATCCACTGAAAGGGATTCCTCTCCCTTATCCCAGAGCTCCTCTGCCTGAGGGTCCTGGGTAACAGAAGAAGACCTAGTGCGTTTTCTTCCACTGAGTGAAGATGCAACTACAGCCATTAATCTTTCCTCTAAACCATTAATGGTTGAGGAAAAAACCTCCTGCGTAATGTATACAGGGGCTGAAGTGCCAGAAGCAGGTGTAGCCCCTGACCCCAATGGTTCTCCCTGGCTAGCCATCCCTTGCCCCTCGGGGGGGAAGGTGCTGCAGAAAAGGGGTCCTCAGAACCTGAAGGAGATCCCCTAGAGCCTCTGGTTCTTGGGGTATTTGAACCTCTTCTACCATAGTGCAAGGTGGAGGTATCACAAAATGAACACTGACTGCTGAGCGATGTAGTCCAGCAACAGCCCTGCTACCAATGCCAAGTCTAGTGTTTCTTTAGTAAATGCTGCCTAGGAGAATGCCTGTGTCCCACCTTACATGCGACCGTCAGCTCTGTGTCCCTCCAAAGGCTGTGTGCACCTGTAAAGTGTGCCTTTTATAGCTTTGCAGCTGGCAATGAGGGCGGCTGAGCATGCTGGACGCCGCACTGACGCTCTGCCCCCCCCTCGTTTTTCAAACAAACGTGTGCTTCCCGCATGAGCTGACCCTCTGGGACAAGCGTGGAGGAAAGGCTGGGGGTGGAGAAGGAAGGAGAGAGGCCGGCAGTGATGGGGCCTGCACGTGGCAATGGCGGCGGCAGCGGTGATAGTGTGGTATACTACCACCTCACAGACCACCTGTGGCCTCCCCCTATTCTGGGGGGAATATCCAGAGGAGACCCCCCATCCCATCCTACCTGGAGCTCGGCTGGAGGAGCTGTGCAGCGTGAACATCGAGACAGACAATCAGCGTGAGAAGGTATGTGCTCTTGGCAGCCGCCGGTGGCGACAATAGGCATAGCATGCATTTACTTAAAGGAGAAACCTACTAGAATTAAAAAATTCTGTGGAATCTCCCTTACCTTATCCAGCTGCAGGGTTCTGTTTATACAAACCCAATCTTCACCTCTCACGGTGGGCTCCATTTGGAAAACCTTCAGAGACTGGGGCCCCCTACGGATAGGGGGATCCGCAGTTCTGGGCCTGTAAAGCACCCGGCCAGAAATAAGGCTAGAAAAAACATTTTCTGAAATGCGGGGTCCAGCTCTCTAAAAAGAGGAAGCGTTACAGGTAAAACCTTGTTTCTTCGGACACGAGGCCTGGGTACCATCTAATTCAGCCTAGAAAGGACACCTTGAAATGAATCTAGTTTGCCTGGCTTGCCCCAGTATAGGATATAGGATATTCCCTTTGGAGCTCAGCAGGGGACATCTTTACACGTCCAACACCTAAGACACTGGCGTAAAAACTGAGGTATCCCTGCATGGGGAGGGATTATATAGGGGGTTGAACTTCCTGTTTAGGGTGTGACCAGTGTCCAATCACCTAGTGATACCCTATATAACCCATCAGTAATTACTGAGGCTCTGTGTCCCATGATGTACGAGAAAGAAATTAATATTTGTGTCATTCTCAAAACTTTTGGCCAGGGCTGTATTTCCAGAGAAGAGTTTGTATACAGTAGGTCTGCTTTATGCAACATTAAATAACAGGAAGACAGACGGGCTTTGTTATTGACAGCCCAGTGAACTATTAAATACAGCCTATCACAGCAGCAATGTGGGGTCAGTGAAAAAGGCATATCAGGGCCTGTCTGGGCACATGGGCCATAGGTTGCAGATGCCCAGTTTTACCAATCACTAAGTGCTAAGAATTTATTTAAGATTCTTTAATTTCACAAGTAAAAAAAATCTATTCAGTATATATATTTATTGTTCACATTCTTGGCTTTAATTTTTAATATTTTGTTATCATTCATAAGGATTCCTATACTCTATGTATGGTATTTCGGTATAATAAAACTTGTAACCAAATTACTGCATATTAGTAGAAACTGAGTTCACTCAGCTGTGTCATTATAACTGCACTAATATGGCTATAACATTGTTACATAGTGGATAGCTTGAAAAAAGAAACACACCGGTCTATCCATTTCAACCTGTGTGTGTTTATGTCACCACAAATTTTATTATACCCATACATGCCCACCCTAAAGAGTAACTCCACTTTGGTTGACAAAAAAAAAAAATGGATTATCAATGTACACTGCAGGGATATTTTCTGGTCTGAAGAAAAGCTGTTTGTCAGACTAATTGCAGGCTCATTTTAAACAGGAAGGTCAGGTTTTATTATCATCAGCTGGTGCACTCTGTTTTCATAAGAAAGGCCGCAGTGTCAGGATGGGCAAACGGTTCGGACCCAGCATGAGTTCGGGCCAAACATTGGCTGCTCGGAAGTTCTCTGAACAACCGAATTAAAGGTTGTTCGACCATTTGTTCAGAACGCTGAACGACCACAATGAACTGTGCCGCCGCACAGTGCATTAAAAGCCCTTACTGGCTGAAGCAATGAAAGCTTCGCCCAATCAGGGCACAGAGCATTGTCAGAGCCATGATTGGACGCAGTCATGATGACTGTATCAAATCATGGCTCATTGCTCTTAATCCACATTATAAAAATATTCTTTCTATAGCGGCCATTTGTAGTGTGGTAGCGGCGTGGAGAGAGATAGAACAGGGCTCTGTTCAGTGCTATTAGACTGTTAGTGTGCTATTCTGATTCTTTTGTCAGTGTAGAATATCAGTTTAGTGTGAATCTATTTTTTTCTCTGTGTGTTACTGCATGATTAACGCCATATATTTTATTGCATTACTGCAAGTTTAACGGCATATATCTCATTGTATTACTGCACGTTTAACGCCATATAGTTCTGTGCTTTACTGCAAGTTAAACAATGTATATTTCATTGCGTTACTGCAAGTTTAACGCCATATAGTTCTGTGCATTACTGCAAGTTTAACGCCATATAGTTCTGTGCATTACTGCAAGTTTAACACCATTTAGTTCTGTGCATTACTGCAAGTTTAACGCCATATAGTTCTGTGCATTACTGCAATATTATAGTGTATCTGTAGAGTGTGTATGTTGTGGAAACACCACTTTCCATTGCTTAAAGTGCATCCACCTACACATTTACACATCTTTATTACATTTTGTTAATAAGCACCCCCCACTCCCCCATCATGTCTGGGAGGACAGCAAGGAGAGGCAGATGTTCTCATGGCCCTGTAAGGAGCGTATGTGACCACAGGCAAAAGTGGACGAGGTCAGTCCTCAGGCAGTGCATCATTCCCTCTGTTTAGTGATGTTGCCGTGCTATCCAGCCACAGCATGCAGAGGAGGTGGTGAACTGGCTTACTAAACCATCCTCATCCTCCTCATCCTTGGTTACCCAAGCAGAGACTAGTGCACAGTCCCCTGCAGCTGCCAGAGTGGCAAAACCTGCCTCCTTGTCCACAGCTATTCCTGCCATAGCCCCAGCATCAGGCATGGAGGAGTTATTTGAACACAGCATCAGCCACCTCCCACCACTCAGCCCATTGGCAAGAGCACCTAAAATCCACACAAAGGGGGCACAAATCTGTCCCTCCTCATTACTCGCCTCAGTCTATCCCTGCTATACCTCATGACCTCTCAGCAGCCTCCACTGACAGGGATGATGGTATAGCGCAGGGTGTCCCAGATCCTTGCAGCACATCAGCCAGCAGCACACCACCAACTGTAGACCATAGCCGTCAAATTTCTCTCCCCATCTGCTGCATCAGAAAAAAAATACAGTCCCTGCCACCCATGTGCCCAGCATCTAAATGCAAGCTTGTCAAAGCTGCTGGCTCTACAACTTCTGCCTTTCCGCCTGGTGGATTCTGCCCCTTCCGTGAATTTGCAGAATATGTTGTACCGCAATGGCAGGTTCCCAAACGATATTTCTTTTCACGTAAGGCCATTCCATCTCTCTAACATCACATTGAAGGCAATGTTGTGGCATTGTTGGGCAAGGCAGTCAGCCGCAAAGTCCATGTTGGTCCAGCAAGCATGGGCAGGGATGATATATTTAGTTCACAGCACACTAGGTAACTCTGCTTGCAACTCGGAAGGATGCAGGACAGGGCTCAGCGCTGCAGCTTGTTGTGCCCCCACGTCTCCATACAGCAGGTGATAATGCCAGATTCATAAGCTCTACCCCCTCCTCAATGCCCTCCTCTGCTGAATTGTCCAATGAACCTCAAGTACCCTCTGAGCTTTTAAAGGGCTATTCAATGAGTCAGGCTAGAAGGTACCATGCAGTTCTTCAGCTGGTGTGTCTAGGGGACAGGAACCACACCGGAACAGAGATTTTTGCAGCTCTGCAGGGACAGGCCCAGAGGTGGTTCACGCCAAGCCAGCTGGAACCAGGAATGGTGGTGTGTGATAATGGCACAAACCTCCTGTCCGCCCTTAGACAGGAAAAGTTGACAGATGTGCCATGCCTGGCACATGTCCTCAATTTGGTGGGGCAGCATTTCTTAAATAGGTACCCAGGGTTGAAAGATCTACTAAAGCAGGCCAGAAGAGTGTGTAGCCATTTTAGGCAATCATACACAGCCAGTACTCGGTTGGCTGAAATTCTGTGGGAATTCCAATTGCCTGTAAACCCCTTGATTTGTGACATGCCCACCAGGTGGAACTTGACTTTGGCAATGCTGCAGTGGCTGCACATGCAGCAGAGGGCCATCAGCGATTACCTGTGTGAGTATGGCACAATGACAGGCTCTGGCCGGCACGTCTTTTTTCCCCACGCCAATAAAAGGATGTATGCACTGTACTGTCACCGGCAGAGGAAGACAGACATCAAACAGTAAGACCCCTTTCACACTGGGGCGCTTTTCAAGCATGTTAGCGCTAAAAATAGCACCTGTAAAACGCCTAAAAAAAGTGCCTCTCAAGACACCCCAGTGTGAAAGCCCGAGTGCTTTCACACTGGGGCGGTTCACTTGCAGGACAGGAAAAAAAGTCCTGCAAGCAGCATGTTTAAGGTGGTACGGGAGCAATGTATACACCAATCCCACAATGCCCTGCCCATTGAAATGAATGGGCAGTGCTGCCGAAGCGCCTGCAAATCGCTTTGGCAGTGCCACAACATGGGCGCTATTAACTCTTTCTTAGACTGCTAGCAAGGGTTAAAAGTGCCCCGCTAGTGGTAAAAAAAACCCCACTATAACAGTGGTAAAGTGCCGCTAAAACTAGCAGCGTTTTACCGCTAACGCCCGCACCGCCCCAGTGGGAAAGGGGTCTAAGAGATGGTTTTTCATCCGCAGAACCTTTGGGAGTAGTACGTGGCTGGGAGGAGGCAGTTCCAGATACTCTAATCTTCAGTGACCTCAAGGAGTCTGCTTCTCATGCCACCGCAAATTTATGGTGCATGGGCTTCCTCATGCTTCAAAGCCTGTGAAAGGACCCAAGAATACGTGCCGTAAAGGAGAAGGATCACTATTGGTTGACAACCCTCTTTGACCACAGTTATAAGGGGAAAGTCTCAGAACTCATCCTGTCCCCACAGAGAGTACAGAAGATGAACTCTCTTGAGGACACCTTAAAGGAAAGTTTATGGCACGCTTTTCCCCGACTCTGGTAGGTTACAGTGTCATGGAAAAACCTAGTTTTGAGGTTTCTGTTGGTCAAGAGAGGAGAGGTGGAGAAGGCAGCCGCCTAAGTAATGAATTTCTCAATTTTTTTAGTCCTCGCCGCCCAGGCCTGTCAGTTTCCACATCTCATCAGCAGCATCTGCATCACATGGGTGGACAATTATCTAGAGGCGAAAACAGAGATGGAGAGCTTTCCAGTCGACTATCCACTGGCTTACTGGGTCATGAGAATAGACCAGTGGCCAGAACTTGCCCAGTATGTTATTGAGCTGCTGGGCTGCCCTGCATATAGTGTGCTTTCCGAACGGGCATTCAGTGCTGCTGGAGGTGTTGTTACTGATCATAGAATGCGTCTATCCACAGACTCGGTGGACTGTCTGACTTTTATAAAAATGAATCAGTCCTGCATTACCAGCAGCTTTGAAGCCCCTGATGCCGATGTTGCCGATTAAATGTTTTTGAGGTGTGAAATCTCTGCAGGACTTCTAGGCTGCCTAGTGTTGTGGGTGTTAATTTCATCTAGAAGAATGTTTTTGGTGTAGGTTTCATGGGCACAATTAACACCCAAAGACCATTTTTTCCACACCTGTTTGACAGGTGCATATCATTACAATTTTTGACAGCAAGGCCAGTTCTTGCTTTCATCAAGAGTACCTCTATAGGGTTACAGTGTGAAGGCGCCACTGACACCCAAAGAACAATTTTTCTGCACTCGTTACAGAAGAAGAAATTCAAAGTCTGTGGTAGAGACACCAGAATTTATCCAAAAAATTTCTAATCTTGTTCCCAGTGCACTACATTGTGGCTTCATCATATAGACTGGCTCCCCAAGCCGTTGCTTACAAAATAAAGAAAGCTTGCAGGGAAAATGTTTTTGGGGCTTTAAAAATGCAATTATTGCTGCAGCAGCTTTTATACAAAGTACAGATGTGTCACTTTACAGTTGGACTAAGGGGACCCCCAGGCACTATATTGAAAGGAATTTTTCACTTTTATAATTTCACTTTAAGCATCAATAAATCACTGCTCATTTTCAGATGAAGTTTTTTACAAACTTTTATCATTGATACATTTCCCCCAGGGCAGTACCCGGACCCCCATAATCATCATAATCAAGTACTTGCACATAAGCCTTCAAAATTGGCACTTTAGATATTTCACGTACGGGTCCCATAGACTTCAATGGAGTTCATTATTTAGTTCCGAACTTTCCAGATGCTCAAAAGTTATATATATATATATACACACACACACTATATATATATACACAAAAGTGAGTACACCCCTCACATTTTTGTAAATATTTTATTATATCTTTTCATGTGACAACACTGAAGAAAATACACTTTGCAACAATGTAAAGTATTGAGTGTACAGCTTGTATAACAGTGTAAGTTTGCTGTCCCATCAAAATAACTCAACACACCACCATTAAATGTCTAAATCGCTGGCAACAAAAGTGAGTACCCCCTAAGTGAAAATGTCCAAATTGGGAGCAATTAGCCATTTTCCCTCCCTTCCTTCCGAAACCGTTTAGAAGTGAAGAAGACTATAGGCCGCTTGAGCAGCTCTGTATGAGAGAAAAATCAAGAAATACTATTTCTCAACTTTATAAAATTTTAATGTCTAAAGAGTAATTGGATGTACCTCCCTATATCAAGAAATGGGAAAGGGAATTAGGGACACAATGTAGTAAACACATGTTAGGAAAAATTTTCAAAATGATACACGGTTCTTCAGTTGACACCAAGAAGACGGAAACAAATTTTAAATGTTTAGCAAGGTGGTATGCTACACCAGACAAAATTTGCAAATTCCAACCGGATAAATCCGTGAATTGTTGGAGAGGGTGTATAAATATAGGAACAATGGCTCATATATGGTGGGAGTGCTCCATCATTAAAGCATACTGGAAGAAAATCATACAACTAATAAAGGAAATTACTAATAAAACTATAATGGAAGACCCATGGACATGTTTATTCCACGGGACAGAGGAGTCAATTAAGCAATATCAAACATCTACTGTCCCTATACTATTGGACGCTGCTAAGAGTCAGATTCCTAAAAAATGGCTGGAACCTGAGAGTCCCAAGACTCGCGAGTGGCTTTTTTGCGTAAAGGAAATCTATAATATAGAGTGTCTGGATGGTACTGGATCGGAACCAGATGAGGGGGCTGTACGACAAGACAAAAGGGCAGGGTGGCTGAGGTTTAAGAATATGTGGAGTTATGTCGAGGAGATTATTGGTTAAAGCCTAATGCCCCGTACACACGGTCGGATTTTCCGATGGAAAATGTCCGATCGGAGCATGTTGTCAGAAATTCCGACCGTGTGTGGGCTCCATCGGACATTTTCCATCGGATTTTCCGACACGCAAAGTTTGAGAGCAGGATATAAAATTTTCCGACAACAAAATCCGTTGTCGGAAATTCCGATCATGTGTACACAAATCCGACGGACAAAGTGCCACGCATGCTCAGAATAAATAAAGAGATGAAAGCTATTGGCCACTGCCCCGTTTATAGTCCCGACGTAAGTGTTTTACGTCACCACGTTCAGAACGATCGGATTTTCCGACAACTTTGTGTGACCGTGTGTATGCAAGACAAGTTTGAGCCAACATCCGTCGGAAAAAATTCTAGGATTTTGTTGTCGGAATGTCCGAACAAAGTCCGACCGTGTGTACGGGGCATTATGGGTTTAAATTTAGGGAACTATTGGCAGAGATCTGGTTTTCTGTATGTACAATTAAAATAACTGCAGGACGGGGGTGGGAGGGGGGTGGGTTATTAGTTTAAATAGGGATATATGGGAAGTTCTTTTATAAGCTGTTTCTCAATGTATGGTTTTAGTTTTTGTATTTGTAAAACATAAAGAATTAAAAGAGGAGAGCCCTTAAAACACTGCTCAACATCTTAATAAAAAAAGAAAAAAAAGAAAATGTCCAAATTGGGCCCAATTAGCTATTTTCCTTCCTTCATGTGACTCGTTAGTGTTACAAGGTCTCAGGTGTGAATGAGGAGCAGGTGTGTTACATTTGGTGTTATCGCTCTCATTCTCTCATACTGGTCAATGGAAGTTCAACATGGCACCTCATGGCAAAGAACTCTCTGAAGATCTGAAAAAAAGAATTGTTGCTCTACATGAAGATGGCCTAGGCTATAAGAAGATTGCCAAGACCCTGAAACTGAGCTGCAGCACGATGGCCAAGACCATACAGTGGTTTAAAAGGACAGGTTCCACTCAGAACAGGCCTCGCCATGGTCAACCAAAGAAGTTGAGTGCACATACTCAGCGTCATATCCAGAGGTTGTCTTTGGGAAATAGACATATGAGTGCTGCCAGCATTGCTGCAGAGGTTGAAGGGGTGGGGGGTCAGCCTGTCAGTGCTCTAACCATACGTCACACCCTGCATCAAATTGGTCTGCATGGCTATCATCCCAGAAGGAAGCCTCTTCTAAAGATGATGCACAAGAAAGCCCGCAAACAGTTTGCTGAAGACAAGCAGACTAAGGACATGGATTACTGGAACCATGTTCTGTGGTCTGATGAGACCAAGATATACTTATTTGGTTGAGATGGTTTCAAGCGTGTGTGGCTGCAACTAGGTGAGGAGTACAAAGACAAGTGTGTCTTGCCTACAGTCAAGCATGGTAGCGGGAGTGTCGAGGTCTGGGGCTGCATGAGTGCTGCCGCAACAGTTCATATAGGGAACCATGAATGCCAACATGAACTGTGACATACTGAAGCAAAGCATGATCCCCTCTGTTTGGAGACTGGGCCACAGGACAGTATTCCAACATGATAACAACCCCAAACACACCTCCAAGACGACCACTGCCTTGCTAAAGAAGCTGAAGATAAAGGTGATGAACTGGCCAAGTATGTCTCCAGACCTAAACTCTATTGAGCATTTGTGGGGCATCCTCAATGGAAGGTGAAGGAGCGCAAGGTCTCTAACATCCACCAGCTCCGTGATGTCGTCATGGAGGAGTGGAAGAGGATTCCAGTGGCAACCTGTGAAGCCCTGGGGAACTCAATGCTTAAGAAGGTTAAGGCAGTGATGGAAAATAATGGTGGCCACACAGAATATTGACACTTTGGGTCCAATTTGGACATTTTTACTTAGGGTTGTACTCACTTTTGTTGCCAGCAGTTTAGACATTAATGGCTGTGTGTTGATTTATTTTGAGGGGACAGCAAATTTACACTGTTATACAAGCTGTACACTCACTACTTTACATTGTAGCAAAGTGTAATTTCTTCAGTGTTGTTACATGAAATTATATAATATTATATATTATATTATGTAATAAAATATTTACAAAAATGCGAGGAGTGTACTCACTTTTGTGTGTATCTATCTATCTATCTATCTATCTATCTATCTATCTATCTATCTATCTATCTATCTATCTATCTATCTATCTATCTATATACAGTATCTCACAAAAGTGAGTACACCCCTCACATTTTTGTAAATATTTTATTATATCTTTTCATGTCAATATTTTGTGTGGCCACCATTATTTTCCAGAACTGCCTTAACCCTCTCAGGCATGGAGTTCCCCAGAGTTTTACAGTTTGCCACTGGAGTCCTCTTCCATTCCTCCATGACGACATCACGGAGCTGGTGGATGTTAGAAACCTTGCGCTCCTCCACCTTCCGTTTGAGGATGCCCCACAGATGCTCACTAGGTTTTAGGTCAGGAGACATGCTTGGCCAGTCCATCACCTTTACTCTCAGCCATTAGCAAGGCAGTGGTCATCTTGGAGGTGTGTTTGGGGTCGTTATCATGTTGGAATACTGCCCTCCGGCCCAGGGATGGGGATCAATGCTCTTCTTCAGTATGTCACAGTACATGTTGGCATTCATGGTTCTTCAATGAACTGTAGCTCCCCAGTGCCAGCAGCACTCATCCAGCCCCAGACCATGACACTCCCACCACCATGCTTGATTGTAGGAAAGACACACTTGTCTTTGTACTCCTCACCTGGTTACCACCACACATGGTTGACACCACCTTAACCAAATAAGTTTATCTTGGTCTCATCTGACCACAGGACATGGTTCCAGAAATCCATGTCCTTAGTCTGCTTGTTTTTAGCAAATTGTTTGCGAGCTTTCTTTAGAAGAGGCTTCCTTCTGGGACAACAGCCATGCAGACCAATTTGATTCAGCGTGCAGCGTTTGGTCTGAGCACTGACAGGATGACCACCCACCCCTTCAACGTCTGCAGCAATGCTGGCAGCACTCATATGTCTATTTCTCAAAAACACCCCCTGGTTATGACACTGAGCATGTGCACTCAAGTTCTTTGGTCGACCATGCCGAGGCCTGTTCTAAGTGGAACCTGTCCTGTTAAACCACTGTATGATCTTGGCCACTGTGCTGCAGCTAAGTTTCAGAGTCTTTGCAATCCTCTTATAGCCTAGGACATCTTTATGTAGAGCAACAATTCTTTTTTTCAGATCCTCAGAGAGTTCTTTGCCATGAGGTGCCATGTTGAACTTGACCAGTGACCAGTATGAGAGAATGAGAGCGAGAACACCAAATTTAACACACCTGCTCCCCATTCACACCTGAGACCTTGTAACACTAACGAGTCACATGACACCGGGGAGGGAAAGTGGCTAATTGGGCCCAATTTGAACATTTTGACTTAGGGGTGTATTCACTTTTGTTGCCAGCGGTTTAGACATCAATGGCTGTGTGTTGAGTTATTTTGAGGGGACAGCAAATTTACAGTGTTATACAAGCTGTACACTCACTACTTTACATTGTAGCAAAGTGCCGATTCTTCAGTGTTGTCACATGAAAAGATATAATAAAATATTACCGAGTAATCCTGGCATTAGTCCCTTTACCTTGTCGCATTCATGTTAAAGGGGCATGGTCAGAAATCAGCCTAAACTTCCTCCCCAAGAGTTAATACCTGAGGGATTCCAGAGCCCACTTAATGGCCAGACACTCTCGTTCAATTATAGCGTAGTTTTTCTCCACTGGTGTCAACTTCCTACTGAGGAAAACTACCCGGTGCTCCTCGCCATGAACAACTTGTGACAACACTGCTCCCAATGCTACATCAGAATCATCAGTCTGGACAACGAACTCTTTTGAAACATTGGGTGCTACCAGGACAGGGTGTTGGCACAGTGTCGACTTGAGCTCCAAAAAAGCCTTGTCAGCATCTGAATTCCACTCCACCATGACTGATTTCCGACCCTTAGTCAGATCGGTCAATGGAGCCGCCAACGTGGCAAAGTTGGGTACAAACCTCCTGTAGTATCCCACTATGCCCAGGAATGCACATACCTGCTTTTTTGTGAGGGGACGGGGCCAATTCTGTATAGCCTCTACCTTGCTGACCTGAGGTTTCACCACCCCTCTACCCATGATATAGCCCAGGTATTTCACCTCCTCCATTCCCAAAGCACATTTTTCAGGGTTTATTGTAAACCCCTCCTTCCAAAGAGAGTCCAGCACTGCCTGGACTTTGGGAAAGTGTGATTCCCAGTCTCTGCTAAAAATGACTATGTTGTCCAAGTACACTGAGGCATACTCCCGGTGAGGTCGTAAAATCCTATCCATTGCTCGCTGGAACATGGCTGGAGCAGTTTGCAATACAAAAGGCATTCTTTTGTACTGAAAACTCTCCTCTGGGGTAGAAAAAGCTGTTTTCTCTCCAGCACCCTTAGTCAACGGGATTTGCCAATACCCCTTGGTAAGGTCTAATGTAGTGATATATATAATAAAGTGTGGCGCTAAAAAAACATAATGTTCATTATTGAGCAAGACCCACCAAAATATTAGTCTGGAGGTCAGACTTTGCACAATAAAGTGTTTGATGAAACAAAGCTTCTACCAACTGCGTGTGAAGTCATATATCATATATAATATAACAGAACCTGTGTATCTGTGAAATAATCCTATGTGTTGAATATCTAATTATGCATAAGAGCAACCAAATAATCCATAAACTGTAAGTCGCTATGCGCGACTCAAATAAAATTATCAAACATAGTATACATTCATGTGAGTGGTGCTACAATCACGACTTGAAGATAAATATGTGTTCAAAAGTGAAAAACTAAGGTGAAAGTCCATAGAAAGTTCTTGGAACATATATAAAAAAAATGGCCAATATGGCCTGCACTGGAACTTATTTTATGGGTCTCCCTTAACTAGGACTGGCTTCGGTGTAATATGGTAAGCAGACTCATGGTGTAGATAAAGGCAGGTGAAAATACCCTTACCGGAATCGATGGACTCACTAGCCAGCGGCTGAGATTCAAACAGGCTTAAAGAATGGCTGGAGCTGGTGGATGCAGCACTGTATCCAAACCCAATGGGGAAGCGGTGGGAGCACTCACCAGTCGGCCTCATCCAGTCTCACTGGCTTCCAATCTCCATAGTATGGGACTGTATACCAATCCAATTACAAATCTTCACGGAGAGGATACAGCCCTCAGATTAAAAAAATTAAAAAGAAAACTTCCACATAGTGTGAATCAGCTTTCAAAGAAAAACTTTAATAAAAAGTTTTGTAGTAAAAAACACTCTGGCTCATAGGACAGAATAGAGACCAGGTGCAAAAACGAATAAAATAAGCGCTTACATCAATCGTGCCAAGACAGGCATATTAAAACCCGACGCGTTTCGTCCGCATGGACTTCAACTGGGGTATATGTCTGTCTGACACTAACATGCCCATATATATATACAAATATAATAAAAAACCCACAACACCTGTTTGCATGTAAAGCGCTACTTCCGGGTACTTAGAAGATGGCGTCAATGATATGGTCAGCCAATAGTAATAAACAAGTGTGGTGTGGACAGCCAAGCCTCGGTCTGGTATAGCCAATAAGGCGCCATCACAGCATTTCTCATCACGCCCGCCCTACGTCAGCGTCAGATGGCAGCCCCTCCACCAACCAAGACTGTTGACTAGAACTCGTCATGTGACTGCCTCGACTTCGAGGCCAATCACCGACGGATCGTCATTGGGAGTCATCAGCCTATCCGAACACGCGTACACTGCGCATCGCGTCAGTGGCCATCCGTCAGACAGGCTGCCGGAAATAGGAAGTAAACGTGAAGCCTTCGGAACGCAAATGCGATCCACGCCTCGAGATATACTATAGAAACGGAAACCTTTAGACCATCCCAATAGAAACAATATCTATTTTGAAACTTCACATGACGCCAACAATGTTAAAGGTACCTAACATACTCAAACATCTATATTGGAATCTAAAGGTTCACATTGATTAGAGAACAGAGAACAAACCATCTCATTAAAGATTATAAATTTGTATAGAGCTTGTTATTCACATATAAGAACACCCTTATATAGAGAACATTGAAAATGAATAAAAAATGAAATAATAATAACTTCATCTATATGTGTTAAATGAATACCACATATAAGGGAATAAAGTAATACAAAATAAAAAATAAAAAAATAACTTCACTTCTATGTGTTAGATGAATACCACACATAAGGACACCCCTATGTAAGGAACATTACAAATAAAATAAAATAATAAAAAATATATTGACTTCACTTCTATGTGTTAAATAAATAACAGTAGTGAATACCTGTAATGAATCCCCTATAGGACTCGACATTGATGCAAAAAAATATATGTATGTATATAAACTAATCTTTGGTATGACAAAAAAAAAAAGGAATTTATATTATATGTAGTACTAAAGCATATATCAAGGAACCGAGAGCAGAAAGGGACAGGACATGCATCCATTTTAAGATCGATTGATAAATGCATTTATGTCCCAATCGATATTGAAATGGTGAGTAACATTTTAATTGGTGTATCCAGAACGTCTCTAATTTTGACACACCCCTCTTAAGAGACTCGCCCCTCCAGTGTGGGATAAACTTATCAATGGCTTGGAACTTAGTCCCTACTGGATTCTGATTGTGACACCGCAGAAAATGTTTGGGGACACTATGGTTTGTAAGTCCCTTTTCTATATTAGCTATATGTTCGTTTGTTCTTACGGAGAATGTACGTACTGTACGACCCACGTACTGCTTACCGCATGGGCATGTGATCAAATAGACCACATATCTAGTTTCGCACGTCAAGAAATGTTTTATTTGATATTCCTTTCCTGTGGACGTGGAGACAAATGTTTCACTTCTCCTCCGTTCACAGACATTATGTAAACAAACATTACATCGGCGGCAAGGAAAGAATCCTTTCATATTGTGGAAAAAAGATCGAGTAACTGGAGGGTCAATGGTGTTGGGAGCGATCTGGCCTTTTATGGACGGAGCCCCTCTATAAATAACTCCTCCCCGTTCTGGGAGCAGGGGACCTAGTATTTGATCATTTTTTAGAACCTTCCAGTGTCTCGATATAATGTCCTTGATCTGCTTATGTTGTACAGAGAAATTTGTTAAAAGGGACCACTTATGTTTGTTATCTTGTGTGCGTTTGGCTTGTCCTAATAATAGCGAATTTCTGTCAATCAAAGAAACTTTTCTAATCTCCTCGTCCACATCTGCTGAATCATATCCTTTATCAACAAATTTAGACCTCAAAATCTGAGCCTGATGGAAATAATCAGAGAGGTTGCTACAATTACGCCTAATCCTGGTAAGCTGGCTGCGAGGTACAGATTTCAGCCAGGTAGCATGATGGCAACTATCGACTGGAATGTAACCATTCCGGTCGGTCGGTTTGAAAAACGTTTTAGTTTCCAAGTGATCATCAACAGCAGTTATCTCTAAATCTAGAAAATGGATAGCAGAAGAGCTAACCTCATATTTCAACTCGATCCCAATGTCATTGGCATTTAGCGTGGTGAGGAAAGAATGTAAGGATTCCACACTTCCCCTCCTTTTATTTTATTTGTAATGTTCCTTACATAGGGGCGTCCTTATGTGTGGTATTCATTTAACACATAGAAGTGAAGTTATTTTTTATTTTTTTATTACTTTATTCCCTTATATGTGGTATTCATTTAACACATATAGATGAAGTTATTATTATTTCATTTTTTATTCATTTTCAATGTTCTCTATATAAGGGTGTTCTTATATGTGAATAACAAGCGCTATACAATTTTATAATCTTTAATGAGATGGTTGGTTCTCTGTTCCCTAATCAATGTGAACCTTTAGATTCCAATATAGATATTTGAGTATGTTAGGTACCTTTAACATTGTTGGCGTCATGTGAAATTTCAAAATACATATTGTTTCTATTGGGATGGTCTAAAGGTTTCAGTTTCTATAGTATATCTCGAGGCGTGGATCGTATTTGCGTTCGGAAGGCTTCACATTTACTTCCTATTTCCGGCAGCCTGTCTGACGGATGGCCACTGACACGATGCGCGGTGTACGCGTGTTCGGATAGGCTGACGGCTCCCAATGACGATCCGTCGGTGATTGGCCTCGAAGTCAAGGCAGTCACATGAGGTCGTGACGAGTTCTAGTCAACGGTCTTGGTTGGTGGAGGGGCTGCCATCTGACGCTGACGTAGGTTGGGCGTGATGAGAAATGCTGTGATGGCGCCTCATTGGCTATACCAGACCGAGGCTTGGCTGTTCACACCACACTTGTTTATTACTATTGGCTGACCATATCATTGACGCCTGTACCCGGAAGTAGCGCTTCACATGGCTCAAACAGGTGTTGTGGGTTTTTTATCATATTTGTATATATATATATTTATGGGCATGTTAGTGGCAGACAGACATATACCCCAGATGAAGTCCATGCCTCTCTTCTAATTTTAACTGAGTGTAGGGACTATTTTAACACAATTAATTTTGATTTTGATTCCATACACTTTATACATATATTTTTATACATATAATAAAGTTACACAATTCTCTTAATTATTCTTATTAATAAATTTTAGGCCCTTTGGTATCAATTTAATGCTAATTTTATTATTTATGTAACATTGTTCTTTATATATATATATATGTTTTTATCTACTCATTATGTATACCCAGCAAGTTATCAGTGTTTGCTGCTTCTCTCTTCCTTCGTTTTTAGTATCATATTTATTTATATTATCTTGTCACAAGCTCTGCCCGGTCTAAACCTATTTAGGGCATTATCAGACCATCCACATCATCCCGCAGGCAATCCTATACTTGTAGCTCAAATTGCAATTAGATTCCCCTCCCCGCTCGGCTTCTATCATTAGAAGTAATTCCTGTCCTCCTTTGTTGACAGTACAAGCGGCATTGAACTAGCTGACAGCTCTTATTGGCCATTAATAGTCAGCTGACATACATCATATGTCAGCGGAATCAGAGCCTCAAAAAATCTCTAGGAAAATGGCCGCCGTAACACAATATATCAAACTTCGGGAAAATGGCCGCCCATTGCCGGCCAATACTAAACTATTTAAGGACACTGTTACAGCCTATACTTATCCCCTGAAGAAGTCACGTGTAGTGTGACGTCACGCGTAGGGACGGGATAGGCTGGATACACTGAGAGAAAGTTACGAGCTCGCCGCTCGTCGGATACAAACATTGTATTACTTAATTGCTAATGCGAGTACCTGTTTCTTTGCCTAATAAACAACAAGTTACCTATGAAAACGGAATTACACTATTGGGTTCTTTTCTACTCTACTTTATTTATAAACACCTTCTTGCATCATATCTGAGGGAACCTTACCCCAGGACGGTGAGGAATGCGCAGGAGCCCCTAGGTGGAAGAGATAAAGAACCTGTTTGGTCATATGCTGTTGCCCCATTACTTTAAGGTAAGGGGTCACTACCCACTGTAGTGTTTGCACACGAAGCTGCATGAGATTTGAGTCACCAGGCACTCCAACTGCCACATGCGCATGTTAGCACTTTACTGTCACAGATTTCATCATGAATAAGGACGTTTTTTCTGTGTGAAATTTCTTTTTTATGTATCAAAAATTTTGGGACATTCACTAATATTTTATGACTATATATTTTGGAGGTTTTTGGTCCTTTTTTTGCACATTTGCACTTTATACAAAGTTTTGTCGTTTAACACCGCAAGCCAATGTGTGATGTAGTCATTTATATTTTGCACAGTGTTTGCACAATGCACATTGTCATTTTTGGATTGTTAATTATTTAGTACAAATCACGCTGCACTTTATTTAAAATTGTTTTTTTGTCACTTATGTTGAACCAGTTATTGATATGGTGATCTATGGTGAACCAGTTATTGATATGGTGATCTAAGTTTTTAATACACATGCTATTTTGTTTACACTAACATTTTTATTAATTTATTTAGTTCAGTGAGATACACCACTTGTAGGAATACGTCACTGGCTTTCCAGACTATTTATATACACTGTAGTGATATACAATATGACCTATTTTTAAACCACCAGAGGTTTTACATACAGGAAGGGTTTACTTACCTCATAAATAGGCATTAGTCATGCCAGCAGTGGCAGTCGGGTGGAAGATGGAGAGTGCTGAGGAGGCTGTCGGTGGCCCTTGAGGGTGCCCCTTAGTCTGTGGGGGTAACCTCGATCTTGGGGCTAGGGTGCTAGAGGGACCCTTGACAGCACACAGAGGAATCCTTTCCTGGAGGCACAGGAGCAAGTGAGGACAGCAGGAGCAGGTCAGCATGTCCAGGAGACCTCCTGAGAAGTCAACCGGGTGGGCTGGTGAGTGATCAGTCTGGGAGGACTGTGGAGAAGTTAGCCAGGAGGGCTAGTGAAAGGGACAGCTGTAGCTGGGCTGGCAGTGCGTGAAGAGGTGGTGCTGGGATCAGTGACCACAGTGAGGAAGTGCTGGAAAAGTGTAAGCTGTCACCCTACTTTCAAGTATAGGGGCTACGAGTCCCTGCCTGTAATGGTCATTTGCTACTAAAATTGCAAAAAGGTGACACAGCTGGAGTTCTGCAAGCAAGTGAGTGCTGGAGGAAGCAGAGGAGTGTATATCGACTGTATATATAGGAGAAGTGTCCCTGAAGTTTGGTTGGAAGTCAAGTGGGCATCCCATAATACCCCAATTCTCATCCAAGTTTATTACCCCCAATAAAACAAAATAAACACAATCACCGGCTGTTTTCTGACTCTGGGTGACTGTGGAAGTTCTGTGTGCCTGGCTGTGCAGAGTGGGGGATCCTAGTTCATCTGCAGCTCTTAAGGGGGTGCGCTACCTTTGGGAGCTTTGCCTGGGATATCGCCCACAGCAACCTGCACAGCCTTTGCTCCTAGCAACCAGAGATTCATTGAGCCAGGGGACTGTGCTTTGATTCAGGACCATTGTGAGGGTTAAAACTGGGGAAACTGACTTATGTGCTTTGCCTATTTGTGACTGTGTGCTCAAGTCAAGTAATATTGCCCATAGCAACCAGCGGGAGCTGCTGTTGAGTTAGTGCTTCACCACATATCCAGTTTCCCCAACCAAGGCTGGGACCGACACTTGTGCTAAGCCTGCTATTCAGTAAACAAACTGTGTTGTGTGCTGTCACCCCTGGTAACCACGGCGGGCGATCGCACCCTTGGATTAAAAAGCGGCCAGCTTAAAGCTGGAAAAAGTGACTGTATGCTGCAATGTCCTGCTGAGAACAGTAAAATGTGCACCAAAATATCCGCTGTTGCCAGTGTCGATGGAGGTAAGCCAACAGGTATTCGCAGTAGGGGGTCTATCAGTTGCTCAACTACGGCTGATGTTAAGGACTATCCTAACCCTCCTAATTACAATGTGACATGTGTTACAAACTTTGCTGTTGCTCATGACAACCATAGTAAACGCTTGCTACCACCTGCTCCCAGTTGCTCGGGCACAGTTGGTGCCAAGCGGCATGTCCGGACAAGTTCTGCAAGTGGCAGTATGTACATTATTACGATTAGTCTGCTGTGCTTGCAAACTTCAGTACAGCCAACAAGGGGTTACAGCAGAGCGTGTGGGAATGGGCCTGCTTATCAGAACTTTCAGGCGTCAGCCAGTCTGGAAGCTTGGGCCATGCCCCAGAGGAGACCCAGCGTGCCCTGCTGACAGTGAGAGAGAGGGACAAAATGGCGGAAGGTGCACGTATACACCCAGCGTTGACCTGGTTGCCACATTTGGGACCTTTCGGGGGGGAGTGGATACCTGTCTTTGGACAAAGCGCAGGCGTGTGAAACATGTTAATCACGGTCGCCACGGCAACATCATAGTTACATAGTTACATAGTTAGTAAGGTTGAATAAAGACACCAGTCCATCAAGTTCAACCTGAGCAAGTGTGGGTGCGTTTCTACAACTATCCCTATTTTTATTTAAGGTACCCATATAGCGTTGTGTCAATTTTTACGCAGCGCTCCACACATATATCACACACTCACATCGATCCCTACCCTCAAGGAGCCCACAATCCATCGAGCTCATGTTCTGTCCAGCCCCTGGATGCTTACGGTTTTCGGCTGTGACGTGTTCCTCAGCTTCCCCGGCTTCCAGATTCAGCCTCCACACATCCGAAGGGTTCCCTGTGACGTCAGTCACACACTTGTCCACCAGGCTTGTCGGCTCTGCTTTGCTCCACGGGTCTTCAACCCCCCTGCCCCCTGGCATGGAGCGCAAGACACAGCGGCGCTGGCTCCAGCTTTTGCAGTACAGGGACCGCTGCAAGCCACACTGCATCTGCTCTCCACACCCCTCCCCCCATGGGGACGCAGCTTACAGTTCCTTCATTGTTTGCAGCAACACGAGTGATCATTTGATATTCCATCACCCCCCTGTACAGCTGGAACACTGAAGCTTTCTCCTGTTTCACACATGGGATACATTTGCCGATATTAACCCTTTGACTGCTGGCGGTATCGTATTTATTATTCAGCATATTTCAGCAATGGAATTGATGCCTTTTCATTTATCTTTCACATTTATTCTTTCCATTTGATTGTTGTGACTTTTTATTCATTTGGGTGTACATTTTATTAAACCTATTTCAGTTTTTTATCAGTCCTCCTATTCTCTAGCCCCATTGTAGCGCTGTCTGTTTGTGTATTTTTATGTCTTTGACAGGTACCCTATCCCTACTTCCGGGAGACCGGACCATGGCGCATTACATTGTCATTACATTACATGCAGGAGCTGACACCGGTGGACACTGGTGTCAGGCTGAAGCATCGAAGGGGATTTGCCCTCAGGATGATCGAGGGGATGGAGAGGCTGTGTCTACTGTGTTCTGGCTGCCCGGGCCCGGTGATGAGCCGCTCACCAGGCTGACGCTGAGCGAACAAGAGCCACCTAAAGCGGAGGTCCACAAAAAAAAGGCAGCAGCTACAAATACTGCAGCTCCTGACTTTTGATAATAGAACACTTACCTGTCCAGGAGTCCAGCAACGTCGGCACCGCAGTTGATGTTTCCATCAGCTGTCAAGTGCTGCCGCCGCCATTGTCGGTAAGGGAACCTGGTAGTAAAGCATTGGGGCTTCACGACGGGTCCCAACTGTGCATGTGCGAGGCACCGCTGCGCTGTCCTACTGGCCCCACAGGGGAAGGAGGAGGGAGCTAAACTGCTGATGTAATGCGCCGGCCTGGTCTCCCGGGAAGTGGGGATAGAGTACCTGTGGGGATAAGGTACCTGCCAAATGTGGCGCCGGAAGGGGGGGGAACAAATGACCAGAAGTTCCACTTTTGGGTGGAACTCCACTTTAACTACAGTGTGGACCTGTGGTCAGGTCTAGGCAACGGAACAGCGGCTGAAGTCTCGGAAAGCCGGAGCGGGCCTTAAAGCATCTGCTAAAGGCGGGGTTGAGTTTGAGGCTGGTGACTCCCCTGCAAAGAAAAGTGACATCAGGAAAGAGAGTGGAAAGTCTGCCTCGACCTGGTTGGAGAGCTGGTACCTGCAAATACTGCCCAGCAGGAGCCAGATGATGTCCCTGAAATGCCAACCACACCCATACAGCCTGTCAGCCCTAGCTTGAATGAGCCAGTGTTGGAAGACAGCTCATATTCAGATGAACCAGTGGGGAGTGGCAGTGATGGGTGCATAGTCAGGGGGTCGCCCAGACTGCAGGCAGAATTTGGGCCCTTTGATTTTGCAGATTAGTCATCACTAATGATGCTGTATCGTTGTGGATGTTGTTCACCCTTCATGATGGACTCAACATTTTTCAGCTTGCTGGGAGGGCTTTCCCCTAAGGAGAGGTACTCCAGCTGTAGCTAGGTTATGTAACAACTGTTGCCAAGTGATGTATTTATGTGTAGCCCCCTGTTCCTAAAATATGGGGCTATAATTTAAATTTAGTTTGGCTGAGCTGTAACCAGCTCAGATTAATTGTACATAGTTTATTGGGTCTGTTCTAATCTTGACTGTGTTGTGCATTTCCCACTGTTGCCAGTAGGTGTCACTGGTACCACGGGACAGTGTGAGAATAACAACAAGGTTTAGCTGTGATACATATTCTTTTCCAGAAACAGCTCAGTAGGAGGTTCCTGGCCGCTGTGTTTTCTGGGAGGGGGTATTAATGGGACAGATGCCATGTGCTTTAATCAGTTCTACCTCGTGGCCCTCCAGGCCTGGAGGCTACGTCACTGCAAGCTGTACAAGTAGGCCCAGAAGCCTGTCTGGGGCCTACTACTTCTGAGGTGGTCCTTAGACTGTCTTGCCTGATTGGAAGAAGCCGACCCAAGCTGAGGAGATCCAGGGGAGGACCCTTGCTGGAGAGAGCCAGGAAGAAGGCTGGTCTCTCAGAAGGGCCTGGTGACTTACTTGGAGGATGCATCTACATCTAACCTACCCTCACAGTACTGCCGGGTTGGCTTAAAGGTTCTGGTACTGGAAGCTGTTCTACAATCCAATCAAGGTAACTGTCTGGCTGCTAAGTTTGTGAGAGAGACTTAACCAGGCATATGCTGGCTGCTAAATCTGTGAGAGAGGCTTATCCAGACATCTTGCTGGTTGCTAGATCTGTGGCAGAGATCTACCCAGCCATACAAGATTTACTCAGAGAAAGCTGTGTTTTTGTCCTTTATTCTGAAGAGTCTGTAAGTGATCTGCTACAAAAAGGTATCTGCAACTTCCCCTCAACCTCTTTACTACTACTTCTTTAAAGTTCTTCATTAAAACATTGAAAACTACCTAAAGTGACTGGCGCCCACATTTGTTCTAACTCCTCATTATAGCCATGGATTCAGCCCTGAGGTGAATGTAAGTCCGCTCCCTGTATCTGGAGGTACCCTCTTTGCTCCCAGTATACCCAGGGGGTGCTACATTTTGGCGCCCAACATGAGGCCTAGTGGAATAAGCTTAAAGTTGTCCCTAGCAACCAACTGCAACTCAGGAATTTTCATCATGGCACCGTGGGGATTGTGAACTGTTATCTCAAATAAAGCCCTTGAGACTGTTTCCAAAGTGCTGCACTATCCACTGGAGAAGAACCCGAGAGTCCATGCTAAAAGAGGGGTTCCTGGACTTTGTCACTTTCTCCAGGAAAAAGAGGGGTTAAATTGCAAGATCACATTTCTGACTGCGTAGGCTGCGGGTGGAGAAGTAAAAGCCCGGGAGCTACGTGATCAGAGGAGCAAGTGGGAGGAGCTACACCTGCTGGCTACTGTTTGAGACGCTGTGTGTGTGTCTGGCGCTGAAGAGAGAGAAAGTTTGCTGTTACGGCAGAGAAGATCAGAGCCCAGCTATGGCTGAATTTTCTCTTGTGCAAACTGCAGTGGGTCCAAGATGTTCCCTGTCAGCACCGCTGCAAGTGATATGCTGTCCAGAACCCTGCTAACAGATACCGGCATCCGCCTGAAGCCACATGGTCGGTTTGTGCTGTATATTGTCGGGGACCATGAAGCACTGGGTATGTTATGCCACAAGTGTGAAGGACTGTCCATACACCTTTGCCCGTTTGTTCATTGCCTACACTGCGGGGAGTACCTGTTTGCGGTGGAACACCCTACCATGCCTCCCCGTGCCTACAGAGTTGATTGGGCCACAGGTGTTGCTACAGTGGAGGCTGAAACTTTTGCTACTGTAGGAAAATCTACACTCACCGTGCCTGCTATTGTGAGTGTTACAGTTGATGATGTCGCTGCTGCTGTTTCTAAAGTGCCATCAGCAGACATCACCATTGCTACTGTGCCTGCTGCACCTGTTCAGAAGAAGGTGGGCTATGTAAAGGCATCCCGCGACCACGGTCAAGGCCTACCCCAGAGACCACCAGGACCAGAACCCACGGAAGGTATCACTCCTGGAAAATCCACGTCAGGAACTGCTGAGAAATCTGGGACAAACATTTCAGTGGGGTCAATGTGTAAATATATGCCTGCTGAAGAATTAAGGGATTCTGAGCTGGATTCCTTGTCTGATTTATCTGGTGATGATGAACTGTTTGAATCTATGTCACAAGAACTGTTGTGGGCTAATAGTGAGGATGTTGCTTCTGCCTTCACTTTCCCTGATTGGGTAGCTCTAGACTTTGGGGAGACATCAATTAGTGTGGAAACGCCAAGTGTTGCTAGTGAGCCTCTGCCTAAAGTCATCAGTTCAGTTACACCTAAAAAGTTTGCTAAAGCTATGGTGCAGAAATCTTTGAATCCATGTGTGCTTCCTGGATTGGGACATACCAGAGCTTTACCTAAGCTTGCTCGCTTGCAAAGAGTGTTTAACAAAAGAGTTGCCACAGAATATGGTTTGGAGTTTCCATATGTTTCTTCAGAGACAATGCAAGAAATTGAACTAAAGTGAGAGGAATGGTGCAGTGATGCTATCTGGGACTACTTGTCTGTACCAAAGCCTTTCAGAAAAGCTGGCTATTCATCTGTCATGGACGAGCGTTATGATGGATGCATGATTCAATAGAACTATGGCCGGCATATCTACTCTGACAAAGTGGTCATCTGCAGACCTGGAAAAGAAAATGTTGTTTACTTTGTCACTACTGTGGATAACCAAGGGAAACCAGTTACTTTGCCAGATCCTCATTTCTACCGGTAATCATTTAAAGGGACTGTCATAGTTCAGCTGGCAAATGTCATTCTCTGCTATAAAGTAACAGTTTGTTCCTGTTTAAACTACAGAAGAAGAGTCCTCAGTTTTTGAAAGAGACTGAGAAAAGTTTTTTTTTTTTTGCTCTAAATGGACTATGGGGTACATAGCCAGATAGTCATAGGTTTAGAGAACTTTGTGGTCAAGATTCCCTACTGTGTACAGGAACTTTAATACTCTGCTATTAAGGACTCTTGTCATACTGGTTACTGGGCGCTAGGGATGAGCCGAACACCCCCCTGTTCGGTTCGCACCAGAACATGCGAACAGGAAAAAAGTTCGCTCGAACACGCAAACACCGTTAAAGTCTATGGGACACGAACATGAATAATCAAAAGTGCTAATTTTAAAGGCTTATATGCAAGTTATTGTCATAAAAAGTGTTTGGGGACCCGGGTCCTGCCCCAGGGGACATGGATCAATGCAAAAAAAAGTTTTAAAAATGGACGTTTTTTCAGGAGCAGTGATTTTAATAATGCTTAAAGTCAAACAATAAAAGTGTAATATCCCTTTAAATTTCGTAGCTGGGGGGTGTCTATAGTATGCCTGTAAAGGGGCACATATTTCCCGTGTTTAGAACAGTCTGACAGCAAAATGACATTTGGAAGGAAAAAACCCATTTAAAACTACCCGCGGCTATTGCATTGCCGACAATACACATAGAAGTTCATTGATAAAAACAGCATGGGAATTTCCAACAGGGAAACCCCGAACCAAAATTAAAAAAAAAAAATGACGTGGGAGTCCCCCTAAATTCCAAACCAGGCCCTTCAGGTCTGGTATGGATATTAAGGGGAACCCCGGCCAAAATAAAAAAAAAAATGACGTGGGGTTCCCCCTAAATTCCATACCAGACCCTTATCCGAGCACGCAACCTGGCAGGCCGCAGGAAAAGAGGGGGGGATGAGAGTGCGCCCCCCCCCTCCTGAACCGTACCAGGCCACATGCCCTCAACATTGGGAGGGTGCTTTGGGGTAGCCCCCCAAAACACCATGTCCCCATGTTGATGAGGACAAGGGCCTCATCCCCACAACCCTGGCCAGTGGTTGTGGGGGTCTGCGGGCGGGGGGCTTATCGGAATCTGGAAGCCCCCTTTAACAAGGGGACCCCCAGATCCCGGCCCCCCCCCTGTGTGAAATGGTAAGGGGGTACTTACCCCTACCATTTCACTAAAAAACTGTCAAAAATGTTAAAAATGACAAGAGACAGTTTTTGACAATTCCTTTATTTAAATGCTTCTTCTTTCTTCTATCTTCCTTCATCTTCTTCTTCTTCTGGTTCTTCTGGCTCTTCTGGTTCTTCCTCCGGCGTTCTCATCCAGCATCTCCTCCGCGGCGTCTTCTATCTTCTTCTCCTCGGGCCGCTCCGCACCCATGGCATGGGGGGAGGCTCCCGCTCTTCTCTTCATCTTCTTCTTCATCCTCTTCTCTTCTTCCTTCTTCTCTTCTTCTCTTCTTCATTTTCTTCTCCGGGCTGCTCCGCACCCATGCTGGCATGGAGGGAGGCTCCCGCTGTGTGACGGCGTCTCCTCGCCTGACGGCTCTTAAATAACGGGGGCGGGGCCACCCGGTGACCCCGCCCCCCTCTGACGCACGGTGACATGACGGGACTTCCCTGTGACGTCACGGGGAATGCCACAGGGAAGTCCCGTCATGTCCCATGCGTCAGAGGGGGCGGGGTCACCGGGTGGCCCCGACCCCGTTATTTAAGAACAGTCAGACAAGGAGACGCCGTCACACAGCGGGAGCCTCCCTCCATGCCAGCATGGATGCGGAGCGGCCCGGAGAAGAAAATGAAGAAGAGAAGAAGGAAGAAGAGAAGAGGATGAAGAAGAAGATGAAGAGAAGAGCGGGAGCCTCCCCCCATGCCATGGGTGCGGAGCGGCCCGAGGAGAAGAAGATAGAAGACGCCGCGGAGGAGATGCTGGATGAGAACGCCGGAGGAAGAACCAGAAGAGCCAGAAGAACCAGAAGAAGATGAAGGAAGATAGAAGAAAGAAGAAGCATTTAAATAAAGGAATTGTCAAAAACTGTCTCTTGTCATTTTTAACATTTTTGACAGTTTTTTAGTGAAATGGTAGGGGTAAGTACCCCCTTACCATTTCACACAGGGGGGGGCCGGGATCTGGGGGTCCCCTTGTTAAAGGGGGCTTCCAGATTCCGATAAGCCCCCCGCCCACAGACCCCCACAACCACCGGCCAGGGTTGTGGGGATGAGGCCCTTGTCCTCATCAACATGGGGACAAGGTGTTTTGGGGGGCTACCCCAAAGCACCCTCCCAATGTTGAGGGCACGTGGCCTGGTACGGTTCAGGAGGGGGGCGGGGCCGCACTCTCGACCCCCCTCTTTTCCTGCGGCCTGCCAGGTTGCATGCTCGGATAAGGGTCTGGTATGGATTTTTGGGGGAACCCCACGCCATTTTTTTTTTTTTTTTTTGGCACGGGGTTCCCCTTAAAATCCATACCAGACCTGAAGGGTCTGGTATGGAATTTAGGGGGAACCCCACGTCATTTTTTTTTTTTATTTTGGCCGGGGTTCCCCTTAATAACCATACCAGACCTGAAGGACCTGGTATGGAATTTAGGGGGACTCCCACGTCATTTTTTTTTTTTTTTAATTTTGGTTCAGGGTTTCCCTGTGGGGAATTCCCATGCCGTTTTTATCAATGAACTTCTGTGTGTATTGTCGGCAATGCAATAGCCGCGGGTAGTTTTAAATGGGTTTTTTCCTTCCAAATGTCATTTTGCTGTTAGACAGTTCTAAACACGGGAAACATGCGCCCCTTTACAGGCATACTATAGACACCCCCCAGCTACGAAATTTAAAGGGATATTACACTTTTATTGTTTGACTTTAAGCATTATTAAAATCACTGCTCCTGAAAAAACGTCCGTTTTTAAAACTTTTTTTTGCATTGATCCATGACCCCTGGGGCAGGACCCGGGTCCCCAAACACTTTTTATGACTATAACTTGCATATAAGCCTTTAAAATTAGCACTTACGATTTCTCCCATAGACTTTTAAAGGGTGTTCTGCGGCATTCGAATTTGCCACGAACACCCCAAATTGTTCGCTGTTCGGCGAACTTGCGAACAGCTAATGTTCGAGCCGAACATGAGTTCGACTCGAACTCGAAGCTCATCCCTACTGGACGCTAGATGGTGGAAGTTACTTATAGATAGTGATGGACTTGTAAGTTACATTTAGTTTACTTTGCATTTAAAAATGTGTGGAAGAAAGTTTCCTTCTCCTGGGAGTGAGGCTTTGCTCCCAGTTGATTAGTGATGCTGTATATCTCTGTGTGTATTACTTTGTTCTTTTCCAGGTAAAACCAGATCTCCTATCAAGCTGTTAGTGGGGGGGGGGGGGGCAGTTAGATAGATAGTGAGGTTCCTCTAACATGTTGATGTGAATATACTGTTGATTAATGTTGAAATTGTAACATTCTTCTTTGCTGTCTTTCCCTTCTCCTGTCTAAGTTTTTTTGGTTCAAATACCTACTCTCAGGCTTGAAAGTCATTTTTTTTCCTTACAGATGCTGAGGACATCGTCTATTTTGGTGGGGGCCCCCTGTTCCTAAAATATGAGGCTATAATCTAAATTTAGTTTGGCTGAGCTGTAACAAGCTCAGATTAATAGTACATAGTTTATTGGGTCTGTTCTAATCTTGACTGTGTTGTGCATTTCCCACTGTTGCCAGTAGGTGTCACGAGACAGTGTGAGAATAACAACAAGGTTGAGCTGTGATACATATTCTTTTCCAGAAACAGCCCAGTAGGAGGTTCCTGGCCGCTGTGCATTCTGGGAGGGGGTATTTATGGGACAGATGCCATGTGCTTTATTCAGTTCTACCTCGTGGCCCTCCAGGCCTGGAGGCTACGTCACTGCAAGCTGTGCAAGTAGGCCCAGAAGCCTGTCTGGGGCCTACTACTTCTGAGGTTGTCCTTAGGCTGTCTTGCCTGATTGGAAGAAGCTGAGCCAAGCTGAGGAGATCCAGGGGAGGACCCTTGCTGGAGAGAGCCAGGATGAAGGCTGGTCTCTCAGAAGGGCCTGGTGAGTTACTTGGAGGATGCACCTACATCTAACCTACCCTCACAGTACCGCCGGATGGCTTAAAGGTTCTGGTACTGTGAAGAAGTTGTTCTACATCTAAACTATCCTTACAGTACTGCCGGGTTGGCTTAAAGGTTCTGGTACTGGAAGCTGTTCTACAATCCAATCAAGGTAACTAACTGTCTGGCTGCTAAGTTTGTGAGAGAGACTTATCCAGGCATATGCTGGCTGCTAAGTCTGTGAGAGAGGCTTATCCAGACATCTTGCTGGTTGCTAGATCTGTGGCAGAGATCTACCTGGCCATACAAGATTTACTCAGAGAAAGCTATGTTTTTGTCCTTTATTCTGAAGAGTCTGTAAGTGATCTGCTACAAAAAGGTATCTGCAGGGGGGGGCGTGTCTGGACGTGAATGAAGGACGTATTGCTGTGGAGCTCCGCTGGCCCTGCTACTATCCATTGCTATCTGGACTCTCAGCCTTCATCAAAAGCCTCCAAAATACACATCCTGAATACCTAGCATCCCCTGAGTGGACCTGTGAACACACCGGACATCTGCTCACCCGGGTTTTTAACATACAGCCGGTCCCTTCCACGGGTTCGCCACTGCCATCTTGCGGCCTGTGCTACCCCTAAGGTCCTCCGCTCCCAGGAGCTGGATTATGAGGAACGACCGGCCGCCTCAATCAGTCACTTGGGCCTACACCTCCAGAGGGAACGGACTGAGAGGAACATCAGAATAACACCGAGGGATCCCGAATGATCGCCTGCGGCCCACCTCAACCACATTGGGGCCTACAGATTCGGCCGCACCCCCATCTACCAGGTACAGTGTTATATAGACAGTATCCTGCATCCCCAACCTGTACCAGCACCCCCCTGGCAGAGACAAACTACCTCCACAGCAGTGGTGAGCAGTTTACCCCCTACAGAGGGCTGTAGCCCAGACAAAACGCTGCTCCTCCGTGCGGCGGTCGTTTTAGGATAGGCCGCAGCTTCAGCCTAGTCCTGGAGGTTGGCGGCCATCTTACTACACCCTGACTTTGGGCCTGCTCCTGTCCCCAACCTCCTAAAATGCTTTGTTCTACTCACACACACCATAGGAGGTAGATCGGATTGCCAAACATCTGTAGAATCATTGTCATATACCGATCTTCAGCCAACACCCGGTCTCAGCTTGGGAGATACACCCACGACCCCTATTTCTCTCACCCTTTCTCCGAGCCTGGTCTACATCTCCCTAGACCTCTGGGACTCCTTCAAATACCTAATTACTAATAGACCCCACCTGGCTGAACTGCTTGGGATTCTGTGTAGCACTGACTTCTTTCTGCTGGATTATTTTGACTCTCCACTCTTTGCATCCTCCTTCAGGCCCTCCCCACCTATGTTCTTTTTGGCACAGATACTATTACAGGGAACATGTGTGGGGCTCTCAATGACAGAGGGTATGTAACCCCTCCATCCGGGTCCCTGACATCTTCCACTAATATCATGCGGTAAATAACTATTGCATCAACCACAGGTTACTTCGCAACTGATCATTAACTTGTTCAGACATCCCATGGTGAAATACGGGCCGAAGCATTCTGCTCAATCTCGCACCGGAGCTGCGGCCTACACAGACACTGGATCGCTTTCTGAGTAGGCCTGAATCACCAGTCCCGACTATGCCCAACACTACGAAGGCATCTGTGGACACTCGCAGTGAGGTAAGAGACATTCCTCAGGTCTTTATGTCTACCCCATCTACGGAAATGTCAGCTCCCGTCACAGTAGACATACTGGATAGCAAGCTACAAGCTCTTCTGCAGGATTTAACTAGCAACATTTCCAAGGAGATGGGGAAGCTTGCACATGAACTGAGGGGAGAGATTGCTCACATTGGTGAATGCACTGATGTGTTGGAATCTAAATTTGATGATTTGATACAGTACGTTCATGTCTTGGAAGAAGACGATGCAGGCTTAAAGCAATCTCACAGCTTCAATCCCAACAAGAGGATCTGGAGAATAGGGAACGTCGCCAAAATCTACGTATCAGCGGTGTCCCTGAAACTATAGGTGATGGAGAGATTCGACCGTACCTACTAAGTCTCTTTAACACAATGGCCCCTCTGAGACCGGACATAGATTGGAGATTAGACAGAGCACATAGGTCACTGGCTCCTAAACCCCCTGCAGGAGCAAACCCAAGGGACATTATAGTAAGTTTCCATTACTACGACAGCAAGGAAGCTTTGACCTTAGCTACTCGCAATAGATCTCGGCTGGAATTCAAAGGGGGCTAAGATACAAATTTTTAGTGACTTGTCTCCTATAACTCTCGCTAAACACCGCAGCTTTCGCCCAGTGACTGCTCACTTACAAAATCATTGGCTTCCATATCGATAGGGATTTCCCTTCCGCCTATCTGCCTCGAAGGATGGTGACCAATACTCCATGAGGGATCTTCAGGAGAGTGAGACATTCATACGCAATATCGGTCTTCCACCATTGCCAGACGAAGACCCCATACCACTCCCGACAACACCTAAACCCGTATCCATTCCAGAACAGATCTGGACCCCAGCCCGCCAGAAAACGCAGAAGACCCACTCTACACCCCAGCGATACCCTTTCCGTAGACTTCCACCTTGAGAGATACCTCTCCTGCAGTCGTTCAATTTCAATTTGGCTTCGGCCCTTGCCACACTGAGTTAACCACCCTAGTGTGAGGAATTTACATCCATACACATGGGATGTCCTTTCCATTCTTTTTTCTGGTTAATTGTTTACCTTTTTTACTAGGTTTCTTAAATTTTGTCAGAAGACGGCGGGGATCACTCCAGATAAGTTGGAGCCCCTTGTGTGTCTCCTTTTGATTCATGGCCGTGGACTCCTGAGTGGTTCTTACCCCCCCAGGCTACACTTCAAGTTTTTTTTGTTTTTGCTTTTATGGGTCCTTTTTTTGACCTATTTTTCACTTTATGGCTGCTATACTTACAATTTTTACCATTGCCATTCTTTACTAATGTTAAGTACTATTTCATGTCTTCCTTCCACAGGTTACACCATGGACTTACATGCTCGATTTGTTTGTCAATGTCTTCACGGATGCTGCTTTTCTTTTATGGTTAACATAGCTTAACTATATTTCATCGTGATGGCTTTACGAGTCCTTACTTATAATGTGAAGGGTTTGAACTCTATTCATAAGCGCTGGTTAGCCTTGAAAGAGTTCAAATCTTCAAATGCAGACATAATCTTAGTCCAGGAGACACACTTCCGCCCAGGGGGATCCTTTAAATTCACTGCAAAACATTTTCCTGTTTCATTTATAGCTTCTGACCCACTGGTAAAGCAGGGGTTGCCATATTGGTTAGAAAATACTGCCCCCTAAGAGTAAAATCCTCATTTATGGACCCTCAGGGTAGGTATATTTTTCTGGACTGTGATTATCTCTCACACTCTTTCACTTTTATTTTTACTACTGATCAATGTTTATGTCCCCCATTCGGGTCAAATCCAATTTCTTACTGATGTATTTGGGAAACTTGACAAATATGCTCAGCCCTTTATGATTGTAGGAGGAGATTTCAATATGACTTTGTCCCCTAGAAGAGACAGATGCACGCTATTCTCTTCCACCCCCTCAGCTAAAACAGAACGCCAATCTACCTCTTTCCGTAGACTCATCAGGTCTCATAACTTACTAGATATCTGGAGAACATAAGATGTATTCCAGATTGGACTATTTTTTTGTCACAGTCCCTTTATTAACATCCTCTGTAGCCTCAGAAGTACCGTAAATCCTTTAACTTGGTCAGATCATGCCTCTGTCCGGCTTGATCTCACACTCTCCTCATCTACACCAAGAACTTGCCACTGGAGACCTAATGATTCTCTCCTCCGAAACCCTGTCACTGAAACCCAATTGTCTCAAAATTTGACCAAATTCTTCCAACTGAATGGCGGCTCTGTGGGGGGGGGGGTTGGGGTCTACCCTATGGGAGGCCCATAAACCATATTTTAGAGGCCTCTGTATCTCAGCTGGCTCTTGCTTAAAGAAAGATTCTGCAGCTCAGAAATTGGATGTTGTCTCCCAGTTACGAAGAGCAGAAGATCTGCTGCTAGCCTCCCCTGCGGTGGCACTCCTACACATAGTCCCCTCTTTGCGCAAACGGTTAAAATCTATTGATATGAACAAATGCTCCAAATCTTTAATCTGGGCTAAACAGAAATTTTATGAATTCGCTAACAAACCTCATAGGATGCTAGTAAATAAGCTCAAACCACGCCCTTTCCACTCTTACCCTGAATTCCTCACCCAAACTGATGGTACCCCAAATCACTGTCCACAAACAATGTCCAAAATCTTTGGGACATTTTATGATAAGCTATATAACTGTTTAAACACAGACCCTAATCACCTATTTTCCCAAGATGAATTTAACTCCTTTTTTGACCCTCTGAAATTGCCCAAACTAACAGCATCTCAAATAACTACTCTAAACGCTGCTATTACGCCAGAAGAATTAGCTGAAGTTGTCAAAGAGCTACCTTTACATAAATCTCTGGGACCAGATGGTTTACCCTACATCTATTACAAAACCTGTCTCCCAATTCTGAGCCCATATTTAATAGATCTTTTTACTTCCTTGCAGAAGGGCACTGTTCCACACTCTCAATTCTTACGTGCCCATATTACAGTACTCCCGAAACCTGGCAAACCCCCATCATTACCATATAACTACAGACCCATAGCACTACTTAATTCGGATTATAAAATTATTACAAAAATTCTAGCTAACAGACTCTCCTCTATAATACCTAGTCATATTCATAATGATCAGGTAGGATTTGTATTAGGCAGACGTGCAGGCGATAACACTAGACGCACCATTGACCTGATAGACTTACTTGTTAAAACGTCCCGCTCTACCCTTATATTGAGCTTAGACGCTCAAAAAGTGTTTGATAGGCTCGGTTGGCCATATATGTTTGCCACACTTACACGCTTTGGGTTCACAGGTTCTTTTATATCTGCTCTTCAGGCCTTATACTCCCGTCCCACATCCCAAGTACAACTGGCGTCTTTTGTATCCCCACCCTTTACACATAGTAATGGCACTAGACGAGGTTGCCCCCTTTCTCCCTTATTGTTTATATTATGCCTTGAACACTAGCTGAAGCCATACGAATACACACAGATATAAGTGGGGTTTCCCTGCGACAAAGAGAGTATAAATTGTCTCTTTTCGCAGACGACATATTGCTTACTTTAACTAAACCACACATTTCTCTCCCCAATCTCCATGCCTTATTGGATACATTCAGTAAACTTTCTGGCTATAAAGTCAATACAGCCAAGACGGAAGCTCTTCCTATACATATTCCCCCCACGCTTCTTGCCACCCTACAAAACAACTTTCCCTACCATTGGTGTTCTGTCTCCCTCAAATATCTAGGTATACACCTGACGGCATCATATCCCACTCTGTATCAGGCTAACTTTCCCTCCTTAATTTCAGAAATGCATGGCCTATTTCGTAAATGGGCAGATTGTCCTCTGTATCTTCTGGATACGATAAATGTCCTCAAGATGGCCATACTCCCGAAGTTCCTATATCTTTTTGAAACATTGCCAATTGCGCTCCCAATATTACAACTCCGAAATATCCAAAGGGCCTTTACTAAATTTAATTTGGGGTAATAAAGCACATAGGATTACTAGCACAGTAGTATTTGCTCCCCGCTCTCATGGTGGGTTAGGTGCACCCAAAATTATTAAATACTACTATGCTACACATCTGACACTGACCATTTCCTGGTCTTCACGCTTTGCAACGAGTAGATGGTCAGAATTGGAAATGAGTGTAACTAGCCCAGTACATCCTTGTTCAATGCTTTGGACTGACTTGACCTCTTCCATATCCCAACTCAGAAATATATGTTTAGGACCAATGCTATTTACTCTTTCCGTTTGGAAAAAAATTTAATAAAAGGTTCTCTCTCTCATCTCCATGCCCATCTCTCTTAAATGTTCTTTTTAACCCGAACATTCCGGACAGCCTTTCCTATAATAATACATATCCATGATCTCAGGCAGGCATTTTTCAGCTCTGCTACTTAGTACATCCTGTTACCCGTAAATTACTCTCCTTCCAAGACCTCCAAAACAAATTTGATATACCCAAAAAAAAATTTTTTTCCGATCTTCAATTTAAACACTACTTACATTCTATATCACCTGCCTTGGTTCTGGAAAAACCCAACGCCTTTGAAACTCTATGTACTCAAGGCCCATACCAACCTGGTCTCTTATATATATATAAGATTATCCATGACTCGAACCTCCCCACGTTAGACTCTCATGTATACACGCGAAGAGGAACCAAGGTACTTCCAAACCCTCTAACTCTCCCTCAATGGCAGAAGATCTGGACTTCCATATCTAAAGTTTCCAGATGTGTGGAGCAGAGAGAGACAGCTTATAAAGTCCTAATGTTCTGGTATAGGACCCCAGAGGTTATCCATAAATATGATCCCTCCATTTCCCAGAAATGCTGGAGATGCTTAAGAGACATAGGAACACAATACCATATCTTCTGGGAATGCCCGTTAATTTTACCATTTTGGTCCTCGGTCCAATCAGTGCTTCAGTCTGTGCTAGAGCTAGACTTCCCAAAAGACCCGGCTCATTACTTTTTAGGTCTCCCAGTTCCTGGAATTTCTAATCATGTTAATAAGCTGCAGTCATATATACTTCTAGCCGCCAAGAGAGTAATATCTACTCATTGGTTATCTCCCAACTCTCCCACACAATCCCAATTGCTCTTGGCTATAGCACAGATATGTAGAATGGAACATATGACAGCGGTGATACATGACTCAGTGCCTCAATTCTCAAAGATATGGGAGCCTTGGGACAAATCCTCTTTCAACCCTGAACCACTATCCTAAACTGCTCCCAAGTGTCCTTTAGGCAAATACTCTCTTCATGCTTGAATGATTAGCCTGAATACTACTATCATTAGATCAACTATTGTTATATATATATGTCATGTCAAGATCCATGGTGTACCCTTCCCCTCCCTTGGTTTTCTTTTACCTCCCTTCTTTTGAGTTGAGATGCTTTATTCTCTCTGTGTGAGATAATACTGATACTTTCTTGCATTGTACCTGCTTTCCCTTGTTTTGTTAAAAGAAATTTTCAATAAACATACAATTACAAAAAAAAAGGTATCTGCAACTTCCCCTCAACCTCTTTACTACTACTTCTTTAAAGTTCTTCATTAAAGCATTGAAAACTACCTAAAGTGACTGGCGCCCACATTTGTTCTAACTCCTCATTATAGCCATGGATTCAGCCCTGAGGTGAATGTAAGTCCGCTCCCTGTATCTGGAGGTACCCTCTTTGCTCTCAGTATACCCAGGGGGGTGCTACATATGTTAATTTTATAGAAAAATGTTTATTTTTGATACCTACTAATTTATTTGTACATAGCCTCTTCCAAGTTTGTTTCCCTTTTTTCCTCCTCTGTATTCTTATGGATGCCTTTGCTCCTGGATGCAAGAGCTGTTTTTTTTTTTTTTTATTTACTTTTCCCAGCTGTGGGGACAGGCTGTTTTTTAGGGGGGTGCGTGTAACACCCTCTAGCTAGTGTGCTAGGTATAAATAGATTTTGTTAGTGTGGGAAAATTGAGCTGGCTGAGAGCCAGGCCTGGATTGAATCTGGGTGAAGCCTCATACAGAAAGTATGATTGTTGGCAGGGGATTGTCTGTTGACAGACTGTTGTCCTAAAATCTTACTGTTAGTACGCTCCTTTTGACAATTTTTGTCCAACTTTCGGCCAACAAATGTTGGATGACAGCCTAGTAAATTTTCAGCGGACAACGGTTTGACGTCAGATTTTCATATGGTCAGTACACAAATCCGTCACACACAAAAGTCAAAAGTACAAACACCAATACTCGGAATCAATGCTCAAACACAAAATTAGTAGAAGGGGCCCAAAGGGTGGTGCTCAAGAGCTGAAATTCCTTGTAGTACGTTACTACATTTGTGTTTGTGGCACGACAATTGTGTACCGTTACTATGCAAAACAAGATCCTGACCCTTTTGACAAATATCAGACGCTCAGTTGACCAATAATGCTAAAGGCATTATGGTTCAGTGAGTCAGGCCTGGATTACTCATCCTGACTCATCGGTCTAGAGGGTTGTAGAAACTTCTAGAGCTATGGGGTGGAGGTTAGGAGGAGCTGCCTCCAGGAAACTGATATTTATGAGGGCCTCAGCCAATCCCCAATAAAAAGCTGGAAGGTGGTAGGCACCCCATAAATAGGCATGAGTCATGCCAGCAGGGGCAGTCAGATAGAAGATGGAGATAGAGTGCTGAGGAGGTGGTCTGTCATGGTCTGGACTCAGGCTTTGAGGCCAGTAGCTATGGCAGCAGAGCAGATATTCACACAGGTCACCCTGGCTGATGACACAGGTTCACCTGAGGTGCAGCGTCTAAGCACTAATCCGTATTCACCAGAGCTCCTGATGGTGGAGCTGGGCTTTGCTGCGTGTTAGTACCAGGTCGCGGTCCTCAGGATAGCCCCACCAGGAGGTGAGCAAGCCAGGGTCCAGTAGCAGATATAGCAGGTAGGGGTCAAGCAGAAGCGCAGTCGAGAAACAAATCAAATGTCGGTAACGAATAGTTGCAGGTTAAGATTCAGCAGAAGCATAGTCAAGGAACAAGAAAAATGTCGGTAACGAAAGGGAGCGAAGATACAGTTGGCAGCAGGAGAGACAAGAGCCAGACATTGGCTGGTGAAGGCACAATGTTCTGGAGACCAGGAAGTGCAGGGACATGGTTTAATACAGGAAGTTCATGGGAGGAACAAATAGTTCAAGGTTCAAGGCAAGCAAGATTCAAGACAAGATCATTCAAGGAATTGTCAAATGAACTGTCCAGCATTCCAGGTGGTTCAGCAAGTAGAGTAACCGCCAGACACAGCAGAGTTCCTAGGTTCCAGTCCAGGTCCAAACAGTACTCCTCTCCTAACAGTACTTCCACCTTTGGTTGAATTCCCTTGTTAATCTAGGGGCATGAACATTCTCTTCAGGCTCCCAAAAATTTTCTTCTGGCCCATATCCATTCCATTGAACCAGATATTGCAATTTGTTCCTAGAGATCTGGAGTCAAGAATTTTTCCCACCACAAATTCTTCTTCACCTTGTACCTCAACAGGTGGAGAAGGAGGATGAATTCTTCCAGAAAAAGGATTTTCATAAAAGGGTTTGAGTAGTTTTATATGAAAAACAGGGTGAATCTTCATATTGTCAGGAAATTTTAGGCGAAAAGTGGCCGGGTTGATTTAAGCAGAACTTTCAAAAGGTCCCACAAACTTTTGACCCAACTTAGCACATGGAACCTGAAGCTTCACATTTTTGGTAGATAACCAAACTTTGTCACCTACATGAAAGGTGGGAATAGATTTACGATGTCTGTTAGCGGCCTTCTTGTAATATTCCTGAGCCTCCATCAATGTATCAGTAAATTTCTCCTGGATCTCCTGTAATGAAGTTAGTCTGTTGGTAACAGCAGGAATTGGAGTAGAGATAGGGAGATCAGGAATAAAAACTGGATGAAACCCAGTGTTTAGGAAAATTGGGCTTTGGGAAGTGGAGCAAACTCTGCCGTAGGAAGGTTGTCCACCCAGTCATCCTGAAGATAGCTCATGAAACACTGAAGGTTTCGCTCCAGAATTTGATTGGTCCTCTCGGTCTGACTATAAGACTGCCGATGAAAAGCCGAGGACAGATTGTTACACCCAAAGCTGAGCAAAAACTTCTCCAAAATTTTGAGGTAAACTGTACTCCTCTGTCAGACACCACATCATCAGGAATTCCATGTATATCAAATAGAGATGTATCGTAGCACAGAATGGTACTGTGGATACATGAACAATATAAACGTGCCACGTCCTAAAACTAGTATAGCAAAAAGAAGAAGGGAGGGACTTTGGACTTTATAGGCACAGTGAAACCAAATATATTACAAAAATAGTTTATTGAAAAAACATAAATAAAACACTGATTATTAAAAAGCCACAAGTCATCTATATGCAAAAATACTTAAGTTGTTGCTATACAAAACCATCTATATACATGAAAACTTGGACATGGGGATGAACCATCCAAGGTAGATAAGTGTCCAAGAGTGTGGCTGGACAGCAGATCAACAATAAGTTATTTCATGTCAGAGAAGTGCTCAACATGTTACGTGTGCCTTCACGCTTCTTCAGGAGCAAGAAAAGTTGTGGCTGAACGAGATAACGAGATCACCATCTGTGCTTCTGATCGCTGATGCGTCTCCATTCTTAGCCTGCATCTATCTATCCCCTGCTTTATACTCAGTTCTGGCTCCCTGTCATCTCCCACTGAACTGCCGGCTGCATACTCTTGCCTGCATGGCCCGCCGCCATCTCTTGGCCTGAGCTGCCTAAATCCCCAGGCTCATGGTGTGCTGCACCAGGAGCATGCTGACAGGTAGAGGATGCCAATGCACTGCAGGGCATATGGCACCCCCTATTTGAGTCAGCTCACAGCCCTGCATAGCCTCCACTTTGCCACGGTGTGCCATCATTCCATATCCCAAGCAATTACACCGCAATAGAGCCTGCACTCACAGCCCCGGTTTCCATCTGACAGCCGGGCATTCACATCTCAGCCTGACACTTTATTGTGAGCCTCCTCCACATCCCATCGGTGAACCCCATTGTCACGGAACGTCCCACACTCCGCTTGAGTGCTTCCGTCATATACCACTTCCTCCCAGTCTGTATACAGATATCAGATATTCCAATCTCTCTGAGCACAAAACAAGGCGACACTTGCTTGTTGCTAACATGAACTGTGTTTTATTTAGAATCAAAATTACAAGACTTTATATGCCGTTGGAACCTCCTCTACAATACAGAATGAATCAGTCTTATCAGCAGGGGGCTGCTGGAGGAATCCCCCCTCCCTCTTCAGGGACACAAATCCACAGCAAGGAGTCCCCAACAGAATCAAACAACATACAATATATACATATATACACGACTGAGTCCGATTAGTACAGTTCAGACCGGACCTCCAATTCACCCCACAAAGAGCACCGTTCCATTGAAAATCCAGGGCCCATAATCAAAAGGCAAGAGGCTCGCACCCAGTCCTCTCCAACAGCCTCTGTCCCGGCTAGGTCTGTCACATTTCTCCCCTTTTGGCAGGAGACTAACACAGGAGGAGACCCCAGACGGGTTGACTCCGAAGTTAGTCAGTAGTTCCAGTCCTCTACTGCCTGTACCCACACAGTACCCCAAACAAATTGTTCCAAACAGAGTATTACTCACCCAGCCAACCTCTGCCTCTCTCAGAGAACATATCTGCCACTGGGGAGAGGCCTGGACTGGCCCTTCTCCCTGGAGTCCTTTCTGCCACTGGAGAGAAGACAGGGGGACTGGGCTCACTCCGTTATGCTGTTGGGGATCTGGGCCAACTGCCCAGCATCCCTGGAGTATACAGGTGGAGACTGAAGTCCCATCCACCTTCACAGGAAATCCATCTCCTGTTAGTTGAGGGCAGAGTCCAGCAGTACTCGGCCCAGTTGCCAGCCCTTCTGCTGGAAACCCCACACCATCTGCTCCGGCTACCTGTTGGGGAGGGAGGCCGACTGCCCCACCTCCCTGGAACTCTGTAGCTGTTGCAGGTGATGGCCAGAGGTTGTTAGCACTCTGCCCGGTTGCCGATGCTTCAACTGGGGAAGTTCCCTGTAACTCCACAGATACTGCTGTTGGTGCGAGGCAGAGCACAGTGGAGTTTGGCCCCAATAGCAGCTCTTCTGCTGGAGGCTCATCAGGTTGTTCTTCCTCAGCAGAAAAGTCTATTAAACCCCCTACCTCTATAACTGGTGTCTGTGGATAGAGGTTCACCATCTCCTGTCCGTGGAACTCAGAAGATGCCATCAGTGCTGAGCAGAGCGCAATGAAGTTTGGCCCTAATGTCAACTCTTCTGCTGGGGGCTCACCCGATGGTTCTTCCTCAGCAGAAAAGTCTATCATATCCCCTGTCTCTGCAACTGGTGTCTGGGGATGGAGGTTCACCATCTCCTGTCCATGGAATCCAGAAGATGCTATCAGTGCTGGGCAGAGGTTAGCAGAGCTCTGCCCTGTTGTCAGCACTTCAGGTTTGGGGATGGCAATCTTCAGATTTTCCGCTGCAGATTCTCTGGCATGCTGCTGGACAGGCACATTCCTCCATCCAAGATCATCCCATACAGAAAAAAGACCATCAAGGTCAGTCAGCACTTGCTGCATCCGCCATAAGACCTCCGCCTCCCTAGCTGTGGGGGCAGGTTGGCAAAACACACTATTGCTCTGCCACATTGCCGACTCTTCAGCCAGGATTTCAGGGTTGTCAGCTGGTATTTCCTGATAGTCCCAGGCAAGGGGAGCCCAGCCCTGGCACTGAGCAATGTCTAGCAGCCATCTGTATGCGATCTCCAGCTCCCATTCCTGAATGGCCAGAAACTCCAAATCTTCCTGTGCCCAGTGCACTTCCGAAATGTTCAGTAGCCCTTCTCTGAAATCCATGATTTCATCCAACCGCCACTCCAAATCACTCCCAAAGTTAGGGTCCCCTGTCAGCTTCACATACAACAGTCCCAAGCCACCGTAGCTTAAGTCTTCCGTTGGGCTGTCATCCGCTATCCAGGGACATGCTTGGGATACATGCCACCGGAGGGCTTTGTAGCTCTCATCCAGCTTTATCTCTGCCCAGACCAGCCTGCTTAATTCAGCTGTCTGCTTCTTGTGTGGTTTTTCTCCCAAAAACCGCACCCGCAGTCCGTACTGCGACCAGTACCTTTCCTCGATGGAGGGGAGAACTTTTCCCTGGTGTCGCTGCTCACGGGCTTCCTTCCAGAGTTTGCAGCGAATAGAATCACACCATCCCAGCAGGACCTGCTCTGATACTGGTCCTCTGTGCTGTATCTCTCGCAACCTCCTTCTGAATTCCTCATCCATGGCGGCTGGTATCTGTACCTGTCCTCTCCTGCTATCTGGACCTTGGATCCAGATGGAAGTTTGGATGTCCCAGACTGCAGGAAGCTTTCCCTCTGCTTGCCACCAATGTCACGGAACGTCCCACACTCCGCTTGAGTGCTTCCGTCATATACCACTTCCTCCCAGTCTGTATACAGATATCAGATATTCCAACCTCTCTGAGCACAAAACAAGGCGACACTTGCTTGTTGCTAACATGAACTGTGTTTTATTTAGAATCAAAATTACAAGACTTTATATGCCGTTGGAACCTCCTCTAACAATACAACTGTAACCTAATTAACATAATTAACATGAGCTAATTAACTAAAAAAATTTACCCAGACCAGATGACAGACTTGTGGGCACCGAGCTTCACACAGTAGTATAAACACAATAGCTGCAGCTCCAATAGGAGTCGTCCCGTCTCCTACATTGTACAGAGGACAATGTGATCAGCTCATTCAATTAACATAAACACAGGTAGTTGGAGTTGATGACACCAGCATCTCCTCATAGGATGTGTCCCAACAGAATGAATCAGTCTTATCAGCAGGGGGCTGCTGGAGGAATCCCCCCGACCTCTTCAGGGACACAAATCCACAGCAAGGAGTCCCCAACAGAATCAAACAACATACAATATATACATATATACACGACTGAGTCCGATTAGTACAGTTCAAACCGGACCTCCAATTCACCCCACAAAGAGCACCGTTCCATTGAAAATCCAGGGCCCATAATCAAAAGGCAAGAGGCTCGCACCCAGTCCTCTCCAACAGCCTCTGTCCCGGCTAGGTCTGTCACACCCATCATCTACCACACAGCCCGGACACCTGACCAGCATCTGCCGCGAGTGACTGAGCAACCCCCTGCAGCTGCAGACGTCCAACTAACACAGTCTATTACCCCATCTGCAGCTGCTGAACATCCCTCCTGCATGTCATCTCAATTTATTGCCCTGCTTAGCTTAGTATCATCTGCAAATACAGAGATTGAACTGTTTACCCCATCCTCCAGGTCGTTTATGAACAAATTAAATAGGATTGGTCCCAGCACAGAACCCTGTGGGACCCCACTACCCACCCCTGACCATTCCAAGTAGTCTCCATTTATCATCACCCTCTGAACTCGCCCTTGTAGACAGTTTTCAATCCATGTACTCACCCTATCGTCCATGGCAACGGACCTTATTTTGTAAGTAAACGTTTATAGGCAACTGTGTCAAATGCTTTTGCAAAATCCAGATACACCACGGCTATGGGCCTTCCTTTATCTAGACGACAACTCATCTCCTCATAGAAGGTTAATAGATTGGTTTGGCAAGAACGATTCTTCATGAATCCATGTTGATTACTGTTGATGATGCTGTTTCCATTACTAAAATCTTGTATATAGTCCCTTATCATCACCTCCAAGAGCTTGCTTACTATTGATGTTAGGCTAACTGTTCTGTAATTCCCAGGGGTGTATTTTGGGCCTTTTTTAAATATTGGTGCTACATTACATAGATTGGCTTGGCAAGAATGATTCTTCATGAATCCATGCTGATAACTGTTGATGATGCTGTTTCCATTACTAAAATCTTGTATATAGTCCCTTACATTGGCTTTTCTCCAAAACGCTGGTACCATTCCAGTCCGTAGACTGTCAGTAAAAATTAGGAACAATGGTCTGGCAATTACTTGACTGAGTTCCCCAAGAACCCTCGGGTGCAAGCCATCCGGTCCCGGTGATTTATTAATGTTAATTTTTCCAAGTCTAATTCTAATTATGTCCTCTGTTAGCCATTAGGGTGCTTCCTGTGATGTGTCATGAGGATAAACACTGCAGTTTTGGTTACTGAAGCCCCCCCCAGATTCCCTCGTGAAGACTGAGGAGAAGAATTAATTCAATACCTTCGCCATCTCCTCATTCTTTGTAACCAGGTGTCCTTTCTCATTCTTTATGGGGCCAATATGGTCTGTCCTCCCTTTTTTACTGTTTACATACTTAAAGAATTTCTTGGGATTTTTTTTGTTCTCCTCCGCTATGTGTCTTTCATGTTCTATCTTAGCCACCCTAATTGCACCCTTACATTTCTTGTTGGATTCTTTATAAAGTTTGAATGCAGATGATGATCCCTCAACCTTGTATTTTTTAAAGGCCTGCTCTTTTGCTTTTATATGCATTTTTACATTGGCGTTAAGCCATCCAGGACTTTTGTTGGCTCTTTTAAATGTATTACCCAGTGGGATGCACTTATTTAATATGGTCTTAAAGCGAACCCATCTTTCCTCCGTGTTCTTTGTTCCTAAGATAAGTCTTTTATTGATTCAAACCAAAGCACGCAGTATTTTTTTTTTTTTTTTGAGTTTTAAAATGTTTATTCGAAAGATATAACAGTTGTACAAAAAAAGAATAAAGCCCACATGCGGAGCTAGAGCAATATGAGGGGAATCTCCATCATATACAAAGAAGGTACAAAACAAATAAAACAAGGGAATGAACAAGGTTTGATAGGTAGAACATTCCTAAATTACTCTGCAAGCGGTCACCCCCGTTTGCCCCATGCACCCCAAATGGGAGCCTGCTGTGCTAGGGGCAAACGGGTGCACGACCATGTATTTCGGGGGGGGGGGCTAGGCCGCTCCCCTGAACATGGTACAAGAAACGCACAATGGGAGTCAAGTTAATTAGGTTATTATGGTATTGACAGTAGAAACTGAGGGTACTGAGACTGAGGGTAAAATTTGGTGAGGCGTGTGGGGACTAGATACCAGCGAGAGATGACTTTGATGTCCGCTTCCACAAGGGAACTATTGAGGATACCCTTGTAGGAGCAGGCAAAATTAGAGTGCCATTTGTCCAGGTCCCACTTAAACTGGAGATCTCGCTCCCAATTCAGCATGTAGGTCGCTTTCTCTGAGGGTTCGGCTAAGGCTGAATAGATTAGGGCTCACGGCTGAGGAACACCAAAGCTCATATTGGAGTTACAGAAAGCGGGTTCTCAGAATATTTCCACACCTGGCGCAAGAAATGTAGTAGTTGGTTGTATCGGAACGTTTCCGAAGGTGGCATATCTAGTTTAGAAATGCAATAGCTAAGAGAGATAGGGCCGTTACCGTTGAAGTATTGCCCTATTCTGTAGAGGCCCTTGTCAAGCCACCACCTAAATGCCTGGATGTTGAGACCCAGGGGAAACAGGGGGTTGTGAAAAGTATGCAAGAGCGGACGCCAGGCCGATGTGAGGGAGTGTCGTTTGTGTAGAGAGTCACATAGGGTCATGGAATGTGAGAGTGTGGGGGAAAGAATTGGGGGTCGATCTTTCTGTGGGCTCCAAACTAGGAAATCGAGAGTATGGTTGGGGGTCGCCTGTCTTTCTATGTCTACCCAGTCTGGTTTTGGTCCTTTGGAATAAATGACAGAGAATCGGAATAGTTGGGCAGCTTGATAGTACCACCAAAGATTAGATAGTCATAGTCCCCCTTTTTTCCTGGGTCTAAATAGCACCGTCTTGGATAGGCGATGTCCTTTACTGCCCCGATGAAGCGTATAATTGCTGACTGCAGTTTATGGGTATGGAGAGGGAGCGGAAGAGGTACAAAATTCTGGGAAGCAAGGTCATCTTGACTGCATTAACTCTCCCCAGCCAGGACATTTTATATAGGGACCATTGAGAGGCGTCTTCTGACAATCTCTTAAATATAGGAGGGTAATTGCATTGGTGCAGTTGCTCAACTTTAGAAGTGAGCTGAATGCCCAGGTAAGGGAGAGAGGAAGGGCTCCAGGAAAAGGGGGAGTGTTTTTTTAGCCTATCGATTAGGTCTTGGGGATGGAAATGTTAAGGGCAGTTGATTTGGTCATGTTAACCTGCAGACCTGAGACTGATCCAAATGTTTTAAGGAGTTTGAGGATATTGGGGGTGGATATGAGAGGGGAGGTGACAAAAAGAAGAACATCGTCGGCGAATAAGGCACATTTGTGGGTCAATTGACCACATTTTACCCCATGTATATCCGGGTGTTGTCTGATGCTAAAGTTTCTATCGCAATGGCGAAAAGGATGGGGGAAAGGGAGCATCCTTGCCTGGTACCTTTCAGGATGGGGAATTGATCTGAGAGGTGACCTTGTAGTTTGATTTGGGCTTTAGGGGAAGAATAGAGGGTTTCCAGGGTTCTAGTAACCCCATTTCTGTAAGGTGGTGAAGAGAAAGGGCCAGGTGACTGTGTCAAAGGCCTTTTGAAGAACTATAGAAAGGTTATATCCCTCCTGGGATGGGCCTCCATCCCAAGAGCATTGCATGAGGGAAATTAAGTCAACAGCTCTCCTAATCTGGTCCGGCCCCTGCCTCCCGGGGATGAATCCCACCTGGTCCTTGTGAATATAGGTGTTGATGAAGGAAGACAGTCTGTTAGCTAAGATTTTCGTCATAATCTTTAAATCGTTGTTAATTAACGAAATTGGTCTATAGTTCCCCACTTCACTGGGGTCTTTACCCTGTTTGGGAATAACGGTGATATACGCAAGATTGGCTGCCGGTTCCAGGGGGGGCCCGCACGTAGGGAGTTGTAGAGACGGACCAGACGAGGAGAGAGGACCTCAGAAAATTTTTGGTAATAAAGAGCCAAGAAGCCATCAGGGCCAGGGGCTGAGCCTTTTTTAAGATTTTTAATGACCTCTCAGACTTCACTTTCCTGGAAGGGAGATTCTAGGATAGAGCCAAATGAATCTGAGATCTTGGGTAGGTTTATACTCTCCAGGAAAGAATTAATAGAGTTGGGGTTATTCGGGTTGTGTGCAGAGTAAAGTTTAGAGTAGAAGGAATGAAACTTATCCAGAATTCTTTTAGGGTTCTGGGTTAGGGTACCTGAAAGGGATTTGATTTTGGGGAGAGAGAAAGTTTTTATCCTGGGGGAGAGCTTGCCGCCAAGTGTGGGCTGATTTTGTCAGCCTGTAGATAGAATCTGCCACTCACCAGCGAAGATGTTTGTCCACATTAGAGGTCAGAGCTAGATTCAGGGCCACTCTAGCGATTTCAAGATTTGCACGGGTATCAGAGGTGGGGTTACGCTTGTGGGACCGGCTGAGGAAATTGAAATTTTTTTCTAGTTTTTCTATATCTAGTTTCATTTCTCTTTTTAATTTGGAAGCAAGCTGGACCATTTTTCCCCTTAAGACAGCTTTATGGGCCCCCATAGGGTACTCGGGGTCGTGTCCCCAGTGTCATTAATGAGAAAAAATTCTCGGATTTGTCCTTTTCAAGCATAATACAATAAACTGGGTTGGAAAGAAGGGATTCACTAAGGCGCCATTGAGGGGGACCTGGGGGGGAAAGGGAGCCGGTGGTTCTAAGGATAACCAAAGAGTGGTCAGACCAGGGGACTTTGTGAATTGGTGCGTGTGTGGCTGTGTGGATCGCTGAGTTGGGGATGAAGATGTGGTCAATTCTGGCGTACGTCTTATGTGGGGCCGAGTAATGTGTGTAGTCTATAGATATGGAGTTCAGTTCCCTCCAGGTGTCAATCAAGCCGAGTTCGTGTAATAGTCGGGCTATGCGAAGACTCTGTTTAGGAGGTTGTTTGAGATGTGATCTGTCATGGGTTGACTTATCTAGCAAATGATCGAAAGTGATGTTGGAGTCACCTCCCATGATCACTCTCCCCTCCGGCAAGGGGGAGGGTTGACAACATGGAGGAGAAAAAGTGCGCTTGGCCTCGGTTAGGGGCGTAGTATGAGATGATGGAATGCATCACCCCTTCAATGAGCCTTTTGATCATAATATATCTCCCGTCTGGGTCTTTAACTGTGTGTGAGTGGGAAAATAGAATCTGCTTAGCTAAAAGGATGGCAACCCCTCTTTTTTTGGAGTCAGCATTCGCCAAATAGAAGGTGGGGAAATTATGGTGGAGGAAGGATGGGGTATAGCCAGTGGGAAAACGAGTCTCCTGTAGTGATACAACATCAAGGCCTCTAGCGTGGTAGCTTTGAAATGCCTTTGGATTGAGAATTGAGACCCTGCGTGTTGTGTGATGCAATCCTGAGAGACATGTGGTGGGGGTTCAAATCAGCCATTGGTGTCTGAGGGGGTTAGCACGTACATGTGAGGGGAGCTTACCTCTGCCTCTGGAGATCTGGGAATGACCCTCAAGATCCTGAGAATATCTGGAAGTCCTGAGGACAGATCGGAGGGTATCCTTCGCAAAGGTTCCTGTGGATGGGAAGATTAGAGGAGGGAAGAAAGAGTATAGAAAGAAAAAGAGGAAGGGGTGAGAAGAAAGAATTAGAATCAATGAAATCAGACAAATACAGCATATATCAAAGGAGCAACAGGATTGGCAAGCCAAGTCCTAGACCGAACCCCCCAGTAGGGGTGGGATCGGTGCAGAGGCAACCCTGGTAAAGGTTGCTGTCCTGGTGTCACCAGAGGAGGAGGCTCCTCTATGTTACAACAGATGGAATGGCATGTTAGGCCGCTCCCGCCGTCAGGTCCCCCTATAGGGGAGGATAATGTTGTGGGACTCTTGAGGAAGGGAAAAATGAGGAGAATACAGGTTCAGAACAACAAAATAAATCAGTAAATTAAATCTCCCGTCAACTATAAGGTAAAATAAAATGAAAGGTCTGGAGTCACCAGTGATGCACCTCCATCCCTATATACATATACAAAAAAAGGAAGAGTCGCCCTGGGACTTTAAATGAGGTGGTCACAGTCAGCCACTGAGTAACAAGAGTAAAGGCAGTATAAATGTTTATTAAGTGTTCTTGCATAGCAAGACCACTTACTGTTATCTCACATATATATTATTATTCTTATTATAGCCAAATTTACCACCCTAACTCCTCCCACAGTTTTTACACTACATAGACAAGTAATATACCGAAATGTGCGGATGGTTCCCGATTGGTGTGTTATTACTTTGTGGAACGTTTTGCCGAATGGTTCATAAAATATCGTTGTTTTTGTGGCGAAATTGGTCCCATAGGAATGAATAGGGAAATGTTCAAAACTACAGTGGGAGGTGACAAAATCTGAAAAATCAGGACATGATTTCTAAACTGCCACCACTCCCTCATTTTCAAGCCCCCCTACACAAATCTTACATCAAAACGTTCAGCTATCCCTGCAGCCATTAAACATGTCCACGGTTAAGCCATAGTCCTGATAGTTTTCACAATATGACCATTTGTTTGTAACTCACGCCCTCCATTGACATTCATTGAAACTCTAATTTGAAGGGCAATATCTAAACTGCGACTGTGCCTCCATTTAATATTTTAGAAACATTCTATACATCAAAATATAGGTCTGGGTCTTGTGATTCTCAAAATATAAAGATCTTCGCTGTAGGATTTATAGTTTTTAAAATACGACCGTTTGAAGTACTGCACAGTTATTACAGCTATCATGATCCTGTGTATTGTGTATTAAGCAGTGGTTATGAAACATAAACAGGGCATGAGCGTTGCTAGGAAACAGTGGTTGTAAACACAACATGCTGAGACCCCCCAAATGCATGTGGTCATACCTTCATCTGCTAGGCTTGATAATGCTTGTAGACTACTGGTGGAGGCAAGAACACTTCACACAATTTCCCCAGACATTGTAGCTTTTCTAGTTAAGTGTTCTTGCATAGCAAGACCACTTACTTTTATCTCACATATATATTATTAAGTGTTCTTGCATAGCAAGACCACTTACTGTTATCTCAGATATATATTATTATTATTAAGTGTTCTTGCATAGCAAGACCACTTACTGTTATCTCACACATATATTATTATTATTACTAGAAAAGCTACAATTTCTGGGGAAATTGTGAAAAGTGTTCTTGCCTCTACAACTGGAGTGGGCGGAGTAACTGGGTGGAGTGGCTTGAGTAACTGTGAAAAGTGTTAAAAAGCTTAATATTTTAAAAAGTATAAATAGTAGTAAAAAAGTTCATGAAGTCCCATCATTAGCTGAAAGAGCTGAACATTTTTTTTTTCAAAAATGAATTTTTTTTTTCAAAAATACATTTTTTTTTACAAAAATAATTTTTTTTTCAAAAATGAATTTTTTTTTTTTCAAAAATAATATTTTTTTTCAAAAATAATTATTTTTTTCAAAAATAATTTTTTTTTTCAAAAATAATTTTTTTTTCAAAAATATATATTTTTTTTAAAAAAATTAATTTTTTTTTTTTTTCAAAAATTTTTTTTTTTTTTTTCAAAAATATTTTTTTTTCATGGGGCGGGCGAAACGTTCCACAAGGTAATAGCACACCAATCAAATGACTGATTCCGGATTCACACTGGTATTTTTCAGCTTTTCACAAAGTTCCACAAGGCAATAGCACACCAATTAAATGACATTGAACATTTCGCCATTCATTGCTATGGGACCAATTTTCCGCAAAAACTACGATATTTCGTGAAAAATTCGGCAAAACGTTCCACAAAGTAATAGCACACCATCGGAACAATCCGCACGTTTCGGTATATTACTGTCAATGTAGTGTAAAAACTGTCTATGTAGTTTAAAAGCTGTGGGAGGAGTTAGGGTGGTATAATCATGGGGTTGTCAGCTTTTGTCACCTCCCACTCTAGTTTTGAACATTTCCCCATTCATTCCTATGGGACCAATTTCGCCGCAAAAACAACGATATTTCGTGAACCATTCGGCGAAACGTTCCACAAAGTAATAGCACACCATTCGGGAACAATCCGCACGTTTCGGTATATTACTTGTCTATGTAGTGTAAAAATTGTGGGAGGAGTTAGGGTGGTAAATTTGGCTATAATAATAATAAGAACTAGAAAAGGTACAATTTCTGGGGAAATTGTGAAAAGTGTTCTTGCCTCTACAACTGGAGTGGGCGGAGTAACTGGAGGGAGTGGCTTGAGTAACTGTGAAACGTGTTAAAAAGCTTAATATTTTAAAAAGTATAAATAGTAGTAAAAAAGTTGAAGTCTCATCATTAGCTGAAAGAGCACAAACATTTTTTTCAAAAATGATTTTTTTTTCAAAAATATATTTTTTTTTTTCAAAAATATATTTTTTTTTTCAAAAATATATTTTTTTTTTCAAAAATGATTTTTTTTTTTCAAAAATGATTTTTTTTTCAAAAATTTTTTTTTTTAAAAATGATTTTTTTTTCAAAAATGTTTTTTTTTTCAAAAATGAGTTTTTTTTTTCAAAAATAATTTTTTTTTTTCAAAAATTTTTTTTTTTTTCAAAAATGAATTTGTTATTTTTTTCAAAAATGATTTTTTTTTTTTTCAAAAATATTTTTTTTTTACATGGGGCGGTCATAATGTTTTGGCTGATAATGGGGTTGTCAGCTTTTGTCACCTCCCACTTTAGTTTTGAACATTTCGCCATTCATTCCTATGGGACCAATTTCGCTGCAAAAACGACATTTCGTGGACCATTCGGCAAAACGTTCCACAAAGTAATAACACACCAATCGGGAACAATCCGCACGTTTCGGTATATTACTTGTCTCTGTAGTGTAAAAACTGTGGGAGGAGTCTACAAGCATTATCAAGTCTAGCAGATGAAGTCACATGCATTTGGGGTGTCTCAGCATCTTGTGTTTACAACCACTGTTTCCTAGCAACGCTCATGCCCTGTTTATGCTTCCCAAATACTGCTTCATCAAAACTGCCCCATCAGAATTACCCCATCAAAACTGCCCCATCATATTCCTCTATTATAAATCAGTACATGGTGTGTCTGTCCCCTCCCCCGGGCTCTGTAATCAGAGCTGAGATGCTCCAGCCACCTCCCCCCTGTGTATAACAGAAGCTTTGGTAACCATGGCAACAAAACAAACACTAACAGTACACTCTGATTAATGGCTAAAATTTCCTGAAATGACCTCTAAACAAATGGCCATAATTTAAAAACTATACATCCTACAGCGAAGATCTTTATATTGTGAGAATCACAAGACCCAGACCTAGATTTTGATACATAGTATGTCTCTGAAATATTAAAATTGAAGGCACGGTCACAGTTTAGAAATTGCCCTTCAAATTTGAAGGGGCTAGAGTGTAGTTTCAATGAATGTCAATGGACGGTGTGAGTTGCAAACAAATGGTCATATTGTGAAAACTATCAGGTCTATGGCTTAGCGGTGGACATGTTTAGTGGCAGCAGGGATAGCTGAACGTTTTGATATAAGAATTGTGTAGGTGGGCTTGAAAATGAGGGAGTGGCGGCAGTTTAGAAATCATGTTCTGATTTTTCAGCTTTTGTCACCTCCCACTCTAGCTTCCCCATTCATTCCTATGGGACCAATTTCGCCGCAAAAATGATGATATTTCGTGAACCCTTTGGCGAAACGTTCCACAAAATAATAGCACACCATTCGGGAACAATCCGCACGTTTTGGTATATTACTTGTCTATGTAGTGTAAAAACTGTGGGAGGAGTTAGGGTGGTAAATTTGGCTATAATAATAATAACTAGAAAAGGTACAATTTCTGGGGAAATTGTGAAAGTGTTCTTGCCTCTACAACTGGAGTGGGCGGAGTAACTCGGTGGGGTGGAGTGGCTTGAGTAACTGTGAAAAGTGTTAAAAAGTTTAATATTTTAAAAAGTATAAATAGTAGTAAAAAAGTTCCATCATTCGCTGAAAGAGCTGAACATTTTTTTCAAAAGTAATTTTTTTTATTCAAAAATGATTTTTTTTTTCTTTAAAAATTTTTTTTTTTTTTCTTCAAAAATTATTTTTTTTTTCAAAAGTAATTTTTTTTTCAAAAATATTTTTTTTTTTTCAAAAATATTTTTTTTTTTCAAATATATTTTTTTTTTCAAAAATAATTTTTTTTTTAAAAGTAATTTTTTTTTCAAAAATATTTTTTTTTTTTCAAAAATAATTTTTTTTTTCAAAAATATTTTTTTTTTTTACATGGGGCGGTCATAATGTTTTGGCTGATCATGGGGTGGTCATAATGTTTTGGCTGATCATGGGGTTGTCAGCTTTTGTCACCTCCCACTCTAGTTTTGAACATTTGTCCATTCATTCCTATGGGACCAATTTCGCCGCAAAAACGTCATTTCGTGGACCATTCGGCGAAACATTCCACAAAGTAATAGCACACCAATCGGGAACAATCCGCACGTTTCGGTATATTACTTGTCTCTGTAGTGTAAAAACTGTGGGAGGAGTCTACAAGCATTATCAAGTCTAGCAGATGAAGTCACATGCATTTGGGGTGTCTCAGCATCTTGTGTTTACAACCACTGTTTCCTAGCAACGCTCATGCCCTGTTTATGCTTCCCAAATACTACTTCATCAAAACTGCCCCATCAGAATTACCCCATCAAAACTGCCCCATCATATTCCTCTATTATAAATCAGTACATGGTGTGTCTGTCCCCTCCCCCAGGCTCTGTAATCAGAGCTGAGATGCTCCAGCCACCTCCCCCCTGTGTATAACAGAAGCTTTGGTAACCATGGCAACAAAACAAACACAATACACGCTGATTAATGGCTAAAATTTCCTGAAATGACCTCTAAACAAATGGCCGTATTTTAAAAACTATACATCCTACAGCGAAGATCTTTATATTGTGAGAATCACAAGACCCAGACCTAGTTTTTGATGTATAGTATGTCTCTGAAATATTAAAAATGGAGGCACAGTCGCAGTTTAGAAATTGCCCTTCAAATTTGAAGGGGCTAGAGTGTCGTTTCAATGAATGTCAGTGGACGGTGTGAGTTGCAAACAAATGGTTATATTGTGAAAACTATCAGGACTATGGCTTAGCCGTGGACATGTTTAGTGGCAGCAGGGATAGCTGAACGTTTTGATATAAGATTTGTGTAGGTGGGCTTGAAAATGAGGGAGTGGCGGCAGTTTAGAAATCATGTTCTGATTTTCCAGCTTTTGTCATCTCCCACTCTAGTTTCCCCATTCATTCCTATGGGACCAATTTCGCCGCAAAAACGATGATATTTCGTGAACCATTCGGCGAAACGTTCCACAAAGTAATAGCACACCATTCGGGAACAATCCGCACGTTTCGGTATATTACTTGTCTATGTAGTGTAAAAACTGTGGGAGGAGTTAGGGTGGTAAATTTGGCTATAATAATAAGAATAACTAGAAAAGGTACAATTTCTGGGGAAATTGTGAAAGTGTTCTTGCCTCTACAACTGGAGTGGGCGGAGTAACTGGGTGGGGTGGAGTGGCTTGAGTAACTGTGAAAAGTGTTAAAAAGCTTAATATTTTAAAAAGTATAAATAGTAGTAAAAAAGTTCCATCATTCGCTGAAAGAGCTGAACATTTTTTTCAAAAGTAATTTTTTTTTTCAAAAATGAATTTTTTTTAATCAAAAATGATTTTTTTTTCTTCAAAAATGATTTTTTTTTTCAAAAGTAATTTTTTTTTTCAAAGGTAATTTTTTTTTTCAAAAATGAATTTTTTTATTTCAAAAATATTTTTTTTTTCGAAATTATTATTTTTTTTAAAGTAATTTTTTTTTCAAAAATAATTTTTTTTTTCAAAAATATTTTTTTTTTTCAAATATATTTTTTTTTCAAAAATAATTTTTTTTTTAAAAGAAATTTTTTTTTCAAAAATATTTTTTTTTTTTCAAAAATAATTTTTTTTTTTCAAAAATATTTTTTTTTTCAAAAATATTTTTTTTTTTTTTCAAAAATGATTTTTTTTTTTTCAAAAATTATTTTTTTACTTTTTTCAAAAATTTTTTTTTTTTTCAAAAATATTTTTTTTTTTACATGGGGCGGTCATAATGTTTTGGCTGATCATGGGGTGGTCATAATGTTTTGGCTGATCATGGGGTTGTCAGCTTTTGTCACCTCCCACTCTAGTTTTGAACATTTCGCCATTCATTCCTATGGGACCAATTTCGCCGCAAAAACGTCATTTCGTGGACCATTCGGTGAAACATTCCACAAAGTAATAACACACCAATCAGGAACAATCCGCTCGTTTCGGTATATTACTTGTCTCTGTAGTGTAAAAAACTGTGGGAGGAGTCTACAAGCATTATCAAGTCTAGCAGATGAAGTCACATGCATTTGGGGTGTCTCAGCATCTTGTGTTTACAACCACTGTTTCCTAGCAACGCTCATGCCCTGTTTATGCTTCCCAAATACTACTTCATCAAAACTGCCCCATCAGAATTACCCCATCAAAACTGCCCCATCATATTCCTCTATTATAAATCAGTACATGGTGTGTCTGTCCCCTCCCCCGGGCTCTGTAATCAGAGCTGAGATGCTCCAGCCACCTCCCCCCCTGTGTATAACAGAAGCTTTGGTAACCATGGCAACAAAACAAACACAGTACACG